>NW_024881593.1:0-600000 GCF_019059575.1 Amphibalanus amphitrite
ATAGCAATCGATTCCTCAGGTCAATATCTAGCCGGGTGTCAGATGTGTGCAGACTGTAGCGTATCCCTTATCCCTTAATCGTCCCTTAAAGGACGGGGAGCGTCAAACTACCTCAAGGGTTCGCCTGATCGCCAAAATAAGGGTCACAATTGACGCGCCCCGTCCTTTAAGGGAGGATTAAGGGATGAAGGAGGGGAGTTATGGCAAAATAAGTGTCATATTCGTGTTCCCCGCCCCCTAATTGACCCCAATAAGCTTTTAAAGCAATTCTGAATCTGACGGCTGACGCTGTATTCGCTGCTGTTGCTGACGCTAACTTCACGGACCTCACGCAACCGCCGTAACCATGACAACATCAGCCGATTGATATCGTGAGCCGGCCGTCGCCCGCCCCCCCCCCCAATCCTCCTCCCTAAACGTCCTGGGTGATTTTCCTGCCCATTTAGACTTTTAAAAAAGTCTCTAGATTTTTCAACTGGTCACTAGATCTGGCAACTGGGGTGACGCCTGCTAAGAGAGTACCCAAATACCTATCCATCAGACATTTGGGGGTGAAAAAATCTGCTCAAACCACAATAAAAAACTTCAATGATGACTGTTACAATGTTCCTCAGCAAACCAATACCTAAAACAGCCGAATACAGAGAAAATCGCTTATATACGAAAACGAGACAAAATACACGCAATAAACCTGAATTTCGCCGGCTATTTATCTGCGAAAGAGACAATGAAGGCAAAAATAAATGACACAATTTTAAACACAAAATTATATAGCATGGATGGTACACGTCTCAGTGCAGAGGTTTAGTTATTAACGAAATAAAGCTCAATTTACCTCCGATGCCTTCATGTCGGAGCCGACGCACTACCGAAAAGAACGTCTACGGATGTTGTGATACCATAGAGATGAATAGTGCTGAATTTCGGATGAAAAATGGATTCGCATATTTTAAGCTTTTTTGGGGTGATTTTTAATATTTTCAAAATAATTTATTTTCACAAAGCTAGTGAAAAAAGAATATTGTAATCAAGGAAAAGAATACTAGACTAGTAATGGATGAAGAATAGTATGAAGAAAGACAGGTGAGTCTAAAGAAAGGAAAAATACTTGACGAAATAAATTTGGTAGCACTGTCTCAGTACGCGCGGAATTCATATTTGACGCACGCGTGACCTTTCGTTGACTATTTTGTTGTTTACATTTGAGTGCTGCGGTATATAGAGGGCCTTGAGTACTGCGCTCGGTTTTCCCCTCTCATACCAATACTTGGGTTATTTTACGTATTTTTTATTTAAATTCAGGCACCTTTTACGTTGAAGCCAAGATGAGTCTGTGGGTAGACAAGCATCGACCAACAAGTCTTGGCAAGCTAGACTATCATAATGGACAAGCTTCTAGGCTCTCAAAACTTGTAAGTTATGGATAACCCGTTTTTTTTACCTTTTTTACTTAGGTACCTAGGTACTCACCCACGTTCATGTCATTGTCTGTGTTGTTTTGCATTATCAGTTTTTCCTTTTCATGCTGAAATTTTTTCCTGGTTGATCCATTGGAGCGGGGCGGCGAGGGGGACGCCATGAAATTAAGGCATTTTCCGGCCTTGTCCACTTCCAGTTTTCCAGTTATAATTTTAATTTGAAGTTAAATGTATGGCTGGTTGGCTGCAGTATGGTCATCCTGGGTCTAGCATGGCCCTCTTGTGGCAGTTACCAGCTCAGCTGGCTGAATGTAGTGACTGGGATTAAACATTCAGATTTCTGACCAAAAACTCGCTGCTGCCTGCCACAATGGTGCAAGATTGCAGCCTTATCCAACAGGCCACTTGGAGAATATTGTGTCTCCTGTGTATTTTTTCTTGAACGTCAATGCGCCCGCAGAGCAGATCACCACTGCACTATGACTATATTGGGCCCACCCCAGTGCACCACACTATGGTAAATCAGTTCTCAGTGCGAACGGAATTGTTTGAGCGCCTTGGGTCATTCTTGTCTAGAACCTCTTGTGGAAAATAGACCAGATGAAATACTCGCACCAAGAAAAGAGTGAAAGCTGCAGCAAGAATCACTTACCAGGCTGGGCACTGAGAGCATACTACATCACTTAAGACAAAAGATTTATGAATTTTAATGTTTCTTGACCTTCCCTCCATTATTCCCTGCTTTCTGTTATAACAAGCTTTGTGGCATGTGCCATACCCCCGATCTTTTGACGACATACTTCTCCGCGCAGGTGAAAAGTGGCGACTTTCCACATCTGCTGGTGTACGGCCCCTCGGGCGCCGGGAAGAAGACTCGCGTCATGTGCCTCCTGAGGGAGCTGTACGGTGCCGGGGTGGACAAACTCAGGATAGAGCACCAGCATTTCGAGGTGCGGCCCGACAGCAATTAACACCTTCGTACGATTGAGGTGGTTGATGCATCTTTTTATGATTTTTTTGTATGCATTTCACTTCATTTTCACTGTCGCTGCTAGTGTAAATGGTGGTTTGAACTACACTGTAAGCCCCCGTCATGGAAATCTTATCTTTATGATAATTTTTCTGATTTCTCATTATTTTTTAGACGCCAATGACCGATAAATCCTGATCGCCCCATAAGCCGTGCCCTCCTCACATTTGACCGTCACACCTCTCGCCCAGACGCCGTCAAAGCGTAAGATCGAGATCGTCACAGTGGCGAGCAACTATCACATCGAGGTGAACCCGAGTGACGCCGGCAACAACGACCGCGTGGTGATCCAGGAGCTGCTGAAGACGGTGGCGCAGACGCACCAGCTCAACGCCGACAGCCAGCGCGACTTCAAAGGTACTCGGGGAGACCCGACGGAGACGAGGACAGGGAGCTAAACTGGAATGGATTTGATGCTGGCCAAAGGGCGGAGTTATATTGAAATATGCGGCGTTTTTCGGTGGTTTGTATTATGTTTGGAATGCGTGAAGCGTTTACCGCACGTTCTCCGCTTCCCGTTATGAAACTGATACAGGCGAATATACACATGGTCGTAATCGTACGTTTGTTACGCTTCTCAACTGCAGTGAGTGCCTTCCGATGTCAGCGGTCCATTCCTTGCTCTCAGTGATTCATAAAAGCATTTTATGGGGGCAGCAATTTAACCTCAGTTGTCCTCTCTCCTCCCTCAGTTGTAATAGTCACGGAGGCGGACCGGCTGACCAAGGACGCGCAGCACGGTCTGCGGCGCACCATGGAGAAGTACATGTCCACGTGCCGGATCATCCTGGTTGCCAACAGCAGCAGCCAGGTGATCCCGGCCATCCGCAGCCGGTGCCTGGCCGTGCGCGTGCCGGCGCCCTCGCACCAGCAGATCACCGACGTGCTGCACGTGAGTAACGCCGCCGCGAGGCGCGGGCTGGGGTCCAGGGGCTGAGCGGACGTCCTACTGAGCCCGGGTTGTGGCGGTGGTTGCATTTCTGAGAATCGTTGGTGGACCTGGAGCGAACCTCAGCGTCATCTTTAGCCTGCGGGTACATCGAGTGATGCTTTCCTGGGCAGGTGGCGCTGCCGCTTTCGTTGACTTCTAAACCCTGCTGTCGTCATCTGTTGAGCTTGTTAGTTATACAGGCATATCTGCTTTAGGTTGTTGCCGTGTAAGCACTAGGCAAGTAGGAGATGGTATTCTGCGAGGAGACAATGACTGTAGACGGTTCGTGACACCAATTGATGAGACAACTGCTGGTAATTGACGGGCTTTATCGATCGTATAAACCTGATTTTCTGATCCATGATAAATGTAAACAATCACCAAATGCTTGTGAGTCACCAGCGCCAACTGTAGGCATTGATGCCTAGTTGATCCTACTTTCATGCTGATTCCAGTCCATATAAGTTTAGCTCGATGCCAGTTTGTTTACGAGTGTACCGTGGTACCGCCGACAATTCTCACCTCCTGCCCCTGACGGGCAGATCAATGACCTCCCCTGACGGCACACCAGTGACCTCTCGCTAACGGCCGGTCGCTGTCCCTCTCCGCAGGCCGTCTGCAAGAAGGAGGGTCTGGCGCTGCCGTCCGAGCTGGCACAGCGGATCGCGGAGAAGAGTGGCAGGAACCTGCGACGGGCGCTGCTCATGTGTGAGACGTGCCGCGTGCAACAGTGAGTACCGAGACGCCCGCCTGTTCGCAGACATACGACGCATACGTGGGAAGGGTGTGTGCGTGGCGTTATCTCACTCCTCAGTCCTCTTAGACCTCTGTGTACATACTGAGGTCTGTTACTGTATGTTCGGTATACAATGGGGTATGCATTATAAATGCAATAATCCATCGTAGCATGTTCGTTGCATCAGGTCACTGACGTGCGTACCCTGCGAGAAGCCACCAACAGTGATGTTCGACCGTTGACTGAATGTGTCACTGTCACAGCGTCCCGGTGAACCGATGTGACGCTTGACAGGACCGTGTCGCCTCCTGTCACCTCCGCCCCCCTCCCCTCCCCCGACCCCACCCACGTGCCGTGACTGACGGAGGACCGATTTAGGTCACCCGAGACCAAGTGGCACCTGTTCAGGATCAGAATTATTCCCCCTCCCTGTACCTGGCGTTGCTCAAGATTACCAGGGGGGGGGGGGGTCCTAGTACGGCTGATTTGCACATACTTGGGGAGGGGAAGAAGGCACCGATTCAAAGGAGATAAGGAGATGTATGTTAAATGTTGGGGCATTCAAGAGTAATTGAAATGAACTTGAGAGATTTGGAGAGGAAAATCAAATGTATGCTTGCATATTTTTTTTTTCGTAATTAACGGACATGAGTTTAGCCGGTCCCGTAGCTCAGTTGGTTAGAGCGTTGGACTCCGCGTGGTGAGAGCACGCGTTCCCGGTTATGACAGTCCGGGTTCGAAGCGCGACGGGCGCTCGACATTTATGGGCCTCCTGACAGGTATGGTTGCGGTTGGTGGCAGGCCGTAGCCAGGCGAAGTCAGCGAGGGGACCGGCCGTGCGCGGCTTTGTGCGCACGTTAAACTTTGGACTCTAAATTCTGCCATAGAATCGGAATTGCGCGATCGGAGGGTAGAGAGCAGGGTCATCGCAACAAGCTTCGCTTAGCGGTGGCTCTGTCCTTGTGAATCCTTCCCATCAAAAGGTTCGGACTAAATTTATAAAAAAAAATGAGTTATTGTAGGTCATCGAAGCGTACTCATACGCCGACGCAGACGCTGCTGATGAAGTTTGTCAGCTATTCTATGGCAAATAAGTCATCAAAATAAAAAGTTACTTTTAATGTCCTGGCTCGGGTACTGATTGCTCCCTAATGACGATTTTTTATGTGCGATGAAAATGGCAAGTATTTCGGCGTCACCGTTTGCACCCATAAAAAGTTCGTAATATTTTTACACTTCCTCATATCTGGCGCGGATTAGAACGGACCTTGAAGAGTATAAAGTATGAGCATCAGCCTTTCATTCTCGTGCCACTTCCTCATCCTGATTTGACTTTAATTTGACAGTTTCATCTCTGACTCAGACCCGATTCCTCTGCGCTATCCCTGACCTAAAGCTTTGCATTGTAATACTGCTAGTCGGAATAACCGGTTGTGTGGTCATTCAGCCTTCGTACGGTAGCGTTCCCCTTGCTTCTTCAGTGGCTCTTAGCTGAACGGCGAGCGAAGCTACCCCAGACTTGTGAACCAAATGCGCGATGAAAGACGAGTGGTTGCTGTTTGTATGCTTCAGTGACGTAAAAATAGCTTCAAAGATGCCGCTTGTTTAGTCGTCCTCCTTCATTTGGACCTCCGGCTTCCGTAGCGTCGGCGTAAACTTTTCTTCGGCAAGATGGGACGTAGATAATTGAGGAACCTAACCGGTCAGAAGGACAAAAATGAATTTCCTTATATTTTTTTTTTTTTCACCATTAAGGCGCGGAAGCTGCAGTGACGTTAAAACGTTGGCCGGGGTTTGCTGACGATGATTATTTGGTTCTTGATAGAAAATTGTGCAGTCTCCATATAGCACAGGCTGGCGTTGAAGACACACAGGGGGACCTGTCGCATTTCGATGACTTTGGGACACCTGTATTTACCACTGACTGGATGTGCAATTTGCTGCTACAGATATTGCTCTGTAGATAAAGGCATTTATGAATGTTACGACGGTACAAAATGCTCAATCATTTATGATTCTATCAATATATCTTCACTTTTTTGGTACGTAAAAAGCAGACATGGGATGCACCATGCATCATGCACTTTGTCCACCGTGCACCCGGTTGCACGGGCGTGCACCAGTCCATTAGCGCGCTCAGAGTCGACGCCACTGCGCTCCTAGCCACAGTTCGGGGCTGGTGGAATGACTCGGCGAGTTTGGAGCGACCGCCGCTGATGGTCAGATGGATAATCGGCCTGGTATGAGCGCGGGGGCAGCGGGGGAGGGCTGGCAGGGCGGGGATCGGTGGCAGGTCGTCTAGATCTGATCCGGGCGGGGTAGTGCCGCGGGAGGGTTAAATCCCGGCCGGTCAGTGGTTAGTGTTGGTCATTGGCCAGCCGTTAACGGATACTTCTGGTTGGATATCCCCGCAGCGCAATATCCAACCGGTGCTTGCTGCTATAAGTCAATGGAGGATAATATGGTCAACCTGGGAATGTTTTATGACTAAGAATCTATTTTTCATGACGTGATCAGTTACCATATGAAGGAAATTTCCTTGTCAGCTGCAGCGTAGTCAGCCCGAGTCAACCACGTCCTCTGAAAGAACTTTATTACATGACAGTCAAAAATGTTAACTATGATTTAGCTCCTCATCGGACTTCGATTTCTAAAGTTTATGCGATATGTTTTACTGTAGTGTAGGTAGTGTGAATGATTTGATATATGTAATAGTTATATAACCGTATGACTCGTGTCGTACAGAAATTGAATTTATTGCCAATCATGCCCGTTCTGTCGAAAAGGAGCCGTCGCTTCAGAGGTGATTGCTTGTTAGTTTGGTTCAACGGTACACTACAGCCTAGTCAAAACTAAAAGGCCTTTCTGTTGTGATGTAACTTCCCACTCCCATTTAGAGAGAAGACGAGGCAAAAAATTTGTCAAAGTTGGTTGCGTGGTCAATTATTCACCGGATGATCAACTTCTCACCGTGAGAGTGTCAGTGGTTCAAAGGTATGTGCATTGCCAAAGTACCAGTAGGGTAGCCTGGGGCAAGACGCCCCAGATAATTTATTTTGCTACATAAATTTTGTCCCACATCACCTGAAAGGCCAAATTTGTGCTCAATGCGTTCTTTGGACATTTTACTTTAAATTGCACCCCTCAAATTGATTCACTTATGATCGGACTCCAAGCTAGGAAGTGATTTGTGAAGCAACTGCAAATGGGGCATTTTGCCCCAACCCCAGGGCAAAACGCCCCACGGCCTGGGGCAAGTAGCCCCATACCTTAGATTAAAGATTTAACATGGTAGTTGGCTAAATCTTATGTGAGAGGTCCGTTAGACCTCTGGAGGCACGGCACTGAAGTTAGCACATTCCATCCTTTCAGGTGCTCAGCATATGACACTGTTGTATGAGCAGGTTTTTCACCTACCTCATAAGACCAAATAATAAATTATTGCAATGCAAATGTTAACAAAATACTTCCTTTGCCATCCAGTTGCTGAGAAAAATACACATAAAGGCATAGAAACTTACTGTTCGCCAGCTACCGAACATTAGAAAGTGGGTAGCCCCAACAACACAAGAGGTAAAACGCCCCAGGGGCTTTTTGCCCCGCGACCTTCTGGGGCGTTTTACCCCATCACGTAGTTCGGTCAGAGAACAACGCCTTGCACTCCAGTAAGACATAATTTAACACGAACCAACCCGGCATGATAAGCGTCAGACAATAGTTGTTCAAAATACATAAAAGTCGTTAACCTAATGTGGACCATAAAAGAACGCCATGATTCATAATCTGACAACAAAACATAAAAATCACTCAAAAAACACATTTTTAGCTATATCTCCCGAAAGAGTCATCACAATTTCTTTCCAGTCTGCTCATATAATGATCATATAGTGCACGTTTTATAGAAGGGGCGTTCCACGACAAATCGACATATAAAAAATTAAATTTGCACCCTCATATTTTATTTTTCGTTGAAAACTGGTGTAAGGGGTTGTGATGGGCAGGGAAGCCAGCTGTGGCAAGGATTTTTTTTCTCCGAACAACGGCTTCCGAGATATAGCCTCGGGCAATTCCTGGAGGTCGCGCTGCAGCCCTATGTTTGGCGGCCTATAACTAAAAAACTATTGGTTTTCTACGATAAAAACTTTATATGGTTCAACTCACAATCAGACAACAAACATTTTGGCTATCTCGGATTTTCATTTTTTGAAAATTTTGATCACGTGACCTTTTGACCTATTATTCGAAGAGTGACCTTGATATTTTCCCCACTGAAAGTTGCAATTTTGTCTGATGACGATTAAAGCCTTATCGATTGTCATTCATATGCGAAAATAAAAAAAAGTGGATATCGCCCTGCGTTGACCTCAGATCAGGTCATTTTTATGACCTGTCCATTATTACGAGCGGGAGCGACAGTGAGATCTCGAGAATAAAGCAAGATAGCGACAAGTGGTAAACGTTGCAGGGTACAAACGGATAAGGTCTATAATTTTTACTGAGGTCATTTTCAGGTCAGGTCAAAGATGACGTCACAGGAGCAAAAAGGAAGTCAAAATTGCGGCACTACATATATATGAAGTTTTTCTCTAATAACTTTCAAGGTATCCCAGCTAGGAACAAACCAATAGCACCATCGTGATCCTCTCGTCGATCCGCATCGAAAGATATGTATGTTGACCTCGAAAGGTCGAAAGGTCAAAAGTTGACCTTAGGTCACGTGACGAGCGGGAGCGACAGCGAGATCTCGAGAATAAAGCAAGATAGCGACAAGCGGTAAACGGTGCAGGGTACACACGGATAAGGTCTATAATTTTTACTTAGGTCATTTTCAGGTCAGGTCAAAGATGACGTCACAGGAGCAAAAAGGAAGTCGAAATTGCGGCACTACATATATATGAAGTTTTTCTCGAATAACTTCCAAGGTATCCCAGCTAGGAACAAACCAATAGCACCATCGTGATCCTCTCGTCGATCCGCATCGAAAGATATGTATGTTGACCTCGAAAGGTCGAAAGGTCAAAAGTTGACCTAAGGTCACGTGACCTAAGGTCAACTTTTGACCTTTCGACCTTTCGAGGTCAACATACATATGTTTCGATACGGATCGACGAGAGGATCACGATGGTGATATTAATTTGTTCCTAGCTGGGATACCTTGAAAGTTATTCGAGAAAAACTTCATATATATGTAGTGCCGCAATTTCGACTTCCTTTTTGCGCCTGTGACGTCATCTTTGACCTGACCTGAAAATGACCTCAGTAAAAATTATAGACCTTATCCGTGTGTACCCTGCACCGTTTACCGCTTGTCGCTATCTTGCTTTATTCTCGAGATCTCGCTGTCGCTCCCGCTCGTAATAATGGACAGGTCATAAAAATGACCTGACCTGAGGTCAACGCAGGGCTATATCCACTTTTTTTATTTTCGCATATGAATGACAATTGATAAGGCTTTAATCGTCATCAGACAAAATTGCAACTTTCAGTGGGGAAAATATCAAGGTCACTTCGAAAAATATGTCAAAAGGTCACGTGATCAAAATTTTCAAAAATTGAAAATCCGAGATAGCCAAAATGTTTGTTGGCTGATTGTGAGTTGAACCATATAAAGTTTTTATCGTAGAAAACCAATAGTTTTTGAGTTATAGGCCGCCAAACATAGGGCTGCAGCGCGACCTCCAGGAATTGCCCGAGGCTATATCTCGGAAACCGTTGTTCTAAGAAAAAAATTCTTGTCACAGCTGGCTTCCCCGCCCATCACAACCCATTAGACCAATTTTAAGCAAAAAATAAAATATGAGGGTGCAGGGCACTTGTCGATTTGTCGTGGAACGCCCCAGAAGAGATGATGTTTCCCCAGAACCCTGCCAGTTCCGAGAAACATCGGTGAGGCGTTTTACCTCGGCGGGGCGACTTGCCCCGGTCTACCCTACCTATCAGTTGGTGTTAGTCATCAAACGACAGATCACTGCTGTGTAGCCTTGAGCCGTTGAACTGCGCAACTAGCTCAGACGAAAACACACGACCGTTTCCGTCCTTCCGAGGCTCGATAGCACGTGTGAGCTTATGACAGACAATAGTTTCACTCTCACACCTACTATTCATCAATCCCGTGTTTGCCAACCTTGTTATCATTTGCCGTATTCTCCCTCCTGCCAGCCGAAACTCCACATGTGTCGTGTCGGATCTGCATTGTGACTGACAGCCGCTGTCGAATCAAAACCGGACGAGCGGGGAACCGGGGGCGTCCGCGCGGCGCGGCGAGGTCGTGACGCAATGCCCCCCTCACCGCCCCCCCCCCGGCCCGTTCACGGCAGCTCACCTGGGCGGCGGCCCGGCACCGGTATGTGCATCTACTGGCCAGAACGGCCGAGAGAGAGCACCTCCCGTTTTCAAGGTTGGCCCGTGCCGCGCCGCGCCGCTCTGGGAGGGAGCGGCGCCCCGCTCGCTCGCGGCGCCGCCTGCCCCTCTGTCGGCGCCGGCGCTCTGCCGTTCGGCGGCACCGCTCGGTGGGCGCGGGGTGGGGAAGAGAGGGGGTAAAGTGGGGCATATTTCGCGACAGGGACGGCGTCCCAGACGCGTATGCACCATGTCGTCGAGCTGTTTGTGTCCTGTTTGGGTTGGCCCAGCCCGCCGGCGGTCTCCCCGCGACCTCTACTGCTGTCCTCACGGCCGGCGAATTTTCCCGATTTTTGTGACATCCCCGGCTCCGCGCTATGCTGGAAGCCTTCATGACTCGGTGGGACCCGTCAGCGGCGAGTTTTCCGTCGCCGTCGGCGCCGTCACAGCTGGATTCTTGACGGGTGGCGGTGAGAGACACGGCGGCCCGGGCCGGTCACGGTCAGCCTCATCCGAGGATGGACGGGCGTCGGGCCGGCGCCGGCGTCACGTGATCCGGCCCGTCGGCCGGCGGCGGGACCACGTGATCACCGGCGGCGGCGGACGACGCGGCGCGGGTAGAGCTGCGGCGGTAGTGGAGCCGCCCGCCGGCATTCATAGCCGGGACGTGGCCGGGGGTTAGCGGTCGGCCACCTGTCCGTTTGCCGCCATTCAGTCGAGCAGCCCGCCTGGAAGACACGCCGTCGGCACGGGACCTGTCCACGGTCGCTCCGCGAGAGGGCGCCGCCGCTCGTCTGTAGCCAAGAGCCGGTTCTGGCCGAGTGTGTCGGCGTGGGCCGCGTGAGCTGGACGCAGTGACCGGCGGACGGAGCGCGCGCGCTGCCGCGGCTCGGGATTTACTGTGGAATCTGTGCTGCAGGGCTGGTCATACCGGCAAGAGTGTGCTTTGTTGTAGCAAGTCTTGCTGTTCGGAGGGTCGACCGACTCCGATGAAGGTATGTAATTTTAGCTACTTTTGTTTACATGCACCGTTGACGTTCAGTTTGTGTTTCCAGGCTGGCTACTGTGTCCGGCGGAGAGGCATGTCCGTGTTTGTCATTGGTGTTTGTCTTCCTTGTTTGTCCGTGTTGCTCGTGTTTGTTTGTCTGTGTTGTGTACGTTATTCACTTTGTCGGCATTTGCCGTGCTATCATGTTTGACCATGCTTTTCGTGTTTGTCCGGTGATATGTTCATTGTCTATGGACTTTTCCCGCGCTGTCTATGATGACACTGTTGGCTAGTGGGTGGGGTCGTCTGGCTAGGCTCCCTCGGTGCTGCTCCGTCTACACCAGGGCGGGCCACTCCCACTCTGGGCCGAGCAGTGCGCAGTAATTCTGTAGTCGAGACTGGAACGAACGGTCCCGTAACTTTGCAGCGTCTGAGCGTGGCCGGCGGCGTCAAGGGCGCTGGTGCACCACGTCACCGGCGGAAAACGACTACGGAATGCCGACCGTGCCGCCTTTGAGAGAGGGAGATACATGTAGTTACTAGTTCTAGTTAACTGCAGGCGTAGCTGCCCTCGGCCTTGAATTCGTGAACCCTAGATGTCGCGATTGAAACATCGATTTGCTTCAAACGATAAGTGTTTTTTTATTGGCGACTGCTCTACCTAAATTCTGGATAAGATCTTGTTCAGGAAGTAATTTTATTATTTTGACCTTCACCAGAGTAGTGGGGTACTTATTTTTGCCGCATTGATTCCCTCACTTTTTTAGTGTTTTTATCAGCAAAACATACGTGGTGTCATTACCAGTGCAATGTTGTTATTTCTGCTAAGCTCTATGGCTCACATTAGATCACTAGATTCCGGCAATGCAGCCTTAGAGCTTTGGGTGATCCTATTCAGAAAGTATGCGTTCTCTTGCCAAATTTATGCCCAGCTGACCTCAGGATCGGCTTTGTCATCGTGTCGGGTACAGACCGGTTCCTATGGCGATGTGTCGTGGTGGGATGGTTTTACAAAGATGTATGTTTTTTGCACATTTATGTGCTAATGTATCTTTTGTACGTACATGACAAGTGTAGGGGTTTCTATAGCAAGGCTGCGTATGCATATGCATTACACACATTCAAACTTAGAGGCTCCTCTCTGATATTGCTTTGTTCGCCTTGTCCGTTGTCCGTTGAACATCGTAAAAACGCATTGCTACTGAAAGGCTCAGTTGCCGATCTGTCGACGAGTGTTAACTGTCGACGGTTAGCGCTCATCAGACCCGGTAGACATTGGCGTCTGTCCGAGAGAGGCAGGACAAGGTGTGCAGTCAGTGCACTCTGCTCGCGCCTCTAACGCAGCCTGTCTACGACGCCAAATATTGACCGAGACCCAGCCAGACAATCAAACAGTAGCGGAAATCCAATTGCGTTCGACAGGAACGCAGAGATTGTGAGCATTCCAGGCTTCTAGGTGTCAAACGTTAGAATAGAGCTCAAACAATGAAAGTCAGCCGCTAAGTGCTATTACAGTGACATTTACTTTACCGTACGTACTTTTGCACGCTCCGTGCCCGGGCACCGTTATAATGTGACCAACGATCACCATCCGACTCTTCATTGACCAGACTTGTCGCCGCTTGGACTTGCGCCCGGTCTCAGGTCCAGTCCATGTGACATTTGTACCTAATGTTTATGCTGATACGCTGTCTCCAGTCGTCCCTGTTTGTCATTGATTGTGTTCCTTATTTCGGAACTAAACTTTGCTTATGTTATGCGGTTGAAAAGTATCATATGCTCTTGGTCGTGGCACGTGGGTTGTAGATAGTAGTGGTTCGTTGCACTTCTGACCAATATCCTGTGAGAGTTGACCTTGATAACACATATGTGTCTATCTCTGACATCCTGTGCAGTGCACGGCTCTGTGCTGCATCGGCCTCTGATTTTCGGTCCGTATTTTCGGTGTATGCGTGTTTGGCTCTAAATCTGCGTAGTTCTAGCCGTACGTTCCGGGTTAGCTAAGGTCAGAAATTAGGTAACATTCACCAGGGACAGATAAGGGCAGCGAGTTGTGTGGCAACCACTGTTCGGGTATGTTTCTGTTAAGGTGGTGGATTATTTCCGAACGTTTATTTCTGTGCTGGTGACATGTGGCTTTGTAATGGTAAGAAGTGCACCATTTGTGAAGTGCTTCGTTTTTGCATCGTTGCCAAAGTCATCATTCAATATCGTGGGCGTTCATGCGGGACTACCACCATGAAGATACGTGCTCCAATGCTGGCGAGGCGTGATTGTATGCTTTTCTGACCTAGTTCTTCTCTTCGCAGGTGGTGTAGACGGCGGCATGCCAATGTCGCTGCGCCTCCCACGGCAGAAGGTCGATCAGGAGATCGCCACGCCGCGCAGTCTCGAGGAAGGGGACCACCTGCGGCTGGGGCACACACGCCACAATGCCACGTTCAGACTGCGAAAACTGCTGCGTAACCCGGACCAGCAGCACGAGAAGTCCGAACAGGAGTTCAGCGCAGCCTCCACCGGCTCCGCTGACTTCGAACTGCAGGAGCTACAGGACCTGCTGCAGGAGCAGCCGTCCTCCAGCTCGCGGCGTCAGGACCGCTTCCGCTCCCTGTGGAAGGCGCAGGACCTGGAGAACAGTCTGAAGCAGATGCTTCGAGTTGCTGGCTGCTCTCTCCGCATCCTGGAGGCAGTCAAAGAGGAGGACAATGAGCGGATGCTGGCGCTGTGCACTGGCGATGAACTGACTCTGGTGGAGGAGGAGGTGGCACTGCTCTCCGGCTGTCTGTTCGGTCGGCCGAAACTCGTCAAAAAGCTGCTGAAGAAGGGCGTGTCGGCGGCGGCAGCAGACACGGATGGCCGCTCGGCGCTGCACTTGGCTGCTTTCTCGGGAAACCTGGAAACGGTGCACTGCTTGGTGAAGCACGGCGCCAACGTGAACGCCTGGGACGCGGCGCAGTCAACGACGCCGCTCATCTGCGCTGCCGCTGTGAGCTCGCCCGAAATTGTGTCATTTCTGATCGCCAGCGGTGCCGACGTGAACGCTGGCCTGGACCCCAGTGATGAGACGGCGCTGCACTACGCGGTACGCGCCAACTCGTATGCGTGCGCCGAGCTGCTGCTCAAGGCCGGCGCTAAGACGAGCGGTGCGGGAGCGCGCAGTGAGACGCCGCTCCACGTCGCCGCCGATTATGGATTTGACAAGTGTCTGGGCCTCCTGCTGCAGCATGGCGCTAAAGTGGACTTGGTGTGCGGGACTGCGTGCAAAACGGCTCTGCACCTGGCAGCCGAGGACGGCAGTGTGGGATGCGCCAGGCTTTTGCACGATCACGGAGCGCGGCTGGACTTGACCACCAATCGTGGTCAGACTGCGCTGCATCTGGCGGCCAAATCGCAGTCGGCGGAGCTGGTTGAGCTGCTGCTCTCGTGGGGTGCCGACATTAATGCGCGCGATAGTGACTTACGCACTCCGCTGCACTGCTGTATCGGTAAGCAGTGCCGGTCGCTAGATGTCATCAAGGTCCTCGTCAACCACGGGGCACTCATCAACGAAGGAGACACCGCAGGATACACTCCTCTGCACGTGGCAGCCATCAACCAGTTTTCGAGCTGCGTGGAGCTGCTGATGGACCACGGTGGCGACGTCACACTGCGGAACAAGGGTGGCATCTCGTGCCTGCAGCTCATCAAGCACCGCACGCCCTCTGTGCTGGCCAACCTTCCAGACCGCTTCAGTCGCGCAATTCTGTTCTACGAACGGGATGGAGTGCTTAACAACAAGTTCGCAGAGCTCAAGATAAATTTCAAACCTCTGATGTCGCAAGCGAAGGGTGAATGTCATTTCCTGAAGGCGCTGATCGATATCGATCAAAAGCACCTGCTTAAGCACCCGCTGTGCGAAAGCTTCTTGCACATGAAGTGGATGAAAGTGCGAAAGTTTTTGTTTGCAAATGTGATGTATTACCTGTTATTTTGTGTTCTTTTGAGTGTGTACGTTCTAGGTACGTGTCAGGACAATTGCTACAACATCGGGCGCGGCTTGGAGCTGAAGCTGTGTAACAGTTCTCAGGAGGCAGACCCTAGGAGGATTAGACTTCTGTTCAGGCAGTGTGTGAAGAAGGATCACAGCCTGATATTGAACTGTGATGCGGCACAAACTGGCACTGTGTCTTTCCCGGATGCGTGCAGATGCATCCACTCTAGTTTTCAGCGACTCTCGGTAGACTCGCCATTCTTTTACACGAACCTGTGGTACGTCTTGCTGCTGTTCAACCTCACTATGGCTGCCAAAGAGATCTTCCAGCTTGCGCAAGACCCGCCACAGTATTTCCGCAACCCAGAGAACCTGGCTGAGTGGGCACTCATGCTGTTTCTGGTGCTGATTGGCACTCCTGTGCTGGATTACATAGACACGTGGCAGAAACATTTGGGCGCTCTGTCCGTGATCATCTGCTGGTTTGAGCTGATGATGCTAGTTGGCCGGTTGCCTCGACTCGGGCTCTACATTCATATGTTCTCGAAGGTCCTGAGGGACTTCTTTCAGTTCCTGTTGGCCTATGCTTCGCTGGTGATCGGTTTTGCCGTGGCATTCGCCGTGCTGTTCCCACACTATCCACCAGTAGGGAATCCTTTGCGAAGCTTTCTGAAGGTTCTGGTGATGATGACTGGTGAGATAGAGTTTGCTGACATGTTCTATCCAGAAGAAAACGACGGTTCTATTCTGAACCCTACCGCATCGCTGGTTTTCACTGCCTTTCTGTTCGTCATGACAATCATCTTGATGAACTTGCTGGTTGGTCTGGCCGTTAGTGATATCCAGGGCCTGCAGCGTACAGCTAAGCTTGGCAGGCTTGTACGGCTCACTGAGCAGATGTCGCACATCGAGTTCACGCTGTTTTCCAAGGTGATGACGCGATTGCTGCCGGAGAAGGTGTTTGCGTGTATCGCCGAGATGGCCCTCGTGTCGCCGTCTTCGTACCGTTACACGCTGGTGCTGCGGCCCAATGATCCCAACGACACACGGCTGACTCGCGACATCATGAACTCGGCCTGTCGCGTCGCCAAGAAGCACGCCGAGAAAGAGTCGCACAAAATGTCCGGCAAGCAGCGGCAAATTTCGTCACTGTCTTATGACGTCGACCTTTTCCAGTCTGTTGTCGAAGAGCAAACCGATGGAGACTCGGACAAAGAATCTGCAGTTCGTGACATGAAATTGAAAACACTCGAGGCCAAAATTGAAGTGGCTCAGTCGGCGCTCGGTACACTCCTTCTCGAGGTTCGGGCCATCGCCCAGGGACTGAACAAGCTGAGTGAGAGCCACGGACTGCCGCCGGTACGGGTGCCCCGTGCTACGGTGGTACGCGCCAGTCGCAGTCTGGACGTGGAGGCCCGGGACGGACGCGATGATGCGCCTGTGAACGGTGACGCTGTGGGGCGTGGGCCGACCACCCCTAGCACTTCATTGGATGAGGATTGATTGGGTGCTTCTTGTCGTGTCCACTCCGCTGATGAGGGAAACGGACATGGTTAGTCATGTTTATGTTGACTTTTTCCGACTTGTTTAAATTTGATTGGGCAGCACTGGCAGTGTGTATGCAGTAGTTCACGCACCATCTTGTGTTTCACTACAACACCTAACGTAAGGTTTTATTTGCTGAATATGTGTGCGGTTTCTTAGATGTGTGTTGTTTTCAGGCAATCCCCATGCTGTGTGTTGTGTAACTGTCGATTTGCATTTACTCCGTATATGAGACACACTTTTGCTCGCTCCTTTGTGATGCAGGAGGAATGCTGCCCACCTGAGCTTTACCATCATTTGCTACCGTGTAACATTGTTACCTAAGTGAATGTGCAATAAACCTATAATCTCTTTCATGCGTTTGTAATCAACAGAAACCAGGGCCTAATCTTACCAATGCCGTAAATAGGATTTCGCAGCACTGGCCGGAGTTTACGGCACTGATACCAATGATATCATTTTTATTTACATCCAGCTTATCCTGTCCAATGATTTTGGTAGCGTTAATGATAATTAATGTTGCCTAAACGAATAAATAAGCGAATGTAGAATAGTTCTGAATGTTACCAAATGCCGTGAATGCGCATTCACGGCATTTGGTAAGATTGGGCCCAGGATAAGCAGGATTCACGGTCGCTGTTCTTACAAGTGGAAGCATCACATAACGCTACATCATAGAATGCAAAGCGAACCTCGAGCTGGTCATGTCTCGGATGACATAGGCGTCGCCAGACATTTTCGGTTGGGGGGGCAAAATCAAGTTTTGTGTTAAATCTTGCCTTTCCCCAGCCGTTACTCACTCGTTTTACATATCATTCGACGCGCAATGGTGCGAGGAATCCGATGGTGACAAAGTTTTCCTTCTAGCTATAGCATGTATTTAAAAAAAAAAAATCAAAATTTTGAAATTTCTGGACAAAAACGACCGTTAGAATTACAGTGGCTGCGATTGCCGACGCACTGCAGAGGGCCCCTGTGCAGACTCTTGTCGCTCATGATCATTACCCAGAAGAAGGTGAAAAACGCTCCATTTGAATCGGATCACCTCGCTAAAACCTCCATTCACGCATGCATGCCCAGGTTTTACGTGAAATGCATAGGGCTTATCCCAGCCGCCGATTGTAGCTAAGAATTGGGCATTCGGCGGAGACTGAGAGAGAATGTCGGAAGTGTGAATCGGAAGTACATCATTCATCCTTGCTGCAGTGAGAAGAAGTGTTTTGTTCACTCGAGTGTGAACAAAAAGTTTCTGGTTTTTCGAGTAAAGGGAAGCGCTGCAAACGCGACCAAAAATATTTAACGGAACCAAAAGTTACGCACGGCATAGCGGCAAGGGATCCCTTAGAGATAGGATTGCGACTTCCAGGCCATTTCAGGCCACTGAGGGTCAGTGTGGACTCTCAGAAGCCTGCTTAGGATCCCGGAGATCGGCGTGGGTCACCCCAAATATTTACGTGTATGTGGTGCTTTAGGGCTTTCCGAGCCTAAGGTGGGCCCGGAAAGCCCTTTAGGGCACACGAGCTTTCAGAAGCCAGTGTGGGCGGCGGGCGCTAAGAGACTAGGCCCAGGGTGAGCCTGGAGCCCTCGAATAACAGTGTGAACCGCCGGGGTCTGTGTCGAATCCTTAACCCGCGCCCCACTGGGGTCTGTGTATAACACGCCCTACTGGGGGGGGGGGGGGGCTATTCATAGCCCCCCCCTCCTAACTCCAAAACTACTGGGCCGATCGTCAAAATTCAAACGGCGTCTGATAGCCCCAGAAAAACTGTCGAGCGAAACCTAATTTCATTGACCTCGAGGTCACCGATGACGTCACAGGTCAGGTCAAAGTAAAAATTATTAGCATTTTGGCTTGTTCACATTTTGGGCTCTGGCCGCCGTCTTACAAGTCAGATCAGGCTAATTTTTGGTTTCCACACTCGTGAACAGATGTTCTAGATACCTTGAGGGTGCCGAACTTGTAATTTGATTTTCAGGTCAGGGTCAGGTCATCACAGGTCACGAAAATATTATATCATGCGCCGGTCACGTGACACATGTTTTATGGTCCATTTAGGCCATAGATTTCGAATTTGATGTCGTCTGTGTCATTCGAGGTCATTTTGAGTCGAATTTAGCCTAGGTCAGGTCACTTTCAGGTCAAAAAAGGTCAAATTTTGAAGTTAAAATTTTTCAACAAAAAAGGTGTCTATTGGATGCAGTTTGAGCTCAGGAACACGATGGTGCCATTTATATTGGTGTACGATGTCAAATACGTACTGAAAAATTGATTTGAAAAATTAAAAATTGTGAATTTTTTGCAATAATGCGTATAACTTGGTCATTTTTGAAGATATTTAGCTAAAACTTGCTAGAGTTAGTCATGAACATGCGTTCTGTCACATATATTCCGGTTTTTTAGAAAAGTCAAAAACTTTTTGAAAAAAAATATAAAAATATAAATTTTGAATATTATTATACACAATTTTCGAAATTTTCAAAATTTTGAAAATCCGAGATGGCAGTTTGATAGCGCGGTCAATTCTGAGTCCTTTCATGCAAAGAAATTGGATCTAGCTTAAAAACTGAGCTCTTGGGAGCGATTGCCGTGGTTCAATGTTTTGCGTCGAAATCGGACGAACATGACGTCACTCTGACGTCATTTCCGGCCGACCTATGGTAGCTACGAAGTTCAAATTTTGACACAAGGTGTCAAATTGATGCAGCCGAAGGTACCGAAAGTTTCGCGTCGATCCGTCAAGCGGTTTGGAAGTTATTGCAGAAAAACGGGAGGGGGGGCTATAAATAGCCCCCCCCCCCCAGTGGGGCGCGGGTTAAGGACCCTACGTTGGTAGGGACATAAGAAACATGTGTTGCGGCCCTCAGAGGGACACGTGAGTTGTGACCCCTCAGATGCCGGGTTGGGGTTTAGTAAAGTCTGTCGCCTCAAAAGTTCGGCTGAATTATCATAGGCCAGTTGAGGTTTTCAGAAATTTTCGAAGACATCCTCAAAGATTCGTGTGGCCCTTCAGAGGTCTACGTATGTATAATGTTCTCAAAGATCCCTGTATGGGCCCTCTAGAGAACATGGACACCAGTGGGACTCTCAGAGGCCGGTTTGGGCCCTCCGAAAGCTTCTTAGAGCTCAGTGGAGCTCCTTAGGAGCCTGTGTGAAAAGCAGGCTCATGAGCCCTGCGGCACTTGAACGGTACTTGTGCCTGTCGCAGACATTTGACGAGAGTTGAGAAAGGCCCCGAAGATTTCGTGTCACGCTTTGAACGAAAATTATGTGTCAGCACTCCAAAATTTATGAAAATCAGCTACAAAATGTAATACAGAACCAACTAGGAACATGACATGAATCATGGCATTGACATTTCCGAGTCTGGAGTCGGAGTCTTGAAGATTTTGGTGACTGCGACTCTGACTTTGGTTTGAACTGCACGCTCCAACAGAGTCTGACCTCACAGGCATTCTCAGAAAGGTACCCCCATTTTTTCCCCGACTCCAAAATCTTATCGGATCTGTATCGATCTCAGGGGGTGCCCGGTCCGAGGTTGGGGGGGCAAGCTGCCCCGCTTGCCCCCCCGTGGCGACGCTAATGCAGTCGGATGTAACTTCTAGCAGAAACAAAATGAGTAATAAAGGAAACACTTGACGTTCGTCTCAATATCTTAGGCACTAGGCAGTTAACAATAGCGTGCTTTCTGCATTTCCCACGCTCGGTAAAAGCGGGCTTCACGCCATGGTAGTGCCTATAGCGGACACAAACTTACGAATCAGATGCACTTATAACTAAGGCATATTTCGCACTTCGCAGTTTTATGCAACCCAGCCTGAAAATGTTTCCAAGCGAAATCGTCATACCCATCCTGCACGTTACAATTTACATAAGGTGTCGGTCGACACTTGGGCGGCGGTGACCTGCACAGTTGGGGCGCCCAAACTCATCATCGCCTAGTGTTGTGGCGATAAGGGAAGCAGGGTTCCAGCAGGGACCGTGGACAGACTTACGCACGATTTGGAGGGCACCACAATCGCGTAAATCAGTGTCAATTGGCGGTTTCACTACGACCCGACCGGCGCGGCAGCAGAAAGCCAATAAGTGGCATATACAGTTCACCACCAGTGGTATGACTTAACCCTCGCCCGTAAACGGCGATCTGCCACCTTCGCCCATGCAGGGGGGGGGGGGGGGGTTGGTGCGACCCCCCCTTGGCGTTTGAAAACGGAGCGTCGTAGAGCTTAGCGGAAAAGACCAACGGATTGCTCTCGCCGAGATCTCGCGATTGGTGGTATATTTTTTGGTCCTAGGTCAACATTTGGCCTACTTTTGACCGGTCAAAGGTCAAATTTTCGAAAAAAAATAGACTTTTTCAACTTTCCGCGGCAATTGCGGGAAAACGGTGGGAGATATCGACTTGAAACCTTCACTATCGTGTTCCTTGATCAATTCTCTATCGTTTGGTATGTATTTCGTTTCCTTAGCTCTAAAAATGGCGCGTTGGGAGCGCCGGAAGTCGGCAAGGTCACAGTCGGCGGCAGAAATTCGAAAAATCAAAATTTAAATTTTTGAAATCTGATTGTATTTTTGGATTTGGGAGGTCCATTTGCTCCCTATAGAAGCTAATATTGCTGCATATTCCCATTGAGGTGACAAGAATTAGCAAAATAGTGGTTCGGGCGCTTTTCAAAAATAGTACCGGACGCTGTTCCTCTTGTGACGTCATAGCTCCGTGACCTGACCTGACCCGGTCAAGTTTCTTATACCATATGATAGCCAATACTTGCCCCAACATGCATGGGAAGTTTCATCACGATCCATCAACCGATGTCCGTACCACCGGCAGGAAACCTCGGGCGTTGGCACTCAGTTTGTGAAAATCCGGCCGGAGGCTGTTCCCTTTGTGACGTCATAACTCGGTGACCTGACATGACCCGGTCAAATTTTTTCATCAAAAGATGCGCAAGGTTTGCCCCATAAGGTACCCAAAATTTGGCGGCGCTGCGCGCCGCCGTTTTTGCACTATTTCCGAAAAGCCTCAGGGGGGGGGGGGGGGGGTTGCACCAACCTCGCCCCCTACATGGGCGAGGGTTAAACCCAACACCTGCGTATGAGGTGGCGTCACGACACCGTACTCCAGAGAACCCCTAGCCTGCTGACATCTGACCTGACTTGACCTGACTACCCCCTTTGACCTATCCCTGACCCGTCTGCTGGCAGCAGGGCGATGTTCTGTAACCTGAAACCTCCCTGACCTGACCTAACCTGACCCGTCCTCAGGGTGCCGCTGTCGGCCTCCCAGTCGGTCTCCGAGCCCGACTGGGAGCAGTTTCTGCAGGAGACGGCCGCCATGATCGTCCAGGAGCAGTCGCCCAAGCGGCTGATGGAGGTCCGCGCCCGACTCTACGAGCTCATGGTCCACTGCATCCCACCGGACGTCATATTCAAGGTCAGTGCCCCGACGGACGGATGGACTTGTGATGGTGGTGGTCGGGATAGGGGATAAGAGGCTCTTAGGACGGATGTGGTTGTCGCGTCGATTTAGTTGTGGATATTTTTAAAGGTCAGCTTTGTCTGACTAACCGTTTCTCTAAGAAGCTTTTTGCCCTCACGCAGTTTTAATCCAGCTGATCCTATCGTACATGACATTTTAGCTCGTCGTACGTTAGTGGTGCAGTTATCTATCCAGTTCTGCTGGTTGTGCGGCGTTGACATCCGATGCCTCTTGTAGTCTTCATCACATGCGCCATGACTTTGTCAATGCCTTAATCTTTCTACAAATGAAGCCTCTGTTCTTCTCGCGCTGCACAGTGAACAGTGAACGTCACTGTCGCCGCGAAAATTGTGTCTTCGCTTCCCTCGCGAGACCTTACCGTTGTTCACGCCCACCGCGCACCGTCCCAGGAACCAACAAAGAGTCTGCCCCGGGGCGCGTCATCCCGGCCTGTCCCGCACCCTCTGCCAATCTATGAGTCCCTGAGCGGGGTCGGTGGGGTCAGTTGGGCCGTCCGCTGGGGGCGGCCCCTGTCGCTGCTGGCACCGTCCCCACTCCAGGGCCTCGTTTCATAAAAGGAATTACTTACGGCGTTCCGTTAATTATGCCAGATTTGGCGTATTTGATGCCAATTCGGTTTCATAACCCGCGCCCTGGTGGGGGGGGGCTATTTTTTGCCCCCCCCTCCAGACTTTTTGATATATCTCCAGAACCGCTGCGCCGATCGTCACCAAACTTTCAGTACCCTCCCGGACATCAATTTTACACATTGTGACCAAAAAATTTTCCAAAGGCTATGATAGGTTGGCCGGAAATGACGTCAGAGTGACGTCATGTTCTGCCGTTTTCGACCCAAAAAAGGGTTTCGCGGGAAGAGCTGTCAGGCCTATAGCTTTGCAAATACAGAAAAATGATAAAGACATAAAAGCTGTAGAATCAACAGGGCTACAAAACTGCTATCTCGGATTTTTGAAATTTTTGGATTTTGACCCCCAAAAATCAAAAAATAATTTTTTTGCATATAATTATCGAAAAATCCAAAAAGTTTTTTGAATTTCGCAAAAACCGGAATATATGTGATAGTCCTTACCGCCTTCCATCCACATACCAAATTTGAGATCGATACCTCTTTTTTTTGGCGAAGTTATAGCGAAAAAACTGTTCAAAATTGATGACGTCAAATTTTCAAACTCAATTTTTAGCAATTCTAGACCCCGTAGCGCAAAACAAAGACCACCATTAGACTCCCCGTGACGAGCTGCATCGAATCAATACCCATTTTATGCAAAACTATCAACTTTAAAATTTGACCTTTTTTGGCCTGACCTTGACCTGACCTTGACCTGAACTTCACCAGAAAGTGACCTAAGCCGTACCTGATAGTCTTATAACCAATACCATTGAGTTGGAAATGAAAAATTGGCCATAAAACATGCATCACACAACCTTAGTAAAGTTGGGCTCATGTGACCTGACCTGTGACCCTTGGTGACCTGACCTGTGACCTGACCTGGTATTGTCAGTGACCTCTAATAGTAATATATCTACTAGGCAACTGACGCCCTATCGCTGATTCTCGACAAAATGCGTTTTCCTCGGTGTTATAGCGCATTCCCTAGAATACCCGTGAACGGTGAAACATTTCATCTTTGACCTGACCTGTGACGTCATCGGTGACCCCGAGGTCAATGAAATTTGGTTTTCCTCGACAAATTTGACAGGCCTTTCGAACGCCGTTTGAATTTTGCGGATCCGTCCAGTAGTTTCGGAGATACGAGGGGGGGGGGGGGCAAAAAATAGCCCCCCCCCCCCCACCAGGTCGCGTTATAAACAGACCCCACCAGGGCGCGGGATAAAGCTGGAGACTGGAGTAATTCACGCCATCGAAAGTACGGAGCTTCATTTACGGCAAATGCTCGATTCCGGACCAATTGATGCCATTTGGGTTTCATAAAACGACGTAATTAACGCCAAATATTTTATCAAGCTCTTGATATCAGTGGTGTAAACTACGCACAAAAATGTTGCGTGATTTTGAATTAATGTGAAGATTCGAAGCTAATTTTTAATATATTTTATAATGTTGAGCCCGGTGAGGAAGAAAGAACAGCCAAAATGAGAAAAAGAAACTGCAAATCTTCTGTACCAGTCGCTTTTTGTGGCCACTATCGGAATTTTGTTTATTCGCCGCGCCGCGCCACTTTCGTAGTTAGGCACTTCTGCTTAGCTGGCTTTCTGCTGTTTTTAATATATTGTTTTAATAAAGGATGGTCATCAATATCAATTTTGTTTTTTCATACATAATTTTTAAGATTTAAATTCAACATAATTGTTTTATAAATTCTCGTAAAAAAATAAGTGTTGACATGAAATTGTAATTTGTAGGACGCTTGATAAATTACGGTAACTACGCAAATGTGCTTAGTTACGGAGGTGTAAACAATTCCAGTTGTGGCTTTGTGAAACGGATTTATTTGCGCTCCGTAGTTTGAAAGGGTGTGAATTACGGAAAGGTGTAAGTTACGGCAGAGTTTTATGAAACGAGGCCCAGGAGACAGAGCGTGCCCAGTGGCCGGCCCGCCCCTCCGACGGTGCCAGCCGGACACGCGGTGCAAGTTATGGGCTAGAACGGCGCTGCTGCCGGCCTATTTAAACGGGAATGGCCGTGAAACGAGCTGGCTTCTCTGGAATTCATAATTTAGCGAAACGCCTGAATGCTCGCCCCAGAAATGTCCAGATATACGGTGGACTGCGTGGTGTTATGATTCTAATACGCAGTGCTAGAGCTTTAGTTTGCTCACTAATGCCATTATCCAGTCATAATCCAGCCAAGAATATTTATCCATCCATCCAGGCCAAGTTGGGTGACCTTGTACTGGTAGCCCCGACGCCTTTGTCCACGTGAGTTTGTGACGCATGGTCCTCCCTGAGTGAGCTGCAGCTGCACGGCCCGTGTCAGCCGGCCAACCCGCCTTCACGGTTCGTTTCCGTCCATCGCGGCACTTCTGGCGTCCTTAGTGCAGTGCTGCAGGGGCCGTGGTGTGTGACTCAGACGACTCTGGAAGGCTATTTTAGCCGCCGGGAATGACCGCATGTGACTACCACTGGGGGGGGGGGGGGGCTGGAAATACCGCTCTGCTCTCTGCGCCTCACTGCCATTGGCTCGACTCCGATACTGTGGCTGTTGGTTTGGAGAACGGCCTGTTCATCAATGCTCATCATTCGATCATCCGCGCCTGGTTCGTTTGAGTGACGCTCATAGAGGAGTGACGTCACTTTCGAGCGGCGGGATCAAGCGCGGCGTTACAACAGCGAGTGACGAAAGAAGACGAAAGGCGCTAGTGTAGAGCCGCTATCCCTCAGAGCGGGTCTCAATCGGGAGATGAATGTTTTCCATTCCCGAGTGTTTCCTACTTCCGTTGGAGAGATAGTCCTGCAGACCTCAGAACACTGGAAAAAGTCGGACGGGCAGATCCTATGCGTACGTTGATTAAACTGCATCAGACTTATGGTACCTACGAGATACGCATCAACAGCAAGGCCTATACGGATGCAATTATGCCAGTGCTGTTATAAAACTGGTACGAGTAGGTATGTATAACGAAAATTACATTTTTAGGTCAGTGTTTTTATAAGATGACAGATAAATCAGTATAAATTTGTGTTCTCCCTTTTTTACTAGCGTATGCTATTGCTCAAGCAGCAGTTTAAATGAACACCTGTCAACAAAATGTCCCTAACGTTGGGCATTCATTTGACGAACATTCTTCGGAATCTGCCTTCCCATTGTTCAACCTGGATGGTTCTAGAGTCCAGTTAGGCTCAGCGTTCGTCATGACCAGTGGCGTTCCCAGTCGTGCTGAGACATAATAATGCCTCCTCCATCATCCCCTGAGATGCTATGTCGCGCACCACCTCTCCTATACGTGGGGCTGCGATTTCCCGTCAGCACAGCACTCCGAGTTACCGTCATTCCTGGCCACGTGCCAAACCATATAGGTCAGTAGACAATAGGGGTTTCCCCGGATTGGCCCGGGCCGACCAGCTCTGAATGAGATGCACGCAGTTCTGGATGGGATGGTGCGGTGGCACGGCCGCGGCTGAAGCGGTTAGTGCGATGACCCGGACCCGGTCTACCAGGTCGGGTCGGGCGGCTGATGATCGTTTGATGAGTCACCGTGCATGTGGCCGCGCGGTGAGGTCGGACAGTGACGACCGGCCATGTCGACTGGTTGAGCTTCCGGGAGTGGATTATTGGAGAAGCGATCGGAATGCAGTAAGATGAGTTGGTCCAGGGACCGACTCTGATTTTCGCAGAAAACTTTTAAATGGATTGCAATATCATCAGGATAGTAGCTGTGCTCCGAATAGCAAAATGCTCATGAAAATCTGCAAAAAAAATTGAATAGGTAGCTGACTATTCAGCTGATTTACAAAACAAATATAGGTTACGAGAAAAAGATCTGGTGATCAATTTCTAATCCTAGCTGCATATATGCTTGCTGTTTGATAAAGCTTCTCTTACCGTAGCGTGGATTTTATATCCTATAGCATAGATAACAGTAGAACTATGCCCTATATAACTATGCCCTATATAAACTATGCCCTATAACAATAGAACTATATCTATGCCCATGACCCTTGTCGGGTCATATGCCTATAGCTATAGCTAATGTTTGCGCACATCATTCCCCCAGTAGAGTGTGAGCCGCAGCGGCCAGCTCGGTGGCGTGACGTCTGTGTTTCTAAGCCCCTGTCGCCGGCTCTCCCGCGCCTGTCGATGTCCTCTGTTGTCACTCTGCGGGCGGCCTCTCAGTCGGAGATGGTCCAGACAGACAGCGCCGCGTCAGTCAACAGAGACAGACGTGGGCGGGGCGAGAGGCAGCCATGAGCGGCGCGAAAGGCAGCCATGAGCGGCGCGAAGGGCGGCTATCGGCGCCACAACAGGCAGTTATGGGCGGTACGAAAGGCAGCTATCTACATATTACATCATCATCATTATAACCAAGTTTATTAAACCAAAACACGGGTTGAAAATGTACATACATATGCGACCCGGCTGGATCCGTTACACAGGCGTTGTGAGAAGCAGCGCTAGGCGGGTCGGCGTGGTCCAGTCAGCAGGCAGCCATGGGCGCCGAGTTTGGGTCCATCGGCTGGCACTCTGTGGAGTGTCTCGGCGAAGAGACGGCGGTTCGGGGTGTGTGAATGGTTGGGAGAGAAGATAGTGAATGAGGGATTGCAACTGCCGCAGTTGAGGAGAAGCTTGGGGTGGGGGCTGTGCGCGGTGCTGGCGGGGTTTGGCTTACGACCAGACACAAACACTCGCCCGTCAACAGAAAACATTGTTGCAGCTGCGAGAGTTGGAGGTCAAGGTTTTTGCATCTGTTGATACGGTGAGGGAATATGCTTGTGTTTGCTAATCTGCGTGTGCGAAGTTATCCCGAATACGTTGAATCGGTTGCTGGCAGATTAGCCAGCACTGCGAGCCGACACGCCGGATCGTTACCGTCCTATGACGTCACCGGAGACCCTCCCGGGAGCCCCGCCCCCCGGTCGCAGCTGCCCCAGCCAGCTGCAGCCGCCGCCATCGGACCGGCTGCCCGTACATCCGTACATGAACTGTTCTAGACCAATAGCATTTCTAGCCTGTGTACATACCTGGTGAATCGTCACATCCATACCGCCATGTCTATTTTGAGTCTATTTTAATCTGCATTATTTTACTGTTTTTACACGGAGGTGGTCTTGAGAGGATTGTGGCGCTTGCATAGTTGCCCTCTCATTCACAGATTAGGTCTGCGATGACTACTCGGCTGGATTGTTTGTTCGATTGCTATTGATGCCCGTCTTGCCAAAAATGTTCCTAACTAAGTAAATATTATTGACTCCAGATGCATGTATCTGTAGGAATTTGTAACGAACTAATCTTGTTGGCGCTAAATCATTGATGGTTCTTGTGAACCTGCGCCACATTGGATCGTTATTGATTGTTGTTTGGTTGATGATATAGTGATCTTTATTCGCTTGATTCGGGGAAGTCCGATCGGGTGTTGCTAAAGCTTGTGGATTACAAAGCATTAGGATTAGATGACGAGCACATTAAAATGTCATCGGTTCATTGTGCTTGCCAATGCAGCTATACGGCTTCTGGGTAGAATGGCATTAGGTACGGCATACGAGATGTTCTTATGTCGGTAACACCATAGGTGTAGCAACGTATCTCTTTGGTGAAGGATACCTTTCACCAAAGTTTTAGATTGGTGAAGGATCCTTCACCAATCTTGAGCAATGCAGGTGAGGGTCTTCACCAATGCTAGAACGACTGGGTTCGACGGTCGATCTCAGTCCCACGCACAAGGGGGAAAAGCTCAAATTATTGAGCGCTCAAAAAATTGAGCGGGCCCCATTATGAAGGAATAGGCAAAACGATGGTATTTTACAATGCCTCTAGCGTCACACTACGGCAAATATCGTATCCAAATAAGGTATCAATGGCAAGAGAGAGCAACAAGGTTTCTTCTCGAACACTCGCCGTGATAATTTATATCGGTGTTTTTGGAAAGAAAATGCCCTAAAGACGCTCAACTTTTTGAGCGCCACTTGTCGTTCGGGACCGCGATACTCAATAAATTGAGCGCCACGACAGACGACAGTCAGCTGGCGCTCAAAAAATTGAGTGCCGGCCAGCATCTACACTCAATTTATTGAGCCTTCTCCGTGACAGGTGAAGCCGGTACTGGCTGCCATTTTTGATGTTATGTTCGTTGAAATACGTTAAACTGAGTTGAAACAGAAATGCAGGAAGTTGAATGCTACGTGGTACCGAAACTTTTCACAAACCCATGGCATCATGTCACATTTTCCGCTAGTAGTTTTATCGGTCGCCTTTCGGATTCGGCACACCTCAAATAATTATACAGGGCTTGAATAATCCGTATGAATACTGTATTGATATTTTCTGACTGTACTGGGAGAAGGGAATACGTGATTACAGAAAGATATCCACCCACGCTTGAATATTGGAGAATTATACAGGAAAAACTGTATTGCCACGGTTACAACTTACAAGGCCATCGGCCGCAAACAAACAAAAATACTATACAATGTGGGTTAGATTCACAAACATCATTAAGTGTGGAACACAGAGACGAGCAAAACAACATCACATTATCGCATGCCAGCCCGACCACAATGGAACCGGGTGACCTGCGACCGGAACCTGCGTCTTGCCAGCATACATCACAAAAGCAGGAGGCAGTGTCGTACTGCTTTGATCCAAAATATGCCATATAACAAATGATATAAACGACCTAATCTCGGACTAAGCTTATCATTATCAAATCCTTAACATGTAAAAGACGAATGGAAACATCGAGTCTCAGACCAGCAGTAGCAACCATCACAGTAGCAACATCACAAAGAACACGCGGCATTATCAGACAGCCGTTTTGTTATCGGGCTACAGGCGGCGACGGCGTGGTTGCAGACCAGCTGCGAGGTAGCGGCGTGCGGGCAAAAGGCGCGGGCACACCTCCATGTGGCCGTGCGGACAGTGCGCGGTCGGCGTCGCATAGTGGGCGGCATCGGGCTGTCCCGGGGCCGTCGAAGCCGCACAGGTTGTCGGCGCATGTGGGCGCGCGCGGTCACCACGGCCAGCTGCTCACCACCAGCACAGACTGCGCAGCGTCGCCGCTCCGCCGGCCAGAACACGCAGACAACTCTTCTTGCAGTCGCACAACACGTCGCCAAACTCATTCACCTGCTCCACCATGTTGTTGATGTCACCGAGTCGTTCAAGTTGTGGCTCGTGCCGTCGAGCATGACCTGCCCGATCGGACACGGGTCAGCGGCTTCTGCTCCAGCGAAGTCTTCATCTTGGTGACGTCTTGCTGATCTCCACAAAGGCTGAGCAGATGACCTTACCCACAGGGACGGCCGACGTCCTCGCCAGCGACCGCTTGGTTGTGCAGACCTGCCAGAAAAAGAAAAGCTGTTTGGTGATCTCAAACGATTTTTTCTCTTTATGCAGTGGAACAAAATGGAAAATATGTCATACAACAGGAGCTAAAAAAAGATGCAGCCTAGGTCGTCTAAGAAATGGGTGCAACATTGATAAAATTCTTCCTTGAATGAATTCTACAAATGCTTTTGATAAAATGTGTGGTGATTATAAGGAGACCACTTTACTATAAAATTGCTCAGGATTCCCTATCTGGACCTGTCAAAAAATCCTGACTGCACACCAACAATGATCATTAAATCCGAAACCTCTACCAGGTACCTAGGGATAATTAAATTCTGATTCAGGAAAATATTTCACATCATACAAATAAAAACCTTTACTATATTGAAACTGAAAATGTGATACCGATCCAGTGACCTAAGGGTCTCAAAGGATAATAATGAATTAATCTATTATAAATTTGGTGGTGACTGCCAACTGGCGTCTGGCAGCCTAGACCTTGAGGCTTGAAAGTGGCCTTCCTTTTCCGTTGACTCCGATCCTCCAGATGGAAATGATATAAAGGATCATTTTTATCTTATTTCAAATGAGCCAGTCAGCAAAGTGGCTATCCTGTTTCAGCATTCACACACACAATAGTTGACTGTCAGTCTGTCATGCTGTCAGTGTTGTGAAGTAACGAAGGAGTTGAGTTTTGGTGATTATAAATTGTGATGTTATGTAAAGGACTGGAAAATGAATGTGAAAACTATGGAAACATATTGGCAGAGTATTGTCACTTACTATCAGGACATATGGATAGAGAATACATTCAAATTAATAAGAAATGCCAAATATCAAGGTACTCAATCACTGATCATGATAGCAGTGGACTATCATATGTTTTAATGTCAATTATATGAAAGTTAAGACTGAAACTACCTTTTACTTCATCATACTTAATGAAAAATTGTGTGAAGAAAACATTCACAGCCTCTTTGAAGCACTTAGACCACTAAAAAACAAAAATTTTCACGTAAATATGTTGTGTCTCTTTCCCTCAAAACATCATATCGGATGGCGCCACTTTCGTCGACAGTTACTTATCTGCACGCAAATCGAGGAAAACGTGAATTGATTGACGTTTACGTGTTTCCAAATTTAAAATCACAGCATATTCAAACTTTTCAGTGTACCTTTTAACATCTAAATATAACTAAAACGATAAAAACTTACCTTCAACACAAGGACGACGACAACCACGCGACCGGAGACGTCGCGACGAAATAAACAAACGGCGCCGCCAAATGAAAAATATTCTCCGATATGGGTGATGTGAAATTGAGTCGCAATCATTTTGGGTAGTATGAAAAATGCTCTTTCCAACAGAACCCTAGTAAAAAACGTGAATGGACAAAAAATAACTTTTATTTCGACATAAATATTGGCCTGTTTTTAAGGCATCCTGGTATGCCGTAAGATTTCGACCTAGAAATTGGTGTTCCCCCAATCATTGAAGCTTGAGCAGTGAAAAATATGAAAGCCTAATCTGTTTTGCATCATTAGTGATTCTCCTAGGGTGTTGCCATTTCTCCCTAGGTGTTGCGAGTTGCTTTTGCAAAACGTGTTCCTGAAACGGCTCAATTTTTTGAGCCCTCAGCATTACGCCTATGGCAGCCTCTGACGTCACACGCTCAATATTTTGAGCGCTCAATAATTTGAGCTTTTCCCCCTTGTGCGTGGGACTGATCTAATGTTAAAAAAAGAAAAGCAATGCCGAATGGGATGAATAAAAAGGCTATTGCTAAAACGGCAACAGGTACCCAATTACCCCATTCTTTCAGTTATGAAGTGTTACGCCCACCTTCTTCACAATTCACGCCATTTAACCCGCGAGTTGCTGGGGGGGGGGGGGCGTTAAACGCCCCCACTTTTTTCGCCGGGCCATAGCATAAAAACGGCGCGCCGCAGGCGCGCCAAATTTTGGGTACCTGTAGGGATTTAATTGAAGTTTATTGTGACAAAGTTTCAAAAAATAGCTCAGAAAATTTTTGAGATATCGAGGTTTTAGTGACGTCATGATTTCCGAGTTTTCGACCAAAAACGGCATATGTTCAAAAAATCATATAAAATCACAGAATAGACATACAGACATGCCGTAAACGCCATTGAACTGCCAATACCATGACCAATCAAATGGCTATCTTCGATTATTGATTATCGTTCCGCATTTTCCAAAATCTTGGACTAAATCTTTGCAATTTCTCGCGACTACTTCACGACCATGATACATGCATTTCTTAAATTGAACTTTTTTAGCCAAACACGTACACATATGATAAAATGAATGTCACCATCGTGTTCTACGCCCCAAAGTACCCATAAAACATGTGTCACAGGCTGCGAATATCAGTTTTGATTTTCGGGGATATGTGCCTGGCCGGTTGACCTGACCTTGACCCTACCTATGCTTGGCTGACCCCTACATGGAGCTGACACTCTTGTAGGCCTTATATGATGGATTGTGCACCGTTTTGACAGAGTTTATGACGAGAGGCGCCCATTGCGAAGTCCTGAAGTCTATGCTACTGAAAGTCCGATTTCAGGTGTTTGACCTCACCTTGATCCGACCTGTGACCTCAAAATTCAACTTAAAAGTACTCATCTGAAGCGTCTCGTCGCGTTCTTTCGTTTGCCGCTCGTGCGTTTCGCTGCGCCTATTGGTTCTCGAGTTATCGGCTGGGGGCGTTTAACGCCCCCCCCCCCCCCCCAGCAAACGGTGGGTGGCGAAATACCCCAGCAACCGCCGGGTTAATAAACCAGTATAACGCCTTTTGGGGCGACTAACGGAGCGAGCGAGAGGGTGAGCTTTGCACGTGCGAAATTTCGACGGGGTACCTCCAGCTGACTTGTGCACGGCACCCTACTAACCGGTCCCTAACTGTTTGCCAAATTTGAGCGCCATCGGTCCAGCCATTGTCGAGATCTAGAATCGACCCCTGCACGTGCACACGTGCAGCAGCACCCCAACTCTGGCACATGGATATGCATTGCCTAGTGGGTGCCTACCTACATGCCAACTTTCAGCGCAATCGGCCAAGTACCTAGTTACCGAGATATTGCAACAATTACAAAAGTGACACCTCTTCGTTTTGCACGTGGCACGTGCATAAGGGGTCACCCACATGCATCGGGAATAGTCCAATACTTGGTAGAAGGAATGAAGCTACCGTACAAAAATTACCGCGTGTAAATCGGTCAAGTGGTTGCTGAGATATAAGCGTCGCAGAACCGTGACCGCGGCCGGTCGGCCGGCCGCTCATACTCAGAAATTTCCGTTAATCTCAGTAAATGCCGTGAATATCAAAATATATTGGCTTGTTTTTACTCGTGGGAAAGTTGTAAGACTTTGGTCACGAAAAAAGAGCAGTGGAGCATACCTTTAGGTTCCAAAGGTATGCTTGGATAGTGGATACCTTTGGTAGGTATCCAAAGCGAGAAAAAAAAAAACAGGAGGAGTTGACGAAATTCCCCCCCCCCCCTCCACTGCGGTAAGGTCCTGCACCTTCTCCGAAGGTTCAGATGACTTCTCCGAGGGTTCAGGTGACATCCTTCACCAATATTTTTGGCGCTCCTACACCCATGGGTAACACACTGCTATATCTTTCCCATTAATCACTAGTTTATCGCAGTTTCCGAATATATACGTCGCTGTCATTTTTTCGGGTTCCATTTTTCTCTCTTGCAGAAAAAAAAAATACTGGCCTGATTTCCAGAATTCAGAAATCAGAATTGGCTGGCCAGACGCTATTTGCCACTGGCTTGCCACTGGCTATTTGTTCAGAAAGCTCCGGGCGACAGCTGCCGATGGCGCCCCACCGAGTCTGCTATCGATATCTTTCCGCAGCCCCGACCACTCTTTGGAAAGAAAATGTCCCCTGCTCCTCCTGCCAAGTGTCTGAGCCACTTTCTCCAATACTCACAGCCGTGTTTTCGGTAAATACCCGCGGACGGGTGGTCCCTGTCACTGGGTTAGGCCGACTGGAAACGGGCTTATGCATGTGTGCTGTGAATGCAGTGGGAAAGCATTTTAAAGATATTGCCCATGTCAAATACGCATGCCATGCATGCATGTGTTTCTTCTGCTATTGTGGACTTCTCGGCAATGCCCAACTGCTGATTTTTTTTTAATTTGTGAAATAGTAAACCTACATACCTGTTTTGTTTTCTCGCCTGACATGTACCCGTTATGTGCAAATGGGCATTTCGACATCCATGAATTCATAATACATCGGCAACGTGCAATCTGCATTCATTGCATGCATGATTAATAGTGAAGCTCCACTTTATTGCGTTTACATAAGTAAGGGGCTTTGTTCCAGAAGTTGGTGTGCCCTGCACACTCGGGATTAAACGTTAAGCTGCGTCCGATTACCAGTAACTATTGTGCTGCAACCTGATTTGTGCTTTGGCGCGGCAGTTGGCACGGTTGCTCGTCTGTTGACTAGGCAGTCACACCTACTACGTGACCGCCTCCAATCCACCAAATCACGCTCCCCACACAAGGCCCTACCCTACCTCAGTCTTCCAGACTTCCCTCGACGTCGACCTAGTGAGCTCTGGCGGTGGACGGCGGAAGCTCTAGTGCACCATCAACTGCCAGGGTACCTAGATTTGGACGAGTCGGTCGAATCCAAGCCCAGGTGATGCTTCACAATGATGCAGCCACTTACCATCGATGATGGTTGCGCTAACCTTTCGTTTGTGCAGCTTGACCGCTCACTTTCAGAAGGTGTGTTTCGGCATCAACGCATTTTGGAAACTGATTTGGAAACTGAAGGCTGAAGTCCTGAGCATTTTAAAAAGATGTTGATCTGGATACTCGAAGGAGCTGGTCTCTCTCCAGCTGTATTTTATTCATCAGATCTCTGGTAGGAGAGGTTCATGGCCATGACGTAACCCTCCGACATCGATTAAGCGACTTGCTTGAGATGAGGGCGCCGAATGTTTTCGCTTTATAGCGACACTCATGAGTTCGCGGGCTATCCGGTAGGTGGCGCTGATGGTTGCGTCTCCTCTCCCATGTCACTTGCGTTGATACCTGAGTCAGAATCCCGTGCATGTATCGGCGTCCGGTGATCGCAGTGACATTAAGATTGCAGCAAGGGAGCGCTAGGGAGTCACGCGTGCTTGCATGGTCCAAAATCACCAACAGGCTTATGCCTGACTGGTGAAGTCGGGTGTGTACAATGTACATTCACACGCATACAAGGTGTCCCACAAGTTTCTTTACACTTTCATGTCCAATAAAATATGTACGAGTGTACTAGGGTCGTTTATTTACACCTGACAACGACCGCCGTTTAATTTAGCTTACCATCCAACACAAAGGGCATGTTTTCCAAAGATCTTGGAGCCAAGTAACGAAAATATTCGAAGATGTCGATTTTAGCCACCCGGCGAGCTCAGAGCTAGGCTGGGCGTCGTGTCCCAGATCTTTCGGGCTGTGTTCCAAGATAAATGGCCAATTGTCCATGGGTTTTTGATTGGGTTAGTCCTTAAACCATGTTTATTCGTCCTAGTAGCTAGAAAAGCGGTGTTTGTTGCAGTTGTGGGTACGTTTTGACGCGTGCCTGATGACGCCCAGTGCTGCCAAACAGGGCATCTGACCTGCTTCCGAACAATTTTTTTTCTCAATAATACGCAATTTTTGGAGAAACGGTTAACCGCTGCAATGAGTGACCTCCACAGTATTTGAGGCGTCCTTTTTGGCGCTCACAACCTGTTTTATTGGCATTTTATAATGTTCTGTCATCACATCAGCGTGTATTGCGCCCTATACCATCACTATTTAGTTCAGTTCCTCACTGCGTGGACGGAGGACATTTGATCGCGTTCTTTGGCCTAATTACCATTGACTTACGAGTGAGGTTAATGCTGATATTTGAATACTCACTCATCGTTTCAAATACATTTTTTATTCCGCTTTAATGTAGTCAACTTATGTATACCTTATTTGCGGAGCCTGTAATCTGCAAATGCTGCTGATTTTCTGTTGTTGTTTTTTGGTGATAGAAACCATATGTGCGGTTCAGGGTTGGCATTTTTGCCGGCAAAAACTAGTTTATGCCATTTGCCGGTTTAAACCGGTTTTAACCGGCAAAAAGTGGCAAAAACTGGCAAAAACTCAGAAATATCATAATGCTATGCCTAGACATGATTTTAAACAGGAAACATTTTAAGGAGAATTCGGTGAAAGCTTTATGCTTTCAAACAGAAGTGACATTGACCATTGAAATGTTTCATACCTAACTCGGAAACATTATCATGGGCTATCCATAAGGAGCTAGTAAGATGCCTTTTGGGGGTGACAAATGAGCCAGTGCAAGGGTGACTGGGTGAGTCCTGCACAATCAGAAGTGCGAAGAGGTATCTGCCACTGATATGCGCACGGCACCGCATGACACCCTACTTACCGTGGCCGCCTTGTCCCACTCTCCCCTACATGGAAATACATTCCGTTGTGGATGTCTACCAACATGCATAGACATTTTAAGCAGGGATAAGTAATGAGGCAACTTCAGAATGTTTAGTGCATCTATATAACTACCAGAAATGCATTTGTACATTTCAAATCCATTCCTAACTAGAAAAGTTGTAGGTTTGGCCATTTGAGTTTTAGCCAGTTTTTGCCAGTTCTTGCCACCAGGGTTTCTGCCAGCCGGTTTAAACCGGTTAAAACCACTGGCAAAAACCAGTTTTTGCCACCCCCTGCCAACCCTGGTGCGGTTCTAAAATCAATAAATATGAAAACATGTATGTTAAAACTTAAAAGCTTTGATATTTGTTATCTTTGGTTCATGTTTGATAGTTGACAGGTAGTTGGTATTCCTTCCCTGATAATTGCATTGTAAATTTTCGGACACAGTGTCCCGCTTGCCCTTAGCCTCCGAACAAACGATTTTCACGACATTCGCAACCACAGCTAGCCGACCGTAGCGCCATTTTCTTTTCCAAGTTTAATTGTGCAAGAATGTCGTTTCCATCAATAATTAACCGTGGTGCGGGGTACATCAAACGTCTCTGCAACCTTACCACCCTCGATTGGCCCAATTTCACGTAGTCGGAATAGGTGTGGGATCGACCACCCTGGGCCGTTTTTAAAGTAGCCTGGCCTGGGGCGGTGAAAAGGGTTACCTCTGATACGGTCAGCCTCATGCCAATAGCATATCATGTTTCTTGCTGTTCTCAAAGTGGTAGTAATGGCCAATAATGTAAAAATAGGTGTAAAGAAACTTATGGACACCCTGTTCATGCTTAAATACACCCTCCTCAAATATGGGAGTGTGGGACTGCACAAAAATATATGCCAGTCTGTTGAGGCCACCATGTCATTTGGGTGCCGAATTCATCCTGAAAATGCTCGTTTGTGAGACTCAGGGTGCTGCTACCTGGGGAATAGGCATCCTCAGGTAGAGTTGTGCCGATTATGACCTCTTTCTGCAAGCGTGCTAGTGTCTTTATTATATACAGTCATCTATATTTTAGCGAGATATGAAGCCCGACAACGAGCAATGAAGTACGGCGTGCAATGGACTTACGTAAGCTCAGAACCGGCGGTATTCTGTCGACGATGGCATTAAACCCAGCGCGGCCCCGAGGCCTGGAAATGCGACCCATGACTCACGAGGATCACCGACTTACGAACTAATCGCCTCTACCTGGGATTACACTTCACCGACTGAACTACGTCACCGGTATCAGACGAGGCTGGAAGGATGGTTGACTTCTTTTCTGTCTTATGAGATGCGTTCTTAATTGCTTCCTTTTCCCTATCCCTGTCTGCAGCGCTGACAGGGATAGCCTTGACCTCCGTGTGTTGCCTGTAGCAGCCCAGATAGTTTTTTTTCGAGTGCACCGCGGCTGTTTTCCGGTAACGGGGCGTGGTTTGCCGTATGTGTGATTGCAATTTTCCTCGTGTTTTTTTTTTTCTTACCTGCTAGACAGTTCCAGCGCTTATTATTGTTTTGATGTTTGCTGACTGGTCGGTGTGGCTACGTCGTCAACTCGTGTGTTACGGTGTAATTAACCGGAAGCAAACTTTTGTATCGTATGCAAACCTTTGCATAAACTTAACGGAGCATTATTATTTTTATTGTGTATCTCGTTCACCGGTTGTTATTTAGTTCTTCGCCTATCATCGGAGCCGTCCGTCGTAGTTTTGGGGCCTGCTTGTTAGTAATTATTTTCTCATTATTGGCCGTTAGTGTTACGAGAAAAGGCTGGGTGAGCAGCACAGGCTGGTGCAGACCTGAGGCAGGCGTCATTTCTCGGCAGCACGGTAGGAAACAGTTCCGCTTATCCGATCATTAGCCGACTCGTGTCCCAATGCGTCAACATGAGAACGTTTTATCAATAGTGGGGATCGCGCCTGCGCTTTTTTTGCACTTCCATCATTTTTCGTATCATTTGTTGCTTGATATGGATAGGTGATGGCACACATTCTTCTGTTGTCAGCAGGTATTGTTGTATTCTAAAACTGGCTCACTCACCTTGACTATTTTGTAAGCTAAAAAGGTCGTTTTTTATGATAAATCAACTGCTTTTGGTCAAAATGGGTCATGTGTGACCTTGACCTGGAATCATATTTTTAACGGACTTTTCACGATCCTTGTTAAAGCATCATGTCTTCATTCAGCGTGAATTAAGGGCATCTCTCTTCCGCCCCGGAACTATTTGTTCGGCCGCTGCCCTGCACTCTCATTACCGAGTCACTGCGGCCCGCCCGGCCATGCCGGCGCTCTCGTTTTGGGGATGTCACCGCTCCCGTGACCCCGCCCGGCTCGCCGGTGACCTCTGGAAGTCGCGGTCTGGCAGCGTGGCCGTGATCGATTGGAAAGAGTGCGGAGTGGCGCCGACGGCGTAACGGCGCTCCGGCCCTCTGTCCTCCGGGTCTAAACGGCCTCCCGTTGGCGTATCCCCCCTCCCCCCCCCCCAGTCATGACGCATCCCGCCCGCCTGGGTGTCGCCAAAAGCGCTGGACTGCGGGGGTCTCTTTGGGGAAGCAGAGGTCTAGCAATTCTCTATTGAAACACTACCATGATTTGATGGTTCGGGATAGGTACGATGATTCACGTGCATGCTGTTCAATTTTCCAGTATTTAGCCCAGTGACCCAAAATTTGTAGATGTGGGTGGGCAACGACATCCAAATGAAAATCATTTTCTACTCTCACCTCCAGTTTTCAAGCCCAATTTTCCACTCCCAATTCCACCGAGAAGGAGCAATTGCGGGAATGGTTGTTTTGCATCTGTCACAATTGTAGATAGATTAATGTTTTTGATCATTTTCCCACTCTTTTTGAGCCTTACCTGACTGACAATTCTTCACTCTCATCCTTTTTTTGGTCAGCAATTTTCCCCTCTGACACCCAAGCAAAAATTTGATTTTGGTACACTGATTTAGCCCAGGAATCCTACTATGACAGCAGGCAGGATGAGTGGATTGTATCGGGGGTGGGGCTTCCAGGGGATCCAGGGGAGGGCTTGGGGGGCTAAAACCCCTAGCCGAAAAAATATGCCGCCCTGCGGGGCGACGAAACGGGCCACCGCAACTCTACAAACATCACTATGCCCACAAGCATCAGAAGAAAGGAGATAAGCAGAGAAGGTTGTCTTCAATTTTCACTATATGCGCCCTAATTGTACATTTTGCCGCCCCTGATAGGTGGAAAACATGCCGCCCCCATGCAGTTAGCCTCTGACCGAAGAAAATCCGGATCCGCCCCTATGATATAGCTCATGAAATAATTAAGATACGTACCTTTGAAGATATGTTATCACCATAATTTGCCGCAAGACGACTTATCAGTTAATCGGCTACATTCAAATTTGACAACTTGCATGGCGGATTAGCTGGCGCGGCGATCCAATAAGTTTGACTGTCAGACAGTAAATTGGAGCGCGCCGCTCGACGTGCCACCTTGATGGCTGAATATCGAATATGTCGAATTCGGTGCAGGTCCTTTGATGAACGACGCATCTCTATACGGCCGACCCCAACTGTATGAGTCCGCGAACGACAGTCTGATCAACCTGGTGTCTCTGTTTAATTCGACGACTATTCACAACATTAAAAGGTCAACCTGTTTTGGCGGCTTGTTTGGAGCATTTCGCATATTTGACCCCTACGGACTTTCGAAGTGTATCATTTGCTGTAAACGTGAACTTAAACTATGTTTTATTGGAAATTAAAAGACTAGTGCCCACTTTTTGTTTATATCTTGCATATCTGACCCTTCGTGTCATTCCTCAGTCACAGTGCACGCCGCTTCGGTTACTGGACTTTCTCGGACGAACGAGTCTAAATATTGCACGGGCATATACAGATGCTAAGGATGGGACATTGCGCCGGGCGATACAGGCTGGCAAATTTACGAGCTATTGTGGCGGTCTCTGAGAGGCTATCTGGACCGGCCGGCCGGCGCGGCATCTGCCCGAGACGCGACGGAATTCATGGTTTGTGGGCTCGGTGACCGGAACGAATCGCTAAACTCGCTGTCACTGCTGCTGAGGAGGGGCATGAATCATCGGCCGCACTTACTGGACGCGGACAACGGTAGCGACTGGCGGTCGGCCTTGTACCCGTAAATATTGTATAAGTTTAATACTTGAATTATATAAGCTTTCGTGGTATTTAGGAAGCAGACTTCACCATACATCATGTATGTGTAATGAGTAATTGGAGGACCTTTGCGTTTGACTTGCCACGACGTGAAGTGCATTTCAGTTAATAATATAGGTGATATATGCTTTATATGTATATGCCTTATATATTTGTATATTTATATATTTATTTATTTTATATACTTTATATACTAGGGGACATATACTAATATATACTTTTGGGTCTCAGGTCATGCTCGATAACCCAATCGCAGTGCTTATTCATATCCCCTTTTTTTCATTCCCCTTAGCCAATCGCAGTGCATATTCATATCCCCTTCTCCGAATTCTGTGACGATTGGTTGGCTGGTTGGCCGGCCGGACTAGAGGTGGCTCTGTCAGCCGGAAGGGAGACCTTTCTACTGCGTTGCGCTCTGGAGGCCGCCGTCGGGCCGAGAGTTGAATGGGAGAGGGTGGCGCCAGCATCCATCGATCCGTCCTCGGCCCGGCGGCAGCGCAGCCCCAAACCCGACCCCGGCCCGGCCCCGGCGGCAGCGGCCGGGCACAGCCAGCCTCGGTGCCGGCAGCAGCACAGCCAGAGACAGCCCCGGTCCCGAATAAACAGTCCTCAGGCCTGTCTCTGGGGGCGTCAGACCTGGACTCGGCAACACAGCCCCAAACATTGCCCCAGCAGTAGCATAGCCCGCCCCTAAGCAATCCCGGCCCCGGCCTCGATGGTACAGCCCCCTGACAGCTCCCAACTGCCGCGGTAGCACAGCCCCTCAGACCCAGCCCCGTCGGCACAGCCCCAGACTCGGTCCGGCTGAGCGAAGCCGAAACCACGCCGTCTCTGACGCCGCTGCAGTCAACACGGCATGTTTAGATTGGCCTGCGGAGTGGCCTATGGTGATCCGAGAGTCGCTAGGCCACCTGACATTCGGCGGCGCCGCCGGTGCCACCCGGTTTGATGTGTTTGACGTTTTCCCTGACGGCTCTCAACGATCGGGCATTGGGCTCGGGTGATGAGTGGGCTATTTGGGAGTGTGCTCGCGTAACGAGCGGACATTCGGAAACGATGGGTTGCTGATTACGGCATTGTTGAAGGGAGGACTGTAAATTGCTGTCCATCACCCATATATTTCATAACTTTTTTAACTTATTTGCTTTTTTTCCTCTGGTTTTCATCTATCATCCGGGTAGGCATTTTTAATGAATTGAGCTTCCTAGTTGTTCTTGTCTTGCCACATCTCAACCAATGCTGTCCTCAGGGGATCCATGGGGGCCCAGGCTGTCCGCCTTTGCTACTGTTGGTTTTAGACTGTCTTGGCTATGCTATTCTTTTGTGAGCAAGTATGATGTCCGAGGTGTATATTGGCCAGTCCAATAACAGGATTACCAAAGCTTACCAAAAGGATTGCACCTTATCCAGCGATTGAATGCGCTCGGCGCTCGGGCTGGATTCTGCTAGCTGAGCGCCCACGAGCCCATGTTTGGTGGGCTGTAGGCTGGACGGCCGACCATGTCGTGCACTGTTTACTGTCTCGGTATGATCTCAGTTCACGGACGTGCCCGGCGGCATGGTCTGACGCTAGCTGCGCACGGCTCGTGCTGTTGCCAAAGCAGCACGGGCCGGTGGTGCCACTGGTGCTGACTGACCTCATCTGGTCCGCGCTGGCAAAACCTCCCGATCTCGCCGTTTTCCACACACACCGCCCTAGCGCATGCCTCTCCTCCTGACCATTCTGCCCGTAGCAATAGGACTCGACGAGTTCATCTCGCCCACACAAGCACCACAGCGCCCGCTCTGTCTGTGATGCTCACATGATGACGACACTTGCAGCTCCCAGACACCCTCTACCTCCTTGACTCGCTCTGTTTTACACCTCCTTCCAGCACGAGGAGACGGTTCCCCGCAGTCTGACCCTCTGTCTGTCTCCAGGGCCTGCTGCGGGAGCTGATTCGCAACTGCGACAGCCAGCTCAAGTCGGATCTGACGGCCGAGGCGGCCGCCTACGAGCACCGACTCAACCTCGGCTCCAAACACATCTACCACCTGGAGGCGTTCGTCGCAAAGTTCATGGCGCGCTACAAACGCTTCCTCGACGAGAACATGATGGATATGTAAGGTGAAGTGAATGAGGAATGGGGGGAGGGGGTGCGGGCTGTAGCGCTAGAGACGCTTCCTCGATGAGAACATGAGGGACATGCAAGCTGAAGTGATTGACGGGGGATTGTAGCGCTAGAGGCGATTTCTCGACTGAAGGAGAGTGGGAAAAGTGGACTGAAGGATGACACGGATGTCCATGAGCAGATGCTGGACGATGCTGGATGTGGGTTGATAACGACCGCGTGGTCGTATCCTGTTGGCGCGAGACCAGCACCAGTTTTTGGTGCGATGCCCTCTGAAAATGGATGCTCACTGGTGAATACACGATGTTTTGTTTTGTAGGTGTGCATTTATTTTGGGTTTCATCCAGTGTTAAAGGTTTATGTTGGCAAGCGAGAATGCCTGCTCACCAAGCTGGGATTCAATTCGAATTACAAGCCGCATACATTGACGAACCTGTTAGTGCAGTGGCCCGAAAAAGATAGTAAATATAAGGAATGGCGCAGCGTCCAAAGGTTCAGCAGCATGAATAATTCAATATCTGAAGTTTCAGGGCCGCTCGTTTTCCTTCATGAGAAGCCCATGTGAGTGAATCCCATTCCGTAGGCATCGCAAACAAAGTATTTTATCCAGATTCAACTGTTGAGTATCGGGATATGTAACAGCATTACGAGCACTTCGCGTGATAGAGCATGGAGATATTTGTTGCTTTCAGAAGAATGTTGTATGCGGAGACACGGCAGGATGAGCTTCCGTGATGTTGGGTTGGCAGATACTCCGCCACGCCTGCTGGGCCCGCAGCATAATACTAGCTTATTTTTTGTGCCAGGATTGATGCCAGGGAGTCGTGAAAAATTTACCTATTTAATAGCAAGTGAGGCGGCTAAAGGGGTGCTGTCAGTGTGGTAGCAACTAGTGATCGCTGATGATAGGGAACATTGCTGTGTCCCGCCGTGGAACAGCTCCCCATCGACCGGGCTAAGGCGGGAACCGCGACTAAATTGGTAATGGTCCTGCAATCCCGGCCGCAATTGAGCGCCAGATAAGAAGTTAGCAATGCAGACCCATGAAAGTGACGTTATGAAATATGCATAAGTTTTGCAACAATGATGGCCATCAATGCCGCGTATAGTTTCCTTTGAGGGAAATGCTTGCCTTATATGGGAAGAGTATCATTCTAGTCGCTAATGCCACGTAGTCTTTTACTCTCTTCAAGACGAGACATAATGTACATACAAAATGAAAAGCCATCGAAATTTCATCGAAATTAAATTTGGGTGTGTATTTTGGTATCGCCCCGGCTGTATTTCGAGTCTACAGCCTCGCGACTATGTAGACTGTGGGTCTCGGCTGGGGCGATGTCCATCAGGACACTATTGATTTTCCTCTGTTGGCGGGCCACTGAGAGTGCAGTCTGGGTGACGGGTGAGCGTGGCCCGCCCCCGAGTGGCATCACCGACTCAAAAACTATCGGGGTGAAGTCAGACTGAGCGGTGGTCGATACTTCAGCGCAGACTGCGAAGGCGCGCAGAACCAGTCATGTGGGCGACGACTGCGAGGACAGTGACGACTCAGAGCGGGGCGCCCGCCAGCGATGGCACAGGGTAAAGTCACGTATGGGCACGCCGGCGCCTTCCTGCGCATTATTGACTACTGCATGTGCTTCGGGTGCAGTTTAGGCCGTGGAATTATGAAATAAACTCAAAATTGAGGTGACTGCATCTATGTCTGAATGGGCAGAGGTGAAAATAGAGCGAAGACGTTTAGTTTTAATTTGACCAGTTGAATCACATTGACTAGCCAGGATTTCATTGGCCACGTGGATTGTCCGATCAATTTGATTCCACGATTTACATAAGTGTTCTACAGTTGTTACGCCATATGCTTTGCACTGCTTGAGGCAATTAACGTTTACTATTAACCTTCACCATCCTTTTTGATAAACCCCAATTATCAGCACACATTTATTCATGTGTTAGAAATAATGTGTTCAAGCATTAAAAAATACAGCAACATCGGCATAGTAGCATTGCTGCTTTTCACGTAAGCGAATGTAGAATGATATACCTACTCGTGCTTATAATCGCGCATAAAATGCTTATGCTCAATCTTTTCAGTCACTACCTCTACCTACTTTGAATGGGTTTAAACATGGTGGGCAATTTCTCACGTTTTATCTATGTTCTTTCACTGCCGCAAGCACTAATCTCGTGCTCGTATTTCATATGACTGTCAAGAGCATCTCTTCAGCACTATCGCACATTGCTGCTGTTTTTAATAGCTGCTTATTTTTGGTTATACACAGCAGTACCGCTAAATGCCATTCCCTGGGCGTCTTTCTTTCATAATGCACTCTTTGACAATGTTTGATTAGTCTCGAATTCACGTCTGATTCAGCCTTCTCTTCTTCTTCACTGGAGCCGAGTCCATCGATGAGTCAGTGACTGCTGTGCTCTCGATCGTCGGATTTTCGTATTTCTCGATAGTCACACATATGCTATAGGTAGCTATCATGAATCTGGGCTGCTGCCTTCGACGTTGCGGTGATTCAGAGAGGATCTTCCAGTTTTCCAGTACGATACGGTCACTTCACTCAGTTTGATCTGACGAGAGCTGGTAGTCGTGGCGAGAGCCTCTCTGCGTTACAGTGCCCTCCGCTGATACCGCCTTCCTAGCTACTCTTGCGGTGTCGCTCCTTCGCTGACACATCTTTTGCGTGGCGTGGCACGCTACGCTGTCCTATCTTTTCGAGCTCCGGACAACGACATACAAAGCAGCCGCTCACAGCTACAGTACAGAAGCTCATCACTTGTCGTCCATCGTCATCAAGACTGATCCTTCCATTATCGCGGCTCATCATTCTTCTTCCTCGCCTATTACTTCCACTCACGTCTCACCTCTCATCACTTTCCTCCGCGACATGTCACACAGGCTGACGGGTCACTCACAGTCACCAATTCTGACGTCCGGCCGCCAGGGCCGCGGCCAGGGGTGCCATCAGCAGCCAGGCTGCGCCTGCCGCCGACGGAGCCCCGTTACAGAGGTCCGTCAGACAGGTGCACCGGCCGTCCTCACAGCGCTCCTTTTTGCGCAGAGACACGAAACAGGTGCGCAGCTTGTCCGTCTTAATGCAGGCGTTGCTCATCGCGGGGCAGTCCATGATGAAGCGCGTTTGCGGCCGATGCGGCTTGAAGTTGTCGCAAAGAGGTAGGGACTTCAGCACCAGTCGGGTTGCCAAGCTCTGTTGGCTGGTGTCGAGCGGCGCACACGCGTAGCAGCGCAGTGCTTTGGCCGGCGAGGGGCCGCAGCCCAGCACCACCACCAGCACTGGCACCAGCAGCGGCAGCAGGGACGGCGTGTGCGCCATCCTGACTGCAGCGGGCTGCACTGGCCGCTGCGGCGGCGCCCGTCCGGACCGGTCACGGCCGCACCTGTCATGGGCCGTGCCAAGAGAGGGGGCAGGGCCCGCCAGCCGGCCGGGCCGCTGCCAATCACCGCCCCCCACTCACCGGTTTCCGCCCCCGGACCTGGGGCCGTATTCACGTCGATCATTTTCGTAAGAATTTTCCTAAGTTTGACCTACTTCTTAAGTAAATTTTTTTATTCACGTGAACTCCGTCGATAAAAACTTAAGAAGTGTCGACGTGAATACCAAATTATACTTACGAAAGAAAATCGACTTACGAATTCGACGTGAATACGGCCCCTGGACCTGGACCTGGCGATGGCCGTGGTTAGTTGATAATATCGGTTCTCAGAAGGTGCCCTTTATTCCCCACGCATCCTTTATGTGAGGCCCCACACCGAGCCGGTTTCTTGCAGATAGGTACTGATATGATGATGATACTGATGCAGATCAGATACTGATGCGGATACTCTGAAAATGAAAATCTTTTTTCGCCTAAGACGATCCGATAGCTTATGGATCAACCGTGCTTTCGGGACGGAGTTGCTAGTTTTGTGCTTCCGTTAGTATCACTAAAATAATATGTGACCTACGTCGGCTTGGCCGTGGATTGGCCATAGCGGTCTACACCTGGTACCGTGAATGTTTTAGTTCTGACGGATTGTTTTAGTTCTGACGGAATGTTTTAGTTCTGACTCAAAGCCCTATGGATATCTATTATTGGAATTACCTATAAAGTTCTTATACATATTTTCTTTACAGCGATTTCTGTGCTCTTGAGTAAATGATCGATTTCGTAGACAAATGAGGTGAAACGTTTTCATCCAATTAGTGGCGTTTTGTTCCGTTCCGGTGCCCATAAGTAACATGGACTGGTCCTGACTCAGAGCTATTTTTAGTCACTTACTTGATAACGGAATAGCTATGGTGTAACCAAGTCATTGGTTTAGTTTTGCATTGCTCAGCACCATCTAGCTCCTCTCCTCACTCATCGACTTCCAGTGGTCTAATTACCAAACTACTTTAAAACTTTATTGCACCGTAAAACATTGAAGCTTCCGCTAATGTTCGGAAGTAAACGCACATGCGACACAATACAGAACAAGCATAAAGGAAAATCATGCACAAAGAGTTAATATTTGACTGAGAGCCGAACACACAACACAGTCACCTCTATTAATGACTACCTCATCAGCCGCCGCATGGATTTGTTGCCCATTTTATGACACAAACCCAACTTATCTGAGGCCAGGGTCACCAAGTCGAATGCAGCGTCACATAACCACAAATTAATGAAAGATTTAGATGCATGTATTGGCTACAAGACCTGGCTGTTGAAAACGGCTTGTGAACCTGCTGCAATCAGCTTGTTTCTGTGTCAATACAACGATTTACTCGATACCTTTCACAATACGCTTTACTGGGGCAATGGCAGCTATTCTGGTCGTAAGCATAAGTCATTTCAAACAGCTATAAGACATCTTCGTAGTCTGAAACATCTGATATTATGTTGCCCCGTATATGCGCCGTAGAGTTCAAACAATATCATACAACTTTTTCAAAGATAGGTATGTACTAATGTTCTAACAATTGTTTTCCAATTAAGCACAGGTACTTGATGACAACTCGTGTATACGTCTCCACGAACACACGTTTTCACTGGTAAGTGGTAGGTATCAACTTTAACCGAGTCCTCATGTCGGTTTTTTATGATATTGGGCTTTGAGAGGCCTCTCAGTCTATCCACCCGGAAACTAGCTCTGTTTAGATCCTAGTAAAACGGCATGCTTCTGCAACGTACGCAGAAGATGCCCGACTAGACGGTTCTTATGGAAACAGTCATCCCTGACGATACGGGAGAAGTGGTGTGGTGCGATTGTGGCACAGCCCATCAAACGAGAACAGCCATAAGAACGTCTTCCTGTTGCTGCCCATAAGCTGGCGATGTAGCGACGTGAAAATCACCTAGAAAATGCTACAAGTGCCGATAAACTGCGTTCGTCGCCAGCATGAACAGCGTACGGCAGCTTCGCTCCTCGCACGATGAACGCGTCGATCGTCTAGCGTCCTCCTGCGAGCGCTGCGATGACGGCCGCGAGCAGCAGCACGGCCGACGGCCAGCCGCGCTCCGAGCCGTTGCACAGGTCGACGGCGCAGTAGCAGTTGGGGTCGCCCTCCTTGCAGCCCATCTCAGCCTCCTGGACGCAGCCGCGCGCCACGTTTGTCGAGTCCTCCGGGTCGGTGATCTTCACGCAGCCGAAGAAGCCCTCGGGGCAGGTCTGCTTGTACTCCGAGCTGCCGTTGAACTTTGCGCACGGCAAGTCGAGGTTTTTGATCGAGACACCGCCCTTGATGGCCGAAGAGCTCTTGCATGAGAAGCATGAGAAGGCGTGCGCAGAGACGGCCAGACTAGCCGTGAGGAGGACGATGGCCAGCCTCATGACTACAGGTGATCTCGAACAAACTGGGTAGTTCGGCGGTGAGGTGTAGCCGACGGTACCCGACTGGCGGTCAGAGGAGGGCCGCGGAGGTCCGTCAGGCCGCAGGTGACACGGCCGAGTGACGCCGCCGTCGAGTGACGGCCGGTCGGTGCCGGAGGCCGCAGGTGCCGCCGCTGACGTCACTGCGCAGCGGTCGACATCGGAACGGCGAATATCAGCGTGAGCTGCTAATGACGTCAGTGGTGGACGCCAAATGCACAGGAACCGACTGAGAGGCGAGCTTCGCATCGTTACGGGCGCCGAACAAACACCAAAGCGCCGCCTCTAGAAGCCGCCTCTAGAAGCCATTTTGAAGTATAAAGGAACTGGCGGATTTGCATCGAGCGGCATCGATCGCTACTGCTAGGCATTGCCATAGCTATGTATCTGTACCTAATAAGGCCATCGAAGCATCACTAGTGGACCCAGGGGAGGGGTCACTTGAGGCAAATACTCCCATAGGCGGCGGAACGGGGAGGGCACCGGCCGGGCACCGTGCCCCCTTTGATTTTGGCATTTTAACATTAGCCCTATGGACGTTGCATGGAAAGAATGGGACTAAAAGTCGGCAGTGCCCCCTTAATTGAAGGTGTTTCGCCGCTGCTAAATGCTCCCCCCCCCCCCCCATTCACCCCCGTAGCGCCCGACATCGAGGAATATTGTCGTTTTCTAGAAAAGACAGGAAACCAAACAACTCTAATTTAGAAAAACTGGCTTAAAGTTGCACAACGGTGAGAAGTACGTTATCGAAATCCGAGGAGCTTTGATATTACTGTTCAAAAAATATGTAACCTTTCTCCTTTCTGTATATTTCAATCCCTGATGACGAAGACGAGAGGTCTTTGAAACCGGTTGGATTTATTAAAATATGCTGCTCTGTGCCTCAATATACGTCTTTTTGTTTGGAAATCCGAGGAGCTTTTAGAATTCCGGCAACTTGTGTGGGGGTATGCCCCCTTCCCCCATTCCCCCCCCCCCCCCCCCGCAGCGTTCGAGACCGCCTTTCTAGATCCACCTATGCTGAGCAATGAGCATAGCCCTTACAGCGTTTGTATCTTTTTGTTTTACACAACAAATTACAAATAGAAACTCGTATGTATTTTGGAGGTGTTTATTATAACACAAAATATTGTTGAAGATACAAAACGACGCAGCAGTGACAATAAATATACATAGCTGCAATGAATGAGATAGATTTAGGTGTGTTTTGTGAAATGTTCGTCTTTTTTAGAACTGGAACATAAAACACTTGCGAAACTTTCGAAAAACACTTGACGAAATTTGTAACAAATACCTATTAGAACATTAGCAATGTGTCATACATAGACATCATTCTGATGTGTACAATGCATGATGAGCTCTTGGAATGCATATTTAATCCAGCTGGGTACCATAAGGGAACAAACAGTGCAAAGCGAAATATCACACCACCGAGACATCACGGGCCTTCCAGCAAGTAGTTGCCGCGCAATATTTACACCATCCGCTGTCAGCTACAGCTTTAAAGCGCGGCATCTTCACCTACGGCTTCGGAGGCCGATGGGACGGAGATATGTCTACGCTACGATCGACCTACTCCGATCAGTCCTCCGTCAGTCGTCTCCGCCTCACACGAGCCGCAAACGGATGGCCAAGCTGCATATAAAAGCGTGACTAACATTGCGGCGTCCAGCGCTCAGTAGGCGCTCAGCTCAGCGCCTTCTCCGGCGCTCCTTTTTCCCCGCCGGGCTGGGTCCCGCCGCGTGCTCGCGAGACTGCCTCTGGCGCGGCGAGCTGTCTGTGCCGACTGTTTGACAGTCCGGGCGGTGACGGTAGCAGACGGGGTGCTGTCAGACAGCGGATGACGGGCCGGTGCCGTCGAGTCCAGACGTTCAGCTCCGACGCTCTGATGACTTGCCCGCGCGGATGGCATTCAGAGGCAACTCGATCGTCTGGCGTCCTCCGACGAGCGCTGCGATGACGGCCGAGAGCAGCAGCACGGCCGACGGCCAGCCGCGCTCCGAGCCGTTACACAGGTCCGACGAGCAGTAGCACACGTTGTTTTTATCGTTTTCATGACAGCCGTCGTCCTGGACTTTGGGGCTGCAGCGACGCGCCTGAAGTTTACTGTCTTTCGAATCAACACGAATGCACGCCTTGTCCAGCGAGCTGCACTCCTTCTCAAACTTTTTGTCGGGGCTGCTCGGGTCGAAGTCGTCGCACAACGGCATGCCGGTCAGCTTGCTCAGCCCCGACCCGAGGTCGATCCCAGGTACCTCTGCCTTCCCGCAGGTGTAGCATTTGAGCGCCTCGCCGGTGGCAGCCAGTCCCAAGATGGCGGCAAACACAACGGCGTTCATGTTGGTTCAGTGTGGGGGCGACGGAGGATCTCAGTGGCGGCGGTGGTCCGACGCTGGACGGCGCGGTCGGCAGAGACGGATCGGGCGGTCTGGGCGGAGAACGAGCCACTACTGGAGGCGCCCCGGAGCACGCCGCGGCTCATCCGCGCGCCGGCGCACCGTGCGCGACCACGCCCGGCGGCCCGGGACGTCGAGAGTGGGGCCGACGGAGGGCAGCGGCGCCGACCAGCGACCGCCGCTCTCCCAGGCACTCAGAGCCCTTCCCTCGCTGACTTGGGTGTTGTGGATCGATTCATTTCCTCTTCCCGAGCATGAGTCAGATCATAGCGGTTCTCAGTCGACCTAAAATTGCACTGGCCTCACACTAGGATCACTAAGATGGTGTTTAAGTCTAACCAAAGCAATCGTTATCATACAAAAGCATTATCATGACCTAAGTAGTCTTTAAATGATTATTTGATGTGGATTAAATGATTGTATTTCATCCGTGTCAAAAATAACTAGTTACGCAAGACAATGACGTGCCTTTTCCTTCCTCCGTTTCCTTTTCACAAAATCGCAAAATTGGTAACGATCTTATCCCTCGCCCTGGCAGTGGGGTCGATGCGACCCCCCCCCCCCCCCCCCACCAAGGTTTTTCGAAGATGGCGTAAAAACGGCGGCGCGCAGCGCCGCCAAATTTGGCACAGCCTACGGGGCAACCATTTTACATATGACCTAAAACTTCAGGTCCGGGTGACCTTGGGTCAGATCACCAGGTCAGAAAAACCGGTGCAAGGTCATGGTCAAATTTCAATTTTCTTTTTGCACCTGTCCAACTCACAGTTTTGGACTGATTTCCTTCAAACTTTCAAGATGTGCTAAGTTCACCGAGTTGTATAAGATATAGTTCGGGTTTTTTGATGTCACTGACCTGAGGTCAGTCAGAGGTCATTACGTCGTAATGTTAAGCCTATGGGAAATTACTAAATTCGGAAAATACTGGAGACATTCATTAAATCACTTTTGTGCTTTGAAACCACAGTACTTAACAGCAGGTCACTTGGTGCTTCTTTGTTTGGTGTACTTATCCATGGGTCAGGTCAAATGAGGTCAACTGATGTCAACTGACGTTTTTATCAATAACTTGGCACATAATGATGCTAGAGCTTAAAAAGTGGTGTCATTGTGTTCCTGGTGATCAGCCGAATCGAATGATATGCGATATGATGCAATTTGGTTAACTTGAACTGAATTAATTACGGAGCGAGCGAAGCGAGCGGAATTTCTGAGTATGAGCGGCCGGCCGGCCGGCCGGCCGTGCGGACGCTTTTGCGAGGCTTATATCTCAGCAACCACTTGACCGATTTACACGCGGTAATTTTTGTAGGGTAGCTTCATTCCTTCTTCCAAGTATTGGACTATTCCCGATGCATGTGGGTGACCCCTTATGCACGTGCCACGTGCAAAACGAAGAGGTGTCAGTTTTGTAATTGTTGCAATATCTCGGTAACTACTTGGCCGATTGCGCTGAAAGTTGGCATGTAGGTAGGCACCCACTAGGCACTGCATACCCATGTGCCAGAGTTGGGGTGCTGCTGCACGTGCGCACGTGCAGGGGTCGTTTCCAGATCTCGAGAACGGCTGAACCGATGGCGCTCAAATTTGGTACACGGTTAGGGACCAGTTAGTAGGGTGCCGTGCACAAGTCAGTTGGAACCCATTTTGCACGTGCGCACGTGCAGGGTGCCGCTTCCAGATCTCGAGAACGGCTGGGCCGATTGTGCTCAAATTTGGCACATCGCTAGAGACCGGTTAGTAGGGTGCCGTGCACAAGTCAGTTGGAGGTACCCCCTCGAAATTTCGCACGTGCAAGGCTCACCCTCTCGCTCGCTCCGTAAGTCGCCCCAAAAGGCGCTATACTGGTTAATTAAAGTTTACTTAATAAGAAAAACTTCAAGTACACTTAAGCAAGCTAAAAAGTATATAATTCAACGTGCCTTGACGTGCTGAGTTCACTGGTGCTTTTCTTTTTGCTCTATCTTAATCGGATCAAAAGTTTAAGTGAAAAACTTTTGACCTGTTTTTAGCGAAATTTTTACATTTATACCCCCAAAACCCCCCTAAATATTGACGTAGAGCAACCAAATTTGCGCAGGGGTGAGAACTCTAGGGGGCCCACCTACCTACCAAATTGGGTGTTTCTAGGTGCATAGGAGCCAATCGCGAGGGGGGTCGCATCGACCCCCCCCCCCCTGCCAGGCCGTGTTATGAAAAATGCCCTGCCAGGGCGAGGGCTAAATCTTTGTGGCACCCCTAAACTCATCATATGTTATCATCATCTCCGATGGTACCAATGAATTTTACTCTGCGAGTGTCGAGTAGGTAATCGTATGAAACGTGCTCGGCTCGTTATAGTTAAAGTGACCATCGCACCTTAACCCTCGCCGGACCTATTGGTTTTCTACATACGCGCCGGCCGAGGGGGGGGGCGGGTACGACCCCCCCCCCCCCCCTCGCCGTTTCGCCCCTGGTGGAGCTAGCGCGTCGCGGAAAAAACGAGCGTGTGCGCCGTTACGAGGCGCAGAGATTGGTACCCGATATTAAGGTCCTAGGTCAACCGGTGACCTCTGAGGTCAGGTCAAGTGCCCCAAGGTACGGTTCAGTTTTTGGTGAATAACTTCGCAACAAACGGCCGCAGAGCGCCGATTTTGGCAGCATCGTGTTCGTCTCGCTCAGGCGCGTCGAATGATATACTTTTTGTCCGGGTCAGGTCAACTTGGGGTGTTGACCTCAGGTCAAGGTCAGGTCAGCACCCCCAGGTCACGAAGTTGGTCGAAAGAGGTCATGTCGCATATAATTCGATTCGGCAGGTCTTCCTGAGTCCATTGGTGGCTTTCCCGACTCGCTAGCTCAATTTGATCAAGAGTTATTGACGAAAAACTAATATGACCTTGATGACGTCATAAATGACGTCACGCAAGGTCAACATTGCAAAAGTGACGCATCTAACCTTGCAAGGAGTGCATCAAATCACGATTCTGTGTGCTTGAGATAGTTGGAGATCGTTCCCGGCGCCAGAATAGCAGTTTTCATTTTTCCCCATTGACTTATCATGGTGAGGTCACGAAAATGACCTGACCTCATATGACCTTTAGGAAAAATCCGAGATATACAAGTTGTGGGACTCATAATGGATACTAGATCCTGCAAGTTTCATTTCCCTGTGACATCTCCTCTGGCAGTGAGGGCGTTGCGAAGTTGCGACATCTGAAGACCGTGCAGAGGTTCACTTATGACGTCATAGGTCAGTGACCTGACCTGACCCAAAAACGCGGTTGGTGTCAAAAGATGCGGCTTGGATCAAAGGTCAGGTATGCCAAGTTTCAGCTCTCTATCGCCAGCGCGTTCGAAGCTATCGCGAAAAAACCCTATGGGGGGGGGCGGCACCCGCCCCCCCCCCCTCGGCCGGCGAGGGTTAACATTAGTTTTGAGCTGAGATAGCCAAATTGGGGTTCCTGACTTGCACTTACCGGTTAGGGTACTCACCACATCGAGAAATGCTTAACCTTCCAGGCGGTAGGGGGGGGGCATTTTTTGCCCCCCCCCCTTTAGTTTTTTTTTTCGATATATCTCGAGAACCGCTGCGCCGATCGTCACCAAACTTTCAGTTCCCTCCGGGGAGTAGCTAGCGCACATGGTGACCAAATTTTTTTTTTCCAAAGGCTATGATAGGTTGGCCGCTAATGACGTCAGAGTGACGTCATTTTTGCCATTTTCGACCAAAAAAAAAGGTTTCGCGGGAAGAGCTGTCAGGCCTACAGCTTTAGAGATACAGAAAAATGTTCCAGACATAAAAGGTGTGGAATCAAGAGGGCTACAAAACTGCCATTTCGTTTTTTCGAATTTTTTTTATTTTGACCCCAATAATCAAAAAATAGATTTTTTTGAAAATAATAGCCGAAAAATCCAAAAAGTTTTTTGAATTTCGAAAAAAAACCGGAATATATGGGATAGTCCCTACCGCCTTCTATCTACATACCAAATTTGAGATCAATATCTCTTTTTTTTGGGCCAAGTTATAGCGAAAAAACTGTTCAAAATTGATGACGTCAAATTTTCAAACTCAATTTTTAGCAATTCTAGACCTCGTAGCGCAAAACAAATACCACCATTAGACTCCCCGTGACGAGCTGCATCGAATCGATACCCATTTTATGCAAAAATATCAATCCTGAAATTTGGCCGTTTTGACCTGACCTTGACCTGACCTCCACCAGAAAGTGACCTAAACCGTACCTGATGGTCTTATAACCAATACCATTGAGTTGGAAATGAAAAACTGGCCATAAAACATGCATCGCACAACCTTAGCAAAGTTGGGTTCATGTGGTGACCCTTGGTGACCTTTGGTGACCTGACCTGTGACCTGACCTGGTATGACCAGTGACCTCTAATAGCAACATATGTACTAGACAACTGACGCCTTATCGCTGATGTTCGACAATTTTTTTTTTTTTTTTGGGTTAGGCCCTTTCGGTCGACAAGACCATTGCAGAGCCGGAAGGATGATAGGAATTAGGGGGAGACATTGGTCTGGGCAGGCACCCTAGAGAGTCGCCGGGGCTGAGCCCGTCCATAGGACAGGCCGATCAGCCCCCCAAGCACTCTCTGCACCCGGCTACGGGGTGCAGCTCCCTCGGGAGCAGCGGTGCCGCTCCAAGGGAGCAGCCCGCATGAGATAAAGTTGCCTGTCCAGCCCGGAAGGGGGTTGTGGCGTGGAGGAGAAGGATTTCAGTATCCTGAGGATAGAAGCACGGATAGGTGTTCGACAAAATGCGTTTTACTCGGTGTTATAGCGCTTTCCCTAGAAGCTCCGTGAACGGTGAAACATTTTATATTTGACCTGACCTGTGACGTCATCGGTGACCCCCAGGTCAATGGAATTTGGTTTCCTTCGACAAATTTTACAGGGCTATCGAACGCCGTTTGAATTTTCCGGATCCGTCCAGTAGTTTCGGAGATACGAGGGGGGGGGCAAAAAATGCCCCCCCCCCCCCACCGCGCGGAAGGTGGCTGGGAGGCCCACCGCCTGCCGGGTTAAGCTTTAATTCGTAGATATTGAATATCAAACTTGCAGTTTTCAGATTCTAAGGGACTAATTCATTTGAATGCCCCCTTAGAATTTGTGACGACAGCGGGGATCTGACAATTTTTAAATCTTAGGTATACTAAGACCATCGGTAAAGCGTGGTGGCATACACTGCTTTGCGCGCAACATCTCAATCTGCCGCACTTTAAGGATGCCAAATTATTGCTTCCAAATGACGCCATAGGAACAGCGGAGACCCCAAAAGTGAACAAATGTGAAAGTCTAATATCTTGAAAACTAATGAATATTTTTCGGTGAAATTTGGTACCTAGATATTCATTTTTGATATTTCTGAACCGAGCGACATCACTTTTATGCCAATTCAATAACTTTTGCGTAGGTGGAAGGGTCCTTTTAAAATCAGTATAAAGCCGAGTTATGTTGACTACGAGTAATCGGTAGGTACTTGAGATCACCAGCTATCGATTATCCGTACTCGGTGTGTAAGACAAATTATGTTGAGCTTTGGAGGGCGTGTATTTCACATCCAAAGTTACTTTGTATAGCAAATTATACAACCAATGCACTTATCTATCAAATGGTTCGATATTCGATAACGCATACACAGTTTGACACAGGAATGACACGACATCACAGATGGCCGGGTGATACAAGTCCACTCTCCGTGGAGTCGTATGGTCGGCTTACCAAAGGCACTGGTTTGCTGCTACAATTAGGTACCGCATGCTTATTGCTTTGTGACAATCCGAAGGTGGTTTCACTATGATGGAGTTGACAGTAGAGCTCGTGTATTAACTAAAAGCTGGTCTTACCTTATTCTATCGAGTATGAATCGTTGTGCTTCTATAGAAGCACAACGCTTCATCGAGCACTCGGTAAGCAAGCACGTTACAATAAGCAGTTATGTGTGGTATGGGATGAAGCTAGCGCGCACAGCTGGACTGAAATGTACGTTTTTCCGTAGGATAAACGGATGTGTATGCGAGTGACTTACTCAAAACTAACAAATAATGTATATGCACTAAAAAGTACAGGCCCCTAAGCACACAATTACCTTCGCCTCAGTTTTACAAAAACGGCATATAATAAAAAGCCTTCGATTTTCTGAGCGTTGAATTTAGGGTAGAACGGCCTTTGCTCAGCATTTTTTCATTCATGGTTCAGTGATTCCCTTTTCATTTTAGGAGACAGCGCACACATTCAAAACCTGCAACTAAGTATGCAACACGTTTAAATGCACACGGAATGTCTTTCGGTTGAGCTCAGCTGGAATAAAAAAAGACACCTGTAGGATACCTGCAGCTATCTTCAGCGGCAGAACTGTGCGGAAGTTTCCGGCGCCCTGTCGACCGGCATGGAGCGGGAAGTGCGGGCCCCGGGCCGACCAGACCGGGCGACGACGATGGCCTTGGTACGGCGGCGGGCCGGCCCGAGCCCGCGGCGACCAGCCGCTCTATCACAAGATGGCGTCCGCCGAACGGCCGCGCTTCAAACGGCGTCTCTGGCCGGCGGATCGGCCCTGCTGACCCGCCGGGTCGAGAGCAGCCCGGAGGTGCGTACACAGAGAGGTACTGCCCCCGGTGGCACACACAGGTACTTCTTGATGATGATGATGACGATGGCGATTGTCTCGAAGACGCCGCGGGCGCTGCACGTCTGGGCGCCCCCGGAGGTTACGTAACAGCGACACCACGCGCTGCGCTTAGAACAGCGCATGTCGCGCGCGGCACGTCACCAACTGTCGTCCTTACCAGCGCGGCAGCGTATCGTGGCGACGACCACTCCCTGGAGCTCGCCTGAGCGCCTGGAGGAGGCCGAGAAACGCCACCGGTGCGCGCCATTTCCGGCAGAACGGACCGACACGTCCGGCGCTCACCCTAGCGTCCTCCCAGGAGCGCTGCGATCACGGCCGAGAGAAGTAGCACGGCCGACGGCCAGCCGCGCTCCGAGCCGTTACACAGGTCCGTATCGCAGTAGCAGGCGCCCAGCTCTGTACAGGTGCCGTAGTAGGAGTCGTAGCTGGTCACCGGCTTGCCGACCGGGTGGCACGTCCGCAGCACGTTCGTGTAGTCGTTCGGGTCGGTGATCTTGAGACACGTCTTGTTGCGCGTCGGCGGACAGTTCTGGATGAACTTGCGGTTCATGTCCTCGAAGTAGGGGTCGAACTCCTCGCAGGGCGGGAAGTTGTGCAGCGGGTCGCGCAGCCGGTCCACCGAGCGCTGGTAGCCGGGCACCTCGCGCTTGCTCTGGCACGTGTAGCACTGGAGGGCGCCGGCAGAGGCGGCCAGCGCCAGCACGGCCACCAGCCTGGGCAGCTCCATGTCTGGCGGCGGCTGCGGGCGGACTGGCGGACGCGGCCGCTGCCGCCGCGCGCTGCACTGCGCGCCGCGGCAGCTCACCTCTCATGACGTCACCGCCGCGCCGCGGTGTGTGCTCCGGTGTGTGACCTTGAATAGCGCAGCGCGGCGGCGGCCGTCACAGGTGCGGGTCCCCGCCGACCTGCGCCGCCGCCGTCACGGAAGGAACGCTCCAGAACGTGCACACCGGTATAGATGTCTGAGAGAGATAAGGACCGTCACGAGCCGGCGCACCATACGAGACGGGCTCGATAGTGGCCGAACATGCCGTCTACGACTGTAGTCAACGGAACAGCCCGGATTACAACGAATCTCTGACTCGCGTGCATACCTACCGAGTCGGGTGACATTGCTGGTTTGAATTCAACAAAGGAAGTGAGTCATTGAGGTGGCAGGCAAAGCAAAGGCGTTCGATGTAGCTCTAGTGTGGACGACACTATGTAGGTAGGTGTAGGAACTTGTTTCGAGATAAAACTAAAAGAAGCTCCACGGGCCTTCCAACCTACCACTTCACCCGATGCTAGCGGCCTTGTTCAGTATTGTAAGACATGTTTATAAAGTCTGATGGCCAAGAGTTGCGAACGAAAATTATAATTAAAATCTAAATCTTTTTGTATTTCAGACGTTTCGACAACACTGTGTCATCGTCAGTAATTGATATAAAATATTTCCTGAAGTCACAAATCACATTTTAAAAATAACATCAGCATTAAGAAATTACACATGGTAATGACATTTCGGTGTTTTTACATTCGATCACGTTCGTTCCTCACAAGCGTGCTCCGTTTCAGCAAGGATAATCTGGCTGTCGCTACTGCCATCGAATAAAATCCCCCTCTTGTGTTAAGTGTGTTCTTGGTCTTGATGTGTGCAGCCTCTAGTGCCCTCCTGATGTTTTTGTTCATACCTTTCTCTAAAATTTCAGCCCCTTCCCACCTTGGTAAGTGCCCGGCCTCATCCACATGAACCACTATCGCATTACTTAACACGTGCCCCCTCACGTCTCTTCTGTGTTCCCCGACACGGGTACCTAGGCCCCTACCTGTCTCGCCTACATATTGTTTTTCGCAAACAGCGCACGGTATCTGATAGACTATGCTACTTTCGTGATCCTTATCTTCGTCGCGTGCACCTTTTAAAATATCGCCACTTTTGTGTCCCGCACTTATCACCGTCTTGAATCCGGCCTGTTCAAGCTGTCGTGCTACCGTATCCACCTTTTCAAAATTGGGAATGCAGAGCAATCTACTCGATTTTTCTATTCTTGCGTTTTCTCTTTCATTAGTGTTTCGTTCACGAATCTTCTGGGCCTTTTTCTTCTGAGAAATGAGAAACCCTCTTGGATATTTGAGTTGCTGAAATCTTTCAAAAATGTGCTCCAGCTCGTCCTCGAGATATTCCGGGCTGCACACTCGGTAAGCGCGCAGGAAAAATCCTATTGCAATGCCCCTCTTGTACCTCTCGTTGTGTCCAGAAAAATAGTGTATGTAGTCCTCTTTGCACGATGGCTTCCGGTATACCTTGTATTTCAAGTTTCGACCCTCTCTGATTATGAATGTGTCCAGAAAAGGAAGTTCACCGTTCATTTCATTTTCCACCGTAAATTGAATTTGAGCGTCTACCTGGTTGAGACTTTGCACTTTTTCTTCAAGTTTCATCTCTTCTGGGTACACTATGATCACGTCATCGACATAACGTAACCATACGGTTCCTTGGCCCATGATATTTAAAAAGTGTCGTTCTTCGAGCATTTCAAGATATAAACACGCAGCGACGGGACTGAGGGGTGACCCCATCGCCAGGCCAGAGTGTTGAAGGTATTCATCATCTTCAAATTTAAAGCTGTTGAAATGCATGCAGAGTGACACTGCTTCAACGTAGTCTTGTTTTGGAATTGGCAACTCTCCTTCATCCATTGCGTTCACCACCTCTTTGATTACGTCTAATGCCCCTTCTACCGGTACATTGGTGAAAAGGGATTTGACGTCCAGACTTGCCAGCCGTTTGTTCGCGAAGTCGTTCGCACTGTCCTTGGGACTAAAGTTCGACTCGGGGAAAGATAGGCTGTCATTCATAGAACACGTCGACAAGAACTACAGATGGAATGATTCAGATGTGGATAAAGGCTTTGTCCAAGGTGTCTTAGCATGTTGCAAAGCCTTGGCGGATGACGAGAGCCACGCTTTGCCACAGAGATACGTGCGGGCTCTGCAAACACTTGCTAAAGACGACACAATTGTGATAACCCAAGCAGATAAGGGGGGCGGTCTTGTAATCATCGACAAATCAGAATACTGTGATAAGATGCGCGAAATGCTCGGCGATGAAGACACATACAAAAAGACTTCTAAAGGTTTTATAAAGAAAGAGAGTCAAACTTTCAACAAAAACGCTAGACGCATTTTGAAGAAATCGGAAAGAGGTCGCCGGATGCTGCATCTTGTGGAGGAGGCCCCCAAACCTCCCAAAATGCGCGGGCTTCCTAAAGTTCACAAGGCAGGTCGACCCATGCGACCTATTACGTCCGGCGTGGGAAGTGCGCCGCACCGCATAGCAAAAATCCTGGCCAAGCCTCTCACTCGTGCGCTAGGCTCGGTTAGTGGATGCCACGTCAAAAATACATCAGAAATGATGGAACGGTTAAAAGGGAAGGACTTCGCGAACAAACGGCTGGCAAGTCTGGACGTCAAATCCCTTTTCACCAATGTACCGGTAGAAGGGGCATTAGACGTAATCAAAGAGGTGGTGAACGCAATGGATGAAGGAGAGTTGCCAATTCCAAAACAAGACTACGTTGAAGCAGTGTCACTCTGCATGCATTTCAACAGCTTTAAATTTGAAGATGATGAATACCTTCAACACTCTGGCCTGGCGATGGGGTCACCCCTCAGTCCCGTCGCTGCGTGTTTATATCTTGAAATGCTCGAAGAACGACACTTTTTAAATATCATGGGCCAAGGAACCGTATGGTTACGTTATGTCGATGACGTGATCATAGTGTACCCAGAAGAGATGAAACTTGAAGAAAAAGTGCAAAGTCTCAACCAGGTAGACGCTCAAATTCAATTTACGGTGGAAAATGAAATGAACGGTGAACTTCCTTTTCTGGACACATTCATAATCAGAGAGGGTCGAAACTTGAAATACAAGGTATACCGGAAGCCATCGTGCAAAGAGGACTACATACACTATTTTTCTGGACACAACGAGAGGTACAAGAGGGGCATTGTAATAGGATTTTTCCTGCGCGCTTACCGAGTGTGCAGCCCGGAATATCTCGAGGACGAGCTGGAGCACATTTTTGAAAGATTTCAGCAACTCAAATATCCAAGAGGGTTTCTCATTTCTCAGAAGAAAAAGGCCCAGAAGATTCGTGAACGAAACACTAATGAAAGAGAAAACGCAAGAATAGAAAAATCGAGTAGATTGCTCTGCATTCCCAATTTTGAAAAGGTGGATACGGTAGCACGACAGCTTGAACAGGCCGGATTCAAGACGGTGATAAGTGCGGGACACAAAAGTGGCGATATTTTAAAAGGTGCACGCGACGAAGATAAGGATCACGAAAGTAGCATAGTCTATCAGATACCGTGCGCTGTTTGCGAAAAACAATATGTAGGCGAGACAGGTAGGGGCCTAGGTACCCGTGTCGGGGAACACAGAAGAGACGTGAGGGGGCACGTGTTAAGTAATGCGATAGTGGTTCATGTGGATGAGGCCGGGCACTTACCAAGGTGGGAAGGGGCTGAAATTTTAGAGAAAGGTATGAACAAAAACATCAGGAGGGCACTAGAGGCTGCACACATCAAGACCAAGAACACACTTAACACAAGAGGGGGATTTTATTCGATGGCAGTAGCGACAGCCAGATTATCCTTGCTGAAACGGAGCACGCTTGTGAGGAACGAACGTGATCGAATGTAAAAACACCGAAATGTCATTACCATGTGTAATTTCTTAATGCTGATGTTATTTTTAAAATGTGATTTGTGACTTCAGGAAATATTTTATATCAATTACTGACGATGACACAGTGTTGTCGAAACGTCTGAAATACAAAAAGATTTAGATTTTAATTATAATTTTCGTTCGCAACTCTTGGCCATCAGACTTTATAAGCTAGCGGCCTTGATTTAGGTACCAGTATTAATTTGGACCGAAAGGATTACGTAACGCAGAAAAGAGGAAGGCACCAGAATGATCCTCCCTTGTTGTGACGCAATGGATTTTCTCAGTCGCTTTTGACGGGTGCTATTAATCACTGCATGCGCAAAAGCATGAACATATAAACACAAACAGCGAGTGGGACACTGTGACGCAATTGGCCTGGGCTATGGTATGCATGTGGCTACCCCCCCCCCCCCTCCCCCCGTTCCTCCGGTAGGTATACAGTCACTCCCACCCGCCTTCAACAGGCCGACGCACTGAGCGATGGAGGCCATTTCCATACAATGGCAATCCATTGTCGCACGCGAGGGAGAGTTCGTGCTCCCTTGGCACCAGCGTCCGTCCAGACCGGTCAGCCGGATGGCCTTGGCTGCCCTCAGGATTCCATTGCAGCCGCGTCCGCGGCCCGCCCGCCGCCAGTCCCCGGCCGGGCGCGGGGTGGGGAGGGGTGCAGGGTGTTTGTGTGTTCTGCAGTGCGGCGCTGCACGCAGCGGGCGCCGCCATTCGTGTCGCCGGCAGCCAGCCAGCCGCATCTCCTGCGCGCCGCGGCCCGTGCGGTAGTGACCTCGTCGCCCCCTGGATCAGCAGCCAGTGCTTCCACGTGCAGCCATGCAGCTGGTCGCACTGCTCATCGTGCTGGGACTGGCGTCGTCCGCGCAGGCCATCCACTGCTACAAGTGCCAGAGCCCGCGGCCGATCGCCAACGTGTCTGCGATCGGCACCGCGCTCAGCCTGCTCATCAACGCGCCCTCCTGCACGCAGTTCGACGCCGGCAACCCCGACTGGAACAGAAAGTTCATCCAGGACTGTCCGGACGACGACGCCTGTCTGAAGGTCACCGATCCGAAAGACCCCTACAACGAGGCGCGCGGCTGCTTCCAGTTGGCCCGGGACGGCTGCGACGGCGGCACGTGCTTCTGCACTGAGGAGCTGTGTAACGGCTCGGAGCGCGGCTGGCCGTCGGCCGTGCTGCTGCTCTCGGCCGTCATCGCAGTGCTCGCAGGAGGACGCTAGACGTGCTGAACGTAGCGGAAGATGCTGAAACTCGACCTCACCTGGGCCGAGAAGTGAACGAAACCTTCTTTGGATGCGTCCAACGGCCTGCCACACTGCAGCTTCAAGTGCCTCTTTGTGTCTCTCATGTGCTGGAGCTGAACTACTTGATTGTGAGGTGTCAGTGTTGGGATATGTCGTTGCCCCGATCAAACGCTTTGATAATTGGTCTGAACCCTGAAGTGAGAACGTTCGGGAGGTGTAGCTGAATATGTAGATGTCGTTTTGAACAGGGACGGGTTGTTAGGCGTTTAAGTGCACGCGCTCATGTGAACGTACCGTCTGCTCAATGGCTTCTGTGAACCAATCTGCATGACTTCTCTAGCATATGCTGGACCATAGACAGGCTACTCCATATTGTATGATTATGCAATCGAATAACTAACCAGTAAAACGCCTTTTGGGCGAAGAACAAGCGAGCGAGATAGTGAGCCCTGCACGTGCGGAAGGGCGAGTGGGCACTTCCAACGGACTTGTGCAAAGCACCCTTCTAACCGGTCGCTAGTGGTGTGCCAAATTTGAACGCAATCGGTCCAGCCGTTCCTGAGATCTGAAAGCGGCATTCTGCACGTGCGCACGTGCAAACGGGGTCCAAACTGACTTTTGCACGGCACCCTACTAACCGGTCCCCAACCGTGTACCAAATTTGAGCGCAATCGGTCCAGCCGTTCTCGAGATCTGGAAGCGCCCCCTGCACGTGCGCACGTGCAGTAGCACCCTAACCGAAACACATGCGAATGCATTGCCTGGTGGGTGCCTACCTCTATGCCAAGTTTCAGCGAAATCGCCCCAGTAATTACCGAGTTATTGAAATGGGAACAAATTTGACACCTCTTATTGTTGTATTTTGCACGTGCACTGGGGGTCACTCACATAGATCAAGAGTATCCGACCTTTGGTAGAAGGGATGCAGCTACCCTATAAAAATTACCGCAAGATAATCGCTCAAGCCCCTGCTGAGATATGGGCCTCTCAAAATCACTACTTTTGCAAAACTGCTTGAACACCCTTGACTTTTCACGTGGCACGTGCCACGACGGTCACTGAGATGTATCAAAAGTAGTCAATTACGGGGTAGAAGGGATAGGGCTACCCAGCAAAAAAGACCGCAGGGCAATCGGTCCAGCGGTTGCTGAGATATAAGCCTCTCAAAAGCGTTACAGGCCGGGCCGGGCCGGGCCGGGCCGCTCATACTGAGATTTTTCCCTTATATTGAAAAGACTTCGCTTCGCTCGCTGCGCTCGCTCGCTCGTAATCATAGAAAGGTCAGATGCACTGAACGTGGGTTGACTGATGCCGGTTCCCCTCGAACAGTGAAATAATTACAAAAATAACCCTCAGGCCTCAACAGCACTAATGCACGCTGATTGAATAAAATACGCTGTCCTCTGTGATGGATTGCTAATGACATGATATTTCTGCCAATACACGGTAATTTTGAGCATATTGCGTGTAACATTCGTCGTAGCGTTAGCGTTCCAGCGAAACCTGTCTTTTCATGTGGGTTCCTAGGACTTCATTATTCAATAAATTCATCCATTCACCCTCTGCAATTTGGAATCCACGCCATTGCTATGGTTGTATTAGATGAGATCTATCCACCTCTTTTAGGCGCAACTTAGTGATATTTTTTGCAATATTTTATATTGCTGTGCACTAAGTATGTTTGGGATAAAACTTTTATCGTTTCTCAACTGCCGCGTACCGAATCGTTGGAAATTGATCAACTGAACCGTCATATAACCAAAGTTAGGTAATTTGCGGGCTATATTTGTATAGTTATTTTGGTGCATGAGGCTTATTGTGTAACAATAACGGTTCAACATGCCTCTGTCGAACAGCATGCCTCGCGCATAGCATCTATAACGTTCAGGATAGCGTGAATGGAATAGTTCTCGATGAGGTTGTCGAGTAAAAACAGCGCGATATAGCTGCAAACGGGTAGAATTGGCCTTGGAATCGAGCAATTTTGATCAAGGTTTTGATAGGAAGTCTCGAGGTTAAAACGGTTCAAACAACAATCCCAACAATCGTCGTTGAAAAGGAGCTGAGCAACTTTGCAAGGGTAGCAGGGGTGACACAACCCAAGAATCGCAAGATTACAAGAAACTGCTGAGAGCGATGCCAATCTCGTCTGTTTTGGCGACTGCCATAGACAAAGTTTGTTCAAATACGAATCAGTTGAAGCGAACAAAGGTGTTATTGCCATACAGCTAAACCGTGGAGACACAAAGAGAACGTTTAAAACGTTCTTATCGGGAAAGGGTCTTGCTTTATTTGTCAGGGAATCGTTAATCGAAAATTGGAAAAAGCATCATATCTTTGGACAAAACTCCAAGCCATGCGCCGCCTATTTATAATCGCATTAAGTGTCATTGGCTGCTGTCAAGCGCTGAAATGCTACAGTTGCATCGGCGCCAGGGACATCGAGGGCATTGATCTGCCCTCTGCGATGCTGAGCCTGATGAGTGGCCTGCCACCGTGCACACAATTCGACCCCGACAACCCGGACCCCTCCTTCATCCAGCTATGCCCCCTCCTGGTCGACAAGAGCTGCGTCAAGATCACTGACCCGAATGATGGGCGAAATCAGATCCGCAGCTGCTTTCCGCTGACGAAGCCAGACAACTGCAGTAAACCGTTCTGCTACTGTCCGACGGACCTGTGTAACGGCTCGGAGCGCGGCTGGCCGTCGGCCGTGCTGCTGCTCTCGGCCGTCATCGCAGCGCTTCTGGGAGCTCTCTGATGGCCAGTCAGCCTTACCTATCCTACCTGAGACAGAATGTCGCCGACGTTGTCGGCATACGCTAGGCTGGACGATGTGCTTATTGTCATCAATAGTTGATTTCATTAGTTATCAGTCAGCTGATCTAAGCTGTGAAAGTCGCTGGCTGATGGGAAATATAAGTTATATTTGGGTAGATGTGTACGTTTGCGCTTTGCGATGGCGTGTTATGATGTATTAGCTGTTGTAACTACCATTGTTTGTCCCAATATATGTGAAACACGCTGTTCATAACAATCGCATAAGCATAAGCAGTCATGATATGAGTCTGAGTTGTTATATTAATATAATTGTTCACAAATATTGTCTATGTGCTGCTGTCGTTTATAATCCATAGGAAAGCATTACAACTTTTTTTTTTAGTAATTTGTCCCGAGCCGTTTCCATTGTTGTTACCTCTGAATCGCACGTACTCGTAATGTCTTTTAATAAGCTAAGCGCGGCTCGACCGTCTGCTTTTTATTTCTTCGTTTGATTGAACGGAATACTGACAAATTAATCAAAAATATCATTTCGGTTATAGGTATCGCAGAAAATTAAGCACCTACCTAGGTAGCAAAAAATGTTAAGTTTAAGAGTATGCTTAAATCGATTAAGTAAAAATGTTGAGTGTGAGCATGCCTCCAAAGGAAGCACCAGTTTTTCCATTCAGAGTCCATGATCTCTAAAAAGCTACGGTCTACTGGCACAACCAGCTCGGTTAATGACCTAGGTGGTGCTAGTTGCAAGCGCAGCAACCATGCCTGCACGACCACAGAGCATATGCCCAGTCTGCTGCTGAGAGCTGGAGCTCAAGTTCAGCGTATCGCAGACAGATGGCAGCAGAAACCGTCCTCAGAGTCCTTGGTCAGGCGTGCTCGCTTCACAGTACTCTTCTCACTGACCCTCACCCTTTCGCCCGCCGGCTGCCACCTGGCTCATTAGAGTAGCACGAACCAAAACACATTGAACTCTCCAGCCTCAATAGATCGGCCAGGAGAGCTTTGGACCGAAATCGACCAGCGCGATGGGAAAAACCTCGCGGACCCGGTTCACCCCGATTCGGCACCTGCTGCTGGCGTCCAGCGGGCGTGCACTGCATACCATGCGGTAACTGATTCTGATCACATTGCCGGTCAGATCAAATCATTGTGAACGGGGAAATTCGTGTAAGACTGTTTGGACACGTCATGCGCTCTCGCATTGTCCCCTGTTCCACCGCCCGCTTCGGTGGGATTCTTAGTGGAAGCTATGCGGTACAGCCTAACTTCAGGCAATCACCACTAGCGCCATCTATTGTAAATGCGCGTAGCCATGAACCACGACCAAAATACCCGCGAGTTAGGCCAGCCCAGGAGTCTAGCTTAACGTTCTGCAGCAATTTTTTAAACAACGTCTTAAAATTCATGACACGTGGAAGAGACGTGGCCGTGGAAAAATGTGTGAAAATGACAACTAAATAAATACCCGCGTTAGTCATTACGGATTCCAGCAATAAGCAGAGAAGGTGGGGTATCTTTGGGGGGCGGGGTCTGCGCCGTACCTGTACACCTGTACTGTACTGAGTACGGTGCATTCTTAAGAATAAATTCAGCTCAATGAACATCGTTGATGGTGTATGCTGTCACGAAGATTATCTGATCCGTTATATGCACTGAGGAGGTAAGCATAGATAATATATGTGCAGTTGATGCATATACCTAAATTGACGACGCAGGCTGAAAACATAGCAAGATACCTAAACTTCTTATGTCGATAAAAATCGCAAGAACTTGATAGGTAGAGTGCTGCTGAAACAATGGTGGCCCTCGCCAGTAAACCGTGACTCTTGGAAATTGGAAATTAAGATGTCTGATTTCGTTCAGCGCTGCATCTGACTCACCAGCACGTATTTTGCATTGTTTAGAATTGTCAAAAGAAAACAGGAGACACGACATGCTTCCACAAATCACGGAGCGTGCACGAGCATTGTGTTGCTGCACGCGCCGGCGGGCAGGGTCGGAACAGCAGGTGATACCTGACATTCGCCGCCGCCGGCACCCCAGCCTGGTCCCCGTCCCAGCATAGGCGGATCCAGGGAGGGCAGCTCGGAGGGGGATTCGTCAGGGGTTACCCAATTCCCAAACACACAGGTGATAAAGTCAGATGCGATGAGTTGTTTGTCGAGAGGAAATTAAAGGGACCCTCCCACCTTCAAAAAAGTTAATGAATTGGCATGAAAGTGATGTCCCTTGGTTCAGATAGAGCGAAAACGAATATCTACCAAATTTCACCGAAAAATATTCACTGGTTTTCAAGATATTAGGCTTTTACTTTTGTTTACTTTTTGGGATCTCCCTGTTACTAGCGACTTTATTTGGAAGCAATAATTTGGCAGCCTTAAAGTGCGGCAGACGTTGCGCGCAAAGCAGCGTATACCACCACGTGTTAACGATGGTTTTAGTCTAAGATTTAAAAATCGTTAGATCTCCGCTGACGTCACAAATTCTAAGGGGGCATACCAATGCATTAGCCCCTTAGAAAATCCGAAAACTGCAAGTTTGAAATTCCATATCTTCGAATTAAAGCATTGCTCGATGTTGTGAGTGCCCAAACCGGTATTTGCAGGCCATGGCCACCAATTTGGCTATCTCAACTCAAAACTAATGTTAAGGTGGGAGGGTCCCTTTAAGCGTGATAAAAGGTGATGGCGGTGGGTGGAACGGAGTACCTGCCTACAACCGAACGCTCTGAAGTGCCCCGCGGGTGCCTATGTCTACCAGAGGAGTCCACTATTGACTCTCAGTCGCTCCGTTGTCGGCTGGAGGCGGCCCGGTCGGTGGCGCTCAGTGGGCTGGACTGGCACACCGCCGCCGACGGGGGCGGGGGCGGCTGACGTCAGCTGCAGCCGCGGGCGCGGTCGGCGGTCTGCGCCGCTCGGTCCCGGCGCCGGCGTCCCCGCCCTGCAGACGGCTCTGACAGCCACCGCCGGCAGCACGCGTCTCCGAGCTCCCCACCCCGCCACCGATATGAAGCTGGCTGTGCTCCTCGCTGTGGTGTGCCTGGCGGCTTCCAGCCAGGCACTCAAGTGCTACACCTGCAAGTCGACCAGAGACATTCCTGGAGTGTCTCTTGGCGCGGCGCTGAGCATGCTCACCTCGGCCCCGCCCTGCACGGAGTTCGACGCCGGCAGCCCCGACGACAAAAAGTTCCTGAAGGAGTGCACGGTGGTGGCCGACAAGGCCTGCATGAAGATCACCGACCCCAAGGACAGCGCCAACGAGATTCGCGGCTGTTACCCTAAGAAGAAAAACGAGTGCAAGGACAACAGCTGCTACTGCGACACGGACATGTGTAACGGCTCGGAGCGCGGCTGGCCGTCGGCCGCGCTGCTGCTCTCGGCCGTCATCGCAGCGCTCCTGGGAGGACGCTAGACGATCGAGTTGCCTCTGAATGCCGTCCCAGTCAGTCAAAATATCAGCCCAACTGAAAATCTTAAAGGCTGATGCCACTGAGTAGGTAAGTAAATGACGAGTCCGCCTACCTCCGAGGGACGGCGAAGGTGCATGTCAATGCATTTTCGGGCGCTTCACAATGTCTTCACAATGTCTTCACAATTGCGATTCTGAATCCGACGCTGTATTCGTTGCTGTTGCTGACGCTAACTTCACGGACATCGCTTCACATGTGAAGCGCCCGAAAGGCCAGCTATTTGGAGGCAGTTTCTTCGAGCGGATTCGTAGAAAGAGGTGGCAGAAAGCAGTGTCCACAGGCAGCGTCGGTGAGAGGCGGGAGTGTTTCATGTGCTTGCAGTTCGTGTATCGACTTAAGGCTCACAATCGAGAGTGACGCGAGCTTTTGTGGTGTTCACGCGAGTTGTGCTTCGTGCGTGGCTTTTCACACCGTGTTCCAAATGCTTTAAAGTGTCGAATGTGATTTGTGAAGATGGTGGCGCATGCTAATCGGGTTCGTAGTCAATCAGTGTCAATTTTCACAAGTTTTTGGCGAAGTCTGAACGATTATGCACTGCGTCAGCGTAACGTTCAGCGTAACGGAACGTAAGAATAAAATATATAGCTCGGTCTGTCACAAATACGGCTCCTAAATAAATAACTAGACATAAACTGGTACGATTCTGCTAATTGTATTGTTAAATCCCTCTGGTTACCAAGGTTAAATATTGTTTAACCTTCTCCAGCTCGGTACGTGCCAGGTATTTTGGGTATACGGGGTATACATTAAGCGTATATTGGTATATTTACGTTTACGGCGCACGAACAGTCCGCGCAATTATAATAATACGGTAAATACGGACAACCCAGATGCGAAAGATTTGTGATAACCTACTGCACAAATACACGACTTTTATTATTGCTGAAAGTAAACGGCATGCACTGCGCATCAGCACTGACAATAAAACAAAAGTGGTCAGACCAAAGCTTTCTGGCACTTAATATCCATGGTTGCGGGAGCTTCATCTCTCCCCTTACCTATCTAGTAAGCTTTAATCACTAAACTCGGACTAAGTTGAAAATCATTTACATCGAACCCTTTCTGGCAATCGTCTTATAAATGACATCGGATGGCGTCTTTCCGAACCCTGCTGGGCCTCGGCCTATTCCGACAGAGGTGTCCGGCCCCGGCCCCCGGCTGGCACGGCTCCAGGGCACGCGTCCAACCGACACTAGCCGGCCGGCCGGACCTTTCTTTCCCCCGGGAGGGGAGGGGGCGTGCATGCCTGCGGGTACCGCGTCACTGCCTCTCATATAAGTCCAGTCACCCGCATGGTCGCTTGGAGCAGCGTAAGAGTTCTAGTAAGCACCTGATGCACAGGATATGCAAGACATAACTATATATGTAGACAAGGCACCAACAACTGGCTGGTCAATACTCTGAGAGGAGCTCATCACGAAAAGGTTTACTGTCGACCCGCAAAGATCGCCATTCGTCAGCCAGCCACTCCTCGGCTTTCATAGTTGTGATGTAAACTGAACGCGTCAGTACAATCCGAACACTAACGTGTCTCGCCGTAAGTGTTCTCAGTTCCTGAGTGAGTCGCTCCCCTCAGCTGCCCCTGGATGTGCCGCACAGACAGATGTGTTCGGTCGGCGGCTCGGCGCACTGCTCCCGCTGCTGCCCATGAATGTGCCGCACGGACCGCAGAGATAGTTCGACGGTCCGCACACCACTCCCCCGCTGCGCTCTGGCTCCCGGACCGAATTTGGCCGACCCCACGGGGCTCGGGACGCTGATGTCACCCCCGTGACGTGGTCAGGTGAGGCTCCCCCGACAGCGGCCGGGTCGCCCACGTCTCAATGCCAAATGACAGAGGAGCTGATCACATCACCGCCGGCTAGATAGACACTTCCCGAACCTCTGCGGTTGAAACGGGTTTGTTTGCAGGCGCTTAGTGTAGTCCTGCGCTGAGTCCCGCAGTAGCATCATTGCCCTTGGCCTTGCCTATATTACAGGCAAGGCCAAGGGCACAATATTGTATATTGTGCAGGGAGATTGAGAACGTGAATTTCAGAAAAAAAGACATTTACGTAAGAGAATTGATGTATTAACCCGCGACCTGGTGGGGGGGGGGGCTACTTTTTGCCCCCCCCCCCCTCCAGACTTTTCAATATATCTCCAGAACCGCTGCGCCGCTCGTCACCAAACTTTCAGTACCCTCCCGGACATCAATTTTACACATTGTGACCAAAAAAAATCCAAAGGCTATGATAGGTTGGCCGGAAATGACGTCAGAGTGACGTCATGTTCTGCCGTTTTCGACCCAAAAAAGGGTTTCGCGGGAAGAGCTGTCGCCTGTCAGGCCTATAGCTTTGCAAATACAGAAAAATGATGAAGACGTAAAAGCTGTAGAATCGACAGGGCTACAAAACAACTGCTATCTCGGATTTTTGAAATTTTTGGATTTTGCTCCCCAAAAATCAAAAAATATTTTTCTGGATATAATAATCGAAAAATCCAAAAAGTTTTCTGAATTTCGCAAAAAACGGAATATATGTGATAGTCCTTAGCGCCTTCCATCCACATACCAAATTTGAGATTGATACCTCTTTTTTTGGCAAAGTTATAGTGAAAAAACTGTTCAAAATTGATGACGTCAAATTTTCAAACTCCTTTTTAGCAATTCTAGACCACGTAGCGCAAAACAAAGACCACAATTAGACTCCCCGTGACGAGCTGCATCGAATCAATACCCATTTTATGCAAAACTATCAACTTTAAAATTTGACCTTTTTTGGCCTGACCTTGACCTGACCTTGACCTGAACTTCACCAGAAAGTGACCTAAGCCGTAGGTAGGTACCTGATAGTCTTAAAACCAACACCATTGAGTTGGAAATGAAAAATTGGCCATAAAACATGCATCACACAACCTTAGTAAAGTTGGGCTCATGTGACCTGACCTGTGACTCTTGGTGACCTGACCTGTGACCTGACCTGGTATTGTCGGTGACCTCTAATAGCAACATATCTACTAGGCAACTGACGCCCTATCGCTGATTCTCGACAAAATGCGTTTTCCTCGGTGTTATAGCGCATTCCCTAGAAGACCCGTGAACGGTGAAACATTTCATCTTTGACCTGACCTGTGACGTCATCGGTGACCCCGAGGCCAATGAAATTTGGTTTTCTTTGACAAATTTGACAGGCCTTTCGAACGCCGTTTGAATTTTGCGGATCCGTCTAGTAGTTTCGGAGATACGAGGGGGGGGGGGCAAAAAATAGCCCCCCACTGCAGGTCGCGTTATAAACAGACCCCAGGGCGCGGGTTAAAACATGCCGTTTTAACCCGCGACCCACTGGGGGGGGGGGGCTATTCATAGCCCCCTCCCGTTTTTCTGCAATAACTTCCAAACCACTTGACGTATCGACGCCAAACTTTCAGTACCTTCGGCTGCATCAATTTGACACCTTGTGTCAAAATTTGAACTTCGTAGCTACCATAGGTCGGCCGGAAATGACGTCAGAGTGACGTCATGTTCGGCCGATTTCGACGCAAAACATTGAACCACGGCAATCGCTCCCAAGAGCTCAGTTTTTAAGCTAGATCCAATTTCTTTGCATGAAAGGACTCAGAATTGACTGCGCTATCAAACTGCAATCTCGGATTTTCAAAATTTTGAAAATTTCGAAAATTTTATATAATAATATTCAAAATTTATATTTTTATATTTTTTCAAAAAGTTTTTACCTTTCGAAAAAACCGGAATATATGTGACAGAACACATGCTTATGACTAACTCTTGCAAGTTTTATCTAAATATCTTCAAAAATGGCCAAGTTATACGCATTATTGCAAAAAATTCACAATTAGTATTTTTTCAAATCAATTTTTCAGTACGTATTTGACATCGTACACCAATATAAATAGCACCATCGTGTTCCTGAGCTCAAACTGCATCCAATAGACACCTTTTTTGTTGAAAAATTTTACCTTCAAAATTTGACCTTTTTTGACCTGAAAGTGACCTGACCTAAGCTAAATTCGACTCAAAATGACCTCTAATGACACAGGCGACATCAAATTCGAAATCTATGGCCTAAATGGACCATAAAACATGTGTCACGTGACCGACGCATGATATAATATTTCCGTGACCTGTGATGACCTGACCCTGACCTTAAAATCAAAGTACAAGTTTGGTACCCTCAAGGTATCTAGAGCATCTGTTCACGAGTGTGGAAACCAAAAATGAGCCTGATCTGACTTGTAATACGGCGGCCAGAGCCCAAAATGTGAACAAGCCAAAGTGCTAATAATTTTTACTTTGATCTGACCTGTGACGTCATCAGTGACCTCGAGGTCAATGAAATTAGGTTTCGCTCGACAGTTTTTCCGGGGCTATCAGACGCCCTTTGAATTTTGACGATCGGCCCAGTAGTTTCGGAGTTAGGAGGGGGGGGGCTATGGAGAGCCCCCCCCCCCCTCCCCAGTAGGGCGTGTTATACGCAGACCCCAGTGGGGCGCGGGTTACATCAGTTATCATTTTAACCAATTTTAACGAAAGACGCTACCAAACTCACCGACTGTAGTCTGTCAGTAGCCACCATTGTGCTCGCGCGCCACCATTTCACAGACACTTCAGCGTGCCGGATCGGCCAGCCAGACCTCCAGTGGAGTTCCCTGGGCGGGCGCGTCTGAGCGCTTCCCACACGGCTGATCACCTGAGGGTCTGGCTGTGCAGCGACAGCCGGGCCAAGGTGACCGGTCCGGTGGGCGGAAGAGCGTGCTGTGAACGAGCGGACTCTGCAGCCTGTGAAGAAATGACATTCATGACCGGAGAGATAGGTATGTCACGGTGGGACGTGACTGGAAGTGGCATTGTGATATCCAGGGCATTGACGTTGTGATATATAAAACACAAAACCTACACAATTACAAAGGCTAATAATAATTCAGTCCGTCATCCTTAGAATGTAGGTATTTGGATCTTTCCTTTGTTAGCCCGGGGGCGATTGGTGAGCTGTTAGTTCCATATTTCTCCGGACAACGTTTCTGCACATCATCTCTTAATAGTTCGATTTAGATTTTTCCACATAGGTTTAATTCCCATTTCGCACAACTTCTTTCTTGTTGCGTTCAGCGTGCACTTGCACAAACAGGAAACAATGCCCACTCCTCCTTCTCATTCTAAAATTGATATTTTGCGTCCGCAGGCCGGAGCGCATTGCAACATATCTTTTATACGCATTTGCTTGCAGCCAGTAGTTCTGGATTTTCTCTCTGCTGTCGCTGCTCGGCGTTGTTTTGCTGCGGCCCGGGTGAACCGAGCTGTCGCTGACTCGCTGCGTGCGTGTGTTGTCGCTCCCACCCCTAATCCAAGGCCGTCTCGTGCCTACCCCGTCCGTTCGCTCGCGGCTCTTCGGTGGCTCTGATGGCGCCGGCCGCCGCGCCGGCCCGGGGCGGCGGCTGTTTACAAGATCGCCCGGGGCGCTGGCCGGGTCAGATGAAGGTCAGATGGAGGCGGTATTGTGCCGGCCGACCCGCGTGCCGGACGGACCCACACACGCGACGCTGTCCGAAATTGCGGCGGCCGCCGACGGCTGGCACGCTGGGGCTGAGGGCGGCACGAGGAGGGCGGGAACAGCTCACGATTTGACCCGAGTGACTGACGGGTTAACAGAAGCGATCGATGTACAGTCCACAGCAGAAGTAATGTGGGGTTTCAGTCATGGTTATGTTCTGCTTCTGAAGCTTAGGAACGATTAGCCAGGCTACAATGAAACATTGAATGTAGCTTATATGTATCGTCACCCTTGCAGCTGCAATTTTAGCTATTGACCTCTTCTTTTCGATCACTCCGCATTAAACAATCGCCAGTCAAATCCAAGCGTTGATATTGGTAAAACCCTACATTACTTTAGCGTTGGGCTGTACATACCCATGTGCCGAGCTGGGAATAGTAGATGTGAGTGTTTGTGTTTCGGTGTTTGCCTATGTGTTTGTCTTACTTAACAAAGAAATAATAATAAAAAATTTGCGTCAGCTACACCTTCACCGAGGTCGGTGTCAGGCATGATCACCGAAATGGAAAAGCAAAGAAAAAATAAAAAAGTCGGATAGCATAATGTATAAAGGTCATTTTCATATTGAGAAGTTTGGAAAGCCCCCAGCTCTGTAGTAGGTAGTGACTCCTATATATGCAATGCCAAGCGCCCAGTGGTTTAGTGGACACTAGCCCCCAACAAGTCGAATAACACATAATATTACGCGGTGGAAGTCGTTACGATCGTACTGCTGCCCGCCTTGTCCAGTCTGCCAGTCTGACCCCGTGTGTTATGTGACAGCTCGCAGTGTCCTAAGCTGTCAGCAGCCGTCTTCTGCTTTCCGGGCTTCTAGATATTGTTGAGGCACCATCTGATGCCCAGGATCCGCTTTGAACATTACGCCTATGGTAGTGTTTTGAAAGAAACGTGCGTTCGGCCATTTCAATTGACCCTACTTGGCAACTTTGCCTATCCTGTTGCATTCCAGGCTGGACCGCCAGTTTGGGACCCCATATTTTTTGGCCTACTAATGTCAGCAAATGCCAAATGCATCGTGAGAAAGATGTGCCTAACATATTAGGATTTTGGTTCCAGACTAACCAGGAGGACGTAAATACATCTCCAAACGGATACCGTTCTACTGGCGCCGTCAGCGAGTCTCACTAGTCGAGCGACATAACGACACTTAAAGGAAGACTGCCACCTTCAAAAAGTTTTCTCAGATCGGCCCATGATTTTTTCCCTGGATAAAACGAAATTTTAGAATTCACCTGGCAAGCTATCATCACGTGAATCGCGTAAAAAAATTATCGATTATCATAAATTATCAATCGGATAATGTCTAGCGACAATGTTGACACATCACTAGACTTCAAGGTCATAAGATATGGAAGCGGGTTTTGTCGCCATAAACGGCGCGCATGTTACAATTGAAATATACAATGATCCTTGCTTTGGTTATGTATGTCGTGTTTACGCTTTTGGAATTGCCTGTTTTAATGAGTTATGTTATCTATATCTTAAAATATTCCAATTCTGATTCATCTGATAGGTATATATATACATGTATTTTGGCATGTGATATTAAAAGCTAGACTATTTCCAGGTTTATATGAATAGTGATAGACTAAGTTGAGACAAGTGCTATTTGGATAACAAATACCTATGGTATTGGAAAAATTGTCATGAATCTGATAGTGTTTCCATTCCAGCACCAATTTCCCAGTCTTCAAAGTGTGGCAGGGAGCTCAATCCGTGACAAGATGTTTGGGACAGTCAAAACATTGCCCCAAGCGGAATGCCGAGACCTGGGCAACCCAATTCCTTTCATGAGGGCCCCTCATAAATATGATGAAAATGATATAATGATGAAGTGCATCATTTAATAAGTATGAGAAGCGAAATGAATCAATGCTGTGACAAGCTTTCAACTTCTGCCCCAGATTTCCTTGCTTCTGCCCCAAAATTCCTCAAACCTGCCACAACCTGTGGTGTGTGCCCTGACAACATATTGTCAAGACCTGCCACGTTTTGCAGACTGGCCCATTTCTGTATGCCTACCTTCCAGGTGAAGATGCCTGGTGAGCGAGGGAGAGGACGAGGACGGGTGAGGAGAGGAGGTGGTCGAGGGGCAAGAAGAATTCTCAACTTTTCACCCACCGCCCAGCCCGAGCCCCAAAGGTAAATAACTGAATGTTTCTTACGATGCGATGTGAAAGTATGAAACAATTTTTTTAATATTTATTTAATTGCCATGTGTGGCCTAGCCTTTATCTAGGTTGCTAGCCAATATATATTTTAAGGTGATTATTGCAATTAAAATTATCATGTACCTACCTTGAAAAGTCAGGTACACTACAAGCAGAAATAATACAACCTAATCTAACCTTACCTAACCTTACCTAATGTAAGATAATCTCACCTGACTCATTGTGTGGTTTGGTGGAAGTTATAAATGTTTTGTGAAAAAAATATGGTTAGTACACAAAACATTTCCAAGGATGTGTTCTTTCTAATCATGTTTTAATTTTGTGAGTCTCTTCATTTTCTAAAGAGTGCAAAAGGAGGTATTCAACTCTGCTCATGATAATTCAAAAGGAATTCTTAAATACAATGCACCCATAAATCACTGATTTTCACTTTGTGGTTCATCAGAAAACACATTCAACATCATTGTCTTTCTATAATGAAAGATGGCACTAAAACATGAACCACTTTTCTTTCAGAAAAGTGGTGCTAGGTGAACTTGATACAGGTGAACTTATTACTTAATACTTAGGACACATGTCTTGACACAAGTCTTGATCTTATCGTGGGAGGCGGCTCGGGTTGGAGATACACGTACACTGGTTATTAGGGAGACCATTAGGTACCATTAATGATTTTACATTGCTGTGCGATACGAGGTTGTACCTAGTGATGTTGCGTCATTTGTGGACTTCCCCCCTGCGAGTTGTCTGGTCCTAGGATTTCATGCACATCTTCCTTCACTTCAAACTGGGATTTACCGGTGACGTGTTTTCTCTGTGTGCGCCAGGTGTACCAGTGGAAGCTCCTGCACCACGTCTTTAAGGACCACCTTGTGATGCTGAACCCGGTGCACCTTTCCCTACAAGTGCACCGTCTGTACGGCCACATTCGCATATGTATACAAACAGTTCGAGAATGACGTGTACAGCCCTCACTCTGTCGTCGCCAAGAAGATTATGGAGTCGTTTGGCCGTAGGAAGGCAGCTGCGGCGGCGGCCGCCACCGGACAGCCCATCAAAATCAACAACGAGATCACAATTCACAATCATCCCTCACACGGGCTCGGGCGGTGCGGCAAAGGGCTCGTCTCAGGCCAGCTCGACGCCGGTGAAGCGGCGGCGACCGGAGTCGGCGCCGGCTCCCGTGGAGCGTGAGTGCGAGCTGTGCGAGCATCGCGCGCTGCCGTGGTGCAGCCGCGGCCGCTGACGGAGCACTACCTGCGCCAGGCGCCTGCACCAGGGCCGGCCAGAGCTCGAGTTCACGCCGCTGATGCGCGACTCCAAGTGCGCCACCTTCGTCACAGAGGAGATCTGCGAGCAGCTGCGCCGGCGCGCCGCCGCCGAGGACTCCGACAGTGGGGTCGAGGTGGAGGTGAGCGACGCGAAGGACGGCGCGGCCGGCGGCGCCCCGTCCGCCTCCGGTGGCAGCGCGCTCAGCAAGCTCAACGAGGAGACTCACGCCTATTGCCGCGGCGCGGCCCCGCCGGCTGGTGACCGTCCGGAAACCCAAGCCGTTCATGGGTGACTGAGTGAAACGAATGGACGTGCATGTGCGTTTTTGTTCTGTGTATGCGTGCGTTTGGAAATGGCGTCTCTATGTGCGTGCTTGTTTTGTAGAAGCGCTAGCGGTGCCGACGGACCCAGCGATGGCGCGGAGGGCTTTGATGTACCGTGTGTCTTTGATGTTGATGCATTCTCGTGTTTTGTTGGTCGCGCGCCCAGCAGCACCGTGTACATAGCCGGGGGCGTTCCTGCTCGACGCCACGTTCTGTTCGTTGTATCTCAATGCCAGCTTTTTGCTCCAAGTCCCGCTCGTGGAACACGCGACTCGCTCGATTCAAATAATAAATATACACTTTATTTCTCTGACAACCTGATGTCCTCTCTCTCCTCTCTCCTCTCTCCATATAAAAAAATACGGCCACGGTGAGTAGGTGCCGGCCGGCGTTAACTGCCTCCGGCCGGACGGTTCTCAGTTGATATGTGACAACAGTTAGGAATGTAACACCGCCATAGTACCCTCCATCACTGCCGGGCGCGGCGGTCCCCGCACACAGGACCGGCGGGGGGGGGGGGGGGTAGCGACCGCCGCCAGCTGCTGGCCGCCCATCAGCTGCAACACCAGCTGCTGCAGATGGACAAGCTGCTGGCGGTCCTCGTTTAGCGCGATCAGCTCCTGTTCGCGCGCCGCCGACACAGCGTTCACAGCGCCGCCGCCGATGAATTGCTGCAGCCGCGCGCGCAGCTCCTTTCGCTCTCTGATGAGACTGAGACTGAGCCAGCCAGAGCCAGAGTCGAGACTGAGCCAGCTGAGTCTTGACAGACCGGACAACACACAAGGCGCCAAAAACGAAGCAACATGATTGGTCGACACATCGAACCGTCTGTCACAGCGACTGTGCTTGGACCACGGCCATCCCGCAATAGTGACAAGACAAGGCATTATCCTGAACACGCGCAGAATCACGCCCAAAGTCAATCGACACACCAAGAAACGTAAAAACATGCAACGGAACGAGAACTAATTTATTGAAATTAATACACAACCCAACACTAGTCAGAAACGCAGCGATACCATTCAGCGTCCTTGGACATGAAAAGAAAATCATCTAAATACGCCAAACACCTGACGTTAAATCTCGACTCTACAAGTTCACTGAAAGCATCTGTTAGGTACTGCATCTCCGAAGGAGATGCAGTACCTAACTGCATCTCCTTCAGTACCTAATAATGCAGTACCTAATAATGGTACTGCATCTCTACCTAATAATGCAGGAGATGCAGTACCTAATAGGGCCCATTGGTAACAGAGAAAAGGTATAAGCACGTTTTACCATCATACAAAACACCAAAAGGACGTGTGGAACGTGCGCGAGAAATGTGATGAAATCCATCTTTTAAATCAATCTTGATACCGGTATAAACCCCAAAACGATAACTCTAACGCATCCCCAATAGACGGCAAAGAGCACGGCCGGCACGGCAAGAGGGGCGTAAGCACTGACAAATCGTATACCAGTCTGGCCACAGTCGCACTTTTTGGCACAGTAGCAGGCCAACTAAACAGCGACTCGCTCGCGACCGGTGCCGACGGCGATGAAGATTCGTCGTCACCAGCGTCCTCCCCAGGCGCGCTGCCGACGGGGCACGCCGCCACCGGCCCGCCAGCATCACCGTCGACCGATGATGTCTTCAAAGAAGAGCCGTTCCCCTCAGTGGCGGCAGCAGAAGAGACCGCAGGCGGCGGGGACCCGGAGCAGGGCACAGAGACGTTGCCCCCCGCCGCGCCTCAAACGCCGACCTAAGCCAGCTCCGCCGTCGGGTGAGCTCCGGAAATGATGATGGAGAATGATGGAAGGATGATGTCATGGAGCCGCGGATGCTGCTCCATGGCAGAAATCACCTCTGCAGCTGCGCCGTGCGGATGTTGGTGGCGAACGCCCCCTGGGCTCTGAGTCAGCTGGCTGGTGGCTTGCGCGCTCTGTGGGAGAGCAGGACAAGGTGTAAAATGCTGCTACGGGACACGTAAGCAGATGTAATACCTCTGCTCGAGCTACCACATGCAGATAAGACTAAAGTCTGTTCCATTTCAAGCCTGCAGCCGAAGTACCATGCTGTAAACAACACATGCTTTATGTGTGCATAGCTCCTACATTAACCCTCGCCCTGGCAGGACATTTTTCATAACACGGCCTGGCAGGGGGGGGGGGTGATGCGACCCCCCTCGCGATTGGCTCCTATGGCACCTAGAAACACCAAATTTGGTAGGTAGGTGGGCCCCCTGGAGTTCTCGCCCCTGCGCAAATTTGGTTGCTCTAGGTCAATATTTAGGGGGGTTTTGGGGGGTATAAATGTAAAAATTTTGCTGCAGTATGCTCGAGGCACGTCCATGGTCAAAATAATAGATAAAGCCCAATTTGAATAATTCTAGCAGAAAGACACCAGAATCACCCCTCAAGCAAAAAAGAAAAGTTTGTCATAAATAGGTTGCCAGTTCTCACCTGCTTCCACTCCACCGCCGTTTACCAGCTCGCAGCTGATGTCCATGCGGTGTTGACACCAGCGGCGCAGGTGACGTCGCCGACCTCTCCGGCACCGGCAGAGTCGACGCCACGGCCGTCGCTGGATGGTCCAGTGCCGCGGATGGTCCAGCTGGTGACGGCGTCACGGCCGTCGCTGGATGGTCCAGGGCCGCGGATGGTTCAGCTGGTGACGGCGTCACGGCCGTCGCTGGATGGTCCAGTGCCGCGGATGGTCCAGCTGGTGACGGCGTCACGGCCGTCGCTGGATGGTCCAGTGCCGCGGATGGTCCAGCTGGTGACGGCGTCAGGGGTTCCGCGGAACTCGCAGGTGACGTCGCCGTCGCAGGTGACGTACCAAGGTTCTGAAATCACAGTGCAGAGAGAGGTTGGTGAACTACCAGAGTGTTTACCCGTGCCCTGCTGGGGGGGGGGGGGCGTGCCAATAATGTCTTTTTGTTCCAATGGGGCGGATTTGCAAGCCTTCGCCCCATCAAAAGACGGCACAATTACAAAACAACGCACAACGTCATAACGTCACAGCCCACAGGCACTCATCTCCATACTATTGACTGACGCACCACCCCAAGGTCACATGCACTTGGCCCATGCCGAAAAAAGATATTATAACATTAGAACACATTGTGTCACATTATAAGCGTCCTTCTCTTTGTCAGTGGCGCCCAGCTCTGCACCATATACCGCCCCATGGGTAAGCCGCCTCTAACTCAGACAAATAATAGAACCACCCCACCGGCACGCGATTACGCGTTCGAGCAAAATATGGCCGTCCGCACCAGCTGCTTTCGCGTCTAACACTACCGCTGGAATTCTCTCGGCCACGGAGCGCGCTTACCTTCGAGGGTACAGCCTCCGGCTGGAGGAAGCGATTTGGGGTGTAATCGCTTGATTTCTCAAATTCTTTGTAATAAAGCAGGTGGTTTCTCTGTGCATTTACATTTGTGCCACAATAAATGGCGACAGCCTACATAGGTTGTTACGAGCGAGCAAGCGAAGCGAAGTCTTTTCAATACTAGATGCAGGCAGCGCTCGTGCGTTGCCTTGGGCCAGAATTGGAGGGATGGTGCCGAGAGCATGCCGGGCCAGGGAAAAAACAATAAGTTAGGTCTTGGGGGTAGACTGAAAGATAACCGAGACCTTTTGAGACTGTAACGAACTGAAACGTCTAAAGAATTATTGAAAGCACGTGAAATTGATATGGAAATCTACCTACAGTATAGGATATGAATTCATTGCACGTGCAAAGTGAATGTCCCAAGCACCCCGGTTCATTCATTTTCATAACATAGTAGAGTGTGTCTAGTTCTAGCAGTGTGCCAATTTTGTGTCGATAGCTGAAAAATTCCCGAAGTCAGAGGACCCCTTGTCAAGAAAAGCTACAGTTCTCTCGCTCGTTCGGTCTTCGCCCAAAAGGCGTTTATCTGGTAAAATATAACCCTCATGATACTGCATTTCAAATACTGCAATGACGGTGGCGAGATCACATACCTGTGTAGTTTCCATTTTGCACCCTGCTTATGTTGGGGCTTGTAATCAAAGTGTTGCTTGCATGTCTTGACACAACAACGGTTTACCATGTTGCTGCTGTAAAAGAAAAGCTGTATTTGTCATTTAAAGTTGTTATACAATTAATATTAAGAGGTGCAGCATGACAGCTTTCAGCATGTCTGAAAAACGTGGCTGCCACGTTTTTCAGACTGAGTCAGGTCAACGGTCGCTGAATGGTGATTGACAAATACTAATTTTTATAACTATTTATAATTATAAGCATTCATATTTAAATTATTTATTCCTAGTTTGGTCATAGCCCTGCTCACTTCAACTGTTTATTGGTCGATCAATATTTGGATTTGCGCCTAGTAGTTTCCCAGTCTGCAAAGCATTGCAATTTTGACAAAAGCTTGTCGGTGCAGGCTTGTTCAGCTGGTGCTGATCTGATGCGGCGTGGTGCGGATTTGGCTGGTAGGGTGCAGATCTAGTGTAGCCCAGTGTCCCAAGATTTGGGTGGAAAGTGAAATCCTTGTGAAATTGAATAGTCCACTCGGTCCACTCTCACCTTTAATTTTCCAGGACAAGTTGCCCTCCCAACTTTAACAACTAAATCATCCGCATGTACATTTGCTGGCTGGCTTGTACCTACATTCAAATTCCATTAAATCATCGCAGCTCCCACATCCTGTAACATTCACATAGAAAATGGTGATCATGTTTTCATTCTTCTTTGTATCTTTCTGACTGGCAATTTTCCACTTTCAGTCCTCTTTGTAGTGAGGAATTTTACCCTCGAACACCCAAGCCAAAATATCCCTAATTTTGGGACACTGGTGTAGCACATTGCAGATTTGCTTGTTGATGGACATGACAGACCAGACAAGATATATGAGGAAAATTGAAAAACATTGCTGAAGCTGAAGCCATACTTTGCAGCCGTGCGCAGCCATGCTGCAAAGTATCGCTCGCATGTCGACGAAGGGCACTAGCCCAAGTTCACAATCCGCACCAACCCTTCAAAACCGGAAAATCCACCCCAATGTGGGCTGAGGGTAAAAGATCCGCACAGAACCCAAAAATGACCAGCAGTTGCACACTCATTTAAACCCAGGGGACACTGAATTACACATAAAAGCTCCAGCAATGTTTTTCTATTTGCCTCATCAATATCGTCTTGTCCGTCAAGTCCATCGTCAAGCCAAATCTGCACTGTGATCCACTAAATCCGCACACCAAGCGAAATCCGCACCACGCCGCAACAGCTGAACAAGCCCGCACCGACCAGATCTTGTCGAAATTGCCATACCTTGCAGACTGGCAGTTTCCAGCATGGGTAGTTTCCCCAAGTCAATTGTATAAATTTGAATTTTGGCATGCTCATCCTCAATTGCATGATTAGGTATTCACTATGCCAGCATTTGTATTTATAACTTCAAGTTCAAAAAAGAGATAATCGATCTTTTTCCAAAACTAAGTGCACACCCGTTACTTGTTACTTGAGAGATTCCGGCACCGTTGTATATCAACTTACCACGATGAAAACCATTAAATATTAGCGCACAGAGACCGTAGAAATGAGGATGAAACCACTTTCAGCATCGCCTATGAATTAGCAATACATTTGACACGTGCCCCGAAAAAGTCTTCAATTTTATCGCGTCGTGTTTGAAACAGAGGTGGAAACATGCAGAACATGGTAGCAAACCAAAAATCCTTTACCACTTACCTTTGTCATAGGGTCTGCTCCCTTCACTAGTGTTGAAGAGATCGGACCTCAGGTCTTCCCTTTACCACTTCCCTTCAAGTAAAAAAAGCATTGTCTTCTACCACAAATTTGCTAATTAACAATTTATCGCCTTTGAATTGAATATGTGTGAATAAGAAAAGATAAATAAAACCCTGTTGACGAGTTTTTCCTTAAAATTTGTATAAAATGCTCTTAATTAAAATCGACAAAGTTTTTCCTTTCCCTGAAATCCTTCACAATGCTAAGAGATCGGCCTTTCTTCATGCTAGTATACTAGGAAACCTTCAACATTAATTTGCTAAATGTACGTCTTTGCTGTTGAAATTAATATTGGTATTACGAAATTTGTCACAACATTCAAGAAAAATAACAATGAATCTCTATGATGCCAAAATGTAATGAAAAGTGTCATACATGCTATCGTAGTGATGAGCATTTTCACCGGCGAAAAAGATGGCATCAAATGGAACTTTGGGAGGCGATTGCGCGTTACAGGGTGAGGATAACGGAAAATGGACTGGACATCTGTGGTGAGGGCGGGCACCTCTTACGAAAACCGGTAAGTAAAAAAAAGGTGACAGTCTACCTTTAACGACATTCGCCAGCCTTTGTCTTCACGCTCTTCGTTTCCGTAACTGCTGCTGCTGATGGCCAGTTGCGTGTCTCAAATGGCTTCAGAACAACATAACGGGCTGCGGCCGGTGCTGGCACAGCATCAGTCATAGGATTATCTATGATTAACGTAGTCGTAAACTGGGCTGGCCACTGGGGACAGTGGGGACCCAGGCCGCCATGATGGCATGACTAACCAACGAGGTGGGCGTGACACGAAGCGCCACGCCCCGGGGGCCTGCCGAAACGCCGCTGCCAAAAAAAATGAGCGCACATTGAAAAATATAATTTCCTGTGTTTACGAGCAACGCATGAAACAAGTGCTTCGACAAGCTGTAACTGCTCGTCCTACAAACAGTTCGACGATACACCTAAGGTGTTTGTAGGTGCCTTGGGTATGTAAATATTGTGAGCTTTGATTATTTTGCTAAGCTGGCGGAAGTGCTTCAGGAGTCCAGGATTATTAAACGCACCACTTGAGCGCATGAAGCTTCCAAAACATACAGCCTCACATCACCAGCTAACAGCCCGGCCGGCCCACACGGCCGTGGTGACGTGGCCAGCCGCCCGCCATGCGCCCTCCCCCGCACCAACATGTCGCCGTCCCGGTCTGTCACGTTTGCCGTGTCGCCTGTCACACAGCCCGTCTGTCACGTTCGCGGGCGGCCTGGCAAACTTGTCACGTATGTAGCGTATGCTAGGCCGTGAGTCATATAAACTCGTCGAAGCAACGGCTACACTAAGCTGCACCCCCGCAGTATTGTCTGAATAATGGAGGTTGGGCCCTATTGGCCCATTGGGACCCTGGACATTCCTAGCGAGGCTTGTTTCGACGAAAATCATAAAAGGAAAGCGGCCTTCAAGTCAAAGACCGCATGAGTGTCAGGCTAGCGGCAGCTAGCTACGTCTATCAGTCAACCCTTTGCACACAGCTAAGTTTTCACCATTGCTTTTATTACGAAAATCACTGGCGGCCAACGTTCCAAATCACTGTCGGACACATTGCACAGGGTTTCCAACATGATCAGGTACAAACGCTCCTCGAAACAGATTCACATGGGGGTCACGGTGCCGTCCAGCCAACTAAAGGCAGACATACTGGCGAGAGCCGCCAGCCAAGCTGCGAAATGACACACACTGGCAAGGAGGCAACTGGCGTCTACTTGCGAAGTGATTCAAAGTGAAATGGCGATCATAGCATAGGGCATGATAACTTCCTTGGGAAAATGTACGGCCACCTCCATCGACAAAATTTCAAGACTTAAGTTTCACGGCTCCCAATCTCTGGTTTTTAAGGCGAGAGTGATACAAATATGCACAAAACGCATTCAACATCACTTATTGACTAGTAAGCATCTAATGACATGCATTCTACACAACTGAAATCCTCTTCTAGAAGAACTTGTAAACTACAAGCACGCCAACGACGGACAAACGGCAAGCATCAGCTCGAGCTTACCTCGTCCGGAACACATCAACACTCAAGAGAAATCCCTGCAAGCATTTCTAGTTGAAAATGACGGCTGGCCAGCCAGGCGCAGAGGAGGCACAATATCCAGCATTCACAGCTCCATAACAATCACAAGGTCATTCCAAACGCGGCAACGAACCTACCAGAGACATATGTAATGTTACTGTCATGGGACATGACGAAAGTGGAGAATAATACCAGGTACGCATTAACCATCGTCAGCTACGCTCTGCGCTAATTATTTTGTTGGGGGTTGGCAAGACATGCCATTTTAAGTACCTTTCACGATATCAATGTGCCCGACAACAGGCGGGTATCAAATATCCACTGAGTCGGTTCCATTCCGTTTCATTGTCAGTCGGGGCCCACAGCTTCAGTCCCATTGAGTAAACTGACAGAATATGGCAACAGAGGTCCAGTGCGTGTAGTCTCTCTTGAAATTACCGATACACGGGGCAAGAAAGTACCAGTGCACCAATAGCTGAATCGGTTTGAATCTCTCTCTCTCTCTCTCTCTCTCTCTCTCTCTCTCTCTCTCTCTCTCTCTCTCTCTCTCTCTCTCTCTCTCTCTCTCTCTCTCTCTCTCTTTCTCTCTCTCTCTCTCTCTCTCTCTCTCTCTCTCTCTCTCTCTCTCTCTCTCTCTCTCTCTCTCTCTCTCTCTCCCTCTCCCTCTCCCTCTCTCCCTCTCTCCCTCTCCTTCTCCCTCTCTCTCTCTCTCTCTCTCTCTCTCTCTCTCTCTCTCTCTCTCTCTCTCTCTCTCTCTATCTTCCCCGCTTCCTCGACATCCTCATCCATCCATCGGTCAAGTCTAGCTCGGTGAATCTCAAACTCAGCAGCCCTCTCTTGGTCGGGCCTGATGGCATCGCCGCGCCGTGTATCGGTACTTTCAAGGGAGACCGCACAGCGCCGCCTGTGGTGACCTGGTGCAGCGCTATCTCATTACCACCAGGTGGCGCGACATCTGAGGGACCTGCGGGACGACGACGTGGTGGCGGCCCTGGCCAAGATTACTTTACTACGCCCTGGCGGCCGCTGCCAGGTCCCTCCAGAGCCGCTCGGCTACGCTCGACTGAGCGGAGGGACTACGACAACAACAAGGGCAGCAGTATCGTCCCAGTCCTCCCAGCAAAGGCGACTTATCACAACGCAGGCAAGGAAAACAGAAACACCGCTGATGGCAGCTGGGGAAGCAATGAGCCATGACTTAACCTCTTCCAATGAAACAGTGCCCTGCTCTTACAACTGTGGATCGCCACAAATAAACACAAAACGAATTGAGTCATCCCACCAAAATTGTCAAACCCAAATATCGGGTCAAAATCACAGAATTCGAACAATTAAAACGACCGAATGGACGCTTTTCTTCAACCACCCCGCCCCCAAATCCACCCTCTTCGCCCGTCCCCAAGACAATGCAGGCGGACGGAACCGAATCTGTCCCCACCTCACGTGAATGGCCGGCACCCGCTGACCTCAAGGGCTTCGCTGGCGTCAGGGGTCTCAGCTGACCTCAGGGGTCTCCGCTGACATCTCGGGGCTTCGCTGACCTCAAGGGGCTTTGCTAACTTCAGGGGTCTCCGCTGACCTCAGGGGTCTCCGCTGACCTCAGGGGGTCTCAGCTGACCTCAGGGGGTCTCACGCTGACCTCAGGGGGTCTCACGCTGACCTCAGGGGGTCTCACGCTGACCTCAGGGGGCTTCGCTGACCTCAGGGGCGCCTCTGCTGACCTCAGGGCGACTCCTGGAGGTAGAAGAGGACCGTCTGCCGGCCGGCCCCGAGCTGTGCCGGCCACAGGTCCGGGTCGGGCTCCGCCGCGCCGCCGGGGGAGCAGCCGGCGGTCAGAGCTGGCAGCGACACGGACCGGCCGGGTGGACTCAGACTCAGGCAGTCGCTCTCGTCTGCCGGAGGGGAGACACGGGTCAGACTCATCGCCAAACAATACACACAGACGGAGGAAATACGAGAGCGACCAGACAAGTGCAACGAAGGCGCATTTAATGTTGAAGCACATTCGTGAGCTCACAGAAAGGCAAATGACAGTGATTCTACTTACATTAGGTAGATTAATGCCGCAAACATTGTAATAGCGAAATCCAATTTCATTTCAGTTACATAAATACTTAAATAGCACGGTTGCATGGCCAGTAATAAAGCGTAAATAAAAAACGTCCGAATGGAGCTGACGACAGCTATCTACGTTATCAGTGAATAATCAGTCACTCCATTGCACCGTTTCTAATACTCACCATCTGTCTCGGTCTCCTCGCTCCAGAGGCGCCACCTCTCCAGGAATTCTGCCGCCTCGCTGCTGCCGGCCGCCGCCGCCCGCTCCAGCAGTCCGGTGACGTCATATTCGCACTGCGGTGACGTCACCAGCCGCCCGGCGGCGGCCAGCAGTGCCAGGTTGTAGCCGGCCGCGGCGTGACCGAGGCGGGCAGCCTCCTCGTAACACACAGCCGCCTGTGGATGGAGGGGAGGGGGAGGGGTCAGGGAGGCTGGGGTACATACTGTCTGATTGCTGTCAGACCTAATGGTGACAGTAGTGGCTCCCTGCCAGCGAGGGGAGACCGGCCATTAAACTAACTACGGCGAGTGAATCAGGACAGCGATCACCGCCATTATAACTGACAGAACGTTTGACCATAATTGCGGCCGGCGTCGCTATAATTGGAAGATTGCGGTGGCAACAAGTGTGGGCCCCGACCAGCGCCCGCAGCTGACGGCACACACGACACAATGGGACCGGGCCCGGCAACAGCGCATGTGAACGGCGAATGGACACTGGAAATCAATACTGGGTGCAGAACGGCTGAATAGATGCCGGTGGATGGACAAGCGATTGATTAAGCCGAGTGAAAAGGAGAAGCCCTAAAATAGTGATGCCAGCAGGCTTACAGCACAGCATATCTAGCGTTGGAACCCTCCCATACCACTTTGATCACCTCTACTGACCTTTTCTAGGTCGACGTCGGTGCCGCGTCCCTCCTGGAAGCAGAGGCCGCAGTTGAACCAGGCCGGTGCCGACCCCAGCGCCGCGGCGGCCCGGAAACACTCCAGTGCCTGGCGCGGCCGCGAGGCAGCGACACCGGCGCCGGCGGCCAGCTGAAGTCGGGCCATCAGCCGGTCGTGTTCGGAGGCGAACGAGACGCGCAGCGCTGACAGCGGGTCCGCCGGATCACAGTCGGCGGCAGGGGCCGTCTCCGGTGTCTCCGGAGCGGATGTGGGGGTGGGAGGGGCGGTGACGGGGTTGGAAGGTACGGATGCTCTGACTGAACCGGCAGCAGGGGCGGCCTCAGCGGGGGCGGTGGCAGGAGCTGTGACACCAGCCGTACCGCTGCCGTTACAAGTAAGTACGCTGTCAGTAGCGGTGGCAGTAGCAGGTACAGTAGAGGCGACAGCAGTGTGTTTCACACTTCTGTCGGTAGTGCGGACGGTGCCGCTGCCAGAGGAGGACCCGGGGACACTCCTGGTACCGCCGGCCTTGCTGGCAGTTAGGACGGCGGTGGCAGCGGTACTGCCGTCCGTTGACTGACCGGCCAGTCCCAGGTACCAGAGGGCGGCTGTCGGCGGTAGGTGGGTGGCCGTCGGGCTCGGCAGGCCCCAACTCAGGGGTCCGCTGGGAGCGCACGGCCCGCCCGGAGAGGCAGGGGCACGGGTCACCGGCCGCTGCGGCTGCGGGGGAGGGGAGCACCGGTCAGACACGGTTTGCGGGGGAGGGGAGCACCGGTCAGACACGGTTTGCGGGGGAGGGGAGCACCGGTCAGACACGGACTGCGGGGGAGGGGAGCACCGGTCAGACACGGACTGCGGGGGAGGAGAGCACCGGTCAGACACGGACTAAGGGGGAGGGGAGCACCGGTCAGACACGGACTAAGGGGGAGGGGAGCACCGGTCAGACACGGACTGCGGGGGAGGGGAGCACCGGTCAGACACGGACTGCGGGGGAGGAGAGCACCGGTCAGACACGGACTAAGGGGGAGGGGAGCACCGGTCAGACACGGCTTGTGGCGGAGGGGGGCACCTGTTAGACACGGCCGGAACACAGCGTACAACGGAAACACAAGCATGCCAAATCAACGGACGAAATGCCAAAAAGTTGCAAAAAAGTTGCAACATTTACAATCATATTACCAAAGTCCAAAGGAAAAACACAACGCGCTAAATGCGCTATTTACTGCAGCTCACCTAATAGCTGACGAGAGTAATATCAAAATTGCTGCCGTCAATCTTTCTAACGCTGCCTGCCGCTTGTCTATTAGCAAATTTCAAGCGTGTAGTATAGACAAAGAAGAGCCGCGAGTTTGCTATGGTTTGTGCCTAACCCAAACAGCGGACCTACGTGGGTCAAAAAGTATCCTGTGTTGACATTTGTCAAAACACAATAACAAATCAAAACCGGCTCATAATAACGGGAAAAATATCAAAGAGGATTATTTAAAAAATATTTTAAAAAAAAGATTACTTGCAAGTTTAACACAATTTTGATGGTAACAGCGATACATTTTTTTCTGGAAAGAATGGCATTGACTATCACACAATTAATGCTTCGGCGATAGGCATTAGGCATCCATCGATAGATAAACATTTGTTACCACATACCTTGCACATCCTTTTTCGAGAATCGAAACACACCATGGGGCTTTGCTAGTATCTCGGCGCTGCCTAGCAGTGCCGTAGTCAGGACCACACTGCCTACTGCGGACATAGTCCAGGCAGCCACCGGCCGCAGGCAGATGGGCTACGTCACGGATCACACCACCGTTCCCGGCCTGCGATTGGTCAATCGACCCAGGCAGCTGTAGGCAGCGCGACCAGCCCCCCGTAGGCACCCGGTACACAGGCATTGTGACTAACGACCCGCCCGGGCGCCCGGCGACGGCCGCCTAGCGTCCGGAAGCGCTGACTCACCGCCAGTGGAGCCGCGGCGCGGACCGGAGGAGGCGGCGGCGGCGGCGGTCCGGCCCGCCGGCCGCGGGGGCGCGGTCCGGCCGCCGCCTCCTCCAAGCGCTGTTCATCACGGTCCTCCCGGTCGTCCGACAGGAGCTGACTGGGAGTCTCGCGGACGCGCCAGGCGCCGCTCCGAACTCCACCTGCAGAGGGGAGCGGTGTCAAAGGGAGATCTACGGAGGTGAAAGTCAGTGAAACATGGCGGGACTCTGTAAAATGTGCGGGGATGAAACGTTCATGCCCCGTAATAATATGGTTCTAACAAGTGGGCTGTACGAAATTTAACCAAACGATGGATAAACAGTAGGCCGTATGTGTGACCAAAGCAGTGAGAATTAACACTGCCAAATGCCATCCGTTTAGTAATTAGTATAGATGGTAAACTGGTTTGCAATAAAGGGAGACCTGAACAGAACTCCGGTAAATCGAAGCACACCTAAACAAAGTAGCGTCACAAAAGACCGGCGTCTCACCCACCTCGGATATAGTTGAATAGGGTAGAAAATCTCCACATCATACTGTCTATGACCGGCATCGACCGATGTGGGCTGGCGTGGACCCCGCAGCCTCGCAGGCTGCAGACTTACGCCATCTCTGGAACACACCATACAGCGCCGGTGAGACGGCATATCGATCCTACCCTAGCTCCTAGCACCAATTATGAGTGGCCTAGTACAAGTGGACGCAGGTCTGGTTCCCACGACACACACACACACACCCACGCGGACGCGGCCGGCGGTCTCGGGGCTTCGGACGGTGCCACGGTGTTTATTTGTACGTGGGTGGACGACGAACATGAGCCCCGTCGGCTGGTCGTGCCCCCGGACTCCCTGGAGATAGGCGGCGTCTGATTAATCTCCTGGTCTGGATAACGTCCTCTTCAGTCCTGGACGCTTTGGAGGTCAGGATTGTAAAGGGTCCCGCGATTCGCCTGGTTGTTGCTATGCGTTATAATAGCTGAATGTTGTCCTATGGTAAACATTACATGCTGGCTACTAAGTTTGCTTTGACGAGCTGATGACTAGCGTCGGTCGACTGGAATGTGGTGTTATGTTTCGTTCCACCTATTCGACCATTTTGGGTGCATCCGGTATGTGATGGGAAACCCACTCTCCTGAAGGTCACAGTTCACGTCATAGTTGCTCTTTAGTACATACATTTAGGTTTCACTGAGTTTGTATGCAGTTCATTTGGGCAAGGATCTTTGCTCCAATAATCTACTACAATCAAGTTGTTTTTAAGAACCTGAGTAAGTGAAGCTCATATTTCAAGTGCGCCGTTGACCAAAACCAATCCTGTGGTAATCACCAAGAAACAGATTCCGGGTCACTACGAACGGTATTATTGCCAAGCCATCACGTCTTCAATCAAAAGCGCATTCACGGCAACGAAAGCCGATAATGTATTTGATATGCGGATTCGTGATACAATTTATTTTTTTTTTTCTCACAGAAATTAAAGGTGCCATTTACCAAGCGATGGACTATAAACACGCCCTTGGTAGTTGGAATAGCTAAAGGAGCATTGATCACGTATTATGGAACTATGCGTAAATCACACAGCGCATGCCACCTAGCAGAGTAATAGGACCCAGGCAACATGCTGAACATAATCACTTTAGATCATTTATCAATTATGATAATGATCGGTTAATCACTTATTTGGCGTACCCTCTCTCGTACTAAATATGGCTTTTTCCAGGAATGGCTTCAAACACATCGTTGGACGTCTCTAGCAAAGTGCAGCAATTACCTACATCATAGCCATTAACCGCAGTTCGCAAGGCACCAAATGCAATACAAAATCATACTGACCGCGAGGGTCCCTAACAGGATCATGGAATGGCACAAGAGCGCAATATGCGATAACGCTGCGTTTACATCGGTAACCTCCTGTCATCCACAGCTTCCCTAGCACCCAGCCTGAAGGCCACGCCCGCCCGCCGTCGGGCCCCACTGCAGCACACGGCACTGCTCAGACGTCGCGCTGCAGCTGCTGGTTCTCCAGGCGCACCTTCTCCAGGTCTGCCCGCACCTGTTCCAGCGTCACCTCCACGCGCCTGCTCCTCTCCTGGTCGATCATCTCCTGGACGCGCCGGCCGCGCCGCAGCACGGCCGCCGTCTGCTCCACCAGGTTCACCAGCTCGGAGCAGCAGTCGTGCAGCGACACCAGGCCGCGGTACGAGGCGCGCGACCACTCGTTACCGGCCGCCTCCGGGAAAATCTGCTCCTCGGCCGCCTGGAACGTGCGCGCGATCTTCTCCGAGGTGGTGTTGATGCTCTTCCTCAGCGCCTTCGTCTCCTCAATGCTGGCCGTGATGGTCTCTCGCTGTTTGCGCACGCTGCCGACGATCTCGAGGATACGTTTGGTGTACGCCGTTCGTTTCACGTGTTTCTTCAGACCGGCCGCCTGTCCCTGCAGGGTGGCCAGCGCCCGCTCGCGCTGCGCCAGCTCACTGCGAAGCTCCTCCTGCCGGCGGGCCAGCTCCTCGAGCGGGGCGTCGCGCGCCGTGCGCCGCAGCTCGGCCAGTGTCCGCTCCAGGTCGGCGCGGCGCGTCTCCCACTCGGCGTGCCGGTGCGCGGCGCGCTGCCGGGCGCGCTCAGCCGCCGTGGCGCCGCTCACCGCGTCCCCGCCGGCGTCCAGAGCCTGCCGGGCCCGCTGGCGCAGCGGCAGACCGGCGCGCCGCTCGCTGAGCAGAGCCGCCTCCGCCGCCGCTTCCGCCTGCCGCTCCGTACACTCCTGGAGCAGCAGCTGGTACTCCTTGGTGCTGGCCTCCAGCGAGGCGCGGATCCGCTCCAGACTCTCATTGGCGGCGGCCAGCTCCTGCTCCTGCTGGAGTCTGGCCTGCTCTCGCCGGTCCTGCTCCGACTCCTGCTCCACTGGCGGCTCCTCCATCACAGAATCAGCGGAAGCAGACTCCTGCACCGCCACATCTGCCGAAACAACCACGTCAGCAGCAGCGACGGGCGCCGCTACCGACTGAGGCTCCAGCCGAGGGAACTGTCGCTCAGCCTCGGTGATCATCTCCAGTGCCTCCGGCGGCAGTGGCGGTCGGGAACCGGTCCGCGCCGGCCTGTCTCCTGCCACCAGCAGTCGGGCCGTCCAGTCCAGCACGGACGGCGCCACCGCCGCACCGCTGCTCGGCTGCAGCGTGACGAACGATCCCGCCTCGACGTCCAGCCTCTCGGCGGCGAACGGTACCCTCTGGCCAGTCGTTCGGCAGTAGTGCGGCGTCCACGGCTGTTGCAGAGCATCACTGAGCGCCGCCTGCGTGGCACGGAGCAGCGCCGAGTTGGGGTCCGCCGACGGCTCCACCACCAGCAGGTCCTGCTTGGGGAACTTGTCCACCAGGAAGGCGATCACGCCGCGGACCTCCTTGGTGCTGCCGTAGAGGACCGTCTGGTAGCCGATGTCGCCGCGGAAGCCGAGCTCTCGACAGCAGTCGGCCATGACGGTGCACATGTTGAGCCGGGCCGACAGCGAGGCCGGCATTCTGCTGGCCACTCGCTCAGCCAGCTCTGGACGCACGTGCCGCACGCAGAGCGCCACTGCCGCGAACACCTGGCCTGGCGAGAGGTCGGCCAGTGAGCCGGCCTCGTCCGCCTCGAACCCGACATCGGCCAGCGAGCGCAACAGGATACGGTCCGCCTCTTCGAGCGCCATCAGCGCGCCGGCTCAGACGACCAGCCGCCGCAGCACCGGGCTTCCCGTCTTCCTCTGCACCAGTCCACCTCTGCCGGAAGAGGCGAGTGGGTTCTCTCAGGCCATCTGGTGCAATTTTTTGACAGTGCTGGCAGCTGTGTGTGCCACAGAAGCCACTTGTTGTCGTTGGAACACTGCTGCTTGATGCAGGAAGCAGATCCACTGAATGTGCTTTATTTCTTGCATGGACATAATCCCAAGCCAATACAAGGTGAGACAGTAGATCAGGTGATGTTCTAGTCACAAAATGCAGTGCCGTCTTCACAGTCTACAACAAACACACACCAAAACCAAAGGTTGTATGATTTATCATCAGGGTAAGCAGCAAGTACCAAATCTTGAAATATGAAAGCATACTAAGCAAAACTGCACAATCTCATTGATTCAAAACCAAGGGGGCTTCAACTAATGACTGAAAAAATGAAAAGTCATATAAGGTTTTGCCATGCTCACAAACCATTTGTCATTTACTTTTAAACGCCATGCATATGATCATCACATGACACATCATAGTACTGCTGTTATATTGTTTGCTGTTGATTTTAGCTTGCTTTCCCATACCTGCATTTGGTCAATTGTCACCCTTTTCAATGTTGAATTTTGAAATGGGTGCTTATGTAGTAAATACCATGCAGATCATTGATCATAGCCAACACCAAACTAAAATGGAGCTATTCAATAATGAATTAATTATATTTACTGGTAAGTGTTAATTTGAAGCATTTTAGAAATCCCCATTAGGCAAGTGGAGCTTTGCGCCCTAGGAAATTTTTGTTGTCAAAGATTCACTGACCTACTGGCGGATTCTTTCTACACACTTTTGGCAGCAAGTAACTGATCCTAAGGCATGGGCATTCACTCGGTACTTGCCGCAGCCCAAAATGCAGCACGGATGCACCCACCACGTTCACACAGCTCAAGCTGATCCCACCTCTCAAAAAGTCAATGTCATGACCCATATTGTATTATAATAATGCAACAAAAGAGTGCACATCTGACTTTGCACAAAATTTTGAAATTTCGGCAATCTTCTTGATAGCCGAAATGCAGGTAAAATGCAAGGGAAAGTTTACCAACCTTGATATTCTGAAAATCCAAGATAAAGAGTCTTCCGTCCACCTGAGTTCTCAAAGATTATTATGATATATGAAGATTCGAGTGAGCGAAAATGAAAACAAAGATCAAGATCTAACGCAATCTGCAAAAAAATTAGCAAGATCCAGCCGGACACTTCAGATTCTTCTTGATTCCAAGCAGGATTCCAAGCTTGATTCCAATTCGGATGAAAAGCATGCAATTTCATCTCTACCATTGAGTCTCGCTGTTTCGTTTCAGCTATTTCTTAACAAAAGTTGGTACTCGTAGGTAATTAAATTCAAGTTAGTTATATTCAGGCGTCCTAAGGACATATAATTCTATAAAAACCCTTAAATCGCAACAGTATAATGATAACTATATATGGGTACAAAATTTTCACGCCTCCTCTATTTTTTGGCGTCATATATCACGCAGCTAAGACAAAATCAAGGCACTGGTGGTGTTCAATTCATCGCAAGGCAAAGATAAAACATTTTCAAGCGCCATATAGCAAATCAACGAATCACGAATTCGTCTTATCAGCAGCTTTTGGATATCGCCTCCACTTCCATCGTTTCCAGAACACATTTCACCGAAGGTGGTGTATGTATGCACGTGTACACGTGTGTGTAGAACCGTAGGTAAGAGGACATTAGGGCGTTTCTTCATATCGTTTCAGTTTGTCTATATCGTCTAATGTCTGTATATTCTGGGACGTTTCCTTTTGAGAGTTAAGATCTTGGTTGAGATCATAGTTTAATAACTAATTTAAAGGTTGCATCGCTGGGATTTCAAAAGGTACCTATGCTGGATCATCAGTTGGGGAAACTACGAGGCGAATGTCAAAAAATGGATTGGTCAATAAATGGACTTTTGATGACCATATATGGGCATAAATGCAGCCCCCGCTTCTAAGGGTGAAAAACGGTATAACAAGCCGGTACTTGCGGTATCACGTCCACTTATTGGAGAGAAAAGGCTTCCATTTTTCACTAGGAATTAGTGTGATTTGATTAAATTCGGCGAATTGACTCGAAAATGGCGATAGGAAAACGGCTTTTCTGCAGGTTCTGGGCGTCACAATCAGCTGGCCATTCAATAAATGGATTGGTTTTATGGAAGAAAATTGTTAAAAGATTTAATTTAATTACAATAAACAAAAATATTTAATTCTTAAATAATAACTTAACTACAATTAGAAAAACCATAAACAAAATAATAAAAATAATGACATTTTTAAACCACGGTACTGCTTACATTTTTTGGCGCGTCCGTTTCAATCCGCCATATTTGCCAATCACGGTTTGACCTTGCGTTGTAACTCTGCGATTTAGAGCCGCCAGTTAATTATGCACCGGGTGAGTGTAGGCCTTGTGTGGTTAAAAAACATTCTTATGCCTTATTTTTTCATTTGAATGCTAAAATTCATTGAAAAGATGAAGTTGTCTGATTTTATGACCATATATGGTCATCGCCCCGCCCACTCTAGCCGCTGATTGGCTAATCCAATTTTTGTTTGGCTCCTCGTAGTTTCCCCAACTGTCATCCATTTACAACTGACTCTGTAGTCTGAACTGTATTGGTACATATTCAAAATTTTGATCTTTTTGCACTATGACTTGTGACATGTTGACAGTCGATTATGATCACATGGGTGTCTTGAGATTGATTTTTCGGGCTATGGAATGTTGATATATTTGCCTTTCTTTTAAAAACGATTTTTTATCAATGATCCCAAGTGCTCTTCAGTGGCCATTTATATCAGGATGTCAGTTGCCACCAGTTATGCTGTATTATGCTGGTATTATGCAGCCTGTAAACAATAGTCATAACTCAGTAAGTGAACAAGTTTATGTGTATTATTCTCATTTTTACTGGCTATTTTTGATTGCTTTGTCTGGATAAAAGTTTAATTGTGGGGCCAGCAAAGAAGACCAGAACATCATTGGTTCTTCGGTTGGTTTGATAATTTTTTATTGCTGCATTTCTCAGTGGACGTATAGGTACCTCATGTGATGCTATCATAACTTCATAGCCCCTATGTGTGATTTTTTGTCCTGCTCACAGTAACAAGACTCTTCAAAACTCTGCACTCGTTTTGTTTTCATCATGGCGGCTGACATGCGCGCCATCCAACCTGAGTCTCTTTACAAGCTGCACCTGGAGTGTGAGGAGCGACCCGACGGCCGTAAACTGGACGCCGCACGCGCCACGGTGGTGACACGCGGCGGCATCACGACGGCGGACGGCTCGGCGTTCTGCCGCTCCGGCCACACGTCGGTGCTCTGCGGCATCAAGGCGGAGGTGTGCACGCCGGCCACGGACGCGCCGCCCGACCGCGGCTGGGTGGTGCCCAACCTGGAGCTGCCGGCGCTCTGTCACCACCGGTTCCGGCCGGGCCCGCCCTCGGAGGCGGCGCAGACGGCCAGCGCCCAGCTGCTGCAGCTGCTGGACGCGTCCGGCGCGCTCGACCGCACCCAGCTTTGCATCGAGGCTGGCCAGGCCGTCTGGGTGCTCTACTGCGACCTGATCTGTCTGAGCCACGACTGTAACGTGCTGGACGTGGCGCTGCTGGCGCTGTCGGCGGCGCTCACCGACCTGCGCCTGCCCAGCGCCGAGTGGGACGCCACCGAGGAGAGGCTGCGGGTGAAACCCGCCGAGAGGACGCCGCTGAAGCTCGGCCCGCTGCCGCTGGCCGCCACACTAGCCGTGTTCGATAAGGAGACGCTCGTGCTGGACCCGGCAGGAGACGAGGAGATGCTGTGTGAGGCGTCAGTGACAGTGGCCTGGGCCGGCGACAGCATGGTGCTTTTGGACAAAACTGGAGGATGTGAACTGTCATTGGAGGCGATGGATCGGTGTATAGCGCTCAGCAAGAAGCGATCACTGGAACTGAAGAAGCTTTTGGACTGTTGTACGCAGAGTGGGGAAGTGGAAAAGGACGAGTAGATATGTTTATCACGAGGGTGTGTTCATGTAGGTAAGCGTTCTTCATTTCCGATGGTTTTGATAGTACATTGTTTGATAAACATTAGTGTAATATGTCTGTTGACAAACATTTCGTGCAGAAATTCCCAAATAAATCATTTCCATGTTAATCCATACTGAGAGCTAGCCAATTTTGATGTTACCGTTTCATCCATTGCAGTGAGGAGTGAGGACCCACTTCGGCATTGTTTGTAGCGGGGAAGAAGGCTTCAGTCCTTAGTGAGAGCAGCAAGATCCACGGTAAAATCCACGGTACTGATCCAAGTGCGTATACTCGTCTGCTTGCGCTTCTTGGCTGTCCGGACTCGATCTTTTGGGCCTTTCGTTAGTTTTATCTCCGAGGGTGGCTGATAATGGGGTCTCACACAAAGTGTGATTTGTAGCGAATATTTAGGCCAGCCTTGGTTGCGAATGATACCCATACCACGCCCAAGATAGACAACGTCGCCCACGGCATAGGCGGCGGAACGGGGGGGGGGGGCACCGGGGCACAGTGCCCCTTTGATTTTGGCATTTTGACATTGACCCTTTGTGCGTTGCATGGAAAGAATGGGACCAAAAATCGGCAGTGCCCCGGTGTTCCGCAGCCACTGGCCCACGGGCCCGACACCTCAATAGTAATACCCACCATCCCTGCGAGTTGCGACAACCTGGGACCGCCTTCGAATAGGCACTTATTTAAGATGCGAACTTCGTTTCAACTAGGCCACACTTCACAGCAAAACTGAGGGGCATATGGGAAGCCTGTTTGGTTTCGAAAGAAAGGGATCAGGGATCCAGCCTCGGCGGAAAATCTAACTCTCAATGAACAAGTCTTACTAAATGAATGAGTATCAATAACAGGAGTCATAGGCGGCGGAACGATTTGAGACAAGGGGGGGCACCATGGCTCAAGGAGCCAAACCTAGGGTACCCCCAAATCCTGTTTTCTCATCGGATTTAGGCCACTTATTTTTCGTCACAACCCTGACACGATGATTTTTTTTTAATTTTATTTTTACTAAACGAAAATGGCAGTTCACCCCCGTATGCAGGGGTGTAATTTTATATCTCTTTGTGGGGGCATATGCACCCACAATCCTGAATTATGTATGCCCACACAATGATGAAAATGCACCCACAAGTCTTTTACAAGGCTGCAAGCGTCCTTTCGAGAGTACGGTGCCCTTCGCATGCTCTAACGGCGTCCTCCTGACCGTCTCGCGTTCATGGATAATATAGCGTTTTTAATCACTCGGCGCCCTTCTGGGAGAATGGCGCACTTTTGACAGCACCGCGCCATTCTCATGGTCTAACGGCGCCCTCCTGACCGTCTCGCGTCCTTAGGTCTCTGTTCACCGTGCATCCCTCGACTGTTCGGCGCCCTTCTGGCCTCTCAGCGCCCCTGAACCACATATAGCGTTTTCAATCACTCGGCACCCTTTTACGAGAATGGCGCCCTTTTCATGATCTCAATGCGCCCTCGTAACCATCTGGCGTCCCCACGTCCCCACCAACGTAGCACTACTGACTGTGCGGCGCCCTTCTGGCCTCTTAGCGCCCCTGGACCACATAGCGTTTTCAATCACTCGGCGCCCTCCCAAGAGAATGGCGCCCTTTTCATCGTCTCACGGCGCCCTCGTAAGTCGTAACCGTCTGGTGCCTCCACATTTGGTGCCCCTCCTACTGGATGGCGCCCTCTACAGCTTTTTACGTCCTTCCGGTCAGTTTCCACTTTTAAGCGTGTATTTGCTTAGTCAGACACGTCACTTGAAGCGCCATTCGGCTAGCAATGTTATCAAATTCGGTGTTAATTTAGGCTCCCACATAAAGAATATCTATCGCGCCCCAAAACGGCCTGGCGCCGGGCGCCCCTACAGCTGGGCACCCACAATCATTTAGGAAAATTACACCCCTGCCCGTATGTGTGGTTAACTTTAAGCTGATCCCCAAGTACCTATGTGTTTGTCTCTTCCTTATTCTCGTTTGATAAATTCCATTAATCCTACATGTAACAAATTACCAAGAAGCCATCGCATGGTACTAATCAGTGGCGAATCCCAGGGTGGAGGTCACATGGGTCATGACTTAGGGCCTGGGGTCACCACATGCCTGCCAGGAGCACCACAGGCCTGACAGCCGACAGGGGCACCACAGGCCTGCCAGGGGTACCATAGGCCTAGCAGGGGCACCACGGGCCTGTCAGTGGCACCACAGGCCTGTCAGGAGCACCATCGGCCTAGCAAAAGCACTACAGGTCTTCCAGGGGCACCACAGACCTGCCAGGGGCACCAGAGGCCTGCCAGGGGCACTATCGGATTCGCAGGGGAACCACCGGCCTCGCAAGGGCACCATGGGCCTGTCAAGGGCACCACAAGCCTGTCGTTGGCAATTTAGGATTGTCAGAGGCACCACAAACCTGTCAAGGGCACCTGCGTTCTAACAGGGGCACCACAAACCTGCCAAGGCCCAGGGACACCACAGGCCTAGCAAGGACACCACAGGCCTGTCAGGGCCCATGGGCACCTAAGTCATGTCAGGGCCCACCGTAGGCTTGTCAGGGGGCAGGGTAGGTAGGTACCACAGTCTTTCCAGGGGCATCAGCGGCCTAGCAGGTGCAGGGGCACCAGTCGTCACATGACTAACCAAAAATAAAGAAAATAAAAAAAACTGAAAATAGGGCACCACCAAAATTAAGTGGCCGAAATCCGTTGAGGTTTTAATTTTGGGCATAGGTAGGGGCACCACTTCGATTCATGGCCCTCCCCTTGGAGTTTTCCCCGAATCTGCCCCTAGTACTAATACATCAAATTTAAGGGGGGGCACCTTGCTATTGGTGCCCCCCTTGCAGAATTCAAGGGGGGGCACGGTGCCCCGGTGCCCCCCCGTTCCGCCGCCTATGACAGGAGTAGGACTATGTAACAGGAGTAACATCAAAGCTGCGGTTCGTAGTACATAAAAAATAAAAGGTATCACGAAAACCGAAATGCGCATGCCCTGGACCGTGTCTGGACTTATCTGCAAGAATCTTGCCTGGACTAAAGCAGACTGAAGACTCGCTCTAGGCAGTAAAAGTGGTACTGTGTCTTTGACGTCATTTCGATAAAAAGCATCGCAAGAAGAGATACTTGAATTATCCTAAGGCAATTATCCTACCTTGTTTTACGGCCAATGTGGCGCAGTGAATTAGCTCATTACAATTATAGAGTTCAGTGGGTTAATTTGCTACCTTAATTATTGAAAAAAATCGTCAGTGGAAGAGCAGGAATCATAATTTTGTCCAAATAACCAGTAATTATCATTTATCAGTCACAGGCACAGGCCTGACGAAGGCCCACTTTGACTTTCAGTTTCAGTTTCTGAGCACGGTCATAGAATACTAAGGTAACACGGAGCCGAAGCTTCAAGCCAGGGGACACGGGAGGCATGCCGTCAGCTGTCCTTTTATAAACAATCGGTTTCTTTGACTTAGTTTCTAATGTTTTTCTGATGTTTTGCATCAATGAGGTACATCAAAAATTAAGTTTTATTTTTTATGAGGTGGGAAATATTTTTCTGTCCAAACCATTCCCGTTTAAGGAAAATAGACAAGGGGAGAGTTTACCCAGGACCCTATGGAGGTTGTTTACATGAGTTTACCCAGGGCCCTATGGGAGAGAATTAACACGTGCTTCTATGGGGCGAATTCGATGCAACAAATGGCGCAGTAGCGACATTACTTTTGTTCGATGTCTCTCGGACGACAAAGATTCTACGCCGTTTGGCCAATCACATTCCATAATCGCAGCCGAGCCCGTTGACCTAGAACGGGATTCGCCGGACGACGAACAATCTTCGTCGTCCGAGAGACATCGAACGAGGGGTACATCCAAGGCTATATAAACCGGTACATCGACTGAATACATTGCGATTCAATATTCAGTAGGTACTTTAAGACCGTGATTGCAATTTGCATTTGAGCTCAGCAGTCGAGTAAGTTGTGCCAAAAATACCAGAAGTGTTGCATGCCCTGGATGCAGAAAAACAAGATTGAGATGAGTGGATCAAGATGTATCTTTCGTGCAGATCAAGATGTATCAAGATGTAGGTACCTTTCACTTAAGATCCATGCAGGTGAGGTTCCAGTGAAATTTGAATTCGATAGGTAGCCATTTTTGCTTTGGCTTTGATACTTGTGGTAAGGAAACATGATTATTGTTGCATGAACCGCCCACTGCCCATTGCTGTCTTGTCTCGCGTTCGATATCCGATCACCATTCTTAAATAGCTCACCTTACCATATGGAAATCAGGTTTTAGGAGGCCACTAGGCCTGTGGGGCCTGGTCTCAATGAGCTCCCAGTGCTTAGGACAGTCAGGCTCATATGTTGGGTAAGGTCAGGTTCAGGTAGGCCAGTATGCACTCTGCAAAGCATGGCAATTTCGACAAGATCTCGTCTGTGCTGGCTTGTCCGGCTGGTGAGGCTTTGGTGTGGCGTGGATTTAGCTTGGTGCAGTGCGGATTTTGTGTAGCGCGGTGCGGATTTGGCCTGGTGTGGTCAGGTGGTGGGGTATGTAGTGTAGTGCATTTCAAATGTGGCTTGGTGATGGACATGATGGACCCAACAAAATTGATGGCCAAAATTGAAAAAAAGTATTAATGGAGCTTTAACATGCAATTGAGTGTGCTCTCGGGCTGATAGGTGTGCGGTGGTCAGAACGGATTGTGCCAGTGCTGGTGCCTGGTGGTCCCACCAATCACTGGTGTCATCTCCTGCTGTGACCCAGGGGGTCTAGTCAAAACCTTACCTATTTCTGCTAACCTAAACCTATTTCTTACAAATTAGGCAAAAATGTGATGATGGTATAATGATAAAATGATTCAAAAGTCTTCATTTCACTCAAATATTAAACCTGGCCCTTTTTTCAGGCGCAAGCTCTGGATGAACTTCTGCGGTGACGTCGGCATTCTTACAGGAGAACCCAAGATTCGCTGTACCTGTATGCATTTCAAAACTGAATAATTGATAGCAGCAAGTAAATATTTGAAGTTGCAGCCAAATGCTGTGCCTTCTCTGCTGCAAGAACTACATGTCACCATTGAAGCAAGGTAAGTGTTTAAAGAAATTGTTCACCTTCTGTGAATAATTTGATGAATAAAATTTAAAAAGATGTGGTAAAAATGTGATGAATAAAATTTAAATGCATTCTGACTTGGAATTACACACTTCTTCTGAAGGGATTTCATTATTTTAATGATTAAAGTTATGAACACGAACAGCTGAACAACCTATCAGCTGCAAGGGATTCTGCTCCTGTAAGTGCTCTCATCGCTGATTGGCCACTGTGTGTTGAAGAGGTTTCTGCTAGCTGTAAATGAGCACTAGGTAGAACATGAATTTAAGCACCAATATTCACTGATAAAAGGTGAATATCTCAAACGGTTCAAATATAAGGCATACGCAAATCTGCTCTATCAGACTGCTATCTCAGTTTAAAATCCCATGTTAAAGGTGAACTATTTCCTCGACAGGACCAGCTCGACTCCTGCAGTAGGAGTCCAGCCTCGTCCAGTCGTCCCCGCTCGCCAAGACCAGCCGGACTCCTGCAATAGGGGTCCAGGCTGACCCGTTCGTCCAGTAACCGCCGCTCGTCAGCACCAGCTGGGCTCCTGTAGTAGGGGTCCAGCCTCGTCCAGTCGCCGCCGCTCGCCAAGACCAGCTGGGCTCCTGTAGTATGGGGCTAGGATGGCCCGTTCATCAACCGGTCCCGAAGTCACATCGCTGTCAGCCAGCCGAACTCAGTACATAAGTCACCAACCCTGAATGTTGCCAGCCAAAGTCGGCAGTTTCCTTCGGACAGTCATCTCACCAGTGTTGTACAGTGTACAAGGTTAGTGACGCAGTTAAATGCGTCAATTAAATGCGAGGACGTGCGCTTGTATGCAGCGTTTTGTCATGTTGAGCTGCATGGGTGTCGATTTTCACCGAATTGAGGGTGCCCAGTGCCCACTGCCCGGGCGCAGCAAATCCGCCGCCGCCTTAGCGCCTAGCGGTGACCTTGACCCGCACCGTCTGTTGGGGCTCCAAAGCCAAGCCAGCCGAGCCGGCGGGGAATTTAGACAGCTTGAGCACCCCCAACCCGGCGGAAATTGACACCTATGTTGAGCTGTATGGATGCGTTTTAGCCTTCCGCCGTGGTGGTAAATAGCAGCCTACATGCAGAATTAGCCAGGCTTATTGGCGGACTCATTATTGGATTCATTGTGTCACGTTTGTCGGCACGTGTAAGATGTGCTTAACTGCCATTGGCTCTCGGCCTGGCGACTTCTGGGGACCACGTAATGGGGATGACTATTGGGATCCTGTGCCTTAAGCCGGCCATTTACGTCCATGGCTATATACCCCCGTACTAGGGCCAGTTATGACGTATATAGGGATCCACGAGATCTTTTTTGATGAATGGGTTGTGCAGTGTTGAGATCCGCGTGTAACGTCACTGTTTGGCCAGTCTGCCCTCAAACGCGTCATCTTTACTCGTATTTTATTTACATGAACGCCTTGCATGGTCCAGTGGTTTATATAGACATCTTCCTTGCACTAGCTAGTTTTATGTGGCCAGGTTGATTGCCTGTCAGCGCGGTCACGCTGTCGTCTTTCGATTGTTGCGCTTAAATGCGGCGAGATGAATATAGGATTTCCTTTGATGCTATTTAGTACCTGCGCCCAGCTCAACTGGAGCCTTCGGACGGCGCACCTCTTGGCCGGCGTCGTTATCTGAAACTTATTTTCCCGGGCGTATGTTGCAACTTGTTGATTGCCAGCGTCGTTGTATTACGTACGCGAAAGCAGTAGCGGCGGAACACCTTCAATTAAGGGGAAGGGGGGGGGGGGCACTGCCGACTTTTGGTCCCATTCTTTCCATGTAACCATAGAGCCCATGTTAAAATGCCAAAATCAAAGGGGGGCACGGTGCCCCGGTGCCCTCCCCGTTCCGCCGCCTATGCGCGAAAGTACCAACAGTTTCCAGTTGTTTGTGTCCCAATGTTTTTTATGAGTTGGACGATTGGGCTTTTCCCATCGCCCATAGGTTATGAAATTATTTTGTTAAGCGCTCTAAAATTGTTTCTCTACAAGTCATTAGAAACAACAAATCCAAATCCAACAAATAGATATTGATGGATACGATCTCAAGGGGGCCGATAAGAAGGAAGAGCGCGCGGCGCAATGATTGTGGAGCACAGCACACGATTAATGTGAGGCGCATTTAAGCGAGAAATAACTTAAACAGAAATGAGCAGGGTACCAGCATTGAAACTGCACCAGTACCAGCATTGAAACTAAATATAACTTATAAGATATCTCAGAAGGTTGCGCTTTTGGAGTGAATTGTGGTGCTTTACGCCGTACATCATGCTTAATGAATGTGACCGTCGTGTTTGTGGGATCCCCGTCGGTACTAGTCAGCCCCACCCCACGAATCGTGGTAGATCATAAAATAGGCATTGATTTTAAAAGCGATTTTCCACGGCCTCTCAGCAGTAGCGGCAGAACACCTTCAATTAAAGGGGGGGGGGGGGACACTGCCGACTTTTGGTCCCATTCTTTCCGTGCAACGCCCATAGGGTTAATGTTAAAATGCCACGGTGCCCCGGTGCCCGCCGCCCGGCCCGTTCCGCCGCCTATGCCTCTCAGGGTTGGTTCGAAAATGGGCACGGCCGAGGATAATCTTTGCCTCCGGTTATCATTTTGATATATCTACGAAACGGGTGCTGGGTGGTACACGAAAGCAGCTTTTTCAGGTGAGTTGAAAGGGGAAGAGGTTCTTTGAATTACCATTTCGGACCATGGTTCTAAAAAGCGCTAGGTTAAAACTACTGTGATAATTCCTATCGTAAACCATCGGACGCTCGACGCTCCATTGGCATTGGTACGATGTGCCGGTAATCGCTCGCCGAGAATGATAACTTGGCAGCTTTACTGATATGTAGGATTATCAATTAAATGTAATAGAAACGATATCAAATCCACTACCTCTTTAGAAGCTCTTGAAATAAACCTGGCTATCTGGTTGTCGAAGCCAGGCAAATTATATGCTTGGAATGACTAAATGTCCATTGTCCATGACATCATGAAATTGAATTATTTTCCTTCTTAGCACTTAAAATACATTCCAGCGACACAAAACTCCCAAAAGTCTGATATCTTGCCCGTGGTATCGTGGTACGATCGGCGAATACCTTCATACGCAATGTCCATGGCTATGCGAAGTCTAAGGTTGGCCTACATAGCCTTGGGTTGGCCTATGGTACTGCCTGTTTATCCTATTTCATATCGTATCTATGAAAATAAAGTGTTCACGATCGCATAGCCAAACTGAGAGCAAAATATTTATTTGCAAAACTCCAGCAATAACCCTCGCTTGATACTATAAAAAAATATTGCACACGATCATGCAAAGCCGTGAATCCTACCGCCTTTATTTAGCGCCGGCGTTCCCGCGTTAATAATTTCTCCTGAATCGGAGGACCAATAATCAGCTGACGCACCGTTGTTTTGATGTCGGCGGACCGTGCCAGCCCAAGCCTGTTTCTGAGCAGATCTTGCACAATAGGCAGGGGCAAGGCAGTATATGGCAGGGGGGTTCGCTCCCGTGCCTTCAGCATTACGAAAAATGGCAACAGCCCGTGAGCAGCATCAGCGCTCACGCACATGTTCAAGGAAAACGACATGTAATGGACTGCTAACGACGGCCCTCTCCACCAATCAGCGCTCGGCATCTCGAGCGCTGATTGGCTGGTAGCAAACGCGTCATATGTGGGTCTCATTTTTTGCGATCAGTGAACGCGTTATTTAATACACAGTGGCCAATGGAGAATGGCACGCGGAACTGAAGGTCAGTCTTTTATTGCTTCGTACATGTGAATGGGGGTATTTGAGTGGCATTTGACACCATTTTCGAAATCTACAGTGAATTTCTGATCGACTCATGTATATATTTTTATGAATTTGACAGTATTAGTGCTACATAGTCGGTGTTTTATGTTGGTGTTGTTTCTCTCGACCTTTGTCTTGGACTCTTATCCTATCTTTTCTCGAAAATGCTTGCCATAACCAGGTCTTAACTGTATCTGTATAAAGGGAATATGTGTTGAATATGAGGAGAAGGTAGTAATGACCATTCTGCCTATCAAACTGCCAGAAGGTGTGCTTGTAAGGTGATTGAAACTGCAGTACGGGTTGCAGATGTGGGTTTGACATTAGCATTGTTGTTGTAACTTGTAACCCCACTTGCTCTAATAAAATGGCAACATGGGGTTATGTACCCACTATTGCACAGCCTGGTATCAAGCTGGTTGATATGTGGAGGATAATGAAAGCATAAAAACTTTTCTCTAGTGAATAGGAGCGTTGCGTCTTGTGACTTATGTCAAGTCATTTTAAATGAAATGATTGTGATTGTAACTTTTACTTCAATTATTATTATTGCTAGTTTTGACCTTTTTAATCATCAAGTTTTATGTGTACCAATTTCATATGCCAGTGTAATGTCTGTGCGGCTTTGTGCAGTGAGCGTGTCTTGAAACAAACCAATTTATTTTGTACCTTTTTTTACTTCAACAAATGTATGTCAAAGGACAAAAATGTCATGTCTATTATCATTGACACTACTACAGCCATAGGCGCGGGAACTACTTTCAGACTGGGGGGGCACACCATAATGGAGATGAACCTAGGGTACCCCCAAATCTAGTTTTCTCACCGGTTTTAGGCCACTTATTTTTCATCCCTTGGCTTTTTCAACAAAAAAAGAAAAACATTTGCAAAAAAAAGTGCAGTATTTCGTCTCAAAGTTGTGGGGGCACCGCCCCCACGGCCCTAGAGTTGGGGGGGGGCAAGCTGCCCCCACTGCCCCCCGGCTCCCGCGCCTATGACTACAGCTAACTTTGCCTATATTCCTATCTTTCAGAGGCATTCATCTGCTTTCCAGTGCAGTACCTAGGAGGCTGCAACTGAAACTCGCACAAAGGCAACCAAGTGTCACTTCATCAGCCTACAGTAACAGCCCATCTGTAATCAAGATATGGGTGAAGTGGCATAGAAGAACAACCAGTAAACATGAAAAGATGTATTTTGTTTTGAACTATTTCTTAGCATAACTGAACAGCAAAGTGCACACTTACTGCTTTTTATGTTTGCCCTGTGTGCACTGTGCAGTTTTGAATTATTTTAATTATGAAATGCTTTTGCTAACTACTCTCTTTGCATAAGCTTCCTTTGTCATGCCTGTGTAATTTTGAGTTTACATGCATGATGTAGGCATGTTAGCATGTATTTCCCTTGGCTTCATAAAACTACTTCCAAGCATTTGTTATGGACATTGGTGCTACCTATATATGATGCTTCAGATGTGTCCAGTAGTTGATGAAGGGAGAAGAGTAGTAGGACAGCTGATAGGCTGATAGCTATTACCAAAAATATGTGCTTGTCTGCACTTCGGGCTGTTCCATCATATGCAACCTCTATTTACTTCCTTGCGTTAGAAACACCCCATCTTTTGTTTCTTTCCTGTGCGCCCATTGTTTCCGTGGTGCTATAAACGTCAAGTTTGAAGTTGGTATCCAAGTGAGCAAAATTTGCATTATTTCAGGCCGTCTTGAATCATTAGTCTTGAATTATATCCCTAACTGACATCCTGTTATTTGTCCTGCAATGTCTGTGCCTGTGTCCGCCCTTACCTCCGGCTCCAGCCTCCAACCAGGCCTGCTGAGCTCTGTCGCCGGCGCGGTGTGTCGCAACGTGCTGTTTCTCCACTCCACCCGACAGCTGCTAGGAATCATCCTGTGCCATGCGCCATGCGACACAGCAATTGTAAGCTGCAGGTCACATTCGGAATGATTGGCTCCGCGTATGTGCATCCGGCCGGGTGCTAGTCGATATCAGGGACGTGGGTCGGACTGTTGTGGCGGCGTGCACTGTGCTGGTTGAAGTTGTTGTATTTCTGTTAGTGAAAAGCATTAATACATAACCGTGGCCGCAGTCCAATGTTATTGTGGATTTCAGAGGGAGTGGCCAGTCAGGAGGGCCCCATGTGGGTATAGATCCAGTGTCCAGTGGGATTGGCTAAGATTTCCGGCGATTGATAAACGCTTCTATGATAGTAAACCTATTGAGTTATGAGGGGAGGTCACGTGAGGGACCTGACCTTACTAAACTCTTGTGAAAACACGACACATACGAACGGTAAGAAACCGACAGCTCTTCTTTCTGCCAAGTGTCATCTTTCTGTGAAGGATTTCTTGGCACTGAGTGTCCAGAAATTGCGTTGCTTTTGGACTGTGTAGAGGCTCACGAGCAATAACATAGGTCAACAACCTGACGTACCTTAAATATGCGACTTGTACCAGAAGATCCAGCTTGATCAAAAGATTGTACATGTCAAATTTCAGCTCTTTAGCTCAAAAGAATTTTGAGTTATCGTAAAAACCGTCAGTGTGGCACCGTATCGCCTCCCCGCGCGGTCGGAAGGTAAAAGTTCGCCGGCTTTAACTAAACAAATAGTCGTCGTATCGCAAATTCATTGACGGCGTTCGAAGCGTCGTTCAATTTACTTTCGAAACATATCCTAACATTAACATTTATCTGCCTAGCGCAATCTCCAACAAGCAAAAGTTCCGTGCATGCATCCTCATACAGTGTTAGCGGCCGCCGGCCGCCGGCCGCTGACCCACATTCGCGTCATCAGGGAATGCCGCAACTAATTTATTGTTTCCAACTTTTTTCCCGGAGCGTTCTACCTGGTTTATATAGCCTTGACAATAGGTATCTCGTCGATTTACTGGAAGTGTTGTATTATTGAGTAAAGAATAAAGGTTGCAAAATGTATTTTGTAGTGTTATCTGTCTTCCATTTTTACACATTTTTTTAGGAAAGTTATTTTATGTTCCCATATCCCATATTTCTGGAGCAGCCCACACCTGGCAGTTAAGGGGCTAGTATTTTGTGATATTGAGTAATAGATACACCATAGCTTTTCAAGTGTTGTCCTTCTCCAGTCTATATTGATATTTTCGGTATTCGTAGAGCAGATGTCACACGAAGGTTTTCCAACCAAGGAGAGACGCCATACCTGGACGTGCTTCTTTCTAGGAAAACCTAAACAAACCCAACCTGACCTAACCTAACCTACAACCTACAACCTACAAACCTACAACCTAATAACCTACAACCTACAAACCTATAAACCAACCCTACAACCTACAAACCTACAGCGCCTCTCCTCGGCTGGAAAACCTTCGTGTGACGTCTGCTCTACTAATGCCATATTTTCTTTCTTGTTATTCTTTATTTTATTTATTCTTGAAGTTTTCACTGCTCAGGGTGGGCTGGAAGGTGGGCATAATGTTAATTCATCATTAATTTTTCAGTCAACCTCCACAGTTGATGCAATTCCTTTGCCATGGATTACCTCTTCTTGATTGCTTTGCATGCATTCTTTTGCCAGGCTATGCCTTCATCTAGTATTCATGCTCATTATCTTTGGCAATGACTCATTCACAAATCATCTTTCATGCAAATCTTCATTGACTGCTAAGCATAAGCATACAGCGGGCTATAGCACCCCATAGTCCCTCCCCTGACCCTTATCAAACATAGGATATCTACCTATCCTATGTATGGGTAGGTATCTTCATCCTGCTCTTAAACTTGCTTCAGTCTCTAAAAACCACATAGGTACACCAAAGCATCACTTTCAGTTTCATCTTACCCTGTTTCAGAGGAAATGGGCTTCAAAGGTTCTTGCAAAAAAAAATGTGATTCACTGGGATACATAGGAATAATGTGACAATGGTTGTAGAGAACGTAATGGTGACTTATAACATGTAAAATTAATTGTCCCATCTTTCACATTTTCAGGTTGTATTGATCTGTAAGTGATATACTGGTATACAGCACATATTTTGTAACAAGTAACAATGGCTTCTTCAAGTGTAAGTACCTGTGCCATTTTAACAAAGGAGTAATCTTATGTTGGATGCAACTACCCATGGTATATTGAATTAAGAATTACCTACCATAAGTGTCAATGTTACTGAGTGGCAGCTCGTGCTTATATTTTTGGCTTATAAATTTAAAATATATCTTTGATCCTATGTCTTTGATGTGTTCTTTATGTCTAAAAAGTGCTTGCCGTTCATTGGTATCCAGGCAAAGTAACATCCCCGATAAATACTACTCTATGAGACATGAGTCATTATGACGTCGCTCGTCATCCGCCCTTCAGAAGCAGCCTGAGGACCACCGTCGCAAGTGGGACCGTGACGAGTATGAGGCGATTGCGGCGCGCCGGCTGCAGGAGGAGGAGGCCAAGCGCGAGGCGGCCGACCAGAAGGGGCCGCCCGTGCAGCGCGAGCTGCTCCGCCAGCGCGAGTACAAGGTCGACCTGGACAGTCGGCTCGGCAAGAGCGTGGTCATCACCAAGACCACTCCGGCCGCCCAGTCCGGCGGGTGAGGCTGCGGGACGGGCGGATGAGGCTCCGGGACGGGCGGGTGAGGCTCCGGGACGGGCGGGTGAGGCTCCGGGACGGGCGGGTGAGGCTCCGGGACGGGCGGGTGAGGCTCCGGGACGGGCGCGGGGCGGGTGGACGGTCTCGTGACCATGACCGGAGCTGCTCATCTGTCGCATCATGGGTGGTGTTTCACCAGCGCTGCCAGCGCGCTGCCAGCACACGTGGTAACTTGGGTTTCCATTGAAACATCAACAAGCCCATAGTGTGACGTCAGCTCGCGAAATGTGCTGGCAGCGTCGGTGAAACACCACCATGGTTTCGCATGGGCAAGACAATGAGTAGGGAATGACTGTTGATTGTGGACACCTACCCGAATAATAGAATATAAGGAAGTCAAGAGATAGCGATGGGTTTAAACGCCTGTGTTTTTGTAGTAAGCTGCGCCGTGCTATTTAGATATGTCCAGTACAGTTTTGAAGGACTTATATTCAAGAATTGTATCTGAGCTCCAATTAGTATGTCTATTCCTAATGCTCTTGCAGGGCAGGAACTAGGAAGTGAAGTGATGACATTTACTGACGTGCTTTTTTCGACAGGTACTATTGCAACGTGTGCGATTGCGTAGTCAAGGACTCCATCAACTTCCTTGATCACATCAATGGAAAGAAACGTTAGTATTTATCAGTTTTAACAAGTTTAACTTATCCCACACTTAGCGAAAACAAAATAATATCTAGACGAATCATATGATGTACGTATGATGTATGTTGAAAGCTTAAAGGTGGCATGGCATGTGATCAGTGTCTTTTATTTGCTGATTGTCATTAAGTCATGTTAGTTTGTACTCGGTGTACACGGTGTAAAGATGAGCTGTAATATCTGCTCCGTTTCATTGAAAGTTCTACATTTTTCGGTGCTCCTGTCAACAGATCAGCGCAATCTGGGTATGTCGATGCGAGTGGAACGGTCCTCACTAGATCAAGTCAAAAAGAGATTCGAGATGAACAAGCGGAAACGCGAAGAGCAGAAGAAAGAATACGACATGGAGGAGCGATTGAACGAAATCAGAGAAGAGGTGAGTAATTGAGCAATGTGCAGTCATGCTTTGCGAGTCATGACACATCAAACGGCATAGTCAACGGTTTTCCGTCGTATATTCTTTGTAGGTGCGAACAAAAAGCTGTTGTAGGGGATTTATGGCCATGCATTGGAGCGAAAGTTGTTTCCGCTCAGTACTTTAAGGTTTCTTACTTATCATTTCGATTCCTGCGTACATTATGTCAGGGTTTACGTTTCGCCTTCTGTAGCTCATGTTGCTCCATCTATGAAGCACGTGTCCTCACCGTGGTGTTTGTACCCCGGCCGCCAGGAGGAGAAGCAGAAGGAGTACCGACGCGACCGGCGGAAGGACAAGAAGAGGAAGACGGCTGACCCGGTGGACGACGAGCCCGTCGACCCGGCGCTGGCCGCCATGATGGGATTCTCCGGGTTCGGCGGCGCCAAGAAAAAGTGATCGGCTCTGACGAAGGTCAGTGTACACTACCCTGGAGCGACCCCCGTGACCCGAGTCTACCATGGCCGTCCATTAGCCGCCATGGGACTGACCATGCAGTAAAAAGATTGCTGCAAACGGGCCGAGCGGCTTGTCACAGACTTCGCACCGTCCGAACTTGTGAGTGTGAAGTACTTTCTTCACCGGGCGTGAAGAACTTTCTTCACGTCATGACCTATTCTGAGGTTAGGCGTGTTGCACCTCTGGGGGCAGCCGAACAAGGCTGAAACTCTTCCTCGGGGGACTAAGTGACGTAACACATAGACGCCTCACGTTTGACGTTTGCCGATGCTGTGTGGTCACTGTGGTGAGTACAAGCCTGTCGATGGGGTGAGGGGGTGAGAGGGTGAGAGGAGGCAGGTCTGGTGTAAACGCTCACTGTGGCTCGGTATTTATAGGAGCCGCCGAACGCATTCTCATGCATGTGTGCGACGGGGGCTCAGCGGGTGTGTCCTCTGCGTAAGATATCTGAATGTCGCGGGGCTGGCTGAGGCGTGGTCACACGTGTGGATGTGTGCCGACGCCTGGATGTGTTTCGTGTCTGCAGGCGGCACCTGGTGAACGTAGAGCTGGATCGTTTATGGACAATTTCCATGTAACAATGTAACTGACATCCCTGTGTGCAAAACGATTTGGTCCCACCCGGTTATCTTTGTTGGCTCGTGTTCATATGTGTACTTAACTGCTGCGCTCTTTTGTGGAAAAATATGCCTTGAGATGGTTACAGTGTTTACACAGGCCTTCGAACTCGATTGCTAAGGCGGGGTTTTGAATCTAGCGATCCGGTGAATGGGGTGGTTAGTGATCGGTGGAGATTGTAGCAGCAGGTGGTAGCAGCCGTCCTTTAATGACTAGCCTGGCGTTAGCAAGTAGCAACTGTTGACGCGATGTCCATAAGAGAGAAAGACACCATTCGTGAATCCAGATGATCGAATCTCTTTGTCCACCGTGTGATCCAGTTGAACGTATCAACCTATTTCTGAAAGCGCACCGCGCAATCAACAAAGAGCAAGTCGTAGATGTGTCACAACTCCCAAGGACCGAACCTCTCACAACCTGTATAAAAGGGATCTCCCAGCGTATATTTCGGCCTCCTGAGCAAAACAACAGAACGTCTATACGTGGTCGGTCATTCCGCCCAGTCGAGACTTCCACAGATGATCAGCGCGAGGCCCCGGTACCCCCCCCCCCCTCCTTCCGAGGGGCGCGCGTGCACATGATGCCCCGCCAGTCGCGCCGGCCGGCCACCTCCGCTCCGGGGGACCGCCGAGAGCTGGGTGCATTGGTGACGCGGCAAACATAAAACGCGAAATGGATTAACAAACCCAGTAGCAAATCACTCATAAATAGTCAAAATTGCTATCATTCTCCGGATGCCGCAGCCGAATGTCGGCCGAAAGTCATAGCCTCCGCCTTCGGTTGGAGTATTTGAACTTGGTGACGTAGCCGACCACCAGCGACTGGATCTTTGTCGGATTGATGTCCCCCGATTTGTTGTGGCAAATCTGCAATCACAGACAAATTGAGGTGTTTCAGAATGCGCACGGTATTCCAATAGGCGAAGTTAAACTAAGTTCAGCTCACGCTGGACACTTGGAACAACTATGCCACCCATCCATGTAGCTTGCACAACCCCGTTTGAAGTTTTAGACCCGACTTCATTATGTCCACTGCGAACAAACTGCATTTGATGCGATCAAACTACATAATAAACTGCGAACTATCTGAAGTGGCGTAAACAATGCAAGGAACCCACTTACTGACAGAGCACATCATACAGAAACATACTAACAGTGCCTACATCGGACGCTGGAGGAGTTATAACGCCGGCTTACCTTGTTGACGGACTTTCCGAGGATGTGCTTGTACTGCTCCTTTGTGATGTCGCGCTGGTGGTAGTAAGGTTTGAGGACCATCTTCACCTCCTCCACCACGCGCTCCTGGCGGTTCAGCTTCCTCAGGAACTGTGAAACGAGCAGGGCGTCATTACGGGGAAATGCCAGCCGAGCACAGTCAAGCACCTGGTAAAATGGAGACAATTATACATTCCGTGACGAATGAAATTGTGAGATAAATATATCGGCTAATGCTTGACGGTATTGTATTATTTTCTTCCCGTGAAGCAGTAATTCTTCCCGTTAAGGAGAGCAGGACTTTAACGTTAAACAAGGTGAAGTAGCACCCAACGGCCAGCTGCTTACTATTCACAAATCTCCCAAGACACCAATACTCGCCGCTCCTGCTACCCCGACCAGGCCGTCGCGACCCACCTTTTCTTTGACCATCAGCTCGACGGCCGAGTTGGGCACGTCATCGACCACCTCCAGGCCGTCGTTGGTGATGCTGGCCGACGGCACAGACTTGTCCGCTGCAACGGCACGGGACGTGGGTCAGACGGGGGTGGACAGTCGGGACGGGCAGGAGTGACAGCATGCAGTCAGGACAACCAGTGATGACATGGATAGTATTGTGAAGCATTTATTGTATAGGAGTCTTCGTAACTTCCTGAACCACACTGGCCGTTAACATAGCATAACTCTAAGCTATACAAACTCGCCGAATTATCGGTTGTCTCAGTTCTGTTGACCCATTGGCATTTGACCACGCTATTTGGTTTCTACGCCACACCGAATACACTGTTTAATGTTTATGGCCACGTCCGAGACCGACATCTGCATCATGGATTACAAGATCCGACATTCCAATTAGTCCCTTCTCCGACACTCACCTCTGCGGACGGGCACCTCGTGTTTCCTGGTGCCCTTCATCCGCCCTCCGCCGGACCGGCTCACTATTCGGGTGGGCTCCGAACCGAACAGGTCGTCGAACCGCGACATGCCCTCGCCAGGTGAGAACGGCGAGCAGGGCGCCGCCCCCGCCGCCGCCGTCGGCCGCGGCGGCTCGAACAGGTCGTCCCCGTCGTCCGGGTCGGGCGAGCGCGGCGACTCGGGGGAGGCCGGCGAGCCCAGCTCCATGTCGATGCTGGGGTCGGCGGGCTGCGGGGAGGGCGCCGCCACCGGCGGGGCGGGCGCCGGGGCCGGCTGGGCCACGTTTGACACGACGGCGGCCAGCGTGGCCAGACCGGAGAGCAGCTCCTGCACGGCCGGCTGGGGAGACGCGACGGGCAGACGGTCACACACGGATAAAGATAACGTAACAGGGGGAAGCACGCGAGTCGTAACTTCCTGACTTACTGTTAAAAAATTTAATATTGCAATATTACATAAATTCAATATTCAACATTGCACCTAGTGTAATATTCATCAAAGCAAAACAAGACACTCCTGTCCAGGCCAGCCATACGCGATCTCAGCACTACATCTATCCTACCCTCCCCACATCGCTCTTACCAGTGACACCGTCGTCTGGCCGTCCAGGGTCAGTGTCGCCTCCTGCGGCGCCGGCTTTGCGCGCGCCGCCTCTGTCGACCTGCGCCGTCTGCCGCCGCCGGCGGGACTGGCCGAGGGCGAGTGGGTCGGGTCGAACGGGTCGTACTGGTCGACGGAGCCGTCACTGGGCTCCGGTCCGGGCGGCGTGCACGGGCCGCGCGGCGCCGGCGCCGGCGGAGGGCTGGGTCCGCGGCTGTCCTCCGGTGGCGTCTGCGGCCCGCGCACCGGCGGCGCCGCCTCGGCGGGCCTCGACACCGGGATCTCGGTGACCTCGGTCACCTCGGACGGAGTGGCGGGTGTTCTGGGAGCAGCGCCCGCCGTCTTATCGTCCTTCTCCGGTTTCGGCTCGCGTGACAGCGGCGACGCGTCACCCTCGCCCTCAGAGTCGGTGATAACGATCGGGTCCACTCGCGGCGGCGGCAGCTCGACGACTTCACCGTCGCTGGGCGGAGTCGGCGACCGCTTCCAGTCGGACCGCGACCACGAGCGAGAGGCGCGGTCCTTCGATGGCGAGCGAGAGCGGGAGCGCGAGCGGTGTCCGTGGCGCGACGACCGCCCCGGAGAGCGAGTTCGCCGCTTCCACGCGGGCGACTCGGAGCGCCGCGACGAGCGTCTCCGGGGTGAGGCGGTACGGCGCGCGGTTTTGTCACGCCGGGACCCGCCGCGCACCTCGTCACGATCACCCTTGTCGCGCTCTTTGGAGGTCCTTCGCCGCGCGGCTGTCCGATCGCGGGACGCATCCCGTGTACGTTTACGACCGGCGGAGACCGGCCGGTCTCGCGAGCGGGAGCGGCGCCGGCCGGGAGAGCGGCGCCGGTCCCTCGTCGAGCTGACACGGTCACCACTCCGGCTCGGCAGCGGAGACCTCTCACGAGACCGGCGCTTCCTGCTGCCACCTCGGTCACGAGAGTCTCCCCGAGTCCTGTCCCGCGACTTCGACCTTCTCCGAGCCTTTTCTCGTGAGGCTGAGCTGATTCGAGCCTTGTCACGAGAGCTTGCTCGGTCCTTGTCACGTGAGCTTGCTCGCTCCTTGTCACGTGAGCTTGCTCGAGCTCTGTCTCGTGACTTTGACCTTCCCCGAACCCTGTCCCGAGAGTTCGCTCGGTCCCTGTCCCGTGAACTCTTTCGACCTGAGACGCCGTTGTCCACTGAGGGTTTCGTTGTTTTCGGCAGCGGTGAGACCTCACGATGTTTCGACTTTTTCTTCTTCACTTCTCTGTCAGAAGAATCACCTCTGCCTTTCTTCGCTTTCGTCGCTTTCTTATCAGCATCTGATGAGCTATCTCGACTTACCCTTCTCTTTCCTTTCCCAGCATTTGATGGACTGTCCCGACGATCTTTTGCTTTCGATTTGTCTTTCTTGGTAGAGGCTGTATCACGCTTTTTCTTGCCTTTACCTCTATCATCTTCAGAATCTGAAGAACTATCACGAACTGGCTTCTTCTTTTTAGTCGCCTTTTTAACCAGCGTGTCATGCTTTTTCTTCGTTTTGCCCCTGTCGTGTTCTGAATCTGAGGAACTATCCCGGCTAGGCTTTTTCTTCTTCGTCTTCGTTTCCTTGTGAGACGAGTTAGCTTCAGTCTTCTTTTTCTTCTTCTCTCCATCTTTATGTGGGGACAAATCCCGGACCTTTTTCTTCTTCTTATCCCGGTCTTTTTTGGGGGTCGGGGAGCGTGACCGTTTGCGTTTGAGCGCCGTGTGACTTCGACTGCGCGACCGGCGCCGCCTCCGCCGACCGGGGGAGCCTCGGCTGGAGACGGACGAACTCGAGAGTGACGAGCTGCTGGACGAGGAGCTCGAACTGCTGGACGAACGTCTCCTCACCGGCTTCCGCGCCTGGCGGTCCGACACAACGGCCCGTACGTCGTAACGCTGCAGATCCTCTTTCTTGTTCTTTGGTGGGGGTGGCTGTGAGGCGGACTTCTTGTCACCCGATTTGCCTTCTGTTGAGGTTTTACGGTTACTTGACTCATTATCCTTTACACTATCCTTCCTGTCACGAGCCTTCTTTTTATTTTCTGAGTCATCCCCATCTCGTCTCGAGCTTCCAGCAGCATTAGGATCAGTCCTTTGGCTAACACTACCATTTACATCATCCTTGACCCGGTTCTCTCCACCACTTTTATCCGCCTTCACCGGACTTGCAGCCACCTCCGGTTCCGGCTTACTCTCCGGTATTTTCTTCCACTTGCTCTCAGTTGGTGCCGGAGTGTTCCCGCCCTCGGCCTTTGCCTTAGTCTCTGCCTCCTCACCCTTCGCCGTTCCCGGTTCGTTCCGATCAGGAGGTGATCCCGGCGGCAGAGGGGGAGGGGAGAGCAGCGGCAGAGTCGCCGGCCGGCGCTCCCGCTCCGGGGAGTCCCCGAAGATGGCCTCAATGTCCCGCTCCACTTTGCTCCCGGACGGCTCCGGCGACCCGAAAATGTCCGCCAAGTTCTTCTCCACGTCCTTCTCACGGGCGGCCGGCGAGGCGGCGGGCGGACGGACGCCCAGTCGCGCCGGGCCCGCCCCGGACGGCAGAGGGATGGAGAAACTGATGGCCGGCCGGCCGGACGGCGGCCGTATCGGCGTCATGGCCGCTCCGGCCGGGAACAGCGGCGTGGTCACGCGCGCGGCCGGCCGCGGACGGGAGCTGACCGGCTCCATGACGGCGGCCGCCACCGTCACCAGGTGGCTGCGGTCCGGCCGCGGCGCGCCGCCGGGCCCCCGCGCACCCCCGCCGCCGCCCACAGGAGCAGTCGCCGCCGGAGGGGTCACTCCGCGGCGCACCTCCGGCGAACGGACCGCATCATCGATCACCAGGTCCTCAGACGAGCCGTCGCTGCCTTGGCGCGGTGAGGCCGACGGGGAGCGTCGCGTCGGACCCGCCGCGGCCGCCGAGGCTCCCGGCAGCGGCGACGGCCCGGTGGCCGCGCTGTCGGCGTCGTCAGAGTCCGGGTGGTCGCCGGCGCCGGGCGGTTCGATGTCGCTGTAGAGGTCCGGCTCCTCCTGGGTTGGTTTCGGGGGAGTGGGCGGCCGGCGGCGGGCGACGCTGGGCCCGTTGGTGGTCCCGAGGGTCGGCCCAGCGCCTTCCGAAGGTGAGCCACTGCCGCTGCCGCTCGAATTGTTCCGCAGATAGTTGGCGTACGCTCCGGCGCCGCGCGGGTCACTGTCGGCGGCCGGCGGTGCGCAGGACTGTGACGCGCCCCCGCCGCCGGTCCGGCCGCCTCCGTCCCCTCCGCCGCGGCTGACGGTCGACTGGGGCCCGGCAGTGCCGCCGGCGTGTCCCAGCGCCGCCGTCCGTCCGCTGGGGCCGGCCGCGGCCGTCAGCGCCGGCCCCGAGCGGGCCACCAGCCGTCCGTCCCTCTCAATCGCCACGTCCGAGCCGCGAGTGTGCAGCAGTGACTGCGAGGCCATGATCGAGTTCAGTACATCACCGCCGAGAGGCCGCTGCGCCGGCGCCGGGCACGAGCGTACCACGGGCGCCGGGCCGCGCTTCAGGCGCGCCACGATCTCGGCCCTGGAGAGTGGCCGTCGCGCGGCGACCGTCGTCGGCCCGCCGAACGGTCCAGAGTCCTCGCCGTCGCTGCCGCCGCTCAGCGCCAGCAGGTCGTCCCGCCGGCCGAACAGGGACAGCGTGGGCAGGCCGGTGCCGAAGCGCGGCACGCCGCTGGGCCCGGCGCCCTCCGCAGCGCCCGCCTGACCGGCCCGCATCACCGGCGGCGCCATCTGCCGAACGAGGAGCGGGGACCGAGTCAGAGCAGAGTCGGAGCGAATCTGAGACAGAGGGATCGGCAGCGCCACTAGACATAATTGTGCTCATTGATCTTGGAACAAGATTATCCAATGAACAATATCCACCCAATGCCACTAACGCTAGCATTATGTTTTGTCAGAGCTACAAGCCAAATTAGCATCAGCATACTGTTGTGCATGAATTGCGACTCTTACCTAAAATTCGTTAACAGAACTAACCTGTCCGGGCTTCATACGTCGAATGGCGAGCAGCCTGCGCAGGTTCTCACGAGTTTTCTCGTACGGGTCCGGCTCCGGTCGCTGTCGCCTCTGCGGGAACGGAGGGCAGGTTAGCGACAACAACGGGCGGCAAAACGATGCCCCATTTACTGAAACTGCATTCACTTCATATCCCTTGGCTAAAACACATATTTTCACGCAGCCAACTCTACACCACGCACGTTTCTTACCGAGGAAGTTTTCTTCTTCTTGCCTCCCTTCCGCTTCTTCCTCCGCGTCTTCGTTTTGCGCTTGCCTCCGGAGGATTTGGCTCTGGTGGTTTTGCGTTTGGTCTTAGTTTTCCGCTTACGTCTGGTGGTGGTGGAGCGGCGAGCCGTGGAGGTGCTGGCGGACCGGCCCCGGCCGCGGCTGGGAGCCGGCGAGGAGCTGGACGCCACCTGCCGGACGGTGGGAGTCGTTGGTAGGACACCAAAGGTAGCCTACGAGTTGCTTCAGCTAAGTTTAAGCGATATTGTAATGGAACGGGGTTATTATGAACTGAACAAAGATCGGGCTCGAAATAAAATAGCTCGAGGAGCTAATGAGCGGTCAGACGGTGCCACCGAACGTCAAATCAAAACTCTGAATGGATTGAAGACTACGTTGAGCCGAGAGCATACCAATCGATCCGCCTGTGTTGGCCGCACAGCTTTCAGTGATTCATCGATATAAGACACGGCGCGGACCGACAGACAGCGGCCCCCTAGCCACCCCTCCCACGTCCGCACGTACCGCGGTGCCGGCTGAGGCGGCGCCGGCTCGGCGCGGCAGCCGTGAGATCCTCTCACTGAGCCGGGTGCGGGCCACCAGGCGCTGCGAGCGCTGGCGGCGCGGGCCCGCGCGTAGCAGAGGCAGCTCGGCGTCGTAGTCGGGGTCATCGAGCAGGCCGAGCAGCTCGTCCTGACTGACACCGACCTGTGGAAGTACCGACACAGTTATACCCGTCTCATACCGACCAATAAACACCGACAGCAGTGTCCTAGTGTTATATATCCATTGATACCTGACTCATACCAATATTCGAGATAAAATACCGATTAAATTGTTATGCACCGAGGTACGGAGATGGTATTGGGACTTAGCAGCTCTCCACACAGACGGTACGGCGGCCTGACGGTTTAACTAATAACTGCCGTGCCAAATATAATAATAATCACGTCGGAGCAACGACCTGAAAAATACACTGGCGATAATGACAGTCAGGCGTCACAAAAGTGGAGTCTGAGCTACAGCTGCACGGCCTGCGAATGTAGCTGATCAGTGGTACATACGTCTTTAAATAGCAATTTTGCTGCAGGCAAATGTCATTCACTGCCTCTGTGCCTCGGAGAATCCCCTTCCAGCCACCAAACAGCGCAGTAACCTTCGACTGAGGCCCCGCGTACCCTCTCCTACCTGATTCATGCATCACATAACAAATGGAGCTCGCCGGAACATTGCTCACAGAATATGACCAAAGTTCAAACACAAATTGTGAGTAGTTCCGTTCGCAACATTTCACGCTAGTAGGTCGCGAGGCAAAACGGAGCTGAATAAAATGAGGCAAAGTTCATATCACGCTATCTGTTTACAGCGAAACCTTATTAGAACTCACCCATGGTTAAACAAGAGCAAGACCACGATAGAAAGGTACCTAATATTTACATTATGATTGGTTGCATGCTCCCCAGCATTTGCACAGCGATAGTGCATTCTTCACGACAGCGTATAACGAGACGCAAGAATCTAACCGTCAGCTACCTACTACAATCAGTTCAGGACAACTGTAACAGTTTGTAAGTCGCCTTGCAGCACATATTACGCGGTACCTGCCAGATGCCGAGCCTGCCAGCGCTCGGTTCGGCTGTCGTTTATTTACCTCGGCGGCCAGGAGGCGGGGGTTGGCCCGCAGCGGCGCACACTCTGGACAGAACCACTCGTCGGTCGGTACTTCGTGCAGCGGCGGCTCCAGACAGTCCAGGTGGTAGCCGGCGTCACAGCCGTCACAGAGCAGGAGCCGGTCCTCACGGTCAGAGCGGCCGCACACCTGACATCACAGACACCGAGTCAGTCACAGCGTCAGTCAGAGTTAGTCAGAGCCATCTCACGGCGTCGGTCAGTCATCAACGCGTTCGTCACGACAATCACCGCGTCAGGTATCGTCATTACGTAGCGAGTGACGACATCATGACTACCAAACAGTCACAACCACCACAGTGTCGGTCATAACAATCACAGCCATCACAGTCACAGCTGAATAAATAATTCACAGGTGTCGGCACACAGAGTAGCTGAGCGACCCGGCATTCCCGTCACCGGCACACACAGGCCGTACTAGCACCTGACCAAACAGTCGCCACACACGCACGACACTTCAAACCACCAAAAGCCGGTAGTTGGACAGAAAGCACTGTAGCCACCCAAAGGAGCACCATGCCACCTTCTCACGGAGCTAGCCACTGCTGTAAGTAAATATGTGACCATTCTATTCACGATATGTGTGTGAAACGCTTATGCCACTAGCGTGATTAGTAAGCTGCCGGTAGTCAAAAACTGATAATACCATACCAGCCGCATATGTATGTGTATCAATTTGACTGATGATTTGAAACTAGCAAGCATCAAGTAGGTAAAAAGCTTGAACGGACGCAGCGATCGTTTAGTGTCATCACGGATACCCCTACGACGAAAGGCGACCGTCGGAAGGCTTCAAGATGCCTCCGCGGCCGATGTCATGCCGGGACGGATCCGCGGCGCTCACCTCACAGAATGTGGGGTCCTCCTCTGGCGGCTCCTCCAGCTGGTTGGGCCCCGTGACCGGTACCTGGCGCACTATCTTACCGCCCGGCACCTTCCTCACGAGGACCAGGGTGAACGGCTGACGGTCCACCGGGCACGTGGTCACGTTCTGCCGCAAAGCAAAGGATGGAAGAATGTCAGCTGCAGTGTCGGGAAGTCGTGGAAGGGGCGTCGCGTCGCTCCTACAACAAACATTAAAAACAAAGCAATGCTTTTTCACATGAGGAACAAACTAACAACAGATAGCACCATCTCAAGCATGCTGCTGAAAATGCCTGCCTACCTTGGCCCACTCCAGGATGTGATCCAGACAGAAGTTGTGATCACATGACTCCGGGTTGCCGACCTCCTGCCCTTTGAAGCGTGACAGACAGATGGGGCACACATCTGCCCCACTGTCAGAGCTGTCCGAGCCACTGCCGCTGCCAGAGCTCTCGTTACCACTCTCTCCATCCTCTTCTGCATCCTCTCCTTCCTCTTCTTCAGAGCCCTCCTCAGCTGAGCCCTCCTCACCCGAACCTGCAAAGGGACAGATAGGACAGACTGTGAGCTATACCAGCAGCTGGAATATGCCATCTTTTATGATAACACATATGAGACTTGAATAATGCAGCCAACTTAACATCAACTCAGTGTTATTTCAACTTTAAGAAAACACTTGCTTAGGTGTTACATAAGTAATCTTCAGATGGGGATGCCACAAACGACAAGTGAAATATGTCAAATACACCCTGGTACCACCGAATAGCTGAAAAAGTCAGCCAGTGCCTTACCATCACTTTCAGAGCCATCTGATTCCTCATCTGATGAATCAATGACTAATGTCTTCTTCTTCTTTTGCATTCCTCCCACCCCAGAGTCTGAACCATCTTCTTCCATTTCCTGAAAACGAATTCATGAAATCTTTGAAATTGCAAAGAAAGATAATTACATACTGTACACAAAAGCTTTACTGAAAAAGTAGTCAAAGTGGCAAGAACCTTTTGGTTTTTGCATCAATCATAACATTGTTTAATCCAAAGACAGGCATGATCTTAGGGCCTGTTCCAGGACCTCCAGTAGAAATTATTGACTGGAGGCTCTACTTGAGGTTTTACGCGAGGTCCAGGAATGCAGCCTGGAGAGTAACTCTTGAGTTTGGTGTCAGGGATACCAAAAAATGATGATGGTTCAGTCTTGAGAAACAAAATTTGTTTTTAATTTTAGTATGAAAGAATTGAAAACTATAATAGCATAATTTTCTTTCCACTGGAATAGTAAAATTAGCAGTCTAAGTTTGTCATTTACATTCATAATTGTCACATGTGTGATGTGCTGCCATAATTATAGACGAGAGCCTCAGGTGAACCTCGAGTGAAATGTGAACCTCACAACTGACTGGAGGCTACTGGAGGTTTCTGGAGCTTTGACTAGATATTTCTGGAGCTTACTGGAGGTGCTAGAAAGTTTGCTGGATAATTCTAGAGCTTTCTGGAGGTTCCTGGAGGTGATGGAACAGGCCCTTAGTCACAAGTATGGATAGCTTCATCCTAGGTAAAATTTGAGTTTTCATCCCTTGCATTCTTCTGGACCTATTCAGTTGGGCAAACTAGACTTTTGGAATCAAAATATGGAGGCATCAATAATTTGATTCTGGTGGGAGGAGCCATGACCAAATATGGGCATGGAATCAATTTTTTGATTCATTTGGGTACACTTTTGACTTCAAATGTATCGTTACGGTTGAAAAAAGGCCCATGACGGTGAGATTTTTCTTTAAAAAGGTAGAAAAATGTGGTAGGTTTCCAAAAAGTGTTACCTCAAAACTAAGAAATTGTCCCTTTGGCTTTGTGAATGGGAAAAAGACAGAGCCACTGTCCATCACGTAAAAGCTGTTTTGAGGAAATCACACTGTATGTTATTTCTATATCATCAATCATATACTAAGCAATCAGTATTTGTGTAAAATGGCAAAATGAAATTTTCAAACCCCTAATTATCATTGTTGTAGTGCTTTTATATTTATTATATGATTTTTACCTGTTGCTTCAGTTTTTGTATTCTTGACATTTAAAAATTGTGAATTGTTATCAAATGTAGTGAGGGTATAGTACTACAATGCTATAGGTATCTGTTGTGGTGCTGAGGATACCACTAAATGAGAATAATAGCAAGATAAATGATGTATTCCTGCAAGTCATTGTTGCCTATCTCTTAACATTACCTGTGAATCAAAATAATGATTAGCCAGCTGATGGGGAATCAATATTATGATTATCTGTTTAAAGTGAATCAATTCCTTGATTGCCTTTCACTACCTATATAATTCAAATTTTTATGATAGGAGCAATATTATTTTGCTTAGGAGATAGTTCCAGCTTTTCTGTTCAAGATCAGGCATGCTCCTTCTTGAAACACTCTCTTATTTTTATGTGATTGGTAAGTTAGAAATGGTCTGCATTTATGCCCAAATATGGGCATAAGGAATCAATCTTTTGATGCCTCCATATTTTGATTCCAAAGGTCTAGTTTGCCCAACTGTATTTTCAGTTTTTCATCAGTAGTTGAGGTGGTTAAAACACAAAAAAGATAAAAGATAAGAGCTACAAGCAAATATGATGCAAACATCCTCAAGATTTCACAGCTTTAGGTCTACAGAAGCCATCACAAAAAGCGCTGATAAATCACTATTTTACACATGGCGTAGGGATGGTGCTTTATAAGAGAAGTAGTTCGTGGTTAATCACATGCATATCAAAGCTTTGGCATTTTAATACCAATTACATGAAAAAAGCGCATTACTTGCTGTAGCCATTCATCATGACCAAGAGATTTCAGCCTCCAAGTAGATAAATCTCATAAAAATTACGGCACAGCGTCCCACAAAAATTACAATAATGGCGCTGCAGCCGGCAACGAAAACATCAACTTACAGGCCAAAAAGACACAAAAGTAATATAAAACTTGCCTTAGATGGATGAAGTTAGCGAATTTTAAACCAACTGTACACTCTAATCTCGATTTATTCGACTTTGTGGGTAGAGGAAAGCGGAAATAACTCCAAAGCACACCACGGGCACCCTTCCACGAACAACCAAGGTTGTATTTTATTACTGAACACGAAACAATTTCTGAGTTGTCCATTCTTGTAAATGTGACATATATAGTAAAAATTGCCATCATTTTGCTGCTGAATTTTAATGAAATATATCAAGTGATTTTGAAAATCAAATGAATCCTATTTTTTCATCTTCATTTAAGAGCTAAATACTTTATAAAAATACCGATTTTATAAATATGACGTCATATATTGCGAGTGTTTACACTTACAATCGCATTTCGTCCATTCTGAAGGGAAGGTTGCAGGGGTCAGTGCTGCCAGATTTGGAGGATTTCCGCAAATCTGGAGGATTTTGAACTCTATTTGCGGACAAATTTCGCTTTTGGAGGATTTTTGATTCTGGAGGAAAATCTGGAGGATTTGTCGCCCGATTATTACATTCAATTTCATGGAAAAATATAACACATTCAAGACTAAAAAGGCATTTTCCTGCCCAGCGTCGCCCTACCCGTTAGGATATATCACGTCCTTTATCACCGTGAGACTGCAGAATGTCTCAGTCTGTAGCTATATCTACGAGGGTACCAAACTACTGGCGGATCTAAGGGGGACATTTGGGGCAAATGCCCCCAGCCCCCCTGCAGCGCCCGAAATCGACGAAAATTTTCGTTTTTTTCGGATAAAATGAAAACTAAACAACTTTTAAAGAAAACGTATCTTTTAAACTGCACAGCAGTGCGAAAGGATTCGAAATCCGATGAGTTTTTAGAATTTGGTGAAACTTTTTTGGGGGTATAGCCCCCCGCAGCGTCCAAGACCGCCTTTTTATATCTACAAATAGGATTTGGAGGAATCTGGAGGATTTTTGTAGCTGATCTGGAGGATTACAGCCTTCCCCATCTGGCAGCACTGGCAGGGGTTGCAGGGAAGAAGTTGCAGGTTGGGAGCAAGGTTGAGAGTAGGGGAAAGTGGGTGTATTGCGCCCTCCTAACCAATTGCGCCCACCAACATTCCCACGAATTCAATGGTATGTTTATAATTTTGTGTTCGAAAACAATATTTTCACCACCTGATAGTTCATTTTATGGCCCAAGCTCTCCGACGAAGCCAATCAGCAGGGCTCAGTTACGACATCAAAGATATCAGTCGGGGGAGGTTTGGTCAATCGTTGTCATTTTTAGCACGTGCTATTTTTGTCACACGTGCTAAAAATGACAACGATTCTGCTATTTTTGACAACGATGAGGCCGATTTCACTCCTCAGCGAGGAAATGATTTTGGAAAGATAAACACTGATTTTGGAAAAGAAGTGCTGCCACCTGGTGCAAGACGAAGAATCCAGCTTTAATATGCCTGTTATTTGTATGGTAGTTTGTTTTGTGGCCTGAAGTTGGAACTTAAAATTGAAGCATCCGAAAATGATCGATATTGATCGAAAACATGATGTTGATGAAAAAAATAATATTTTAAGTTGAGAGAGGAGGCCATTTTATCCAGATGCAGTAGTTTACTTCTTGAAATTATTTTTGCTAATGACGGCTGCTAATTATCCCTCATTACATGGCAGTCGTCGTAAGCAAAAATAATTTCAAGAAGTAAACCACCGCATCTGGATAAAATGGCCTCCTCTCTCAACTTAACATATTATTTTTTTCATCAACATCATGATTTCGATCAATATCGATCATTTTCGGATGCTTCAATTTAAAGTTCCAACTTCGGGCCACAAAAAAGGGTATACTTCAACGTTGGACTACCATACAAACAACGGCCATATTAAAGCTGGTTTCTTCTTCTTGCACCAGGTGGCAGCACTTCTTTTCCAAAATCAGTGCTTGTATTTTCAAAATCGTGATTTCCTCGCTGAGGAGTGAAATCGGCTTCATCGTTGCTAAAAATAGCTGATAGCGTTGTCATTTTTAGCACATGGTTGCCAAAAATGGCATGTGCTAAAAATGACAACCATTGACCAAACCTCCCCCAACTGATATTACGGCGTTTTCTTAGCTTTTTTGCAGTATTTTGAACCGTTGGCTATAAAAATATGTGATACGTGTATGATTTTCAGAGTGATATTTAGAAAGAAAGCCCATTTTTTCATTATATTTCACTTAAACAGTAAACTTCCTTCAGCATATTTATGATAACTTCTACGCTTTTATTAAAAAGTATCTCAATTCTAATTGCGCCCATGGCAATTGCGCCATGGGGGCGCAAATAGAATAATGGTGTAGCTATTGTATCACGACAGTATGAATGCACCATTAACTGATTGCAATAAAGAAGGAGTTTAATGCCGGGCAGGGGAGCAGCCGCTGTCGCCAGTCCGCAAATTATTTCTCTCGTCAAACTTATAATGCAGCTGCCATTTAGGCTGCCAACTTGTGGTGTAATTGACAAAATACGGCATTTTCAACATGGACTCGGGCGTGAGAGGTGACAGCTATGATCAAAAAGTAAAAACTGATGTCAACAAGTTGTCGAAACGATAAAAATTAATAATTTTGAGAGAAACGATTGAAAATTTAACCATACTTTCACATATATCTAGTCGGTTACATGAAACGTTTTCGTTGCACTTTTACAAACATACGGACACATGTTAAGTTATTTAGCTGGGCAAAAACATGCGATTTATATCTACATTTATTATTTATCCAGCCTGATTAACATTGTAAATGTTTAAGTAAGCCGCAATGACATTACACTGCCGGGGTGTATGCATTCCGTCTCATTCGCTTAGCCATGTTTAAGTATAGGGCGCAATTGGATTCTAATTGCGCCATCCCCCTGGCGCAATTTACAGCAGTTGTCGGTAAATGCGCCCTTTTGCATGTTTCTGAAAAGCAGCTGTCGGAAGCAAACGAAACATTCTTAATTGATCGCGAGGCTCTTAAGTCGTAGCTAATGAGTTCCTCTTTGAAGTGGTTACCAGTGCATGCTTATATCTCCAGCAGTTTTCTTACAATTAGCGTTTTTCCTTAAGGTGGCGCAATTCACCCTCCTTCCCCTAATATGTGCGCGCCCTAACTCTTCAACAACAACAACGAGAGTAATATGTGATTATTTATCATTTTTACACTCCATTTTCTTTCATGTTTGCACTCTTGGCCTCCGTAGGGTGTTAGTATAAGGGATATCTTCAACCTTTTATAGATAGTTCAATATTTTTTTTTGAGGGATTTTGATGTTTAGTTGAATGATTTCATGAAAATATTAGGTAGGTACCCACCTGCCACAAGTAATATTGCATATAATGACAAATCATTCTGATTTTCCACAGCATGGGGTCTATGAACTTTCAGAGCAAGTTTCAGGTTGCACCACCAGACAAGGGCAGTTTTCCACTGGATCATGAAGGCGAGTGCAAGAAGTTTATGCTGAAATACATGATCTGCTTGGGCAAAAACAACAATGACAATTCGAGGTGCAGACCAGAGGCCAAAGATTACCTCGGATGCCGAATGGACCATGAGCTGATGACGCGGGAGAGCTGGAAGAAACTGGGCTTTGATGATTTGGACAGTCCTGTAAGTGACCATAAAAAGGAATAGCTGATTCTTCTCAATTGGGTTCACAAAATCCAGGGACTGGCAGACCAGCTTTATTGTGTCATTCTTGATCACCATTTGACCCAATTAGTTACCCCAGGCCATGGCAGACTGTGATCCAGAACAGTCAGGTGACTGTCACATCCTGCTCTGCTGCACTGGCAGTGTGGCCTCCTTGAAGGTTCCCGAGCTGGCTGCCCTGCTGCAGAGAGCTCCTGCCGCCGGCCGCCGCGCGGTCACTGTTCGCGTGGTGAGCACGGACGCGGCTCGTCACTTTTTCTCACCGTCCGACCTGCCGCCGGGCGTGCAGCACTACACGGACGCAGACGAGTGGTCGGCGTGGCGCGGCCGCGGCGACCCGGTGCTGCACATCGCGCTGCGCGAGTGGGCGCACCTGCTGCTGGTGGCGCCGCTGGACGCCAACTCGCTGGCCAAGCTGGCCACCGGGCTCTGCGACACGCTGGTGACGTGCGTGGCGCGCGCCTGGCCGCTGGGCCGCCGGCCGGTGCTGCTCTGCCCGGCCATGAACACGGAGATGTGGCGCCACCCGGTGACGGCGCCGCAGCTGGAGACGCTGCGCTCCTGGGGCTGCACCGTGCAGCCGCCCGTGCAGAAGACGCTGGTCTGTGGGGAGACGGGGGTGGGCGCCATGGCTCACCTGGAGGACATCCGAGACACGGCGTACCGCCTGCTGGAACAGTGGGAGAAGGGTGCCGCGGGGACGGGGGGAGACGTGACTGGGGCTCTCTGATGTCTTGGAGTGCGTCGCAGTCATTCAGAGATAGCCAGTAGTGGAGTGTGAGGTGATCGGGTGTGGTGGCGCTATATGATTATATATTGTGCTGTGTTAGTAGGATGATGTAATTGTGCATACGCCATGCGAGTGACGGCGATTGTCCTTTTTGGAAAGATCGTGTCAGCTGTTTACGGCGAGTGTGACTCCCGAGTCAGGAACTTTTTCAGACATATAACGAAAGATATACATGAGTATCGAAATGCGTTACTCTAAGGGACAGTCAAACAATAAATCAACGCGTTGTCCTGTTGTGCTGCTGCAGCATCGATCGATGATCGAATCATTGCGTCGTTGCGTTGGTTCGACCGTATACGAGCACGGTTAGGAACTGGAAGACTGCACTTCCACCGACGAGATTCATTAGGGCGATGGTGTCGTGTGAATGATTGACCTAACCATGTTGCTATCTTTTGAGTGGTTTGGCGCATGAATGAAGTGAACTTGTCAACAAAGATTTGCTAATTCTTACACGGACGGTAGTTACATTTCAGTTCGTTGACGCTACACTACACTTTTTACGTCACTGACGGATGACCACCCACTGCAGGGCTCGCGCTCGGGTAAGCTGCAGAGCGATAAAAGCCTTTCCTTAGAGCCAGTACCTTCTCGAGATATGCATCACTGCTCGAAATGTGCCGTGACTTCTACTCCCATTCTATCGGAAATGCTTAGATGGCGCAAAGGAGCAATGTCGAGTCGCAGATAAAAAGAAGCCAGCCAGCACAGTCACGTCAACAGTCAAGACCCGGGATCTGACCGCTCACAGCAGCCGCAGCCCGCAAGTAGATAAAACGAACAGCATTTAGTAGAATATGTATTCAATCTTTGTCTTTGGACTGCGGCGAATTCAACGCCCGTGCATACACACAACTATGAAGAATCTACAAGGCGACATACTTTCACTGAAAAACAGCACATGTAGCATGTGGGCTGCACTACAACCCGAACAGAAAGCATCGCGTGGCGCCGCTTCTCCATCAATCTTGGAATACGATATCATCCAATATCCAACTCGCACCCAAAAGGCTCTTGCACTCGACTAAGCAACATCACGAAAGTTATACTGAACCATAGACCACTATATATCTATATATATAGTGTATCTATATATATAGTATATATATATATATATATAGTAGTATCTATATATATATATATCTATATATATATACTATATATATAGTGGTCTATGACTGAACATGTCAGAAATCTGCCCGCCCCTCCCCAGCTTTCTCCCCTGCGGAGAGACCGAATCAACATGGGCGCCACGATTCCGGGAAGACGCGTACCCATCGCGCTACGCATTGAGCCGGGGATCTTCGATAACCACAGTAGCCGTTATTATTAGACACTTCATCAGGCCGACGTGCCACCACGCGGTGTGGCTGAAATGGGACCGCACATCACGGGATCACCCGAAAATGCAGTGATATCGTACAAGTGTAGACCACGCATTGCAACATACGACCCAGTCTCAATGCACGCATACTGGAAATAGGCAGACACTGGCTGCAGTGCTACTAAGACATCGCACATGTGAAAAATAGACAAAAGGTCGGTCGCTAATAGAAAAATATATCTAACCACCGACCTCATTTAGACGTCACGAACTACCGAAAGCATTCCCACCCCTTGCCCGATCGCACAGACAGCTGCCAAGCTGAACTAACACCGTTAGAAGGTCCCTGTACACTAGCATGGGTGAACCCCCTCTTCACTCGCTCAGCCGAGCTGGTCGTTTGTACACACCCGTCAGCTCGCCCTTTATGAACTTCCCCGAACCGCAGCCCCAGCGATGGGCCCCGGTGGACTCCACAGGCCACAGACTCCTGTCTGTCAAGTCCATTCGTTGTGAGGGTCCTTAACGAAGCATGTTGGAATGACAATCAACCACTACTTAATATTCAGTATTCACAGACCACAGTCACTACTCACTAAGAACTTCGTCCTGGGGTGACCTACCAGCCACCATCCTACAATTGCTTCTTGATATTGCTGCGAGTCCTCCCAGCAGCAGAAAACGAGGTTCCAATGTGAAATCCCCGCTGTAGAGCGCTGTGATACAAAAATCACCGATTGCTGTCAATACGGCCTCACTCAAACGTTTCCGGTACTGAACACCCTCAGCACCGTTACCCATCACAATGAACACCTCCCGGTGCAACTGCCTTGGACGGCCAGTCATTGCTCTATGATGACATCACTGTTCTATGTTGACATCACCGATCTATGATGCTATGTATCACCGATCCTATGCTGACGTCACTGCTCCATGATGACGTCGCTGTTTTGCGGCGGCAGTGATGACTGGACCACCCAGCCGACGAGGTTCTGCAGCTGGCTGACGAGCTGCTCGTTCTCCTGGAGCGCCTGCCAGATGTCCGCCTGGGCGTCCTCCAGCTCACCGAGCCTGACAGAGCGCACCGGGGCGTCACACACGTGCCTCAGCTCATGACCTGCACCTACACAATATGCACTCTCGACAAATAAGAGAGCGACAAAGATAGACTGGTGATGAGGCCCAGCCGGGCCAGCAGTCGAATGATACTAAGACTTACATTTACGTTGAAGTCAACAACGTTGAAGTTACAATTGAATGACGTATGTAATGAGCGTTGCGAGCATCACTCAAAAATACGTCTCTCAAATTACACAAACAGCTGCACCCCCCCCCCCCTAAAAGAGCTCCCCAAGCACCCTTCCCCTGCCGCTCACTCCTCGCTCACTCCCCGCCCCTTCCTCTTGACTCCCCGACCCTCCCCGTTCACTCACCCTGACGCCAGTCGCCGGCCGTCCTCTCTGAGCACCTTGGGACTGCGGGTGACGGCGGCGGCCGGCCGCGGTGGGGTGGAGCCCGACCCCCCGCCGAGCACGGGTCGCACACAGGCCGTGTAGCGGTCCTGCAGGTCGGCCAGCCGGTCCCCCAGCTCGTCCACTAACGACTCGAGTTGCACCAGGTCGGTGGCGGCGATCTCCTTCTTGATGTACTTGGTCTGCGCCGTCCTGCGGGGAGAGGAGGAGAGGTCGAGAGGGAGAGACGTTAGAGGGGGAGGTCGCTGGTAATGGCGCGGACACTGATGCGCCGTTTGGATGATGCTAATGAAGTCGAAAAAATGCATCTGAATGGAACTGGCCATGAGTGATCGACCTCCACATACTCATCAGGAGGATTTTACGGTGCTTCGAAGCCTGAGCTAAGCCAATAGTGAAAAATCCGAGACATATTCGATCGAAATGTAGCTATCGCTTGAGGGTGTGGTCTGCTAAATTGCACACCTCAGATCTCTTGTCACTAAGAGCACCGATTCGAATGATCTATCATTTCATCTGCGGCCGACACACATCCCCTAAATAATCACTCACTCTAGAGCCGGTGCTCTGATCCCTTCGTCTCCCACCCTCATCCCCTTCACCTCACACCTTAATCTTCTATCCCCACGCCCCCGCCCTGCACCACTCACTTATACCAGTCGGAGAGCAGCTCGGCCATCGAGTTGTGGGTGGGTGCCACCTCGCCGTCAAGCAGCTGCTGCAGTGACTTACTGGTGCCCGTCAGCTTTATCTTCTCCAGGTGGTGAAACTGCTCGTCGTTGTAGGTGAGTGCTGAGGGCGGAACAGGCGGAACGGTGTGAGTAAACTGGGGATCAAGACTTGCTAATCCAATGGTAAAGTGGGTGGTTACTGGTTGATCGAGTGGAGGTTGCTGATCCAATGGTAACCGTATCCGGAAAGAAAGTTGTACGCTCAAAACAGTGCAGTAGTTTGATTTATGCTACTGTGGTGCCAATCTATGCAATGTCCTGGCAAAATGTTTCGAAATGAACAGCCGAAAAGGGGACGATTGCCTGTCCATTTCATCTAGTTATCTTGAGATAAAACTGAAAAGAAAGTTGCGACTAACAATACCTGCCACCGAGTCCTGCATCTCTAACCGTCCCCCGTCCCTTCCGCCACTCACTGCGCGCCGTCCTGTCCCTCAGCAGATGCTGCCAGCTGTCCCTCAGTTTGGCGGTGAAGGTGGCGGCGCGGGCCGGCGCCGTCGCCAGCGGGGGCAGATGGGCCACCCGACCGCGCCAGTCCACCAGTAGACACGTCTCGCCGACAATCCGCCGGTGCAGCTCGGGGATGTTGGTCTCGGACAGCCCTCGCTCCCGCTCGGCCACCTGATAGAGGGAACGGAGGGGCGTTAGTTAGGGGTGACCGGTGGTAGCCGGGGGACGTGTTGTGAAGTAGAGCCAACTGCTGTGATTTGATGGAATATCAGGAGAGTATTCGACGTGTCCCTAGAAAGGTGGAAACGGAGTTATGCTCACGCAAAATACCTAAAGGTGCTTTATGTGCTCGTTCAATGATGAGCCAAAGAGCATGACCACACTCAATCCATACATTACACTCGTACACCTAAACAAATTAAGCTTGTAAATGAGATACTTTCCTTCCGTTGCATTACATAACATTCCATGAACCAACACTACTACAATGAAACAACTGAAATATACACTAGTTGGATGGACTGCACCAACAGTGCCACACGGCCCATTCGAATTCATGTGCCGTGTACCCGTTCCGTCAGCCGGTAATGGACGGTGCCGCTCTGTGCCGCGTCACTGACCGTCTCCAGGGTCTGCTCCAGACGCTGCAGCGGCTCAGACAGCTGCGACAGCGCGTCGGCCGCCGGCCGGTGGCCGTCCTGGTGGCGGCCCAGCAGAGCGGCACTCGTCTGCTGCGAGGTGGCCAGAAGGGACCACTGGCGGCGCAGCGTGTCGCTCAGGTGCTGACACGACTCCAGGCTCTCCTTGAGACGAGTCAGCTCCGTCTTCAGCACAGAACTGAGGACGGAAAACGGAGCGGGGGAGGTGAATAAAGCTGATGGGGTTCTGCGAAGACTGACTGAGCAATGAGCATGTCCGTCATCAGCAATCTGCGATAAATGTGCAAAGAAAACGTCGTGCTTGATGACGGATCCTCCACTTTAAATAAAAATCACACATGAAGCCAGCCAAGCAAGGTTAACTAGGCGAGATGAAATAGCAGTACTCACGTGAACATGCTGACGGCGTACTCCATCAGGGAGCAGGAGAGGCTGTAGTTGGTGACGCGCCGCTTGAACTCGTAGCCGACGTTGCAGGCCATCTTGGCCAGGATCGCGTCGTTCTCCACACTCAGCGTGGAGGGAATCGTCGGAAACTTGGCTGCGGAGCACGGACGAGCGATGTAAAAAACGACGTTGTTATTAATCTCGGTTAAATCAAACGGGGGTAAGCAAGGGTCGGCTCTACGCATTCTACATCTAGAAATGAAGAAAAGGCAAGACATGACACATAGCAAACACCAATGACTCATTCTAACTTTGTTGGACAAGCAATGACCATAACTCATTTCTAATAACCAAACCAATCACTGCCCAGAGACGCCGTGTCTATATTTTCGCCAAGTCTATCCGGCATCCAAAGCACGGACCAGTCTACCGCAGTTCCATCACGAATAATCCTCCCATGACACAGACGCCGCCGTCGCGGCGCCCGGCTACTCACGCAGCGGGACCGGCCGGCACGGCGTCACGTCATTATTATGCTTGTCGAACAGCACGAGCGGCTGGTCGGCGGCGATCTCCGGGTAGCGGGAGACGGTCGTGTCGGCGGCCACCACCTCCAGTAGCGGCTGGCCAGAGAGCAGCAGCAGCTGGCCCGTCGGACTGATACCCGTCTGAGTGGTGATGGCTGACTGCAGCGACTCGTAGCTGCGGTGCACGGAGGGAGGGACGCGGTAGGAGGTCAGTACAGGGAGTCAGTGGCTCAGCTGGGATAGCAGTCGTGGGCGATACTGTGACCACTGACCAGTCGAAACAACAGGCAGGAGGCTACAAAATCAACAGACAGTTAACCCTCGCCGGCCGAGGGGGGGGGGGGGGCGGGTGCCGCCCCCCCCCCCATAGGGTTTTTTCGCGATAGCTCCGAACACGCTGGCGATAGAGAGCTGAAACTTGGCATACCTGACCTTTGATCCAAGCCGGATCTTTTGACACCAACCGCATTTTTGGGTCAGGTCAGGTCACTGACCTATGACGTCATAAGTGAACCTCTGCACGGTCTTCAGATGTCGCAACTTCGCAACGCCCTCACTGCCAGAGGAGATGTCACAGGGAAATGAAACTTGCAGGATCTAGTATCCATTATGAGTCCCACAACTTGTATATCTCGGATTTTTCCTAAAGGTCATATGAGGTCAGGTCATTTTCGTGACCTCACCATTATAAGTCAATGGGGAAAAATTCAAACTGCTATTCTGGCGCCGGGAACGATCTCTAACTATCTCAAGCACACAGAATCGTGATTTGATGCACTCCTTGCAAGGTTAGATGCGTCACTTTTGCAATGTTGACCTTGCGTGACGTCATTTATGACGTCATCAAGGTCAAATTAGTTTTTCGTCAATAACTCTTGATCAAATTGAGCTAGCGGGTCGGGAAAGGCACCAATGGACTCAGGAAGGGCTGCCGAATCGAATGATATGCGACATGACCTCTTTCAACCAACTTCGTGACCTGGGGGTGCTGACCTGACCTTGACCTGAGGTCAACACCCCAAGTTGACCTGACCCGGACAAAAAGTATATCATTCGACGCGCCTGAGCGAGGCGAACACGATGCTGCCAAAATCGGCGCTCTGCGGCCGTTTTTTGCGAAGTTATTCACCAAAAACTGAACCGTACCCTGGGGCACTTGACCTGACCTCAGAGGTCACCGGTTGACCTAGGACCTTAAAATCGGGTACCAATCTCTGCGTCTCGTAACGGCGCACACGCTCGTTTTTTCCGCGACGCGCTAGCTCCACCAGGGGCGAAACGGCGAGGGGGGGGTCGTACCCGCCCCCCCCCCCTCGGCCGGCGCGTATGTAGAAAACCAATAGGTCCGGCGAGGGTTAAGCGACGGATGAGAAAGGGTGGTTTTAAGTCACAAATTCAACTGATAATAATTTACCTTCTAAATTTCCAAGGAAGTTCTGAGCACACTGCATTAAAAACAACAACTACTCCGCCTCAGTAAACTGTCATTAGTGGGCTTCAGCGAAGAAAGACAGCAGCGACAGTGGCAGGCACCCCGATCCGGTCTCCCACCTGTCGTCCCTGTGCAGGTAGAGTCGCAGGTGCTGCAGCTGGTTCACGTGGAACACGGGCACGCAGCGGCGCGACGTCATGGCCGTCACCTCGTCGAAGAACTTGTCGAACGTCCACATGACCTGCTGGTCCACCTCCAGCAGGCCGGCCAGCAGCGGCGTCACCAGGCTCTTGGCGCCGCTGCAGGGGATGGGGAAGACGTTATGGACGGATACAGCACGGGTGTCAGAAGTCACGAGGGGGTATTTATAAGCAAGCCCTGTCAACCCAGGTCACCCCACATAGGTAGCGCTGAATGATTGCGAAAAGGTGATCATATGACATCGTACGAAGCTGCAGCACAAATTCGTACAATTTAAAGAAAACATCGGGGTCCATCACTGCATAAATTATACACGTAAAATCGTGAGGTGTTCAAAATAAGAAGCAGCACGATAAGAACTCAGCATGACCTGAAGCTTGCCATAAAAATCGGAACAAACAATAGTGCAAAGTTCAGATAAGGTGCATGCACATCCTGACGTTCTATCAGATTAGGCTGTGCTGCTCGCGTTAGGCACAGTAAGCGCGAATCGATCGCTGAGCCGTCTTGCAAAGCCACCCGTTAACCTGTTTACCTGTTACCCCCTCAACATCAATAGAACTAAAACGGGAGGATGACTTTTGGGATGCGATAATGCATTGAGACCCCGAGTAGGTACTCTCATTATCTGTTTGTGCGCCCGAACACTGAGACAGCATTGACATTATCAGCTAGCATTGCGTCTTTGTGAAGGTCGGACTGAACGAAAGGTGTCAGTGGAAATGCACGTGGGCGAGCTAAGAGCTCAGACACAAGTCACCGTTGAAGGTTATCGGGGTTATAAAGTATGAACAGGCGTAGAATGGCCAGCCAGTGTGACAGAAGTTCAATGTCAGATGTGACATGACGATGCTGAGCCTGGCAAACAAAAACAAAACATAGGCGACAATTGGACACCCCAATTTGGCCCGGCACAGAGAACGGCTGTTATGTAGATTACGACCTTTAAATGTCATCAGCAATATCCGAGCGTTTCCTGTGCAGAAATGGACCTGCACAGTCCGTTGATGGTAAATGCAATAAACGTTCATTCATGTTCATGGCAGTCCTATGAACAAGACAAAAGTTTTCTGCATTTGCTAAGTAGATTCTACAATGCGGTCCCGCTGCCGCAGTAGCCAATTTGTAGAGCGCTGACAGCGATTATAATTTGCACAAGTCATAAATGTCCCCGCTGCTGATTGCCGAGACGCCCCGGCCGTGCAGCGAGGGACGTGGGCGGTCCCGACTCCAGAGCGCCACCACAGGCACTACCTGTGAGTTGGAACTCGGCTAGAGCTAGTGTAACTCGGTTAGAGCTGGAGCTCACTCTGAGAGCCAGAACTCACAGTGAAAGCTGGCAGGTGTCGGGCAGCTTCTCACCCCACTCGATTTCGCCACCCTCCGCCGACTGAATACCGGAGATTATCCCTGAAACGACGACGGAACAGGCGGTAATACCACGACGGTCAATAATGGATTTCGGCCTCGCTCCTTTCAGCAAAATTGGGCAGCGTGTCGAACACAAGCTGGACGCATTACGAAGACACGAAAGACATGTTATCCTTTTTTATAACAGGTCGTTTCGATGTCTACCAGTATGTCACGTATCGCTGTTTATTAATTCCATTTGTTACTCCCGTAGTGCACAGTTCGCTGCAACACGTGACTACAACAGTCAACCAACACTGACCCTAGACAGGCTCAATAAAAACAGAATATAAGATACAAAAGTCAGATGCACAAATTGTGTCCAGAGACACGCTATCTGTCCTCCAAGCAAGCATAAGCGCAATAAAAGCCGGACCATCGTCAATAAAATTGTACGTCACGTCACTCATACCTGGCTTTTTCTTGGTGGTGATGACGTGCATGGTCTCCTTGTTTTTGCGTCCACCGAACGGCCGGAACGGCAGTTGCCCGGTGGCCACGTGGTAGAGCGTCACGCCGATCGACCACAGGTCCACGGTGGCGCGGAACGTCTTGCCGGCCGACTTCCGCAGCACGGCGCGCTCGTACATGTCCGGGTGCTGCACGGGTCAGAGGTCAGCAGGGGTCACTGGAGGACAGCAGGGGTCGCCAAAGGGAAAGGCGGGAGGTGCGGGTCCGGGTCAGCCTGCCTGCAGCACGCAACATGAAAACATAGCGAGGTGAATAATAGTCGTGTGCTGTTACTTACCATTGTACTTGAACGCCAAGGTTTTTAGATCGCAACGCCAAATCTTCACTAAGCTGCCATCATACAGCCAGTCCATTTCCCGCTCTCAGGCACACAGAAGTGACTGCCATCCACCTGACCAGCTACTCCTTAGTGCTCCCGCTCCCTAGCATGCCCCCACCCACTGACCAGGTACTCCTCGGTGCCGTAGAGCGACATGAACTGCTGGTCGTCGTCCAGCTCCCGCGCCGCCCCGAAGTCGGTCAGCTTGTAGATGGTCGAGCCGTCGATGTCGATGTACTTCATAATGTTGCCCGGCTTCAGGTCACGGTGCACCAGGTTCAGGTCCCGCAGATGTTTCATGCCGTCAGCTGACGGCAGCGTCAGACACATAACGTCATAAAAGGACCGATGGGGTAACACGGACGCGAACATCAGTTGTCGTCGGGAAATGATGGAAACAACCGGCGGGAATGACGGAAACAGCGCATGATAAACAATAACATTCAGTGGCAACAAAAGCATGTAATACATAGGACGTATTGTGTAATAATCATTTATAAAAATGGCAGCAGATACAAAGTTGTGCTAAAAAACTGAAGAAATAAAATATGGAAGCCATCCCCACAATCACTTACACAGATGACGAAGCACCAGGAAGAATTCCTTTTCATCAAGCCCGTAAGCATTCTCGGGGTCATCTAACATGTTGAAAAGACTGCCTCCTGTACACAGCTCCATGACAATCACCTTTCCACGGCCCTCTTGCTGAAAACGACGGAAGTGAGTGGTCAGAAATACAATTAGGCTACTGTGACAGACAAATAGTTCAAAACACCAACAAAATATGGGTTGGGATCAGTGCTTTCTTCTGATGGATGTGAGTATGTGGAAAAACTTGGAATCAATATGTGTAGGTTGCAAAAAAGGCATGTGAAATTGCTTGTAAGATTTGAGAATGCAACTCTTCGTGATAGTTATTTCCCCCAAACTGGCATCACATACGAGTACACCCAGAGTGCAAAACGTGGCAGGTTTCGACGAGATCTCGAGCGTGCACGGGGCCTCCGCTAGCCTTACTCAGGCGTGCATTACAAATCTCAGGCGTGCAAGGCATGGCCCAGGCGCGCAGCGTGCAATAACGAATCAGGACGTACATGCCTGGAGAGCTCTCACTCGAAGCTTGCTTATGAAACAAACGCAAAATGCGCCGATGGACGTCTATGCATAGGTATTTGTGATAGTGCTCAGCGCTATTCATTGGGATTAAATGTGCCAATGTGACAGATCACTACAATAGGTTGGATGTGGGTCAGTTCAGATCAACCAGCATTTGTCCCACCAGTTGTTCTTGGCCAGTATTTACCAATGATGATTTGTCCCTCACATGTTATGTAGTTTCTAAAAGCACTTCCCAATTCCTCAAATAATTGCTAAAAATTTTAGCGGCTCCGAAAACTAATCAAATAGTTAAGCATTAAAGATAAAAAAGTAAACCGAGGTCACTAAGTGCCAGCCGACTCCGAGTCAGTCAGACGCATTGGAACCCCGCCCCCGATATGAGTGTGATGGTTAGGTAATCTAGGAAAGACATCACTGACTGAATTTCAGTCAGAGATGTGTCGCTGGCTGAGACTTTCAATGAGTCTGAGGCGTCTGGTAAGTCTCGCTACGATGTACAATATTGTTGTGCTTGTGCGGGGCATGTAAGCTTGAATGTGAAACGCTGTGCGCAAGGCATGCAAATTAAGGACACTGGCGTGCACTCCTACTTGCCAGGTGTGCACTCCCATCGAACTGGTCGCACCTCTGGCGTGCACATGCCACTTTGCAGTCTGGACGTACACCAGGCAGTACCAACTGACACTGTCTGGCCTGACTCACCTCCTCCTCAATGGCCAGCAGTTTGACAATGTTCTTGTGGTTGACCTTCTTGAGGACGTCAAACTCGCGCATCTGCACCTCATGCGGCCGCATGTGGCTGAGTTGGTTGAACGTTTTGACTGCCACCGGTTCACCATTTTGCTGTCAACAGTGATGCATATCTCAACACTGGCTTATGACTAAATATGAGTAACACCCACCATAAGACCCACCAGAACCCCTTCCATGTTTTTCCTTGAATCAAGACTTTTTGTTACCTTCTCTCAAGTGGAGCTAAGCTGCGGTCTGCACTAGTTACATAAAGCATGCACAATCTGTACATGTTGCATGAAGAGCATCAAAAGTCATATCACAATCAGTGTATGCACTGCTGACAGCACAGCACCCACCTTGTTGACACCCTGGAATACTGCCCCAGTGGCACCCTTGCCCAGAACACTGGTCGTGCACCACACATAGTTCTGAGAGCCTCGCAGGAACGTCATCCCAGCAGTCTGAAGATGAGCTGAGTGGAGAGCAGCACTTCAGCTGCAGCTGGGTCGAAGGGGCCAGTGGTCTACTCAGCAAGAATCATGCCAGACCTGAAAAGTGATGACAAAAGTGCTGAACACAGGCTCAGACTAAGAAGTTAAAGGCTTAGTCAAGGTTGGATCAGCAGACTGCAATAGCATGCAAGGTTCATCTGGACATATTATTCACAGTTTGACTGCTTTTCCTTTCTTTATAAATTTAATCTTAACCTTTTGTATGGAAGGAGTGGCAAGGACAGTCGACAGAGCCCCCGCTAAGCAAAGCCTGTTGCGTTGGCCATCCCTACGCTCCACCGTCTGATCTCGGCTCTCGCAATTCCTGTTCTATGGCAGAATTTGGAGTCAAAAGTTTAACATGTGCACATGGCTGCACACGGCCGCCCGGCCGGTCACTGTCCCACTCCCCTCACCGACTTCGCCTGCTACGGCCTGACAGTCTGTTATAACCGAGAACACGTGCTCTCCATGCCGCAGGAGGAGTCCAACGCTCTACCGAATACCGACTGAGCTACGGGACAGGCTATGGATCCGGACTGTTGAATGAGGACTTAGCAGTAGCATCCTCATTTCAAACTCTAATTACTGATTACGGAGCGAGCGAAGCAAGCGGAGTCTTACGTAGAATAACGGAAATTTCTGAGTATGAGCGGCCGGCCGGCCGGCCGTGCGGACGCTTTTGCGAGGCTTATATCTCAGCAACCACTTGACCGATTTACATGCGGTAATTTTTGTAGGGTAGCTTCATTCCTTCTACCAAGTATTGGACTATTCCCGATGCATGTGGGTGACCCCTTATGCACGTGCCACGTGCAAAACGAAGAGGTGTCACTTTTGTAATTGTTGCAATATCTCGGTAACTACTTGGTCGATTGCGCTGAAAGTTGGCATGTAGGTAGGTACCCACTAGGCACTGCATATCCATGTGCCAGAATTGGGGTGCTGCTGCACATGCGCACGTGCAGGGGTCGTTTCCAGATCTCGAGAACGGCTGGACCGATGGCCCTCAAATTTGGTACACGGTTAGGGACCAGTTAGTAGGGTGCCGTGCACAAGTCAGTTGGGACCCATTTTGCATGTGCGCAAGTGCAGGGTGCCGCTCCCAGATCTCGAGAACGGCTGGGCCGATTGTGCCCAAATTTGGCATATCACTAGAAACCGGTCAGTAGGGTGCCGTGCACAAGTCAGTTGGAGGTACCCCCTCAAAATTTCGCACGTGCAAGAGTCACCCCCTCGCTCGCTCCGTTAGTCGCCCCAAAAGGCGCTATACTGGTGTTAACACTTTGACCTTGCACTCTTGCTACTCGGGCTCAAGCTCAGGCTGAAAGCTAATTTCATGCACCGTCCAAGTTGGAAGTTTTTGTTCTGATGATTGACTTATCATTTATGAGCAATAGCCAACAACTTTTAACCTTTGATTGAGCGGATAATAACATCAAAAACAAAAATAAGCAAGAATAATCGATGAAAATTACACACATTTTCCTTGAAGAAAAAAATATACAAAGTATGAGGCATAAGTGACGCATAACAAAAGCAGACACAATACGAAAGCTAAAACACAGACAAAAATTATATTGCCTCAAAAGACACCACAAGCAAATAAAATGAGTGGTAACCGTTAGTTTCAAAGCGTATTGATTCGGTTTGAACAATAAGCCATTGTTTTGTTTTGATTACTATCTGACATTCAAATAAACATTTTTGTACAGCAAAATGGAGAACTTAAGGAACAAAATGCCTGACATTATTTGGACCCTTTGCTGTTTAAATTGAAATAGAATGCCGGCTGCGGGCTGAAACGGTTGATTTGAGTAAGAAAGTTGAATAATGATTGAAAACTGAAAAGCGTTTTTGAACTGGAAATTAGGTAGGTTAGGTAACCGTAGGTCAACTATTAAACTATTTATAAAAGTCAACTATTTATAAAAGCCCGAGCGCTGCAGAATATGCAAACAGCAGCGTTCAAGAAGAGGGCGTCGTAAAAAAAAACGAATAGGACAATATAGCTATGAATAGGACCAAGGCAGAGTCAAGGCTTCATAACGACTGTCGACTATAGTCGTACTCAAACGCCTACATGAAGGTGAAGGTGGTGGGGTTTAATATATCCTTAGTTGATGTAGGTACTAGATACGTATATCGTAAAACGGTACCTTCAAGGTTATGCTTGGAGAAGCCCATTGATTTTGTCCTGTTCAGTGAATTCACACCCTGTTCGGACTGACGGTCGCTCCAACCAAATGGGAAGATACCTATTTAGTGGAAGAAAGACACGTACGTATGAACATTAGTGCGACTAGCACTCATATCCAATTACATTGCCGCCATCTCACTAATTTCCTTTACAGGGCTGGTATCCAGTTTAGTGCCGTCATAGGCGCGGGAGCCAGGGGGGCAGTGGGGCAGCTTGCCCCCCCAACTCTGGGGCCGTGGGGGCGGTGCCCCCACAGCTTTGAGACGGAATACCACATTTTTTTGCAAATGTTTTCTTTTTTGTTGAAAAAGCCGAGGGATGAAAAACAAGTGGCCTAAAACCGGTGAGAAAACTAGATTTGGGGGTACCCTAGGTTGATCTCTATTATGGTGTGCACCCCCAGTCGGAAAGTAGTTCCCGCGCCCCTGAGTGCCGTGCCCGATTCCGTGAACCACTCCGGTCCCATCCACCGCCCTGCGCCATGCACTATGCAGTGGGTGGGCCAGAGGTGTCGGACAGTGACAGGAGCCTGGCGACCGGGGAGCGACTGCGCCACATTGCCGGCTATTTCTGCCGTCACCACTCCGCAGAGGTGCCGGCTGACAGCAGCCGCGCGCCTGCAGACCGCCAACTGACACCAGCCCGGCGTCTGCCGAGTGTCGGAACAATGTCGGCTCGACGGACCGACCCAATTACCGGGCGGTCAGCGGCCGGTCGGACGCCGTCACCCGGCCGTCCGACCGGCGTCCCCGAGCGCCGCCGAGTCGACCTAATCCCCGAACTTTGCCGCCGAGAGTGAGCTGCAGTGGCGCCGGAACTGTCACAGAGTGATGCGTCGGTCAGATGTCCTGATATCTCCCTCATGATCCGCCCGCTTCAGCCGAGATATCGGCCTTGTGAGAGGAACTAACGCTTCCGCCGGAATCTGCATTGACTGGTCGACCCGTCCTCAGCCAAAAGTCGAAGGCCAGCGCGCGCGGATACACTTCGGTGGTATTTCAATTTACCACACGGCTATAAATCCACCGCGATGGTCGGTTCACGCGGTAGTAAAGACCGGCCAGCATTCCGAACGCCAGCGGTTTGTGTTTTTACTGAAAAGGGCACCACTCTGCAGTGGAACCGGACGTTTGATGTCCGCTCTCCGTACCACTGCAGAGTGGTGCGGAGAGCGGACATCAAACGTCCGGTTCCACTGCAGAGTGGTGCCCTGCAGTGGAACCGGACTGCAGTGGAACCACTCTGCAGTGGAACCGGACGTTTGATGTCCGGTTCTGCAGTGGAACCGGACGTTTGATGTCCGCTCTCCGTACCAGCTCGCTTCTCGGTCGGGCCGGAAGTGGGAAGTCATAGTGCCGCCCCCGCAGATCCACCTACCGGTAGCGCGCCCCTGAGGACCATGGGCAGACGACACCGCTGATGAGCTCGGCTGCCACTTCCGCACAGTGGACCAGCCTCCAGCCATACGTCGGGCTCAGGTGGCGAGCCGGTGAGAACTGACGGATGTCACACGCACAATGGGTAGATACGGTACAAACTACAGAACGGCATTGTGAATAGATTTGAATGGAGTGGTGAAATGTGGAGGGACGATTTTTATTATATTTATGGTGCGACCTGAGCAGAAATATACCGTTATTATTATTGCATTAGGTATATAATTAATGTGGGCTTGGAGAAGCCACTTGCTTGACCTTTCTGAGTTCATATCTACATAAGTACTATTTAACTGTGTTATGAAACGTCGCTATACCTAAACAATTGACGTGCTTTTTACGTTCTCATCTCTGTTTTTCTTTCCATCCAGAGATAACTGGCGTTTTTCCAGCATACTCCGCTTCCCGCTGGCACCTCAAAGTCAGCCCGGCCGCTGGCCCGGAATATTAGCCGGATCGTCTTCGGTTCAGCTGCAGCGGCCGTCTCGCTGCAGTTGCCGTATACATTGAAGTTCGTAGCGATAAGAAATGCTTTTTATTTCGATAACGACTCTGCCGACTTCTCTGCAGCTTTGTTTGCAGGCAATGGGCATCGAGCTTAAAATGTATAGAGGGTCGCTTGAAAAAGAATTCAATTTATCATCATCCGCTAAACGGTCCGTTATTTAGAATGCTTGAAGAAAGGTAAAATTACAGCGCCGACGTAGTGCCATCAGCAAACAACACTGAAAATCAACACAAAGTACCTACATTGTGTGAGATTTTACACCATCACCACAGCCGGAATCCTCAACCCATTTCTGTCCACCGAGAAAATAGAGGTCTCCAGCTCGTCTGTGTTTTGCGCCACGTCCCGGCCGTCTCCTCTCCGGCGCACCACCACCCGCTCCCAGCGGGGGCTCCGGTAGATCCCAATTAGCATGTTTTCCGCCGCGGCGGCGTCCCACAGACCACACGCGATAAGGTGGGACACGTTTTACATGTGAAGATACCGAGCAGGGCTCCGCCCACCACTGGGGCGAACCGGAGGTCGTCTTACGACCCGCAGCGATCCGGGTCGTTAATCACCCTGAGATCGCTGGACGCTGGACAAGAGCGAACTGTTGAGGTAGACTTCAAAGACTTGCCATTCATAAAGGTAAAAACCTGAACCTTTCGCTCGTAAAAAGTTTGACCTTTCGACCGAAGTAATTCAAGCAGCACTCGACGCACAAACCAGCGAACTATGAATACTTGATCACTCAAGACCTTGTTAATCTGAGATTGCAAGCAACTTATAACTGCGTTAACTTCGCGGATCAATCTATACAGTTCCGTCTTTTTACCAATCAGCCTTGTTAGCGCAACGGTTTCTCTTGCAATTAATATCGGAGGATATGATAAAAATTGAAGTGGAATTGTGGTATTTACTTAGGTTAATTTGATAATAAAATTAATTGCAATTTGATTTATGCACGTCTGGCCTTTCCGATTTATTCCACAGCCCACATGGCACTCGCAGGTCGTGACTCGGCAATAACCATTATAATAGCGAGTTCGTGGAAGCACGAGGTAACAATGGAATTGGAAGCCTATTTGTCCATAACTGGAGTTTCTCTGCATGAAGTTTCTGTCTTCCCGGGAAGTTCTCAAGTGGTGTGAAAGTTATCCTCAGTCGGTGACCGTAGTGACTAATGCATATGAGCGGGGCTGCATAAGGCTGACGAAATTAAGCTTGACAAGCCATGAATTACGAGATTATCAGACTCATTTAACTTGATGAGTTCTGGAGCACACCAGAGGGAGATTCAGAGCTTATATGTCAACGAGGTGCTTCTATATCTCAAAGTGACCTAACCCAGGACCAATGATTTAGTTCGATTTCGTCGCAGTTATCGCTACTGCGTGCCACATATATCATTCACATCTTGACTTACATAGTTGTTGGGTTGTATCGATTTTACTTCTGAAGGTACTAATATTACCTAACCAGCCGTTTGCCTGCTGTTTGCGGTGCATTGGTGTCCTCCACATGATTTCGTCCTTGTTGCTGCTGTTTTTGGTCTAATGAAACTATTATAAAGCCATACGATATGATGCTACAGGGAAATATTTTTAGGGCTGACTCGACGACCAACTGATATGCCGCAGCGAGCTCGTCCAGTTAGGCATGCCTCGCAGCGGGTGAGGCTAACCGGGCGCTTAAAGGGTCAGCCCAGATGGGTAGGGCATGCTGCTGCTCTCCGGTTGGCTGGATCTGGAGTGATGGAATTATAATTGTCAGTTGATTGGGTATGCTCTATTGACTAGTGACCGTCTGCCCGAAGCATTGGGAAGGAATAAGAATGATCGAGTGTGAGAATGGACTAACCCTGAGAATAAGCAGAATGGTTGACCTTCAGTCATTAATTTGTATACGTAATTAAAAACGACACGGGACTTATTCAGCCTGAGACAGTCCCTCAACACTCTATGTAAAGGGCCCGGTCAGATCGGACTCAGCACTGGCCAATGCTGTTGGAAGCGCACACGGATCTAGCGGTGCAGCGTTAGAGGTTGTCTATTGCATTACCCTTTTCTACACGGGCACCCGCCGCTGACCACAGATCAATATGCAGCTGGTAGGTGTGAGTGTCCATCCAGGCGTTATGGGGGTAATGAACAGCTCGCCAGACACGTCTCGTCTCTATACGTGAGAGCAGAAAACGGTCCTGAGGCCAGTTTCACCAATAAAAAACAGACGGCTGCGATTATTTTTTGACAAAACGATAGTCTCAAAATGTCATTTACTGCTAAAAATTCTAATTGCTGACTTGAAAAATGTAATAACGTAGCTTCCAAGTGCTTTAATATTTGGTCAGCAACTACTTTTTCCACCGGTAAATAGGATTTATAGACTATCGTTTTGTCAAAAAATAATCGCAGCCATCTGTTTTTTATTGGTGAAACTGGCCTCAGGTCTTCAGAAACGGTGGAAGGTGAGCGACTGACCACCGAAGACTAAACTCGAAAAATGGGCATATAACTCGATCATGCGTGATAACTTTTTTATTTCCAGATGACGCGGAAGTAGGTACCTATGTAGGTACAGTCCACAGCAAAAGTAATGTGGGGTTTCAGTCATGGGTATGTTCTGCTTCTGAAGCTTAGGAACGATTAGCCAGACTACAATGAAACTTTGAATGTAGCTTATATGTATCGTCACCCTTGCAGCTGCAACTTTAGCTATTGACATCTTCTTTCCGATCACTCCGCATTAAACAATCGCCAGTCAAAGCCAACCGTTGAGATTGGTAAAACCCTACATTACTTTAGCGGTGGGCTGTACCTAGTTAGTCTACTGTATACCTTACTGTATTGCTGCGCAGACATGCTTGCTATTTGTTTTTGCAACTGCATTTTGAGTTCGGTATCTTGACATATTTTTGTGTTGGATGTGAGAAATGCATACCAATCCAATAAGTCAATGTTGCTTGTGAGTTATGGTCATGAAGACCACGAATCATTTTTTGCAGCCTTAGCTCCCAAATAGAACCTCGGACGTATTCAATGGTAGGTAAGTGTATCTGTGGCACCTTTCAAATGAAAACATGCACTCAGCGAAAAAAAAAAAAAAACCAAATTCCTGGACATCGTGCAAAGTGCAGGGTACCACAAGGCGCTTCGCCAATGACGTGTCACTTTGGGCAAGCAGCAATGGATATAAGCATTTGACTACCATGTGTTGAATTAGTGCACCATTTCCGTGTCAAATGTCATCATCATTCACATACGAGGGTTCACAGGGTATTCCAATTGGGCCTTGATCTTCAGGATATCGCTGGTATAAATTCAGCTGAGCTATGCGACCTTCAGAGGGTTATTAACGTTACATACATACAGCTCGTACATAAGCACTATTAGTGAATATTTGCCTAGCGATGTTTGTCTGTTTGATCACATGAGCCTTTGCAAATGACGATGTTCTTCATGGGCCCAATGATTACTTACCTGGCCGAAGGTATAGGCGCATATCCTGCTGGACAGCAGATGATTACTGTGATGGGAGTTTATCGGGTGTTCGCTGAGTAAGCCAAATGTGACGTAGGTTACCTACAAAAACATTGGGGAAATACAGGGTGATTCATAGCCGTGTGACCTATTTAGTTGATCTCTCTTGAGAAGAGGATTGCATATTTTCGCGTGAAATTTCACGTGCTAGTAGCAAATTTTATGAAGTTTTGTTCGGTCTTGGTCTAGTCTCTGTATATCGCTCAAGATGTACACAGTGCAGCAAAATGTAGAAATGTGTAATTTGTATAATTTAGCGCAGTCCGTTAAGCGGACACCAAGATAGTTCTGCACGTCTGAGGGCCTGCACCCTAGGGAAGCTCCAAAGAAGATAACAATTAATATAATTATTAATAAATTCAAAACAGAGGACACGGTTTAATGATAAATACGGCAGAAAAAAAAATGGTAAGCGAACCCCGGAAAGTTGATTTCAAAGAGCGCTGAGGTCCCGTGGGCGCCACACTCGCCGGATCTCAACGTCGCATGCAATTCTTCCTCGGGGCTATGCAAAGTCCGAGATCTTTTAGGAGAGTCCCCAGAATATTATGCGACTGAAGGACGCCATTGCAAGCTTCTTTGGCTCCATTTCCTTAGACATGTGGTGCGCCCGCGCCATCGCCAACTTTAGGGATCTGGTGCTGGAGTCATCCGTCGCCGAGGTGGCCATTTTGAGCATCTTGTCTGAAATGAGTGTGAGCTTCAAAGGAAAAGTGTATATTACTGATACAATACATGGATCAAAACTTCAGATTTGGCTCTTTCATATGGTGCTTCGCAATCGCATGTAACACGAAAGCATTTCCTGTAGTTTTCATTTATTTTCGGTCACACGGCTATGAATCACCCTGTAGGTCCATTTTCCACTTATGAATGTATAATGAAGTTCTGTGCATTTTCCTGCAGAATAGAATACGGCAAGCCGACGTGATATACGGTAAATACGGTAAATATGGGGTGAATATAGATAGGGAAACTTAGTAACCTCAAAATTAAAACCCTTGGCTAAAAAGCGACATACTTACCTACTTGATTATTTTCGCATCAATGTAAACGAAACCAATACACAAGTAACCAATGCGCTCATACGGCATCCACACTGCAAGTGCACAATGCATGTGCCAGTAAGAGCGGATAATTTCACGAACTTCAAAAGTGCTCCCACAACCGGCCGCGCGTTGTAACCATAGCGTGTGTGCGTGTGCTATACCAATACACCGACTCCCTATGCATCAAACTCGTCCGATAAATCCCCATCCCTGAACACCCCTGCGTTTCCCATGCAGTTTGGTCGTCCACCGTAGACGTATCGTGGGGCCGTGTCGGCGGGGCCGGGCCCCATTCGCGCGCGCGGATTCGCGTCCGCAGGCACCGGCCGACACCATCGAACACACCTGGAATTGGCCCCACTCGGGGCCGACACGGACACAACACACAGGCTCTACAGAGCCGACGAGGCGCCAACGACACCCGTCGCGCTTTGAATGGGGCCGTTAAAAATTCACTGCCGGCCAGTTGACGGTAATGGCTCCTCATCCTTTGCCGGCGGCGCTCCAGATTTATACGATGCTCGACATGACACTGCGGCTGCCGAGGCGAAGTGCAGCGCTCGTGGCGAGGTGTGGCGCGTTTGTAGCGAGGTGTGGCGCGCTGTCTGCCGCTCGGCACGGAGGTGGTGTGGGCCGGGGTGTCACCCCGCCCTGCCCTGGGGCGGTGTATGTCTGTACCGTCGGCGGTGTCGCCGGTGTGGCCCGATAGGTCAGTCGAGTCGGGACCGGCTACCGGGGAGGGCTGTATCGGAGTGGGTTCCTGCTACTCCGGGGCAAACCAAGGACTGGACAGAGGAGGAGGAACTTGCCATTTCTGCGACCTACGGACTGTGGCTGATGAAGGGCGTTTGATGGCTGGATACTTAAACTGCTGTCGAAAGAGCTGTCAGATTTGATTCCTGACAGCAAGAAAGCTGTACGACACGCCCACATTTCAAGCGAACGCATTCTTTACAGCGACGCTAAACTCATCGAGCACTGGAAGGACAGGTAAGTTTTACTCTGCAAACTAAAAACTCATATACCGATCTAATACATAGACTAAAACTGACCATTTGTACGAAATTCCGATGGGAACCCAGAGTATCTATCGCATCGTAAGGGCGGATCCATTCAGAAACATGCTACACGTTGTAGGTATCCCGTCTCTGTTCGCGTGTTTAATCAATGTTATTAATGGTATTCTTACCGGGAACTTCATAGCCTGAAAAGGTGTATTGTGGATTTACTGGGTGTGATGAGGTACCCGTCTACTCTGAACCCGTCTACTCTGAACCCGTCTACTCTGAACAGTTTGTCTAATTTTATTATCGATGTCTCAGCAAATTAATGAATAAATGCATCGCCGTCCCAGACGTGAATAGAGTCTGTGCAGCTATACGTATGGTGACGTTGCGACTTATGGGTTATATTTCCGAAATTAAAAAGAATTTGCTAATGATAGGTAGATGACATGCACACTGCACGGACCACGTCGTATACCCGTGTGCCTAGCATGCAGTTTTCCTATCCATCCGGCCAATGACCTATCAATTGTGTTCACTGTTCAGTGTCCACTGTCCATAAACTATCCTGAATCTCACACGGGGATGTGATTTGTGGATTGACATATAAAGATATGTTTTAATAAAAAACAAAGGCAGTTATATGTGTTCTTGTCCGCAACAGGCCATGCCTCTACCACTATAGTTAGGCACTACGCAGCGTCAGGTTTCCCTGTTGGCTACGCAGCCTGCGCGTTTGAGCTGCGCCTTTCATTTCGCCGGCTCCACCCCCGCACGGCGAGCGCAGTAAACATATGCAATCATGTCTCTCTGTAGTCCATTTGAAAGGCAGCGTCAAAGCCACCCAACTCCGCCATCACTGTAACAATATATCCTCGAGAGTAACCGTCACAGTGCCGGCCAAAACAACACGTTTTGAAGCGACGGCGGATAGATAGGTGAATTTGGAATAGAGCGGAGGTTAGCGTAAACACGACTCGGACGCGGTGCGTGTTTGTAACAGGGTCGAAATTGGACCGCAGAACAGGTGGACAACAGAGCGACCGCCCTATCGATTCACCCGTCAGTTTTTGCTAGACAAATTAATAGATTGTCGGTGAAGGCATGCTATTAAGCAATTTAATCAAATTGAGGAGAACAATGCTGAATGGGCACTTCAAAACCGATTATTTCCTCAAGATACTCTTTTAACTATTATTTATGACAATTGTCTTCTGTTGATTGTCTCTTTATATGGCTGCAATGATTCATAATTGGTATATGCATGGATGGACTTTAAAATCACTGCTACTTTGTCATTTGTCAAGCAGACAAACACAAATGTTCCCGCCCCAGCGGCTAACCGCATCAGGATATACGGATTTGTTTTTGACTGGCATTTGTCTTTCAGGTGTCGCATATGTGTGCCTTGCCTCTGATAGCTGACTACTGTGCTTGGTAGCCACATTGACTGCACGCACGACCACTCACAATCCCGGACGAAGTGAGTCTCACTTATATCTCTTCGATAGGCACTACTGGCACTGGTTAGACAGCGCGATACTGTGTGATTGGATTATTTAATCAGCCAGTCTGGTATATTTAAACGAGCGGTGCTTAGAGTTTGAGTTCAGTTTCTTAGTAACCAACATGATCTGTTCGCTCGTTCATGTGCTACCCCCTACTGCGGCGATTGGTTATGTGCCGGATGTATTACACCTTTCGTCCGTTGTCCCCACAGTTATAACGGTCATCACGGTCTGCGACTACTGTGGGCCCACCGACTACAAGCCCTGATCACAATAAATCTTGTAGAACTCTGCCCTGGTAGTTTTTTCCTGTTGGCCGGATCAGTTATAATTCTTCCACCTGTTGTGAGGTGGTGGTGTTGCCCATCAGTAGAGTGGTGACACAGTAGATTGATGTTCACGGCCAGTAGAGATGATCCTCACATTTGATCCTAACCTGAGGGCTGTCTAGCCTGACATCGTGCCACTCATTCTTCATTATCTGGAGACCTATTTGTAGTTGGAAAGGCAGTTGTCTACTAACGATTCAGGTGCAGTGGAGTGTAGACCTCAGCTAACTCCCAGTCCCCCTGAACTATACGATTATGGACGGGGAAGAGAACCAGGAACAGACATCTGCAAGTAGACGACAGGTGCGCCTGACTGAGGCAGGAAGAGAACACCAGAAGGAGATGAAGACGAAGGTGTTCAAGAGGCAGCTCAAGGAGCTGAAAAGGCACACTGAGAAGATGGTGGAGGACGATGGCACTATCGTCCCAGACTTGGGAAAACCAGAACTGAAGGAGTGGACCCATTGCTATGTGAATCTTCTTCAGACTCTGTCAGACCTGAGAATCCTGCTGCCATCAGACGAGGTCGCCCTCCTTCAGAGAGACATTGAACAGTTTCAAGCACTTAACTTGCAGATGCAAGAAGCCCTGGAGAAACTGAGGAGCACAGAAGCCCGAGCTCCGTCGGTGACCGGTCGCAGTGGGAACTCTCGGACATCGACATCGGTTGCTTCTGTTCGAGCCTCCTTGAAGATCCTACAAATGCAAGACGAACATCAGAAAGCAGCCCTGCGAGCGAGACAAGCGGCTGTGCTGAGAAGACGAGAAATCGAACAAGAGAAACAGGCCATCAAGTGGAAAGAGGAGGATCTTGAACTGGAAGTGGAGCTCAGCACTGTGGAAGAGCAGAGTAAGGCACTGCACAAATTTGAGATGGAGTTGGAAGACGGAAAGACCTACAGACTACCTGCGGAGAATGACGTGACAGCTCCAGCGGAGTCAATCCAAGTAGGACCTGTTCGAAGTGCAGGTGCTCCCGTGACAACCAGCGAAGTTCGCGGCGATATATCTTCCTCTCAGCGCGCCAGCGTTTCGCTCAGCGTGGCAGATGCCGGAGCAGCGCCTCTGTCATCTGCGCAGGGCGGCAGCGCTCACATCAGCGTAGCTGACGGGCCTGAATCGACTACACTTCATCATGGGCTGAACCCTGGCGCACGTATCTTCAGGCCCAGCGCGATGATAGAGCCAGAGGAGCAGCTAAATGTAGAACGTAGCTCCGGGACGCTAGCTGCGGGACCCACTAACTTATCAGATCTGTTCGCAGAGCAGCGAAGAGGCCAGCTTCCAGCGCTGGAACCGGAGGTCTTCCAGGGAAGCGTCGAGAGGTTTCATCCCTGGGTGAAGGCCTTCGAGAGCTTCATCGAGAGCAGAACGTCATCGGCGACAGAACGACTGCACTACCTCTCCAGGTACACCGGAGGAGAAGCGAGAACAGTGATTGAAGGATTTCTTCTCCTTAGGTCAGCAGACGCGTACAATCAAGCGAAGAAGAAGCTGTACGACCGCTACGGAAATGACTTCATCGTCTCACGCACGTACCGCAAGAAGCTGAAGGAGTGGCCACCGGTGCGCGCTGGTGATGGGAGCGGTCTAAGACGATTGGCGGACTACCTGGATAGCTGCCTCGCGGTCTCACATCACGTATCGGGTCTCGAATCTCTTAACGACTGCAACCAGAACAACGAGATCCTGCGGAAACTGCCTAAACACATCGTGGACAAGTGGAGGCGTGTCGTCGACAAGAGACTGTTCGAGCCTGACGCGGGGACTCAACCGGGCTACCCGCCGTTCGAAGAGTTTGTGAGTTTCCTGAACAGGGAGGCTAGGATCGCCTGTGGACCGGTCGACGGCACACCAGATGTATTTTCGACTTCGGGTCGAGACACACCAGCCAGAGGTCGTGTCAGCCGCAAGGAAAGCGCTCACACCTTCATTTCTTTGGCAGCATCAGATGAACCTGCTGACGCCCCGAAGCACCGAAGTCCACCGTCAGCGAAGCCACGGCCTCCTTGGCCATGCAAGATCTGTGGACAGCAGCACTCTATCGAGACATGCAAGGACTTCAAGGCCATGACATCAGAAGAGAGGCACGAGGCGGTCAAGCGACATGGACTCTGTAGAGGCTGTCTCCGCCACGGTCACATTTGGAAGGAATGCCGAAGCAGGAGAAGATGTGAGAAGTGTGGTTACTCTCACCCAACGCTGTTGCACAGCGACTCAAGAGAGAAGTACACGGCGTCGACTCCGGTGAAGAGGCCAGCAGGCTCAAGCGACGGCACTCCGGAAACTCGTGCAACCACATTCAAGGTGGCGGTTGAGGGCGATTGTCAGAAATCAGCCTGTCTTCACACCATGATTGTTCCCGTCATTCTTCGAAGCGAGGACGACCCTAATCGACAGGCAATCGTCTACGCAGTTCTTGACCCGCAGTCAGATGCGTGTTTCATGACCGAAACAACGCTGCAGAAAGTTGGAGGTAGAGGAGAGAAGATTGCGCTTCAACTCAGCACCATGGCTGGAAAGGCAACGGTGGACAGCCTCAGAGTGACGGGACTTTCGGTCCAAGGGCTCACGACCACCGACCGCATCAACCTTCCAGCCACCTACACACGGGTCGAGATACCAGCGGAGAGACACCTCATCCCTCGAACAACCACGCTGCAAAAGTGGAAGCATCTCGAGCATCTGATGGAAGATCTTCCTCCTCACCTACCGGACGCAGACATCGGACTACTTATCGGTATGAACTGCCCCCGCGCAGTGAAGCCGAGAGAGATTGTTCCAGGAAGCGGCGAAGACCCATGGGCAATCAGAACAGAACTGGGATGGAGCGTTGTGGGATTCGTTGAGGGATCCACATCTGCTCCAACATGCCACTGCGTACAGGCGGCAGAGTCGAAGACGTGTCACTTCGTACTCAAAACTCAGGCACGAGAAGTAAATCCACTGGAAGTCGCACGCATGTTCGAGGCCGACTTTCGTGACGAACACACGGAGAAGAAGGTATCACAAGAAGACCGACGATTCTTGAGGATAATGGAGGAGAACTTCCATCAGAGAGCCGACAAACACTTCGAAGGACCACTTCCTCTGAAGGACCAGAATGTGAAGTTCCCAGACAACAAGAAGCTGGCATTGAAGCGGCTTTTCTGCCTGAAAAGAAGACTCGCTAACGACAAGAAGTTCAGCGATGACTACAACAAGTTCATGGCCGACTCGTTCAACAAGGGATATGCGGAGCGGGTGCCAGAAGACGAACTGGGAAACGACGATGGAAGGGTCTGGTTCGTCCCTCACCACGGTGTCTACCACGCAAAGAAAGGGAAAATCAGAGTCGTCTACGACTGCAGCGCTGAATACCAAGGATTCTCGCTGAATAACAGCCTTCTCCAAGGACCAGACTTCATCAACAATCTGCTGGGCGTAATCATCCGCTTCAGAAAAGATGAAGTGGCGATCAGCTGCGACATCCAGGAGATGTTTAATCAGGTGCTCGTGACTGAGCAGCACAGGGATCTGCTCAGATTCCTGTGGTGGGAAAACGGCGACTTATCCGGAGAGCCCGTCCAGTATCGGATGAAGACTCATCTCTTCGGCGCGGTCTCCTCCCCCGCATGCGCGATGTACGCCCTGAACGCTACGGCAGACACGTACGAGCAGAAGTACGGGAAAGAAGCGGCAGATTTTGTCAGACACAACTTCTACGTGGACGATGGGCTCATCAGCGTTCCGGATGCCGACACTGCTGCGCGTCTAGCCATGGACACGATCCACCTGTGCGCAGATGGAGGATTCAAACTCAACAAGTTTGTTTCCAACGACCCCTCTGTCGTCGCTAGCCTTCCCCCTGACAGTGTCTCTAAGGGAATGACATCAGTAGACGTCAGTCTGCACCACCCTACTTACGAGCAAGCACTCGGACTGAAGTGGAACACCGAAACAGACACACTGCACATCAACGTGGACCTTGCAGACAAGCCCATTACAAGACGGGGCATTCTGTCGACGGTGAGTTCACTGTACGATCCAGTCGGTCTGATATCTCCGGTAATCCTGAAAGGCAAGCAGTTCGTGAAGCTCCTCTGCTGTGACGGCTATGACTGGGACGAACCTGTGGCAGAAGACGTCGCCGTGCGCTGGCTGCAGTGGAGGGAAAGTATATGCTTGCTTTCCGACATCTCTGTCCCCAGACGCTACGTCTCCAACAAGGGCAAGATCAAGATTTACGAGTTGCATCACTTCTCCGATGCAAGTACATCTGGCTACGGTCAGGTTACCTACCTGCGAACCATCGATGAGCTTGGACACATCTGTTCGGGTCTCGTGATCAGCAAGGCGAAGGTGACGCCCAAGCGGGCAGTCACGATCCCGCGGCTCGAGCTGACCGCGGCGGTCCTCTCCGTGAAGGTCGCGAGCTTCTTGGACAAGAAGCTCAACATCCGGAACCTGCGCCACTTCTTCTGGACCGACAGCATGGTCGTGCTCGGTTATATCGGCAATGAGAGCAGAAGGTTTCAAGTTTTCGTTGCTAACCGAGTTCAACAGATACGGGAACACACTGTCCCGGACCAATGGAGATTCGTGAAATCTGAGGACAATCCAGCAGATCTGGCCTCCCGTGGCCTCGATGCAAGTGAGCTCAAGAACTGTGACCTCTGGTGGCACGGACCCAAGTTCTTGATGGATTCGGCAGAGCTCTCAGCAGAACCACGGTTCGTCGAGGTACAAGAAGACGATCCAGAGGTGAAGAAAACAAGAGTGTTGGTCACCAGCAGCCGACAGGACGACGCCAAGTTTGATCTGTCAAGCCGACTTGTTCCCTTTTCAAGCTGGTTCCGCGCCAAGAAGGCAGTAGCGATCTGCCTACGATACAGACGACGACTCCTGAACCGAATCAGGCAAAAGCGGACCTGCAGCACAACCACTGAAGGTATGGAGGAGAGCAAATCGCTGACAGACATGCCCATTGACACAGATGAGCTGAACGACGCAGAAGTGACCATTCTGAAGAACGTTCAGGAAGATGAATTCGAAGAGGAGTTGGTGAACCTGGCAACTCAAGAGGATCCGACGACAGATCGGAAACAAGTCAAGAAGCGGAGCAGCGTGCGCCGTCTGGACCCGTTTCTGGCCAGAGATGGACTCTTGCGAGTAGGCGGACGGCTGAGGAGAAGCGATCTGCCCCTGGAGACGGCACACCCTGTGATACTGCCAAAGGATCACCACGTCAGCCGCCTCATCATCGCGCACTTCCATGAAAAGACCAAGCACTCAGGCCGAACGATGACGCTGAGCGAGATTCGGCTGTCCGGATTTTGGATTCTTCACGGAAGAACGGCGGTATCTCGGTACATACAGAAGTGCGTCAAATGCATCAAGCTCAGAGGAACACCGTGCGGCCAGAAGATGGCAGACCTGCCGGAGGAGAGAGTGGGACAGATGGAACCGTTCACCTATTCCGGATGTGACTGTTTCGGACCCTTCATCATCAAAGAGCGTCGCAGCGAGCTGAAGAGATGGGGCATCGTGTTTACGTGCATGAGCTCGAGAGCCGTTCACCTCGAGACTCTGAACTCGCTGACTGCAGACGCTTTCATCAACGCCTACCGACGTTTTGTTAGTCGGAGGGGACCAGTCAGAAAGCTCTTCTGCGACAACGCCACGAATTTCATCGGTGGCGAGGGATACCTCATGGCAGCACTCAACGAGATGGACCGAGATCAGGTCAGGAGGACCATCCTGAAGGACAACTGCGACCTCGTGGAATTCGACCACATCACCCCACGGGCTAGTCACATGGGCGGCGCCTGGGAGCGCCAGATACGGTCTGTTCGCGCCGCTCTCAACAGCCTGTTCCAAGATGTGGGACTCCAGATCGACGACGAACTTCTTCGAACGGTCATGACAGAAGCCGAAGCCGTAGTTAACAGCCGCCCCCTGTCCTATGCATGCATGACTGACTCAGATGTAGTAGAGCCTATCACCCCTAGTCAACTACTCACCTTGAAACAGAATGTAGTTCTCCCTCTGCCGGGGAACTTCGACCGCCCGGACCTGTACGTCAGACAACGCTGGAGGAGGGTCCAGTATCTCTCCAACCAGTTCTGGCTCCGCTGGAGGCGGGAGTTTCTGCCAACTCTCCAAGAGCGTCGCAAGTGGAACCGGACGGAGCTGAATCTCGAGCCAGGCGACGTCGTGATCATCGTCGACGCTGACGCCCCGCGATGCAGCTGGCCTCTGGGCCGCGTGGTTTCCACGTACCCGAGCAGTGATGGACTGGTACGAAGTGTCCGAGTGCGTATCGGCCGTGCTGAATATGACAGACCGATACACAAAGTCATCCGCATGCTGAAGTCGTAGGGTGATTCCCAGTCGAGGAGCCTTGTTTATTTTCCTTGCGTTCGTGTGCGCTGCGCAAGTTCCGGTGACAAAGTGTCATCGACACTATTGTGATAATGTGTCACAGTGACGCCGTGATCGATTTGTGACAGCGTGTTGTTGCTGCGAAATGTGAATCACGCGTGCCATTGTATAACAGACTGCGTTTTGTATATAGCGGACAACGTCTCTGCTATTCACGTTCTGTGTGGAAAAGCAGGGGCGTAGGCAGGGGGGGGGCCACTGGGCCATGGCCCCCCCCCCCTTGGGCGCCGAAGGCGCCCTTTGCGATTGGAGGGCGCCGAAGGCGCCCTCCAATCGCAAATGCAATTGTGATATAATCGAATCGAAAAACAATCGCGACTGGAGGGCGCCCTCCAATCGCGAATGTGTTTACAGGGAAAATACGGATGGAGGGCGCCCTCGGAGGACGCCCATTCCAAATACGCCCTCCAAATACGGTTGGAGGGCTCCCTCGGGCGCCCTCCAACCACATTTGTAGGCTGTAGCTCTCTAAGCGTAACGGTGGTCGCCTATGTAAGCCGCTGTCCTGTAAATAAGCGCCCTCTCACCCGAAGGCGCCCTCCTGTAGGTCGCCACCCTGCTACACATTGCCGCCCTTCTGCTGATCGGCGTCCTCATAATTATTGGCGCTCTCCTACCTATTGAGCCCTCATGTGAAATTTTGAAGGCCGCCTTTCTCCCTTTTGGCACCCTCTTGTTCAGTGCCGCCCTCCTACCTATTGGTTCCCTAGTCCTTCCTGTTGAATGTTAATCGGGGCCCTTCTCCTATTGGCGCCCTCGTGTAGATCGCCGCCCTCCCAACCACTGGCACCCTCCTGTTGATCACCGCCCTCCTATCCACTGGCACCTTCCTGTTGACCAGCGCCCTCCGCACAGACGCCCTCCTGTTCGTGTCATCCTCTTGAGCAAAGGCGCCCTCCTCACCATTGCCACCCCCATTTTAATCGTCACCCTTCCGCTCATTGGCGACTTCCAGTTGATGACCGCCCTCCCACCTATTGGCGACCTCTTGTTGATCGCCACCCTCCTATTGGTGCTCTCCTGTTCCTCGCCACCCTCTTACCTGGTGGCGCCCTCCTGTTGATTGTTGATCGGCGCCCTCCTACCTATTGGTGCCTTCCTGTTGATCGCTGCCCTTCTATCCATTGGCGCCCTCCTGCTGCTCGCCAACTTCCTACCTATCGGTGCCCTACTGTCGAAACTCGGGATGTTGATCGGGACTCTTCTACCTATTAGTGCCCTCCTGTGGATCGCAGCCCTTCTACCTATTGGCAACATCCGTTGATCGCTGCCCTCCTATCATTTATTTACTCCTTTGGCATGTTTTTCAACTTAGTCGTTCTATTGCACATAGTTGATGTCTTGCCTGTGAAAACTGCCACAAATGAACGTGCATTCAGCACAATGAATGAAGTATCTATACCTACCAAAACTATCTACGCTCTACGATGCATAAAACACGTCTTTGGTCTTAACGGATTGATCCTACTTTACGTGCATCATGGCATCTATATGGATTACGATTAAGTATTGTCAACAGGTTCGGGCGCAACAGCAGGCATCTGAAGTTTCGGTGATTGAAACTGGTTATGTGGGTACCAGGCGCGTAACCACCACTGGGGACACTGGGGACCGGTCCCCAGTAACTTTTGGGTTACTGGGGACCGTCCCCAGTAAAACCGACGACCTCAATTTGCTTGAATAGCCAAATATTGTCTCTAAATCGACGTGAAGAGTAATATGTAGTCAATGGAAAACAAAACTGGATGTTTTGTTTAGCCAGCGCCCGGGTGGGCCTCTCAACCAACTTAGCCATGGTGGGGGGGGGCCTTTTGGCCACACCAGATTACCTAAGCAAGCTAGAAGGACGCGGTAAGAAGCAGCGATAGCTCGCTACAGTATCTTTCAGAATTACCTATGTCATTTTTGATCAAGTCATCGCTCAGGTCACTGGAGGTCACCAAAGGTAAAATTTTCACAAACTTTTATTCCCAATTTTGACAACTTTTCACAAATTGGCGCATACGTCAGGAACCAATAGAGCTGCAGTGCTGCGGGAAAGCGCATTCGATAGCTTTTTCAAAGACCTTTCTGAGCAATGTTCTCAGTTTTGACCTAAGGTTAACGGTTTAGCACCAGGTTGGCGTTTTGCGGGAAAGGTTTTTGTATCACAACTGTTGACTCAAAAATAGCATGGCGCTGATTTTACCGGCATCGCGTTGGTCTCGTCGAGACGCATGGAAGGAAAAGGTCATGTTGCATGTCATGCGATTGGTATTGTTGAGTTGAACACATCCATGGTGTTTGCGCTCTAACATGTTTCTACCTAAAGTAATGGTAAAAAACTGTTGGAGATGTTTCATGACCTGAGATGATCTCAGAGGCATAGAAGGGGTCACAGGTGCAATTTTCCGGTTCAGTGTGTCATGTTTACCTGTGTCGGTGGGCGCGCCGCGGTTGTGCTTACACGCGCAACAAAAAAAGGCAGGTGTGGCCAAAAACGCCCCCCCCCCCACCATCTCCCCCCCACACACACACACACACTCGGGCGAAGGCTGATCCTGAAATATTATATTTGCAGTCTTCGCGGCCTTCCATGTGGTCCCCAGTAACTTCAGACTCGTGGTTATGCGCCTGGTGGGTACACTGTATGCATCTGTGAGAAGGCTATGAAGGCTGGTCTGAGGTAATTTGGATGATGTTTACGCATCTCGCGCTCCGGTATCAATCCGATACGGTGATCTGGTGCGTAGATATGCCACCGCCAATAAACTTTTATACATCGACACCCATGAGCCAAGCTTTCTGTACAGTTTGTGTGGCAGCGGCCCGACCAAACCTTAGGTATTTTTTGCACCTTCAAATTTGGTAAAAGAGCGAGAGGAGCTTTGAACAGTGATCGTATAAAAGGCGTGCCTAAAAAGCGGAGGAAAAGGTTGTTTTCAAAAATTTCGCGCGCCTTCGGCGCAGCATTTCAAGAACACTTGACCTTTTGTGACCTGGAGTATAAAGAATACACACGATGCAAAATCAATGCAGCACGACCTATACGAGGTTACGCAAAAAAAAAAAACTGGTGGCATGGTAAAAAACGCCTCCCAACCCCCCAACCCCCACTGAGCGATTTTTTATCTCGCGACCGTATGGCGCCCTCCTTGGGTGAGGTGGCGCCCTCCAAACCCTTGGCCCCCCCCTTCGCGATTTTCTAAATACGCCGCTGTGGAAAAGTGATGGAAAATTAGGTATAAGTACCGTAATTTTGGGGAGCCATGTTCCCGCCCCAGCGGCTAACCGCATCAAGATATACGGATTTGTTTTTGACTGGCATTTGTCTTTCAGGTGTCGCATATGTGTGCCTTGCCTCTGATAGCTGACTACTGTGCTTGGTAGCCACATTGACTGCACGCACGACCACTCACAATCCCGGACGAAGTGAGTCTCACTTATATCTCTTCGATAGGCACTACTGGCACTGGTTAGACAGCGCGATACTGTGTGATTGGATTATTTAATCAGCCAGTCTGGTATATTTAAACGAGCGGTGCTTAGAGTTTGAGTTCAGTTTCTTAGTAACCAACATGATCTGTTCGCTCGTTCATGTGCTACCCCCTACTGCGGCGATTGGTTATGTGCCGGATGTATTACACCTTTCGTCCGTTGTCCCCACAGTTATAACGGTCATCACGGTCTGCGACTACTGTGGGCCCACCGACTACAAGCCCTGATCACAATAAATCTTGTAGAACTCTGCCCTGGTAGTTTTTTCCTGTTGGCCGCATCAACAAAACTATGAGATAGTGAAAGTAACTCACAGATGGTTCATACCGTTAAAAAGCCCATTTTTAGGTAAAATTGAAACCTGACTGAAAAAAGAATGAAGTTTGTTGTGTCTTTCTGCACTAATGGGAAAAAATGCCACCTGAGTTTGGACTTGGGTGACGCCTCAAATTCAGTCCAATCACACCCACTGCAGGTGGCTGGGGCTGGTCCAGCTTGGTGTGAGCTTTGTCTCATCTGTCCCGCGCGAAAGCCGGACCGCTCAGACTGTCTTTAGACATGTGAGCTCATCAGACAGTCACTGTGCACCGTCATCGTGTCATTCTGCATTTCTACCACTGTCTGGAAGCGCCGGTGCGGCTGCAACGCTGATGAGCGGGCAGGTGCAGCGGCCGGCCGCTGACGGGCCTGACGAGGCCGGTGGCGCCTGCACGGGCGTGATGGCCACCCCGCAGCACGGCGCCGGCCGTCCTTGAACGGTGACCGCGCCGTTTGCCGGTCGGTCGGTCGATAGACAGGCACGTTCTCAGGTGGGTGTTATTGTCGCCGTCGACGACTCTTGTCATCGTCGGTGACGTTAGCCCGGCGAAAAGGCGCCCGGCGATCGCCGCTGGCGCCGCCCGCCCGGTGGTCCAGCCGTGCCGCGGGGCCGTCCGGTCGGGGCCGGCCCTGATTGGTCGGCAGCTGCCAACGAAAGCAGTTCCGGCGGCGCCGAACACGCCAGGGCGGAATTTCCAGCCGCATTACCAGCGCCGTGTGGTGTAAGGGCGATGACGGCGGGTCAGGGCAGGCCAGAGATGATGACGGTGAGCTCACGGCCACCCGACACATGCCCGAGGGATGCTGCAGTGCGGGGTTGATGCGTGACTGCTGGCGAAACGTGGCCAGATAAGAGATATAGGGTGATGTGAACATGCGACATTTTATATATGCTATTCCTCTATATCTGCTTACGACTTTCATTTAAAAGGAAACTGGTTATCACCGTAATACAATACCGTACATATCTACCCTCGCTGCTATCACGAGCGAGCAAATAAAGCAAAGCGAACACATAGGTAAACCAACTCCGCAAATATGCCTTTATGTGGTATCTATTTTTGACCGTGTTAGCGATTCAAAGTAATCCAATACGCTCGTTTGTGACCTATCTGTGATGTTAGAATGATCCAGAGATGGCAATATGAGTGATCCACAGAGCTCAGATCATAGCTATGTGTTCTGTTTTTGTTATATGGCTCGTCACCTTTGCTGCTGACCGCTTTGTTGGATGTTCGATATAAGCGTTGATCAGATTTAATAAATTTGGAGATAAAAACTGATACACTAAAACCACTGTTGTTGTTTTAGAAAATTATTCCAGATATACTTTACCTATCGGCTATCCTGCAGCAGTGCTAGTGTTAAATCATGGCACAACTAGCTTCTCTGCGAGACCGTTGCCTTTCATTGTGATTTCTCACCTGACCGCAGCACCACAGCGTAATTATCCGACCTGTGAGGGCCGCTGCCCCGCCACCGCACCGCGCGGGTCGGCTCATCACACGCATCGCAGCTTCCTTAATAAGACGAGGTCGAACATTCTGAATGGACGAACCGATTGGCGAAGCCAGAGCATCGTTAAACAGAGCGTGATGAGCAAAACATAGCCCCGCGCTGATGAAAGCTCATGTCCACTCTGTTTCATATTCTAAATTTGGTCGGATGTAGATCCGTATTTAGCATACATATAAGCTATGCACATACATTATAACTAGCCAAACACAATCCTACTTGACCTGCGCTGCACCGCAGACCACTCGTGAACTGTTTGTTTTCATCAACTTCGTCGCCGCATAAGTCTATGTTTTCGTCCACGCTGTGGTATTCAGCTTCACTGCAGATTGCTTTAATTTATACTCCTTATGTTTTGTGTTATTTGTACAGCATGCATAGTGTATGTTCATTAATCATTGCTACATTTTAGGAGAGACATATTGCCACTTTGCAAATAAACTGAGACCACGTAATGCCAATCAGGATTCATGTCTCTGTTCGCCAGTGTTTAAGTACAAAGAAGCTCCGCGATGTTGAGTGAGGTCAGACAACATGTCTTATGGAGACAAGAACAGAGGGAGCGACATCGTGTTGGTAAGAGAGGAATAGGTGACCCCCATTGTGAGAGAGGAATAGGTGACCTCAATCCTGTTGGTGAGAGAGGAATAAGCGGCCTCCACCGAGTCTGCCAGGAACAGGAATGGGAGACGTATGCTTGAACGTGTCAGAAAGAGAGAAAGAAGGAGAGTAGAACGATCCCATCCGCCGTGTTGAGAAGAGGGTATGAGGCGGACGCGGTCGTGTCCGGAAAGAGTAGCGGAGCGGACGGCAGAGGACACAAAACCTGAGCGCTGGGGCTACTGCCGGAGACGGCGCGGCCGCTCCGGTTACGACACGAACAAAGCCGTGTTTTGGTGGCCGGCGACGGCTCTCAATCGAGCGCGCCGATAACATGAGTGGTTCGCCGGCTGAAAAAAACTTCACCGGGGGCCCGCAGGATCGACATTCTGTATAAACACTCAGAATATGGCAGTTAATCACTGTTCCTTGGGTTGATGGTTAAAATGATGATAACTGACTTTGCGGATAAAATATGGAGCTCTCTAACCCAACCTCTCCACGATGAAATATAAATAAAATGTTAGATATTTAGTCTGCTTAGCATCCTTGTAATGTAAAAAGAAGAAGAAAAGATGCTTACCCATCATCACTTGTACCTTTTTAAAATGAAAATAGTACCTGCGATCACACGCTGTGACAGTGCAGTGCCTCGTTAATTTGCATATTGACACAGTGGCCCTAGGCTGTGTTGAGCGATTGGACAGTCCAATCGAAGCTGTCCGGCCCGACCAATCCATACCGCCCCTGCTCTGTCAGTTCTGTCCCACCCGCCTCTTATCACATACCAAATGCATAGGATGGAAGCCATTTTTCTTTTGCGGTCGGGTTCTCCTTTACGACGGAGCATCGCTGGCCGGCCGCAGACAGAACGAGAGGACCACTGCAGTGACAATCTCACTGGGATGAGACGGGCTCGTGCCGTACATACGGCGCGCTCCTCTAGTGGGAGTGTTTCACCGCCTCTGCGCGCCAGATGGCCGAGGTAATGTCCCCATGCATAGATATGGATGCGAGTATCCATAATTCGCCATCATCAATACAAATGAATGGTGGCCAGAACGAGAACAGGATATTACAGCGCAGTGACAGGGCCCTGTCAGCGCCGGTAGCACGTGCGGTGCGCGGCGGAATGCTGCGAGAGGACCCCGCCGTCCCGACTTGCAATGCTCCAGCGTGAAATTGAGTGTGGCTGCATGCGCGGCCATAACTCGCTCATGACGTGCAGTAATTCGGTCCGACAGCCGACCGAAGGATGGCCGGACTGCTTTGTGACACGCCTGTTTCCGGCTCAAAGACCAGCTGAAAGGAAGTCTGATGCAGCCAATCGGTCGGCGCACGTGCTTAATGGATTCAGCCGCACCAAGTGGTTCGGCGCCGAATTTGAATCGAAATCTGACAATGGTTGAAGAATTGGAGACTTCGGTGAAAAAGACTTTAACAATGCTCTGCCCCATTCGGAGAGAAATGGATGATTTGAAGCCTTTTAAGGGATTTCTTGGAGTTGTCAAGAGAACGGGTAGTGATGAAATGAAAGGAAAAATGGTCGATGCACGGATTTGGAAATGCTCTGACAGTTGGCATGGATATGCGCAGACCGGCGGTCCTTGAAGCATAATGCACACTACCTAACTGAAGAAATAGATGTCAAGCAGCTATCATTAACAAGAAGTATGAAACCATGAATCAACCACGAAGCATAAATGTTTGTTAACTATTTTGTAAATAATTTAAGACAATAAACAAAATTAAAACAAGACGGGTATTTTTTCTACGAAACGTCAAACAACCGTGGCAACATCCGCATTGGTCTCGGAACTACATATATGGTGAGCGTAGACAGTGCTGGAGCCTGGAGTTCATCTAGCCGGAGTGCCTATAGTGTAGACTGCGCTGGAGTTCATTTAGCCGGGATGTGGAGTGTAGACAGCAGTGGATTCCATTAAGCCGGAGTGTAGAGTGTAGACAGCACTGGAGTTCATTTAGCCGGAGTGGTCTCTGCCGCAAAATTACGGCAACAAACAGAGTATATACTGGCGCTGCCCCTTTGTTTGTGCATTACTTGACTTTCACTTCCCTGGTTTACTCAGAAACTTGAGAGTGCCCATGTAAACACTGTTCTGATAGTGTTTTCGTTGCTTCTTCGCTACACTCAGGCCGGTTGCGGAGGACCAGCTGCGCACACTTGGATAGCTTCGATAATTGCATCGATGAATGCATCATCTTTTCCAAACTAGTAAAGCTACACTCCTTCGTCGTACGACGACAACAGGTTTCGTTTATCTGATCAAACTTCTCACAAAGTCGCCAACAATCCCGTCTATTGTTCCAAACAAGTCGATCGGCCGGACGCAGCGGCAGCAACGCTCGGCCCACAAAGCTCGCCCGTTGATCCCGCTCGCGGTGTACGAGCAGGCTGGTCGGTCGTAGCGCGAGGGAGGGAGCCGTCGGCTCCTGTGACCAGTCCATCGACCGGGGGGCGGCAGCGGCCGCTCCGCCGCCGCCCAGCGCCGCGCGGCCCGGCCCGACCCGGCCCGGGACCGTCCTTGTATGCACCATCAGGCCCGGCCTCCTCGCCGACAGCCCGCAGACAAGCTCTCATTTCCGGGATGCAAATGAAAGGCGAGCGTTTCAAGTTGCCGTCGCCATAATGTCACACGTACGTCACAAGACCGTGTCCTTTGTGCGGCGAGGAAGCCGACGGCGGCGGCTGGGAAGGCAAAAGTGGCGCGGTTTAAGTTTTTCTCAGAAGCGCTGAGATGTTTTCTTTGAAGTGATTATTTTTCTCCAACATAAAGCCGTGTTGGTGGCTTATAAAGCCATTTTGGTTAAACAGAACATTTCAGAGAAACGGAATGACATTCTGATAATAAGGATAGTAGTGATTGTTATTCACTGCATTTGAGAATCCATTCCAATTATATTGCTTAATGAAACTCATATTTAAGCACGCTTTTTAATGGATCTTATTAACACTCAATACATATACAAATATATTCTCAAATTTCATTCAATCGATCCATCCATCGGTGCATAATTATTAAAAATTAGCAGCCTAAAACTGTTTGTTCAGTGCACGTATTTTACATATGGCTCTGTAGATTTTACACTGTTAAAAAAGCTCAAATCAGGGTTATGGAGATTTAAACGCCCCCAAAGAAGCCACTGCGATAGTAAAGCTGTGTCCCCAGGGACCGCCTCCCCCCCGTGCCAGCGCCGCCAACAGTCACAGTTCGGTCGGTGACGTCACGGCACGCCATGGTCTCCGAGCAGGGAAATGTGACGCGTCACGCGTGAGCAGCGTCACGCAGAGGCAGTAGCCGGCCATCGCGCCCGAGTAACGATTGCCGCCGGCCCGGGGTGGTGGCTCTCGTATAGGCACCGCCGGCCTCAGCAGGCCTGAGGGCGGGGAAAGGCGATGTAAAAAAATCAGCTATGTGAGTTCAATCGGGCAAGTAGCAGATAATGCAAGGTTGGCAAATGCTTTTTCATTTGACAAGAAGTGAGTTGACTAGCTTAATGCTCTTATTCATGTGACGTGTACCTGATTCGTTCAGTGGGGTGCGCCTTCAGATGTCAATAAGCTCGACATTTGACCAGAGGAATCATCAATGGTCGGGTAAATATGCGTAAGCAATATTATAAAACTACGAATTCACTGAAAGATATCTATCTAAATCTTATCTAAATCGGTAGATAATAGGCATCATGCACTTTCCATTTTCACTTGACAGCCGCAACCATGGTCACTTCAGCCGCATCTATCGAGCGTCACTCCATTGTGAAGATTATCTACCTCCTGTGAGATTCCTTCAGGTGTGACGCCAGACACCCGGCCGGGGCGGGTCCGTCACGCGTCACGCGCTGCGGTAACGTGACGCCCTCTGGCGTGCAGCGCCCCGATGCCACCGTCCGGCCGTCATTAGCGTAATACGGGTCGCCGCCGGCCACCATTGAGCACGGCAATGTAATCTGGCTGCCGAACAGCGACTGCCCCCAGCCGCCGGTGTGTGATTCCACGCACAATGATGTGCTACCAGCTGGTTAGGGTATGGTATGGATCTTTTATTTTATCTTTTGTTAGATAAAAGATCAGGATAACTGATAAGCTGCCTTTAAAGCAAACTAAAGACGAGCCTTGCTCGATTCACTTGTATCAAAATCGTCATCACTTATCGCTGATTAACTAATAACTGTGATGCACCGGAGCTTACGTTTACGTGGTTCTGCATCAGAAAACACAGTGAATGCTTTGAAAGATATTAGATAAATAAAATACCGACCCCTTTTCCATCACTGCACCACCCAAGGGCACCACCACTGAGGGCAATTATTCGCTCTCTCAGCAGATGGCAGCACAAGTTACCTGGGAGGTAGGCTAACCCGCATTACTCGTTCTTCGATCTTCCCAACAGATGGCTGCACGAGTTACCTGGAAGGTAGGCTAACCCGCATTACTCGTTCGCCGATCTTCCCAACAGATGGCAGCACGAGCTGCCTGGAAGGTAGGCTAACCCGCATTACTCGTTCTTCGATCTTCCCAACAGATGGCAGCACAAGGTTATCTGGAAGGTAGGCTATCCCGCTGTACTCGGTATATCACGCAGCGCAATAGAGGATCGCGAATGACATCGACGATAATTCAACGATACATGGGTGGCTTTATGATTCTTGCGACATTGAAATGATTTCAGACGCGCTTCTGGTCGTCCTCAATTGCGTTTCACGTGCCCAATGTTCATTGTTCATAGAATGTAACCCAATTTGTTGAGACGCTGCATCTCCACAATGCGTCGGGCAGCAGACATGAAACATTCCCTACTCTGAGGATAATACTGCCACATTATCTACAAACAGCTAGCACCTGCAGTTTGATAACTCGATTACATTGAAAGCCATCAATTCTACGCTAAGATTCAAATACGGGCCGCCGCCGGCCACCAGCGAGCACGGCAATATACTGGCTGCCAGCACAAGTTACCTGAAAGGTAGGCTAACCCGCACTACTCGTTCTTCGATCTTCCCAACAGATGGCAGCACAATGTTACCTGGAAGGTAGGCTATCCCGCTGTACTCGGTATATCACGCAGCGCATTAGTTAAGATCGTCATTCTGCCCATTCATTCCGCTTATTTCCGGAGTATGTACATACACACCATTCTTGTTTTGCATGCAAATACATCATAAGTCATTTCCAATCCTTTCTGAACTCACGGTGTCACGTTATTACGTACACCTTTGACCTATCCATGCCATTTCACACGGTGCGGTCCATTGCGACTCTGACCAGCCACGTGTCTGTGTGTGACCGACCCTCAGCCGCGCCGCTGGGGGTCGCCGTCTGCAGCGGCACTGGGTCGCCGCCCGAGCACCAGACGCCTCCCCCCCGAGTGCCGGTTAGCAGAGCGCAGATCCCGTTCCGGTGGCGCTGTGTCAGCGTCCGACAGTGTCTGTCGGTGTGTCAGGGCGGCGTCACCCCGTCCTCTGTCTCCTCCGCCACTCTCTCCGTCTGGGGCGGCAGACCAGACGGGTCATTCTCAGTGTCTGGCCGATTCGTCCTGCAGTATTCGTCCAGTCTGACGGATCTTTTCTAGTTTCTGATGGTCTGTCAAGTCGACACGTCCCGGACAACCCTCAGAGACTGCCGTCTGACTGGTGCTCTTCAGTCCAGTCTGTACCCTGTTTGTCTTAGATCTTTCTTCCAGTGTGTCATGTCTGTCGATCTCTCACGCAATCAGTCGGTATCGGTTGCTAGCGGCTTATTCCATTTCCATTTTCCTAATGTAGGTATTTTATCCCTCTCTCTCTAGTAAGACCCATTCGTTGATACTCATTGCTCAGTTTCAGGCTGTACTAACCTGGCCCTATCATCCGAGTAATTGTCTCCTTTGTTCGCAGAAGCATGATTTTCTTTCAGTTGCTTTGTCCAGAGTTCTGCATTTTCCTTCATATCTAAATATTTCTTTTGAGAAAGCTTAGAAATTTCTACATATATGATTGTTTACCCCTGCAGACTTCCTCATCAGCTCATGTCTGAGGACTCCCATCAGTTTCCGACCGAGACCCTCTCGCCGATTCGGCAGCCGGCCCAGCCACGCCCCCCCGTCCCTCCCCGCCCGGCGGCGGCCCTGGCCCGGGCCATAAACAGAGGCGGGCGGACCGGCGCGGCCTTGACGCTGCGCTGCAGTGCCGCCGGCCGAGGGGTGTCCGGGGATCGATGCCGCCCACTAGCCCAAATCTGCGGGCCGAGTTTTCGGCAGCGGGGCGCCTCCTCATGACGTCACCGGGCTGGCCGGCGGGTCGGCCGGCGGACCGCGGGCGGCGGGCGCATCTCTGCGGGTGCGTCGGCGGCGGCGTCGACGGCGGGTGGCGGTGGCGGCGGCGGCAGTGCCGCGCTGGGGTCCCTCGGGGGAGGACGGGGTGCTGGAGCCGGTGGTGGAGAAGGAGACAGCGTCCCCGGAGAGTGTGCCAGCTCAGGTCAGTGGTCTGGATGGGCTCGATGGTGGCTGCAATATTTCTTTGTAAAGTGCTCACCTTTTGTGAACATTAATGTAATTGCCATGTGCACGTGATTTTAGGCCGGCTGGCTACTATAGCTCGATTCTCTTTTAAGTGGATTTCTCATAAAACAAGCCTTATCTGTTCTTGGAGTATTTGTGTTAATTTCGTGCCGTGTTGCAGCAGCGAGTTTCAATTTTATGTTATATATTTTACCAACAGAACAGGTTCTCGTACATTTGTCTGAAACAGCGGATGATTATAGCATGGTTAGAGACCGTGCTATTACTAGGTGACCGTGAGGTTACTAGGGTGAGGGTCCTGGACAAAAGTCAGGTTGGACCCAATTTGCACGTGCACACGTGCAGGGTGCCACTTACGGTTGGATCTCAAGATCGGCTGAACCGATTGCACCCAAATTTGGTACACTAATAGATACCTGTTTGTAGAGTGCCCCGTACAAGTCGCTCACTTCACATTTCTGCACGTACAGGGGTCAATCACGCGCTTGCTCGTTCGTGGGCCCAAAAGTCGTTTTACTGGTAGTCATTGATGAAATAAGGCAGCACTCACACATCCACAGTTGCGATAACAAGGAAATACATGAATGTAGCTGTTCTGTTCTTTATATATATAATTCACGTTAAAGTAATATGTCCCCAATGTGAAAAACTACGCCATACGTATTAACAAGCTTCTCCAATGGCTACATATATTTTGAAGGGCCTGCCAATAATAGAATTTACATGACGTGTGCACTTGCAACTTTTGCAAGGTTCTGTGTTCATGTGTTCTAATTATTTCAACCAGTCGTTGAAGATTGAGTGCTTTCATCAGTTTTATCAAATGTTAACGATTACTTTGTTTAGTTTTCTTTCACATCGCAGTTGGTTGGTTTCACATGCAGTTGGCGTGTAATCATCCGTAATGAATCTAATGCGCTGTTAATTTGTGCAGCTGGAAGAAGGCTGTTGATATATTTCTCGATGCGTTTGAGTGATCGATGGCTTCTACTTAAGAACGTAATATTTGATATTTTTTTTTGAAGAATCAAATATTTGTATGACATGATCAGGATCAATTTATTTCATAGGTACGAGTAGCAGCAAACACTTTGCGCAATTCCTAATCGAATTTCATCAGCCAACGCCTCCCTGAAATCTATTTCAATTCCTAAACGAAAAGGTGTCTGGTGTACCCGGTACAGCATACGTGTACATATAAACAATATTCCCGGGCTGTCCTAAGTCTCGATCCCTTTGTCATGTCAAGGCTAACTAAAACATCTATTCTCCTTGAGACTATGGCCTGTCGTCAGTGTCACCCACTTGCCGGGTTCTCCGTTCCACCATGCAGTGGCCGCCTCTGGCCACAGAGGGGCGGATCTGCCGAGGGGGCACCGTGGGACCGCCGCAGCCGTGCCAAGCTCGTCACTCCGCCCCCTCCGCTGTCCGCCGCGCCAGGAGGTGTCCCCTTTCCTCTCCGACCGCGGACAAGGCGACCACTACGTAGTACCCGCGCCGGCACGGCACTTTCCCGATCGACATACCCTGCATGGTTCGTTTCCCGCCGCGCGATCTCTTTCCCCGCCTGGCGTGCGACTTTCCGCTGCGATGGGGCTTCTGGACAGCCTCAGACGCCCGGTCTGTCTTAGCACTGCGGGAAGGAGACTGGGGAGGAGAGGGGAGGGTAGGGGGAGTGGAGGCGAGCGTGCGCCCGAGGGCAGAACAGCGCACTCGATCACTCCTAAGCTGAGACTCTGGACTCTAAGACGCTCGTCGTTAAAGCTATTCGTCGTCTCTGTCGGTATTTTCTGGTTCTTCATCTTCCTCGAGGCTCTTACCCCTCTCTCGGCTCATCCCGTCGTCACCGGTCCGGGCCTTTCATCCCGCCGTCGGCCGTCCGCTGAGGACGGGTAAAAACCGCCGATAACGTCGGTCGCTCTGCATACTACCGGGCCGAGCCGAGCCGAGCCCCTGCCGCGATCCCGAGTGTTTCCCCAGGCCGGATCAGGCACAATGGCGGCAGCAGTGAAGCCGGGCCTTTTGCGGGCGCGCTGCCGGTCACAAAGGCACTATTGTATCCGTCAGACAATCCGACATTGGTCGGCGCAGTGTGTTATGCACTGTCCGAGGTCGGACAAAGCCGCGGATAATGGGACGGGAGGTTCATCTGTTGACGGCTAATTCGTGCAGGACTCTGCCGGCGGCCGGGATTCGTACAGTGTACGGCTTGGTTGACCGAACTGTACTGGCAAGAGGCAGTTACGCCTGTCCGCGCCATCGACGTTGGACTTGAGCGCACGCGCTGGACGTCGTATCTGAGGCTTAGGTATATACGATCTCTGCTGTAGGGCTCTGCTGATCGTGATCTGGCATTAGTGAGGGCGATGTTCAGGTATCGACTGATGGGCCATCGTCTCTGGGAGCGCCGCGCCGGCGGCAGAGATCATGCGTTTTATGAGCCAATGGTGATTGCGTAGCCGTGGTGAGAGCAGGAGGCTTTCGGCAGATAACGTGCACCATAAATAATTATCGACGCACTCCTCATTAGTGGATTTCTTCGGCTTGATACAATAGTCCCCGCTGCCAGTTTCGGATGTGAATGATGAGATGAAATTTTCATTTACATATTTACAATGAGCTTGAGTGAAATAAATAGTCGGTTGATATCTATTCTATACTCAACGTTAGAAATGGACACCGAGCACTGATGGCTTTGATATGTGTATAGTAGGTATATATCACACCTACTCTTACATCACAACTACATATCTATCAGGTCTTTTCATCACTTTTTACTAACACACGTCTTCTCACAAACACATCCAAAGAAACCCCTAGCACGTAGCCGGAAAACTATCCAACTCCACTCCAGAGCTGGCCCGGGCAGCTAAACACATATCCTTGGTCTCTTTCTACCACAGCCAGCACCGGCTCTCTGCCGCTCGGTACCTGCCAATTTATCGCGTCCATTTACCGCCTGAACCGGCTCCGCTTGAGCACGTGTGCGCCTCGGCACGGGCTCTGAGCTCCTCCCGTTATCGTTGTTTTCGCCTCTCACAGATTGGAGAGATGCATCCAGCCGCTATAGCGTTGGTCGGGAGTGAGTGGGTGGCTCCAATTCAACCGGAGAGGGAGCCGAGGTAGACTGCCGGGTCGTCTGTCTCTCTGCCGAGTGATTGTACGCTGCCATTACCGACACTGGCCGTGGTAACCTTTCCCTGTGCTGGGAACTGGCAACGTACGCTGCGGATTGATTTGTACTCGGTTTGCCCGGTATACAGGTGACGACGGACAGGCCCCGTGTAGGTACACGTGTTTCAGAGACAGGAAACAAGGTTTGAAGCCGCAAACTTGTTTAGTGTGGAAGTAGGGAGTAAGACGGTCGTGCACTTTGCGACCGGGCAGTGGACCAGCCTGGGAGGGCCAGCCTCCTTTGTGTGTTGTCAATCGAAAGGCATTGTTTGAATAATTGAAATCCATGTCGTTACACACATAACAGACCAATCGAATGAAGGAAAGAATGTCACTTATTTTTAGATCTGTTTGATGGATTATTTTGAAAACGCTTCGATTTATCCGTACAGCATCGCTGCTGGGGCGGAAAATCAATGTGATGACCACCACTAGCGCTAGATGATCGTCGATTCACATCGCCTGCGCCCGTGCGGCGGGCCGGCCAACTTTTCGCCGCTTTTAAACTCGGGTGAGGCGGAATCAATTACCGTTGGGCGAGGACGTCGAGTGTGTCCCGACCGGCGGACGGACGCGGCGGGCTGACCCGAGGGTGCGCCGGTGGCGGCGGCGTGACTCGTGTCCTCCGATCGGACCGAGGCACCGCGGCTGTGTGTGTGTGTGTGTGGGGGGGGGGTGTCCTCGAGATCGATTCCGGCGCCGCATATACAAACGGAGCGGCCGAATGACCGACGTGACCGCCGATCACGTCGGTACAGGGAAGCGGCAGCGGCTGCGGCGGTAGTACCTACCTATTGCTGGGGTCGATGCCAGGCCAATTAGTCAGTGAATGAATCTGAAAAAGCGCACATGGTAGAACTTGCCGCTTATCAAATGTCATTAAGATTGCATTGAATCAGATAGTATTGAAAGTTGCTAGCTATATATTGATTGAAAGAAACTGCGTTTGATGAAGGAGAGGTAGTAAAATATCATATTTCAAGCCCAGGTTCATTGAGCTCAAGTAGTGTTGAACGTCCAAACGGTTGGAGTTTTATAGTAATGATCTTGTCGATTCGTATGAACGTTAATAGTTGATATACTTCGGTTTAATTTGAGCTCGTTAGTGAATCCAACTTTCCAAAGCCCATTTACCTGTCGATGTGGAAGATAAAAGTGATAGCTATAATGTGAGTATATTTGCAGCTTGAGCTGAAAACATTACTTTTCACTGTTCAGAAGTTCTTCTGGTTCATCAAGTCTTCTTGTTCATAGTCCCTGTACAGCCAGTTGGAAAAAAAACGACTCCAAAAGTGATTTTTTTGCTAATCCAATCATTTTGCGCCAGAGTCACTTCAAACTTGCAGCTGCTAATAACTGTAGATATCTTTAAGAACAATTATTGGCCAAGGGAAGGGAATTCCTCCTCTGTATCCTTTAGTCCGTAGGTAGGTAAGTTGTCCAGTCTATCGTTTCTAGTTTCCTCCCATCTCTGTTGTTTTACTCCTGGCTCTGACGCCGGAGCAGCGGCATCAGGTCGAGCTTCCGTGTTATCTTCAGCCTCCGGTACAATGTGCCCCGCGGGAGGGCAGAATGGACGCTCATTGGAATGTAAATGCGCGTCCGGGGATGGTGTACAGTGAACACAAGATCAACTTATCAGACCCTCAAATCGCTAATCCGGTTAGCCCGCTTACGAGCAAATTGCATTGCTGTTTCTCCTTCCCGCAACATCGAAAGCCCACACGTAATCTGCACACTTTCCGTATAAAACAAAGTCAAGCAAGCCATGGGGACGAATTTTATCGCAATCATGACTTTGAAATAAATAATGAATTTAAAAACGAAGCGATGCGAGCGTCGAGTAATTTGCCGCGCCGAGTGCTGAGTGCTGAGCAGCCCAGCCGCACTGGCCTCGAGACCAGCTATCTGGATCAGTCTGCAGGCATGTTTGTTTTTGTTTTTCATTTTGACTCGGGATAGGATTCGTAAGTTAAAGTACATTTTCCGCTTCCCCTTCGAGCTGCCAGCAAACATAGAAACAATTAGCTATGCTATTCGTTACCAATCTCAGCGCAAACCTCACAACCAAGTCCCTCCAGGAAAACACTGTAGCTGTACAGTAGGTCTATTAAAAAAGTCCCCAGCACCAGTGGGCGCTGCCTTCGCTGAGCGGAACCCCCGTCTGCCTGTCCCATATCGCGCCGGGCTCAGGTCAGGTGGGGTCAGCGGGGCCGCTCGGTCCGGCCCGCGGGCGATGGACGGGCGGCCGGTAACGCTTTCCGCCAGCCAGCTGAAGAATCCAACAAACGGGACGGCTACCGCTCAGCGCAGCGAAACCGGTGTTAAAGAATGGCAGTAGATGATCATGGCCACAATGATTATGAGATAGTCATTGTTAGCCCGTGCCCCACAGGAATGCCTAGACTCTCACGCCCTGTTGAAGGGGAAATGGGGATTGAGCATCATTCATATAACTCACACTCAGCTTTGGGCATTTCAGTGGTATTCGAAGTAGCGTCAAAAGTAGCAAAGAAAAAAAAATACTTCAGCCAATTTTAGATCGGGTCAGAGCCAGAGGTCATGTCACCAGAGGTCATCGATAGTAAAATTTTGCTTGGACAGGGTGCGTTGCGCGCACCGGTGCATTGGTTTTCCAATTTCCATGGAAACATCAACAGACTCGGAAGCTCGCAACGCTAGCGTTTGGCCGAATTCATATCAACCGCCGCAACAATGCAGCAGCGCAGCGCAGCGTGCTGCAGCGCGGGGCCGTGAAACACCGCCCAGGGCTATCCATGCGTCAGGGCAATCCAACCCACGTGATGGGCTCGGCCCCAGCGGAGCATGAGGTCCAGGACTCCCGCCCAGGCCCCCTGTCTCCCCTTAATTCCTGTAATCCTTCCCACTCTGAAATCGACTGAAAGAGCCTAACCTAACACAACAATCAGCTCGTTAACTGCTATGTCGGAATAATATTGTCAGATTTAATTAAGGTCAACGGCTTAGCACGTAAATACTCGTAACAGCAACTGCCACCATTGGTATGACAAGAAAACCAATTGCTTTTTCACAAACACTTAAAAGTTTTTAGCTTAAAGCTTGCATGAAATTAATTTTACCAGCCTCGTGTTCCTCTTATCAAAACGCTTCGAATGAATCAAAAGTTTATCTTTAAAGGTCATTTGAAAAATTTGGCCTATGTTCAAAGACATGACCTGGCCAGAAATGGTCATGATGCATACCAGGATATTAGATCCGTATCGTGGAACTTTACAAACACTTCAGATGATTTCATAACTTAGCATGTCTATCAAAAAATAATTATTACATGGCTCATATGTAAGCTGGGTGTGTGATCAGGCTTACGAATGTGTTGAACGCAACTGATAATGTTCTGTTGGCCACAATTTCTATATCTAATTTATCCTCCCGGATTTCATGTTCTATTAAAGGGACCCTCCCACCTTCAAAAAAGTTAATGAATTGGCATGAAAGTGATGTCGCTCGGTTCAGAAAGAGCAAAAACGAATATCTACCAAATTTCATCGAAAAATATTCACCGGTTTTCGAGCTATTAGACTTTTATTTTTGTTTACTTTTTGGGATCTCCGCTGTTCCTAGCGACTTTACTTGAAAGTGCGGCATTTGTTGCGCGCAAAGCAGCATATACCACCGCGTGCTACAAAACGTTTTAGTCAAACATTTAACGGACGTTCGAAAGCCTGATGACGTCATCAGATTCCCGTAATGGTTAAGAGATAGGGACCACGCTGGTCCCACCCTGCAAGTAAAGGGAAGAAATTTCTTGAACACCATAAAGCTGCGGGGGTTGCGACCAGCATAAATGGTGGTTTCTGAGCCTGGCCGCAAACTTGGCTATCTCAACTCAAAACTAATGTTAACCCGCGCCCCACTGGGGTCTGCGTATAACACGCCCTACTGGGGGGGGGGGGCTATTCATAGCCCCCCCTCCTAACTCCGAAACTACTGGGCCGATCGTCAAAATTCAAACGGCGTCTGATAGCCCCGGAAAAACTGTCGAGCGAAACCTAATTTCATTGACCTCGAGGTCACCGATGACGTCACAGGTCAGGTCAAAGTAAAAATTATTAGCATTTTGGCTTCGTCATGTTTTGGGCTCTGGCCGCCGTCTTACAAGTCAGATCAGGCTCATTTTTGGTTCACACACTCGTGAACAGATGCTCTAGATACTCTGAGGGTACCAAACTTGTACTTTGATTTTCAAGTCAAGGTCAGGTCATCACAGGTCACGAAAATATTATATCATCCGTCGGTCACGTGACACATGTTTTATGGTCCATTTAGGCCAAACATTTCGAATTTGATGTCGTCTGTGTCATTCGAGGTCATTTTGAGTCAAATTTAGCCTAGGTCAGGTCACTTTTAGGTCAAAAAAGGTCAAGTTTTGAAGTTAATTTTTTTTCAACAAAAAAGATGTCTATTCGATGCAGTTTGAGCTCAGGAACACGATGGTGCTATTTATATTGGCGTACGATGTCAAATTCGTACTGAAAAATGGATTTTAAAAATTAATAATTGTTAATTTTTTGCAATAATTCGTATAACTTGGCCATTTTTGAAGATATTTAGCTAAAACTTGCTAGAGTTAGTCATAATAATGCGTTCTATCACATATATTCCGTTTTTTTTTTCGAAAAGTCAAAAACTTTTTGAAAAAAATGTAAAAATATAAATTTTGAATTTTATGATGTTAAATTTTCGAAATTTTCAAAATTTTGAAAATCCGAGATAGCAGTTTGATAGCGCAGTCTATTCTGAGTCCTCTCATGCAAAGAAATTGGATCTCGCTTAAAAACTGAGCTCTTGGGAGCGATTGCCGTGGTTCAATGTTTTGCGTCGAAATCGGCCGAACATGACGTCACTCTGACGTCATTTCCGGCCGACCTATGGTAGGTACGAAGTTCAAATTTTGACACAAGGTGTCAAATTGATGCAGCCGAAGGTACTGAAAGTGTGGCGTCGATATGTCAAGCGGTTTGGAAGTTATTGCAGAAAAACGGGAGGGGGGCTATAAATAGCCCCCCCCCCCAGTGGGGCGCGGGTTAAGGTGGGAGGGTCCCTTTAATGACACCTTGACAATGTCGAGAAAAAAAAACGCTTAGGAGATTTAACAGCCTGAGATACATAAGGAAGGGACTCTTCCGTCCTCGCTATCCTCAGGAAAAAACCAATCCGCATCGCCCCTAGTCTTCATGCTTCCCTCTCTGGACTGGAGGTCACCTCACCAGCCAACCTGTAGTTGATGTCGGATCCATTCCAGTCCAGGACACATAATCCTCTTCGGGTGACCATTTGGGAGACGGCTGGACCGTCCCGACAGGGCAATCGTCCCACGGGAACAGTCTCGCTTTCGCAGATCACTGGCGCTGGCTCGCACAACCCAATTACTACACCAGAACAATGTCATAGCTCTGCAAGGGCCTTTTCAGACCGAAAAAGATGGCTCCCAACAAAACAAACAATTCTCTCATTCAGTATTGTATCTCATCAAGCACCACATGTTTTTCAGAGTGTTTATTATGCGTTCCGTCCAAAAAAGCGCAGTTCAATTTTCTCCCATTGACTTGAGCGATCTCAAAATTGACCTGGCCTTTCTGTCAACAATGTCAAACTTGCAAGGTTAACGTTTCAAATACATATACTGTTGCCCATTGAAATCGCTGAAAGTTCTAAAGCGATCGGTTAGTCGGTGTATTTAGATATAATGAGCAGCAGGAACTTTCCTTGCGGTAAGGTCGCTTGACGTGACCTGGTGTTATGACCTTGAATTGAAAGACTTGGGCGGGAAAAATGGGTCATTTGAAATCTTAAAATGCTAGATTTTAACAATAATTGCAAGCACTATCCCGGCTTAATAGTGAATGAGAAGGTAGCGATTCCCCAACCCCATGTTTAGCTCCTATAATTGAGCTAGCTGCTGGATCCTCGCGAAAAAAAAACGAGCGCTTGCGTCGTTACGTGACGCAGCGACTGGTACCACATTTTAAAATATCAGTGACCTCTTAGGGCAGGTCAAGGGCCCCAAGGCATTAGATCGGTTTTTGGTAAATAACTTCGCAAAAATGGTCCCATTATCGTCATTTCGATACAATCGTGTTTTCTGTTCTCAGACGCGTCGATTTATATGCTTTTTTTGTTTAGGTGAAACAATTTAGGATGTTTACCTCAGGTCAACGTCATGTTAGGGCAACACAGGTCACGAAGCTGTTGAAAAGAGGACACGTTGCATAACATTTGATTTGGCAAGTCTTGCAAAGTCCATTGATGGCTGTCCCGACTGGCTAGCTCATTTTGATTGGGAGTTATTGACGAAGCACTCCTATGACCCTAGTGACGTCATAAATGACGTCACGCAAGGTGAACAATGCAAAAGTGAAGCATTAGACCTTGCCAAGAATGAATGAAGTCACGGTTTCATGTGCTTGAGGTATAGTTTCAAATAATTTCCGACGCCAAATTAACAGTTTCCACATTTCCCCATTATGCTCATATGACACTAAGTGCATTGCGGATTTGCACCATTTTATAACCGACAACCGTGCAGAGGTTTGGTGCTCTGAGATTCCGCGCCGGGCCGGGGGATGTCTGAACACCCTCCCCCCTTCTAACTCGGCTCCTGGGCCACATATAGCGACACGTGGTAAGCGCAATCGAAAGAACGTCCAAAATAAGGACGAAAACACTTCAGTCGTTTTTTGGGTCAGGTCAAAAGTCAGGTCACCAGAGGACACCAAAGGTAAAATGTTGACTATTTAAACATTTTGGAAACTGCCGACAGCTATCTCGGAAACCAATAGAGCTACAGCGCCGCGGAAAAACGCATTCGATAGCCCTTTTACAGACCTTTCTGAATAATGTCTCAGATTTGACCTCAGGTCAACGGTTTAGCCTTCAGAGGGCAAAAACTCCAAAAATAGCCGTTTTACGAGGTGTTTTTTTCGGCAATAACTTTTGACTCAAAAGAGCCATCACACTACTTTTGCCAGCATTGTGTTCCTCTCGTCGAGACGCGTCGAATGAACTATAATTTGACCTTGAAAGGTCAAAATTGACCTGACCCTAGGTCACCGATATCAAAATTCCGAGACATACATTTTATAAATAATGTTGCTCTCATCAATCGCTGAGAGTTTCAAGGCAATCGTTCAGTCGGTGAAGCTACGACGAGCATTCTTATTTTTTTCTTAGGTGAGGTCACTTGGCGTGACCTGGTGACCTGACCTAAGGCGACCTGGGTCTTATATTTGCACATGTGTGGAAAAGATGCACGAACAGATGTGCCAAAAACGGCGGCGCGGAAACCGCAGGGGGGGGTTCAAACACCCCCCCCCCCGGCCCGGCGCGGGTTAACCCTCGCCGGACCTATTGGTTTTCTACATACGCGCCGGCCGAGGGGGGGGGGGCGGGTACGACCCCCCCCCCTCGCCGTTTCGCCCCTGGTGGAGCTAGCGCGTCGCGGAAAAAACGAGCGTGTGCGCCGTTACGAGACGCAGAGATTGGTACCCGATTTTAAGGTCCTAGGTCAACCGGTGACCTCTGAGGTCAGGTCAAGTGCCCCAGGGTATGGTTCAGTTTTTGGTGAATAACTTCGCAAAAAACGGCCGCAGAGCGCCGATTTTGGCAGCATCGTGTTCGTCTCGCTCAGGCGCGTCGAATGATATACTTTTTGTCCGGGTCAGGTCAACTTGGGGTGTTGACCTCAGGTCAAGGTCAGGTCAGCACCCCCAGGTCACGAAGTTGGTCGAAAGAGGTCATGTCGCATATCATTCGATTCGGCAGGTCTTCCTGAGTCCATTGGTGGCTTTCCCGACTCGCTAGCTCAATTTGTTCAAGAGTTATTGACGAAAAACTAATATGACATTGATGACGTCATAAATGACGTCACGCAAGGTCAACATTACAAAAGTGACGCATCTAACCTTGCAAGGAGTGCATCAAATCACGATTCTGTGTGCTTGAGATAGTTGGAGATCGTTCCCGGCGCCAGAATAGCAGTTTTCATTTTTCCCCATTGACTTATAATGGTGAGGTCACGAAAATGACCTGACCTCATATGACCTTTAGGAAAAATCCGAGATATACAAGTTGTGGGACTCATAATGGATACTAGATCCTGCAAGTTTCATTTCCCTGTGACATCTCCTCTGGCAGTGAGGGCGTTGCGAAGTTGCGACATCTGAAGACCGTGCAGAGGTTCACTTATGACGTCATAGGTCAGTGACCTGACCTGACCCAAAAATGCGGTTGGTGTCAAAAGATGCGGCTTGGATCAAAGGTCAGGTATGCCAAGTTTTAGCTCTCTATCGCCAGCGTGTTCGGAGCTATCGCGAAAAAACCCTATGGGGGGGGCGGCACCCGCCCCCCCCCCTCGGCCGGCGAGGGTTAAGACGTCATAGCTAAGTGACGTTACCTGAAAACGTGGTTGATGTCAAATGATCCGGCTTGAATCAAATGTAAGGCATATGAAATGTCAGCCTTCTACCATCAGTGTGCTTTGAGCTACCGCAAAAAACATGGTGGCGGTATCCACCCCTTCTTCTCGGCCGGCGAGGGTTAAACCTCGCTTTGAATTATTGCAGATAATGATGCGACCGCAAACAAAGTATTCATCTGTGTCTAGAACGGCCGCTGACTTGTTGGACAAGATCTCCAATATTGATTTGCTAGATGGGAATAAAATGCTCGGTATGTGATACATATATACCCCTCGATTTGCCCTCGCGCTTAGTCTATTCCAATCATCACTGTCGCTTTTTATCCGAGATGATGTCGCCGCTAAACGGGTTGTTTTGTTTGCTTGCTTGCATTAAATGGTCATTACGGATTGATTATTGAAGGATTATGATAAAATAGGAATGGGGCAAGGGAGGATATGCACTGCGTCTACATGTGTTTAATTTAGATCACAAAGGCATCATTTCCGGCATCGTGCAGAGTCACTATCTTCCCCTCCTCTGCACTGCGGCATCTCTGCGCCCCACACACGGCGTCCTCACTCCACGGCCGGCCGCCGCCAACTGACCCACTCGCCGGGCGCCGCGACCTGACCCGTGTCGCGTAACCTGCGCAGTAGAGTCGGGGCTGGAATCCGGGGGTTCGGCCGGCCGGCCGCCTCTGGAGCGGGGGACTTTTTTAGTAGACCTACTGTACAAAAAGGGGCTATTGGTATATTCAGCCCAAATGAACACGACACAAACATACTAGCAAGTATACATGTCTCAACCAAGACTGCCCTGCCAACGGGCCGCCACCCCTCCCCCCGCGCGGCGCAATGGTGTCCCCACCCAAACTAGAAACCCTGTCGTGTGTGTCCTCCCCCGGAAAAAGTCCTAACTAGAAAAAAAAACCGGGGGACCTAGTTGGGGAAAAAACCACATTTTGTGGAAAAACCCATCTTTATTTAAGAGTGTGGTGCGTGTGAAAAAAAAGCCCCAAAAATGGTGGTGGGTGGGTGGGAAACGCAAAAACATTTCAGAGCGAGAACACTGCTGACTTGCGTCAGACCGGGCGGCTTAGAACAGAGTGACCGCGCAAATGCACTCAAACCCCGCGCCGTCACCGTCACGTGACACGAGTCGCTCCACCAATCAGAGGAGGCCGCCGCCTTAGCGGCCTTGCCGCCCGGGGGCGCAGGCGGCCGCCCGCCTGCCGCCGAACGCTGCTCGCCGAGGCCGGCCCGGCTCCGGGGCCGCCCCAGAGAAGACGCTCGTAGTGTCGCGGAAAAACCGGTTATATCTTGTCATATATAACCGGGCGTATTTTCCGCTTCCCCTTCGAGCTGCCAGCAAACATAGAAACAATTAGCTATGCTATTCGTTACCAATCTCAGCGCAAACCTCACAACCAAGTCCCTCCAGGAAAACACTGTAGCTGTACAAAAAGGGGCTATTGGTATATTCAGCCCAAATGAACACGACACAAACATACTAGCAAGTATACATGTCTCAACCAAGACTGCCCTGCCAACGGGCCGCCACCCCTCCCCCCGCGCGGCGCAATGGTGTCCCCACCCATTCAATACATCCACCCAGACACCAATGCGCCAAAATAAAACACCCCCTTCCCGAGACCAGCAGACCGAATGGGGGATACAAATTAACACAAAAAGACCTATAGTCGCCGCCAGTGTCGAGACCAGTGGCGGAACCCCTCAAATACGTGCTTGGTTGAAGGTAGGTAATTATTTCCTCAACCTGGCCCGAAGCTTACCAGAAACGCCACGATCCCCTAAAACCTGCCAACATGAATGTGAGCGATACAGCGGTCACCAATGAAGAACAATATTACGGCATTTATACCGAAGCCCTTGCAGCAGGACTAACAACCAGTAGCATTAGCCACTACTGCGATGATAGCCTCCACCAACTAAAGGCCCTCGATATACCCGCCGAAAAAAAAACAACCATCCATGAGTTCTGAGGCCTCTGACAACAGAAGCTGTATTTTCCTTGACCTTGAACCTATGCACAATGCACATGCCTATCAGCGCGACCATGAATTTTCCCAGAACCTTGGAAGGGGTTATAGAACAGTATCAACGAAGGTCGTTGACAGCCGCCCAGCAAAAAAGGGGAGGGCTCTCGGCCCGCTCCAGGAATCAGCGCTCTAAGCCGCCGTAAGGACACCCGCGCTACCGGGCGTCCTAGCGGCAGCCACCTACGGGTAGACTAGCGAGCCGCCCCGCGGCCGTTGTAGAAGGTGGAAGAAGGGAGCATCCCGAGCAGCACCAGGGGCCGTGAGAAACGGCTTCCCCGGGCAGACTAGCGAGCTGCTTCTTTCTTTTATTATTGCTAATGTTAATTATTATTGTTATTATTGTTATTATTGTTATTATTATTGTCATTATTATTGTTATTATTGTCATTATTATTGTTATTATTGTTATTATTTTGGCGCCGTCCCCCCAAAAAAGCATGGTAACCCAATGGTTGTTAGGCAACTGACAACAGAGGCCACAGTTACCGTTACGTGTACCTTAATCCCTGTGATATGCGTGGCAATGATAACGACCATGAATGTTACCTAAAACTTTGCAAAGGTTAAAACAGTGACCACGAAACTATAGGTAATCAGGTCATAGATAGCCGACCAGCAAAAGGGGAGAGCTCTCAACGCCCGCCGGCATCCACATTCAAAACCGCCGGAATGACGCCTGCGCTACCGGCGTCCTGGCGGCAGCTGCACCAACGAGCAGACGAGCAAGCCGCCCCGAGGCCGTTGTAGAAAAACACATCCCCGGCAAACTAGAGAGCTGCCCAGAGGCCGTTGAAGAAGGGGACTACCACGGGCAGACTTGCGACTAGCGAGCTACACCCGAGGCTGTTGCAGGAGGGGACGCCCGCGGGCAGACTAGCGAGCCGCCCCGAGGCCGTTGTAGAAGGGGGCACCCCCGGGTAGACTAGCGAGCTGCCCCGAGGCCGTTGTGAAGGACACCCCCAGGCAGACTAGCGAGCTGTCCCGGGGTCGTAGAAGGGGACACCCCCGGGCAGACTAGCGAGCTGCCCCGGGGTCGTTGTAGAAGGAGACACCCCCGGGCAGACTAGCGAGCTGCTCCGATGCCTTTGTAGAAGGGGACACCCCCGGGCAGACTAGCGAGCTGCCCCGAGGCCGTTGTGAAAGGGACACCCCCGGGCAGACTAGCGAGCTGTCCCGGGTTCGTAGAAGGGGACACCCCCGGGCAGACTAGCGAGCTGCCCCGAGGCCGTTGTAGAAGGGGACACCCCCCCCCGGGCAGACTAGCGAGCTGCCCCGGGGTCGTTGTAGAAGGGGACACCCCCGGGCAGACTAGCGAGCTGCCCCGAGGCCGTTGTAGAAGGGGCACCCCCGGGCAGACTAACGAGCTGCCCCGAGGCCGTTGTAGGAGAGGATATCCCCGGGCAAACTAGCGAGCTGCCTCGGGGTCGTTGTAGAAGGGGATACCCCCGGGCAGACTAGCGAGCTTCACCCGGGACTTGTAGAATTGGGCATCCCAAGATTCTCCAAATGTTTAGGGCAATTACCCGACCTGAATACCAAAATACACGCTGTTGAAATCTGATAGTATCCGCATCCCCCCGCCACGGGCAACAAGCTTGCCTTCCCGCTAAGCTCCGGATTGATCAGGGACCAAAAGACCGGCATACAGACAGCCCCTACGCTGTAAACAGGCCAATATGGGTAAAAATTGCCGTAGCTTCCCAGCTCGACACGTTTTGGAGGTGTTTACTGCCTCCAAACGCCGAGCTGCCTCAATGTCACCCATAGAAGGTACAGTAACTCACCCACCAACCAATCATAGGCAGGTCCTGAGTGACAAGAGTACATAACCTGAGTACACACACCAGGTTGCTATCATAAAAATGTTAGAAATTACTCGTAACATCGTATGGTAAAATTAAAATTCCAACCACTCAATGACCCCCGGTGACGCCGACAACGCGAGCAGCGACCGCGCGCGACCCCTGACAGCGCGCCTCCGAATAAATTAATAAAAAATATATAACGCTTGGAAAAAGGCCATACATCACAAAAACAGCTCACCTCCCAAAGGGTACGCTCACTACGCCAACCCCTACGCCAGTATCAGTTGTCCTGTATGGGAACCACGTTTCAACCATAGCCAGGCATAACCAACGACAACTCTACAAACTCAACTCCCAACCCTCAACACCAACACCACCGGTTAACACCGGCCCACCTCAGTGGCCACTCAACACCTAAGCCGGCCAGGTCGCGCGCTTGGAGCTGCTACCCCTTGGAAGAATGAGCTGAATCCACTCAAACGGAGTGTAGAATGCCAATGTCCAGCGTTCTAAGCAAAAGCAAAAAGGTATAACAAATTCCATCTAAAGTGATCAAGTACCTACCTACCGGAGCAATACGTAAACCCCCCAGTTACTTAAATATCCTGGGCAACATTTGGTGTTGACCAGTGAAGCGCCATCAATAAATTGTTTTTTATATTGTTTGTTTGTTTTTATTTTTACTATACAATTCTTTTAGTTTTTTTTATTTCATATACCTACACTTTTTATACCTAACCCCCATTTACCCAAATAACCTAAGCGCAATTGACGTTGACCAGTGAAGCGCCATAAACTACTATTAAAACTCATCGCTCCGACAGCACCACGCCACTATAGCTGAGCCCGCCATTCACGGGGTGCGCTCACCATGGCAAACCTTATGCCAGTAGCCGTTTACCTGCATGGGAACCAAGGTTCAACCATAGCCAGGCATAACCGGACAACTCTACAAATTCAACCACCGCTCACAACACCATCACCACATCATTGGTGAACCGCACTGGCCCACATCAGTGGCCACCCAACACGTAACCCGGCCAGGTTCTGCACTTGGAGCCGCTATCCCGTGAAAAAATGAGCTGAATTCACCCATACAGAGTGTGGAACGGCTAAGTCCAGCGATCTAAGAGAAGAAAACAATAAGACCCCTAGTTTGTAAATGATGAGTTGTAACCGATGAGTTTTTTTTTAACCTACCCCTCCCAGAACAAATTAATATTTTAACTGGAAATAAACCATACCCAGCCATAAACCACTCCAAATAACTCCGCAACTAGCCCACTTTCCACCTCTTACTAACCATACACCCGGACCAGTTAGGCATCCCACCAACCCCTCCATTATTAACAAATTGCATACGAACTTTATCAGCCATCAAAGTATAAAAAACAATCAACGTCCTTGCAAAAGCAATATTGCATACAGAACACACATTAATTATTGAAAAATACTTCTTAGCGAAAGAACCCACAAAAAAAACTGAATTTCATACTCCCTTTGCTCTGCGACGGTTGCACTAGATCGCCAAAAAAACACGGCCAAGGCGGCCACAACCGAGCTGCGACCATCTGGACAGCTCAACACTCAGTCAGTACTGAGTGAGTGACGTCAACCCTGATGCTGGCGAGGGGTACCAGTGCCCAAAAATTTGTTGATTAAGGCATGGGAAACGTCACCCAAATGAAAATCACTGTTCACTCGCCTCCAATTTTTAATAGCCCATTTTCCACTCCCATTTTTACCCAGAAAAAGCGTTCGCATGGATGGATAGCCATTTTACTTCCCACATTATACCAGCCTTTTATGAAATTTTGCCGCGCATCCTTTTTCACTCTTTTTATGCCTTATTTGACCATCAATTTTCCACCCCACACTATTCCTTTTTGGTGAGAAATTTTCATAGACCCGGGAACAGGGGGGGGCAGCGGGGGTGCTTGCCCCCCCCCCCCCCCCAACTTGAGCCGTGGGGGCGTCGCCCCCTCAACATTGAGGCAGAGAGAAAGGACCTTTCCTCCCTTTTCCGGACTTCTTTCCTTCTTGTTTCCTTTATATATCTTATCAGGACACGGCCTTTCCTTGCCATCTGAATGGTTTCTGCCGATACAGTATCGATTTGATATCTGCTATTGTCATCCCACTGGTTTGGGCCTGATTGATTGGTAGTTTGGCAGGTCAGCTTTTACATACATATACTGGACCATTTTGAGCCAACCCTGAGAAATACATAACGTACAACGGTGGTAAAATCGTTGCTATAGGTATAACACAGTTTACCCGCTCCGGGTGTGAGGGAGGGGTGTGGGGCAATGAGTGCACTGACGTGGCGCCCACGGAAGGCCGGTAGGGATTAAAGCTCAGCGACACCTTGGGCCTGTATGGCGCCTCCGGTTATCGGTAGCATCCTCAGAATCACCGGCGTAGGGCCCTTAGAGCCGCCGGTAAGGGGCCCGTAGAGGCACCGGTGTGGGACTGTCATGCAGGTGCCGGTGCGGGCGCTGAGAGGCACCAGTGTGACTCTCTCAGAGGCGCCGGTGAGGGTCCTACAGGCGTTGCTGTGGGCCCTCATAGACGCTGGTGTGGAGCAGTTACAGACTGGTGTGGGACCTGAGCTGCTGACGCGAACCCTCTACAAGCCGGCAGGGGGTTCTCAGTGACCGGCAAGAGGCCCCCGTCACCGGTGTGGGGCCCTCAGAAGTCACTAGTGGGTGGTCCCTAGATGCGCACTGCGCAGGTGTTTGGTAGGGATTCGAGTCCTCACTCTCAGAGCCGCCGATATAGGGCTTTAATAGGCACTGGTGTAGGCACTCAGAGTTGGAGGCGTGAAACCCTCAGAGACACCGGTGTGGGTCCTCATAAGCGCCGATGAGGGCCCCCACAGTTGCCGTTATTGGGCCCTCAGAAAAATAATTGTGGGACCATGACTCAGAGGCCGGAGTGGGGCCTTAAGGAGATCTTAGTGTGGCAATTTAGGGCCCATGCGGTGCTCTAACGAGCCGAATGGGGCCCTCCCGAGTCGAAATATGGCCATCGTTAAGCCTCAGATCAAATGGTGCCGCAGGGCCCCCCGGACCCGAGGGTCCCTGTGAACCCGATTGGGGGGGGGGGGGGAGTGCGTGTTCCCTTAGACCCCTAGCTACGCCACTGTTTCATATGCATCAAGTCAGGTATTTTAGGCTCGCCTCCCCCCCCCCCCAACTTGAAAATCGTTCCCGGGCCCCCAGGAATTTTCCTCAGACACCCCAGCCAAAATACAATTTAGGGACACCGAGGGGTACCCCAGTCCTAACAACGTATACTGACTAAATCCTTTTTACCTATTATTGATAGCACCTGACCTGTATTGTTCATTTGCTGATTGCAGGAGAAAGGTCATCCCATATCCTATAGCGACAAGTAGAAAAAAAAAATCAAAGAAACAGACTGCTTTGAATATAGTTATAGACGATTTAACAAGCCTCAGCAGCAGCAGCAAACCAAGGTTGAAAACACGTTGAACTTAGAGTTGACTAGATTTCATTTTTTTTTAATACCTTCAGGCCTCGTAACGATTTTATCAGAATTTTATTACCTTTACTTACCTCATGTTCCTATTGGTGGAACCAAATATCCCCACAAAAATGCCGATATCGCCCATGCCCAAGCGTTCACTATCTACCCTATCGGGTCCCCCTAGAACCTCCATTAACAGATATGTACCGGGCCCGGCATACATGGAACAACGTACCTTTCAAAACCCCGGCCACCTTGGCCTATACCTGACGATGTCCCGTAAGACCTGCTAGGCAGCACGGGCAGCACCACTGGAGCTAGATGAGCTGGGAGGGGTCGGAACTCCCTCAGCTGACGCGGGAGCTGTGAAGAAATCCTCCAGCGGCCAAAGAAGACTCTGGCCCAGCGGGCCGGCCCCGCCGAGTGTGCCGATCCGTCGCCGTTCAGAGTCGGATGCCAACCACCCACCAAGCCATGGAAGAAAAAAACGGATTGTGTCACATAACCATTTTTAGCCGAAAGCTCGTATCAAAGGAGGGTATCGGGAGGGATTATACATACTGGAGCCATTTATCTGACAATGCGCGCGATGACACATCGGCAGGATATGCATATTGCATACCAACATTACCATGATGATTGATGTCGCTTATGCATGCCTAGGCAATGCTCTATTTATTGACCACGACAAAAAGGCACCTTACTCTGGCAAAAAAAAAAAAAACGATTCACAAACGCCACTACCATAAAAAAAAAAATGAAAACAGTTAACTCGCACCTCAATGTAGAGTGAGAGCAAAACAATCACGGGCTACCATAAAACTGCATCGTTATAGAAAATGGCATACCTAATGCAGTCTTTAAATATGAGGGTGAAAACTTCCTTTGGGTACTATCCTGTAACTTACTATATTATCGCCAGTGCATCCAAACTACCTAACATAATTTCCCATCTAATCTAAAATATCCTAGTCCCGACTCCCGAGACTTACCACACAAGTGGTTTCCACTATCACCTCTGCACCTCCGTACCTATATCACCCACTTAACCTTTCACTCCAACCTAACCAGGTAACAATACCATTTTAGACCAATACCATTGCATTGGGTATCATTAGCATGAACTCCATTTACCCTCTCAAGTCTCACCTGGTAGTTGGTACCCTTATCAACAATCCCTAACCCACTAATGAAAACCCCGCTCGGACACGCTCGGACAGAGCCAACATCACCAGCAGCTCATTCTCCACGGGGTACGCCCACCTGGCACACCTTACGCCAGTAACCGTTCACCTGTATGGGAACCACAGTTCAACCAATACCAGGCACCACCAAACGGCAATTCTACCAACTCTCTGCACAACCACCGGCCAACACCACGTGGCCACCAAACCCTACGCCGGCCAGGCCCACCTGGCCCACCTGGGCGTACCTCCACGGGGTACACCCACCTGGCACACCTTACGCCAGTAACCGTTCACCTGTATGGGAACCACAGTTCAACCAACACCAGGCACCACAAAACGGCAATTCTGCCAACTCCAACCATCGGCCAACACCACGTGGCCACCAAAAACCCCACGCCGGCCAGGCCGTGCACTCTGAGCTGCTACACCGAGAAGCATGAGCTGATTTCACTCACACTGAGTGTAGGATGGCAAAGTCCGGCGTTCCGTTCCAGGGAAGAAGAAGAAAAAAAAACAGTTTCAGCTATGTTACACATAGCAAGAACCTACACCCAATCTCCCAAAATCTGAAAAACACCACCAAGCAAATTAGCAGTCCATGTTTCATTCTTTTATCCAACCTTCAAAGAACCTATAATACCAGGCATTTGCCGACCCATTGCTCATCGACCCCTTTCTTACCTCGATAGCACAACATAAGCACAAAAATAACCAAACCTCATGCCGAAAATAAAAACAAACAACTAACAAACAACAAACCAGTAAAAATAAACATAAAAAACCCGAAAGGAAAAACATCCTCGTCAATCAATATAACAACGATATAAAACCGAACTTATACTCCCCTTGATGTCTTCCAGTTTCCACTGAACACGACCGCAGTAAACGCAAAAACATTTCAGAGCGAGAACACTGCTGACTTGCGTCAGACCGGGCGGCTTAGAACAGAGTGACCGCGCAAATGCACTCAAACCCCGCGCCGTCACCGTCACGTGACACGAGTCGCTCCACCAATCAGAGGAGGCCGCCGCCTTAGCGGCCTTGCCGCCCGGGGGCGCAGGCGGCCGCCCGCCTGCCGCCGAACGCTGCTCGCCGAGGCCGGCCCGGCTCCGGGGCCGCCCCAGAGAAGACGCTCGTAGTGTCGCGGAAAAAACCGGTTATATCTTGTCATATATAACCGGGCGTATATTTGTGCAAAGCGTACCAAGCATTACCTTCTACAACATAACCTAAATCTAATGCACACTTTTCAGGTTCTGCAATGGAACATAATTTCAGAAGATTTAAAAACGCGATCAGTGTATTGATTTTCCCACTGTTGTTTCGCCGTCTATTACACTAATCTCCGGCTCTTCCGCGGCAAATGGGCACAAAAAACAGCGCGCACACACAGGGCAATCAGGGCAATCGGTCGAGTCCAGCACAGCGCACCATTACTGGCAGTGATACACAGGACTCATTAGACAGCACCGTGACACAATGAACACTTACGGAGCACGTACACAGAGCTTTTGTCGGCTGTTTTTCTTTCCACTCACAACGTGCTCACATTTTCTACGTCTTTTTGACATCCGCGCCGTCATAATGCAAAATTGTCGCTTCAAATTGGTTGTTATTTTATTTTTAGCCCGTTCGACTGACAACTGCCGGTGACCTGATGTTGCCGGCACTATTCTGGATCGAGAATCGCCACCGGCACATTTTCCTTGACCGTTGCACCTTTCGGAGGAGTCAGCACGATGCATTTGGAGCTCTGACTAAGCGCTGCTTTGTCATTCCGGCTGAGCCAATCGGATCCAGTTTCGAAGCAGCTGCACGAACAGACTCGGTCGGGGCGCACCGATGTCGTCTCCTGCCGTCGGGCTCAGCAAACGTCACCGACAGACGTGTAGCTGCATTAGGATCGGTGCCAAGCTGTGTTTCTTCAACAGTTGCAACATTTCTGGTTGACTTAATTTTCTAACAAAGCGTTCAATGAATAGAGTATCAATGTATGCAGTTATTGCATGACAAATGTCCGTGCATCAGCTTGATTATGTTTGGTTTAGCATGCTAGCAAATCAACGCGAAGTTTTGACACTTCCCTTCCGTCATTCATTTTTTACTTAGTGCTGAGGGTCGCTGATTCATTCAATCCCAACATGACTCATCTCTACTAACCACTCCATTCAGCGGCAAAGTTTCCCCTGCCGTGCCGGCGCCGTCGCTGCGCCCTAACGCCGGTGGTAGTGTCCAAGTGTCGTCGGTGTTGGCAGCGACAGTGGCGGCGGGCTTTGTTGTCGTGTGGCAACCACCATTACGTTGCCATACATATATCGAGCCACCGGTCCCTGGGGGGCGCGGCGGCGGCCCCGGCCCGGCCGCGGGGTCCGGGAGGGGTCCCGAGGGGCCCTTCGCCGGAAGGACAGGCCCCGGGGAGGTGTGGCACATGAGGTCAGAGGACCGACAATGCTGGCTGTCTGTATGACCGATGGCAGGTGCCTATGGAACAAAGCAGTGACAACACATGTCATGAGGGAGAATAAGTATGAAGTATTCAGTCAAGTAGCAATTGAATTAAGCATTTATCCGTGCATCCGTATCAGGTATGCTTTTGGATGTAAGAATGTGATTAGCATTCATGGAACTTTATAATGAAGTGGGTCGCTCTATTTCTGAACGCCAAAAAGCAAAAATAACAGAGGCATGAATAATACCCCTAAAGCATGGCGCAGCGCTCGAAGCGCCCCAGATGGCCCCCGAGCGACCTTCCTGTGCCGATACTGTCTGCCGAGCGACCCGAGGGGCGCAGAGTCGTGTCGGGTCGCGGTCGGGCCGGGCCCGCTGGCACGGAGCCCAGCCCGGTCCAGTGTATCGAAGATCCCTCCCCCGACCTGCCCCGCCCCTGCGCCCCCTGACAGTCCGATTTGTGTGCTGAAGGTCGATCTAAGAGAGGGGTATGATGGTATACCCGGGGGTCGGAACGGCGGAGGTCATCCTATGAGAGAGTGTGACGCACTGGATTCGCGGTTGACACTGAAAAGGTGCTGGCACCGGAGAAGCGTCACACTCCATGAATAAGCCGTGCTAATGACGGCATGCTCTCGTTCTGCTCGCGATATGCCTATACGATTTGGTAACATGGACTAGTCCTAATGTCTTGTTGAACATTTTTTTATAAATAAATTTGCTTTGATATTGACGTTTTGCTATTTTACAATTAAATAAGTTCACTGGGTCTTAAAGGGACCCTCCCACCTTCAAAAAAGTTAATAAATTGGCATGAAAGTGATGTCGCTCGGTTCAGAAAGAGCAAAACGAATATCTACCAAATTTCATCAAAAATATTCACCGGTTTCAAGATATTAGACTTTTACTTTTGTTTACTTTTTGGGATCTCCGCTGTTCCTAGCGACTTTATTTGAAAGTGCGGCATTTGTTGCGCGCAAAGCAGCATATACCACCGCGTGCTACAAAACGTTTTAGTCAAACATTTAACGGACGTTCGAAAGCCTGATGACGTCATCAGATTCCCGTAATGGTTAAGAGATAGGGACCACGCTGGTCCCACCTGCAAGTAAAGGGAAGAAATTTCTTGAACACCATAAAGCTGCGGGGGTTGCGACCAGGATAAATGGTGGTTTCTGAGCCTGGCCGCAAACTTGGCTATCTCAACTCAAACTAATGTTAAGGTGGGAGGGTCCCTTTAACCCAGTAAACTTTTTTTACAGGCGAACCATGACACATATACATTATACACTTAGGCACACATATACAGTGTACACATATAGGGACATATGCACATAGGCACACATATACACTGAATGCATGTGTGGCTGCTTCCGGTTTCTAAGGGAGCGATATTCTAGTTCCCAACGGTGTAAATGAGTTCAGTTCACGTTCGTGGAAGGTGAGGAGTGATAAGAACTGCTGAAGTGTTTAATGAGGCAGCTGAAGTACTACCGGATGCATTGATTTTGCAGACTGTGCACCGGGTCACGATATGTTGCAGCGAATAAGCGATAATATGCGCCCAAAATACAGACCCTCTGACATAAACTTGCATAATTGCAGAGGTAAACTGACAAGAGAGTGTCCCTCCAACATGTCGTACTTTTTAACTATCTAGTGTTAAAGCACGTTACGTGCTACCCAGGATCACTGTGCCATAGACATCGAGCTACTCTGCATTCTATCGGCATCATTTGGTATCAATGGTATAAATGCAACATGTGCACTTCATTTCACAGCTGGAATGTGTCTTCATGACCGTGCTCAAAATTCCACCTTTTGTATCATACATGAGTTGCCTGAGGTCACACTATGTATTTCCCGGCATATACAGGGTTGGGCAGATAAATTGGGACAAAATACATATTTGCATTTAGAACGCCGTAGCTTAGAAATTTGTAAACATAGGCATTTCAAATTTGGATCACATATTGTCACACCAATTTTACACATTTTCACCAAATGTGGTCACCGTGGTCCACATGCATCAGTCCTTATCGGTGCCTGGACTGGCCGCACGCGCGGCGAGATCTTCCGTCTGAAATGGCTCGTAATTGTAGCCAACTGGCACTGCTGAGGCTCACCACAGTCACATGGGGACGTTCGCTAGACTCACCCGCAAAAACGCCCCAGGAACCAGAACTTGTGTGGGCTGAGGTTTACTGAGGAAGGGGGCATTTTCCCTTGGGTACAGTTTGCGGGATCCTCCGTTTCAGGAGATTTTGTATTTAATTTACTCTATGCCGGGGAGCTGACTCTTCGAAGAGCATCACTCCATGCAGGATGTTGCCTTCTTTCATCTTGTTGATTCGAACTGCCGGAATAATGGTTAGGTACCCTGTAATGGCGAACCCCCTCCCGATTCCGTAAAATAAGGGGGCCCCACGTGACCGTCAGAAGTCACCGGGTGGAATGCCATCACCGATGTCTGCTGCATGCTTTTTGGAACTAAGATCACGTCTTCTGGGCTGGTTGCGATGTTACATGGTGTTTGCGGTTGTTCAGTGTTCGGTTATGGGGATACCATCGTCGAAAAAGACCTGCACGTGCTTGCTCGCTTCTCCAAGCCCTTTAAGAGGAAACAATCTTTTTAACGTCACAGCTGCTTCAACATCTATGTTGACAGGTTGATATGCATCAATGCATAAGAGTGCATGTTTGAGGTGCTGCATGGTATATCGCTTTCTCATTGCGCGGCTACCTTCGTTGTAAGCTCGCGCCACTGTTTTCGCGAGGATCCTCTGATTTAACTGAATTTTGCCTTTTAGCCCCCCTGGAAAACCGGGGGAGCGGCTGGTGTCAATGCAATAGGTATGTAAGGATGAGTCAATATCATCTCTTCCTCCAACGTTTAAGTCTGTTCGATAAACACTACTTTCAGCCATTTGATGGAGCATAATTAGAGTATTGGCACGTATGTGGGCGCGGACTAAGTTGATAGTGGCTTGCTTAAGCCCACGTTCTGCGATCAGCAGACTCAAAATTACAACACAACCTGCATATCATGGAAACGTATTCATTAGCCTATATTTATGTTCAAAAATTATCTTTATCACTCAAAAAATAGTCGTTTTAGAGGAAGTTGAAATTTGTCCCAATTTATCTGCCCAACCCTGTAATGCTCGCTATTCAGTGTCGTTGCGGCGGAGCGGCTGACCCGACCCAGCGCCGAGGACAATGCTCCAGAAACCATTTGGAATGTCTGTGTGTTCCGCCGCAACACTGCCGGAAAAGTAGCATGACAACAGGGGCGTCGCCATGGGTTTTTGAGTGGGGGGGGGGGACGAAGCTCGACGGATCCTGCAGGATTTTTTTCTATGCTAGAACCCCGCAACCCCGTTTTCAGCCTTTTCTCTGGATTTGATGCACTTTATTTTCGATGTAGCCGGCTTTTATTATTTTTATTGCGCACTTCTTTTCATTGTGTTCATTCAGGCATAATTTCTAAGCCCAGGGCATCGTGGGACACAAAGAATAAACGACACACTATGCTTTTATTTTATTTTTTAATGTCAGAATGCATGGGTGTCACTACACTAAGATATTTTGTGATTTTTCAGAAGAACGCCTTTGAGTACGAATGGTAAATGTAAATGGGAAAGGTTTGGACTTGCTTATTTCCGGTTTCTTCACTTATATTATAAATACATAGAACACAAGCAAGTACCAAAATTGACTTTCCTTTCGTGTCATTCATTGTTAAATATGCTCGTTCTGCTTCAGCTACAGACCAAGCGAAGCATATTCTATATACCTAAAGGCATGTGCTTAACTTTGACCGCCTAAATCGGCTTTCGTCTCCCTTTGAATTGCTCGTGCAATGTCGCATTAACGTGAGTCTTTTCGATTCACGTGTGATTGAGAGGCTCTTGTAATAAAAATATCCAACATTCCAGAGAAAGATCAAACTTAGAAGTGCAGAGACACAGGTTTATTACCTCCACTCACAGCTCACTGACGCCCGAATACTCGCTCTCGGCTGGCGTTAAAGGAAATAGTTCACTTTCACGAAATTATTTTTTTTTGCAATGGATTTATGATTTTTTATGTTCAAAATGATCAGCAAAGAAAATAAAACCTATTTATAACAAAAGATTATTTTCTATATTTTGATATAAGAAGAACTTTTCAGTTTCTGTAAGGCACAGGCGATCCAGTATGAAAAGAGCATGGGTTCCGAAAATTCTTCAGAAACTAGAGAAATTATCGCGGCCACCGGCATTTGGGCGATCTGCTGCTGCTGAATGTCCTTATTGATCAGTACGAGAATTTCTCTTGAGTTCTCGTAGATAATTTTACTAGTTTCTGAAGAATTTTCGGGAGCCATGCTCTTTTCATACTGGATGCGAAATATGCAAGGCACACATCCTCAACGCAATACACCTTTTTCGGGACGAGAAATAGAATATCTTTGCCTAGGGTGATCGTTGGGCTGGCTCCTGATTTATGCTCGTCCCAAGCTACGGAACTGCTATTCCAGTTCAAAACCCATGTTAAAAAGTGAACTATTTCCTTTAAGGCTGACGAACTGAGCCACGAGTTTGTCAGCATCCACAGCATCCACCCGGTGCCGGTGTACGTGGCAGCAGGGCTGCGGAGTCGGAGTCGGAGTCGGAGTCGGTCGGAGTCGACAGTTGTGACCGGAGTCGGAGTCGGAGTCGGAGTCGATTTTAGAAACCCGAGCCGGAGTCGGAGTCGGAGTCACCGAAAATCTGTCGACTCCGCAGCCCTGCTAGGTCTGCGGAGTCGGAGTCGGGAGTTGGAGTCGGTCGGAGTCGACAATTCTGCCCGGAGTCGGAGTCGGAGTCGGAGCTGGTTTTTGAAAGCCGGAGTCGGAGTCGGAGTCGGAGTCGCCGAAAATCCATCGACTCCGCAGCCCTGCGTGGCAGACAGCCACCGAAGTGAGTCGGTCCTGGCGCATCGTCGAACGAAGCCATGTCTTCAGGCGGCGCAGCGCACTGAAACTCCTCTGGGCCGTTGCAGAGCTTGCAGGCAGTGTCAGGAGGAGCTGCAAGAGCTTGTTCACTTCTGGGAACATTGCTCTTGCGTGCTCAGACACCTCCCCAATGATGTTGACCGCATCCTGAAGAGACTTAGGTCTTCTGTCCCGGTAAAAAAAACTTGTTCGGTAAAGGATTACTTCTTTTTTCCGCAGAATGACAGGTAACTGAGAAAAAGCAGCTCGAAAACTTCGATTGACATTCAATTTGAGGAGGGGATAATCCCCCCCACCCTCACTCCAGGGGGGGACGGTGTCCCCCCCATCCCCCCCTGTGGCGACGCCCATGCGATGACAAGCAGCTCATTTGTCACACCGCGTGCCGCATTTGATTTATCATTCAAGAGACACATGACCACCCGTGATTCGATGGAACGGTCACGGAATTTCAGAAGGAAATGGTTTGATTGGAGTAAGCTGATCAATAAAATTCATCCTTTTGTAATTGAGAGTTATTAGTCATTGACGTGAATAGCGTCAAAGTTGTAGAAATAATAGCTTTAATCAACACACCGCTGATGATACAATAGCCGCTGAACCCCTGTGATATTATCTGATACCATATTCTGATATTTCTCTTATGGATGGTTTCAAACTTTTCACCTCGCTGAACAACTTGTAGATATGTTGGCTAGTTGTCTATTTCTTCGGTTCTATTTCGACGCCAATTCCAAAGGTTCGTCGCCAGTTTCAAAGGTATACATACGAACACATGGCTGAACGTTTCTAGACTATTGTAGTCTTGGTTTAATGACTTTATTATACTGTCCATTCTGTTATCACAACGCATCAGTAGCTATGAATTATCTACATACAAGAACGACCCTGCTTTTAGCTGTCAAACGTTAATTATTTATGTACTGCTTTTTTGCAAGAAACGGCTTGATGAACGCTTGTGGAAAGCTTCACTGAACGGTGTTATTTTGGTTTCGCACACCTTTTCACGAGAATTCTGTGTTGGATTTGACGCCAGAGTAACTGTTTCAATGCCTTCGATCAGCGTCAGCGACTTCTGATCGGTAATTGCTGACCTTAAATTCACCACTCTAGCCTCTTTCATCTTACACAATTAAAACCCGCATAGGGTTCCCGAATCACTTAAGCCATTAATGACTTCTCGAAACCGATTAGTCTCGAGCCAGTTTCATGCGGCGCCGGCTCTCTGAGTAGCTCTGTATTCTCTCTGCACTCAGAATAGCAAGTGACGGGGCACTCAGGCCACCTGCGGCCTGTGAACTGACGGATCACACCCCGTTCGAGGCGACTTTCAATGCCGGCGGCCGGCGACATTCCCGGCTTAACGCCGTCCCCGCCGTCACCAAAGCCACTCAGTCAATCACCCGCCATTAACAATGCTTCAAAATTGCCTTAGCGCTATTTATTCGCGGCCGCAGCCATCCATCTCGGCGGGTCTGATGCACAGACGTGGTAAATGGGCTGCATAATTCACCGGCGTGGTGGCTTTTCAGGCGTCCCATCAGCGATCGACCCGGCCGCCGTGGCGTTTGAACCATTCCGGTAATGGCTGCAATGGCGGCAATGACGCCAATGGCTGGCGACCCCGCCGTGTGGGAGACCCTGTGTCGAAAACGGCAGTCCAAATGGTGTCTAACGTGCACCGAGAGTCAACAACAGCGCCTGTGTACACTCGTAACGAGTGCGTGGCGGCGCGGACAGGGGTGCAGAGGTGCCCCGGTGCCCATCCCGGCAGTCCGACAGCGGTTACTGCCACCGCCCGAACCGAATACAAAGAAGCCGCGACGAAAAACAGGTCGCTGATGAGACACGCGACAGGGCGCAAACAAGACGCTCAAACACACTCGCCGGAAAATAACACGAAACGCAACTCAGCCGCATGTATTTATTTACTGTTCCACGTTCGGGTTGGCGACATTGCTTTGGGGGATTGCATGTCGTTGCGCTCGTTTTGTTTCAAATTAGACGTCACGGAATCAAATCACTCGTCCTTTTTGATAGCACATTTATTGCATCATCACAGGCTCACAGCTGTCACACTGTCACAGGTGACTATCACCTGACGTGTGACGTAAACACTAAACATTGCACGGTTCTGGTCACTAACTGTCGGCGGTGCTCTATGGGATCTTGAGATAACGCTGTGTCATGCAATTAGTAGTGGGATAGGTCATTTCTGTTTTACGATGTTCATGCGTCACACTCCAGCTCGTCCAAACACTACATAGTAGCTGGCTTTGCTATCTATTATCAATTGTAGGTATTTGTGTCGGCAACAAGTGCAGTTGCCGACAAATTCACCACTGGTTATCTGAGAACAAGGTATGCAGTATGCACCCTGTGTGTTGCACGCGCATGTTTACCTTGCTCTGACTTACAAAGGAGGAGATATGGTCGTTTTATCGTTCTATGGAAGCACCATTTTAATTTACACGAAGCCCAAGTATCCCTTGCATTGTCCAAGTAACCACATCCCGCTGTTAACTGACATTGAACTGGTCCGCTGTAGGTAACTATAATAACACTTCTTCGACAGCCTAAGCGGTGGAAACAGTATTCGAGTGGCAACCTTTTGATGTCCAATGTCACATTGATCGACATGAACACTGGACAGGCTTTACAGCGTGCCATCAATTTATAGCAAAAAACTGCTTTCGTAAGCGGATACCATACCATCAATCTACAAAGAGCAGGCTTAGTAAGCAGATGTTATGAAGTTGTGCATGCCATTGTTGTCATTATTGAGAGGCAGAGTAGCTCAGGGGATCACTGGGTCGTTACAATCGATATGTTGCGGGCCAAGTGCGAAGGCTAGTCCATTCGCGAATGGCCTAGTCCAAGTGCGATAACGCACTTGGACTAGGCCGTTTGCGAATGGACTAGTCCATGTGCGTTATTGCAGTTGGCCTAGGCCGTTTGCGAATGGACGGGCGTTTATGCTCCCAGTCCAAGTGCGAAGTCAGGCCAAGTGCGAAATATCCAGCAAAGTGACGTCAACTTGGCAAGTCAACTTCGCATGTGCAAAGTCCCGTGTGAAATGATGCGTGCAAAGTATTGGTAACTCAACCGGCGTCACTTAACCTGGCCTGGTGACCTGACCTTAGGTCATCTGGAGTCAGCATTTTCACACAATGTGCGCAGAATATGGGAGAAAAGGTATACAAAATTTGGCTTTGCTGCGCGCCGCCGTTTTCCTCGTGATCTGTGAAAAACCACAGGGGGGTTGAAAGCAGCCCCCCCCCCCTGCAGTGCGCGTATTGTTAAATGCAATGCAACACAACAGTTTTTCGAACACTCACCGCACCGCACTCACCACACACAAGCCGCACCGTCCCGGTACACCACACCAGAGCAGAATGAATCGAGCGCCACAAACTCGACCAAGGTCAGGTCGGGTCATCAGCGGGGAGCCCGGAGCACGGTACTAATGGTCTCCGCACACCACGCGACTCTCCGCTGTTCGAAGGTCACGGGGATATTTGACCTCCCCAGATCCAGACCGGTGGCCGAAGCCTGGCCAGCGGCAACACGTTGCTATAATTTCCGCGTTGTGCAGGGTTCAGCGGAAAGTCGCATCCCGAATGGACCAGGTGTGTGGAGACCTTAACCCACAGTTGCGCCAGCTCGCAGATCTGCTCCGGAGAACAAACTAAACATATAGTCAGACGCAGTGGCGTCGCCACGGATTTTCGACTAGGGGATCTGGTCGGACGGTCAGTCAAAGTAATCCCCACCAAATACTGAAAACTCCTCGGATTTAGACAATTTTATATTGAGAATGCACCAAAATCGTTTTTAAAATATTTTATTTTATTCTTGATCGATTTTCGTAGCCAAGTGTGTGTGGGGGGAGTGTGTGCCAAGTGTGTGCGGGTTTGTGCAACGCCACAAACCCGTCCGTTCGCAAACGGCCTAGGCCATTCGCGAATGGCCGGCCATTCGCAAACGGACTAGTCCGTTTGCGAACGGACCGCCATTCGCAAACGGCCTAGTCCATTCGCGAATGGACTAGTCCGTTCGCAAACGGACTAGCCTTCGCACTTGGCCCGTAACAGATATGAAACAGCCTGCCATTATTTCTGAATGCTTCGTGTATGACAGACAGCCTTCGTATATCCTGTGCTCATGCGCTCGTGGAAACCACTCCCATTACATTTGTTTTTGAAACTTCATCCAATATTGACAGTTTGCTGACATTATAGTTATAACCAGTTATGTCAAAATTATTAGATATTATTTATTGTTTAATGATGTTAAATTTTTCTTTTGTCCCTTACTATAGTACCTGAACAACAAAAGGAGCGTTTTGAGTTTTCAAAGTGCTCCCGAAGAATGAGTTGCACTCCTTTTACCAAAATTATGTCTGCTTGAGCTCTGTTGTCTCCACGCCACACTCATCTCGTGCTCCAAACAGTTGTCAGTACACTTACTGTTGGGATGATCACATGGGAGATGTGATAGTTATGTGAATATTGCATATTTGGAACTGTTTTCAATAAATCATCTTGTATGCATTTTCACGTTCCCATCATAAGTGAAGACTTTGATCTTGTGCGTTCTCGCAAAAACAGAGCAAAACGTTGCTTATTTCTTGATATGCTGACTAAATCATTAACATAAATATTATGCCATGCACGTAGAAGATGAAAGAGAGACTACAGACCACAAGGTGAAATCAAACAGCCAAAGCCCACTGATGCGACAATAATATGTTTGACTATGGGCGTATCAGGGGCCATTAATCTTTGTTCCGAAATGGTGTCCGCTGGTTAATGTTGGCTTTCGAGTCCCCCTAATGACCCAAATGGAATAATTCCAAGTCCCTGCCGTATAACTCACCTAATAACATAGCCTTTGTCACATAACACGTCCATACTTCAGTGTTGAGTGCATGTTAATGTCGAACTTATTCCCTACTCGTCACAACTCGGGTTACACGACTCGCTAACAAGCTCACCACAAACTTCCCCAGCTCCAGTGACGCGTACGGCAGCCACGGTGACCCGCACCTGACCTTGATCACCCGAGGTTCCGCTCTCGAGTCTCCTCAAGCTCGCACTGGGGCGACCTCTAACCCCTGACCCTTCCCCCGTTCGACTGAGTCAGAGAACCTACCGGCTGAGTTGGACGCTCGTCAGTTCGCTCGTGTTCCTCGGTCATTGATTGGACGGGGGGGGGACTCGGCCCGACCCGCCGAACCTCACCCTACACCCCGGCCGAGCACCACCGACACCGCAATGCAGACGTGACGTCACCGGAGCGTGCACGAGGAGGGCGCCCCGGGGCTGACCGGCGGGGGGTCGTGTAGTACACACGGTACCTACCAGAAATAAACCGCGCTATATTCGGCAGCTTTGCACAATGTGCACTAGGTACACATATAACAGCCAACTTATGAGACATATTCTGATGTAATGAATCTAGAAGTGTTCACTATTGTTCCACATGTAGTGCTCTTATCGTCAATTTTGTAATAAAATAATGTTTTACACATGGGTGTCGATTTGTATACCTTTGGGGGTGCTGCAGCACCCCCAATGCTCAAATGAGCACCCCCAATGGTTTTCCGGGCACCCCCAATGATTTTGTTCCTCAATAACTCCCACTAACTCTGCTTGAGGAAAATAATTGTTCTGCAGTCTTTCACTACAAAAAATAAAACAATTACGCAATTTACAAGGCATGAAATAAAGATGTAAAGAAAAGAAAAGTTAGTTTTAAGAAGAAGGGCGAAAAAAGACGTTAAATTGCAAAGACACTTGTGTGGGTCCGTCGTACACGGGTGTCGGACTCTTAGAGCTGCTGGTGCGTACCCTTTACAAGCCGGCAGGGGGCTCCAGAGACCGGCGACGGGCCCTCAGAGGCCGGCAAAGGGCCATCAGAGGCCGGTGGTACCTTCAGAAACCCTGTGGGGTCGTCTTTAGAGACCGGAACGGACTCAGACGCCGATGGGGCCCTCAGAGTCGCCGGTGTGGGGCCTTCAAATGTCACCGGTGGCAGGATGGTCGTCACATGCGCACTAGTGGGGCCTTCAGAAGCTACGATGCTGGGCCCTCAGAGCCGCCGATATAGGGCCTTAAAGGAAATAGTTCACTTTCACGAAACTATTTTTTTTTGCAGCGGATTTATGATTTTTTATGTTCAAAATAATCAGCAAAGAAAATAAAACCTTTTTATAACAAAAGATTATTTTCTATATTTTGATATAGGAAGAACTTTTCAGTTTCTGTAAGGCACACGCGATCCAGTATGAAAAGAGCATGGGTCCCGAAAATTCTTCAGAAACAGAGAAATTATCGCAGCCACCGGCATTTGGGCGATCTGCTCGATCTGATAATGTTCCCCTGAATGTCCTAATTGATCAGTACGAGAATTTCTCTAGAGTTCTCGTAGATAATTTCTCTACTTTCTGAAGAATTTTCGGGACCCATGCTCTTTTCATACTGGATGGAAATATATGCAAGGCACACATCCTCAACGCAAGACACCTTTTTCGGGACGAGAAATAGAATATCTTTGCCTAGGGTGATCGTTGGGCTGTAAAAGCTCCTGATTTATGCTCGTCTCAGCCCAAGCTACGGAACTGCTATTCCAGTTCAAAACCCATGTTAAAAAGTGAACTATTTCGAGGCACTAGTGTGGGGCCCTCAGATATGACAATGTGGGGCCCTCGGACTGGAGGCGCCGGTGTGGGGGCCTCGCAGTCGCCGGTGACGGCCCTCACAGGCGCCGTTGTGGGGGCTCTCAGAGACACTGGTTTAGGGCCATCACAGACGCGCGTGGGGCCCTCAGAACTGCTGTTACGGAACGGACCCTTCATAGGCCGACAAAAAGATATCAAGAGGTCACCGGTGCCTTCAGGAGCCTTGTGGGGTTCTCAGAGACTGGCATGGTGCGCTCAGACGCCGCTGGGACCCTCCGAGTCACCTGTGTGAGCCGTCAGGATCGCTGGTAACTGACAATGGCCCTCAGAACCGCCCATGTAGGGTTTTTAAAGGCATTGGTGTAGGGCCTCAGAGTTAGGGGTGTGGGGCCCTCAGGGACGCCGGTGTGGCGCTCAGGGGCGCCGGTGAGGGCCCTTAGAGTCGCCGTTATATGGGCCCTCAGAGAAATGGGTGTGGGGCCATTATAGGCGGGTGTGCAGCTCCTAGAGCTGGCCCCCTATAGGCCGGTTAAGACCCCCAGAGGCCGGCAAGTGGCCCTCAGAGGCTGGCTTGAGGCCCTTATGGAGATCTTAATGTTGGTACTTGTGGGCCCATGAGGTGTTCTTACGAGCCCCGTGGGGCCCTTCTGAGTCTAAATATAGCCAACGTGGACCCTCAGCGGCCAATTGGCGCCGCAGGGCCCCTCAGGCCCGAATAACCCGATGGGCCCCTGAACCTGATGGCGGGGGGGGGGGGGGGGGGGAAATCCCGTGATTATCAGTACCTTATGGGGATACCCAACCATGCCTTGCACGGTTGTGCCCCATGGCAAAGCTGCAATCTTTCACCCGGTGCAGGGGTTGAGCACCCCCAACCATTTTGAAAAATCGACACCCCTGGACTTTTACATGTATAACAATATGGCTGGCTATCTTACACTTACCTCTGACAAAAGTCAAGTAGTTCTTTTGTGAACTGTCAACGATGCATCTTAGGACTTTTAGTAATACTTTTCAGAACTTGTGATTCATTTAATGATTTCTTATGCATGCATGAAGGATTTTCATACAGACTTGATGTTTAGATGCTGTTTCAGTCATGCCTCTTGAAATAGCTTTTGGGCTCATTAATTCTTCTGCCCACGGCTTTTGTTTCGACACATTTGTTCAGCTGTCACTGACCCCACCTCCTGTAATTCGCTGTGACCATATCTAGACCTGACGTTCACGACATGCTCCTTAAATTTACTGCACTACGAAACTCGCTCGACCCGGGCCGCACAGGCACACACGTGGCAGTGCTATTCGCAGGCTGATCATGAACCTGGGCTATCATTATTCGAAGGGACCCGGCACGAATGGTGTAAATGTTTGGCAGCATGATTAAACACAACGCCAGTGAAATGACATCTGAGGCCTCTTGCACCAAAATCCTCTTGCACCAATGCTTGGATTATTTTGCATCGTATACACAGTCCAAGTCTCAAAGGTAACAATTTGCGTGCAAAATTTAGCAAGCACATATAGGATTATGTATTGGGCTATTGCAAACAAATTTACCACCGTTAGATTAGCTTATTCTGAAACCGGTTTTTCGATTTTACCTAGCTAGGTAGTTTGGTGCAAGAGGCCTCTGAACTATTGTTCTTGTGAAATGCGCTGGCTGTCACCAGCCGTGAAAAAAAGAGACGTAAAGACTTACTTTCGTAGTACTTACGCCTATGCTGTCGTTATCACCAAGTTGGAATTTGTCAAGGTCGATCATGTTGTAGCTGAGCTAAATTTAAAGGAAAACAAGCAGCAGTTAATAAGGGCTTATTCTGCTGCTTTGGAATGAGTAAATAAACCAAATGCGCGAAATGCAAATATTGTCGTAGAACACAAACTGCAAGCCAAGTGACTGGTGACACACACAAAAAATATTAACACCGTTAGCGGTGTAATTGCACAGTACATATCTGCAAGCACTTGAGGAAAGTTAATTTAGTCCCTCCCCGCTTAAATTACTCGCGCTTCTAAATCAACACCAGGAAGAAGGTAATAGAACACTGTTAGGAGGGTTGGGTGTTTTACTATATGCAGTAAAACACTCAACCCTCTTAACAGTGTTCACCAGGAACACCTTCTTCCTGGTGTTCATTTAGAAGCGCGAGTAATTTAAGCGGGGAAGGGACTAAATTAACTTTCCTCAAGTGCTCAGATATGTACTGTGCAATTACACCGCTAACGGTGTTAATATTTTTTTGTGTGCATAAGCAATAAAGTAAATTTTCATCTTTTTGAGTAACGCACGATGAATTCTTAAAGTATGCCCGAGCAACTGACCTAGGCCACATAAGCTCAGTTTCCATGGCTCAGTGCATATGCACTCACCCTGAAACGTATTTACCTAACCATGGATGAGAAAGTGCTGTCTCATTCATGACCTAACCCTGCCTTCTTTTCTCCGTTTCCAGGGGGCGTCCACGGATGACATAAAATTGTAAACTCAGCTGCGTTACATTGTCAAAGTCATTCTCCGAAGACACTCATCGTCCAGCATGCTGGCTCTATGGATACTGTTTTTCGTCGCCGGTGAGTACCTATTCTGTGCAATGAAATCGTACGGTGATGACAAATGAGAAATGCCTAACCAGTGTTGATCTCCTTCGGTATCTATTCAGAACTACCGTCTGCCAGCATTTACTTTCATGGCCTCTTGGCATTGCTGCACCTGCAGTTTGAATGTAGAAATAGTGATGATGCAACCAATGGTTTAGATTTGAGAGGATCTGATTATCTGATGAAAAGGAAAATATTAAATACCTTTGATAATGCTGGTGAAAGCAGAGTCACGTTACGAAGTGATAGCAATCTATAGAAGCCGAGATTGCTGTGGCCATAGTCACTTTATGCGTGTCATAATTGCCAGCATGAAGATGAATCTCCCCGGCCATGGGCAGTAAACACTATATAAATTTGAGGAAAATGGTATTCAGATGCTGCATACCCCTTTGAAAAAAAAATACGGTCTGGAGAGACAGGGAAGGAAAGAGGATACATGGTCAGGTCCGAAATTTCAACAAGTTACCTCTAGCATCTTCTTACGAATGTTTAGGAGTCTCTATGCAAAAATACACTCACAATCAGATTTAGGTATAAAAAAGTCGTTTCGTCGGGTCCTCTCTGCCCAGAACAGCCAGCTCTCGGGCAGAGCCCCTGGATGCTAGCCAGCGCCACCTACGCCGTCCCTCGAGCAGCGACCAGGGGGCGCTGCTGGAGCCATGCAGGTCTGATCGGTACCCGACGCGAGATGGCGCTCCCGGTCCCAGCCCTCGGCGAGCCGCCTCCAAGGCCTTGCATGGATGGAGCTGTTTTTTTCCGAGCCAGTTATGGTAAGTACAGTCCACAGCAGAAGTAATGTGTGGTTTCAGTCATGGGTATGTTCTGCTTCTGAAGCCTAGGAACGATCAGCCAGACTGCAACGAGACTTTAAATGTAGCTTACATGTATCTTCACCCTTGCAGCTACAACTTTATCTATTGACGTCTTCTTTTCAATCAGTCCGCATTTAAAAAATCGTCGGTCAAAGCCATCCGTTGAGATTGGTAAAACCACACATTACTTTAGCGGTGGGCTGTATGTACATTGCAACTGCGGATGTTTGGTGAATCGCAAGCATACTTTGTCCGAACAGTAAATATTATATCTAACATTTCGTTCATCGCCTAGAGCCCTGCTTTTGAATATTGATACCATCTACGCATTTCTCTTAGGCATTGTTAACCCTCGCCGGCACAGGGGGGGGGGGTTGATGCAACCCCCCTAAGGTTTTTCGCGAATAACTCGCGTAAAAAGCGGCCGATCGCGACGAAACTTTCAGTACCCTCGCATTGATTAATTTTACACGTTCCCTGAAAATTTCATGACCCTGACCCCAATGACCGTTGACCTGTGACCTCTTTTCCGTGACCATGTTTGGCCGAAATCGCGATTCGGCGTATGTCGGCTCGCATTAGCCGCGCGTTTGCAAGCTTTTCGTGGTTTCAAACGTTCAAACATGTGATTTGAGTTGCTTCCATACATAAAGGTGGGTGTCAAGGTCACCTGAAGGTCAGGTCAGGTCACTGACCTTTGGTGACCTCGGGTGACCTCGGTTCACTTTTTCGAGTTTTACATGTTTCTAGGCTAGTTTTTTTAGCTGATTTCGAATTTAGCAACCATTTGAACATTTACGAAGTAGTTTTGGTGCCTTCGTAACATGTTACGATACTGTCAGAGGCGGTTGACGCGTATTACGAATACCCGTCACAACCTCTACCGGTTGACCTGACCTGACCTGACCCGACCTGGTCTAAATGCTTAAAAACATAATCTCTGATCAAAACTAACACAATATTCGTGATCAGCACCCCGGAAAACCATATAGCAGCCACACTTTACGACTTTCTAACAGGTCCCGATTTTCCCGTTTTTAGGGTCATTGACCTGACCTGGAAGGTCACCCGATGACTTAGGACCTTAAAATTGGGTATCATCGGCTTCCTCTCGTGACGGGCAACACGCTCGTTTTTTCCGAGAAGGATCTAGCTCGATCAGGGGCCAAACGCGAGGGGGGAGGGGTCGTACCAACCAACCCCCCCCCCCTTGTGCCGTCGAAGGACGCAAAATGGCCTGTGCCGGCGAGGGTTAACTGGTTGGGACCCATAAATAAGCCAAGCGCTTGTCTCGGCAGCAGCCACCATGACTTCAGCTTAGCGCAAAGGATAACGACAACTCAAGAAACTCAAGATTACAAAACGATATCTATTTTCAAATTACTTTAAAAATGAATATCGTTATTGTTATCGTTAGATATCGTAAATAAATATTGTTTTGTAATATTGAGTTTCTTGAGTTGTCATTATTCAACTGTCATGGATACTTTACATTAGCTCAAAGGACCGGAGGAAGTCTGCAGAGAACCACGTACTGTTCACAAACGGAGGCCTGCTATAACTGAGATCAGAGCCAGCCCACCGGGTCAGGCTGATGGCCTAATTAGGCTGGTCCCGATCGACTCCCGTGCGCGGGATAACGTCGACGTTTGGTACCGTCATTCTCAGTGAACACTGCTAATGGGTGATATAGGTAAAAAATATTTTGTCTATAAATAAGAAGTTTTAATAGAAATTAATTCTCATACTAATGTCTCAAATACCCAAGCAAGTTTTTTTTTAATATGTTAGCATAACTGAGCCTGAATAAAACAGTCGTAAGCGTCTGTCCTCTCTTTTGTAAGTACGAAGAATTAGCTATCAAGATAGGGTTTTTGTGCGACAAATTAGCAATAGGCTCAAGGCTTCATCTGCGTATACCCTTTAAATTCCATTCATGGCTTTGGTAAATCTAGCATTGCCAGGTAGCAGCATACGCTTATACACAGCACAAAACTTTCAAGGCCACACAAAGCTCACATCCGGTATCGACAGCTTGTAGTCGGCAAGGTAACTGGCGACGCTTCACCCTTCGCTGACTGCTGATGGTGTGATGCCGACCATATAAAGTCGCCCCACGTCTCTGCGCGGCGCTCCTCAGCCTGGTGGGACGTCGTGCCGCGCCGACCGCGCCAGGTTCGTCCCAGTCGTGCCGTTACCGCCTGTGACCGCGGTGCTCGAGCGCGGCAATCGATGCGCGGCTGGACAGTCGCGGCGCCCCGCGCACCGCGGCATGATCAGACGCAGCGCGACAAACTGTGGAGAGGCTGAGTGTGATGTGATTCGGTTCAGTGGCGTTGAGACTCAGCTATAGGTATGATATACGTATTTTGGCAAAAAGAGACATTGGGGATTATTGTGACCGGATCGAATGGCTGGTGGAAAATTAGCGTTGTGGGAACAAGCAAGGGCGTGTGGGAGTCTGTAATTAGAGAGGTAATTGTCGGGGAGGTGGGGTGAATTTGTAATGCAGTGTATGATGATTAATAGATGGCAAGCCGAGCTCAGGGCAGAGCTAAATGCGGCCTGTGATGATGCGCTTTTATTCCGTGTTGGGCATGCCTCAGGACATGCTTTGGTATGTAAGTAAATTGGAGAGAAGGATATCACTAACTTTCAAATCATTGGAATCAGACTACAGGATGGTGTCGAAACTCGAAACTGCATGCTCTCTCACCTCGCTGAAATATGGAGGGGCATGCACCAACAGCCTTCCTTTGGTATGCTCAAGAACCGTTCAAAGCACATGCCATGACTTTGTGAATGTGAAAACCAAATGAATTAGTCCCGGGAAGTGTCTTCAATTCCAGCATCTGGCGAAATCACCTCGGAGAATGTCACCCTTTCATCGCGCCTACAATTGCACGGCCGGTGTTGCAACGGGGCAGCGGCTCTCTGTACTGGGGGCCTGATTGCATTGCTCGCGGCCAGTCCATCCCACGGCCACCCGGCGACTTGTGATTCGTGTCGGACCGACGCGCCGTGGGTGGCGCCGGAAGGGCTAAATCGAATCCGCTTATCGCCACCGCCCGCACCGCTGGGCCGGCCGATGTGGCCCACATCGAGCTGCCGCTGCCGGCTGATGTGGCCCACATCGGACTGCCGTTGCCGACTGAATCGGAGTCAGATGAACTCCGCCGGGAAACGGCAGGCAAAGTAGCTCTCTCTCCGACCCTCAGCTGATGTCAACGAATCAAAGACATTGGTGAATTTAGGATATTCTAGAAAAGGTGCGAAATAATTTCACTGTCTGGATATTCATCAAATAACGAAAATGATCCGTGCTCTTTACTTCATACAACTATGATAAGCTGTAAATGTAGATTTTCTTTTAGTTTTTTTTTCTTTCTTCTCAGGAAGGGCTCATTTTAATAACAGAATATCTTTTGTTGACGGAACTAAGGTGGGTTCTAAGACGCAATTCTTTGATACATCCAGCTCAATTTGCGCGGTTCTAATTGAGTCACCACATCAAGGGGGCTGTGTGGATAGCGCGTGGACCGTTTGCAGCTCCTCCTCTGTCGCAGATACTTTCGATGTCTCTGACGGGCGGAAATCAAACCCACCACCGAGCTGCTAACCGCACGGGGCTCACCCGGACTGGCCACCATCTGACCGCACGACTGGTAAATGGGCTGGTCTTACCGGGAAGAACTGCGCTAGGCGCAGACAAGGGGTTTTACCGGACAGGCAAGGCAAAGCTGAAGGAAGAATAAAGCCGATGATGCTTTATTATGTACTGCTTAAATCATTGTTCATCGCCTTCCCGACATCACAATGAAGACCACATCAGAATAAATGATTTTTACAAAAAATGTATTTAAGACAGAGTTCCGGTCTGTTTTGATTCAATTAGATTAAGAGGCAGTCAGCATTGCTGACCTTCGGTATAAGGACAACGCCCTAACAATTGCTATCGTATTGTTCCGTACACTGTCTGCTTCATATCCATCTTCCTTACTTCCATTCCTTAGGATGTCGGCAGACGATCCGGCCGGATCCGGGGCCAGGGTCATTGATGTGACCGGTCCATGTCGACAGTCGGAGAATGAAAGGCACGCCCCTGCGGCATACGAACGGCCAATGGGCGGCGCGGCCGCCCGTATTAGTCATTCATTGAATCATACCAGTCGGCGCTCCAGTGGCTGCTCAGACGCGTTATTTACGACTGAGCGAGCTGGGCCGCGGCGTAACGTCGTGGGGCCAGATGGAGAGGGTCGGATGTGGGCCAGACCGGATCGGGGAGGGGATGAGACCGAGGAGGGGTGGGGAGGGTGAGTAGAGACCGAGCTGAGGGGCTCAATAAGGGCGAAAATAAGATAAACACTGAAAAAAGAACTTACAGGCATGCCGTGAGGCTATGGAGGGAGATGGTGAACAGACGACCCACGCACTTGGTGGCCGAAAGGCCGAATACGCACTGTCCACCGACTAACTAGCGGCCCTGTCATCCTTCGAGGCTTCCTGATTGATCAGAAGTCAGAACTGAGCTGAACTGAACTGCAGAGACGCAGTTTCCGATGGCGGGCGTCTGCATGGCAGTACAGTGATAAGATAAACTCAGAACCCTAGCTTCGGAACGGTATATACGGGTATTGTTTTGTATCCTTCTCTGAACAAATAGATGGTGCGCTGAAGGGACGACATTGCAACAAGTCGTAGACCTCTGTATATACGGCTTATAGAGATCTATGAACGAGTATAGTTTAAATTTTGCGAAGTGGCAATGCACTGATGCACTGGATCTTCTCTGAAATACTTTTGCATCAGCTGAAGCATAGAATCAAGATTGTCATTTCATAGGATAGTAATCTCTCGGTAGCAATAAACTTGGATGGCCCATTATATCAAACGGCATCGTTCTACGGAAATACTGAGGTCATGCGTCAAGAGAGCATCTTTGCACATGACTGAATTAGTAAGTTTATGCCATCATATACCGGGAATTATGCATATCGTGGTAAACCATCCGTGCGAAGACCATTTGTCAGAATGAATGTCCAAAGTTCGATTAGTATTAACGCACGAAATATCAATCTTGTGGTGCAGGTTCCGTCCTTCCAATTATCCTGAACGAATCCCGGATAAGGAATTGTATTAAGGCGATTGTGATTAATATTTAAGGTGTGTTTCATGTCATGCATTGGGTAAGTCAGATGATGATTGAAGAAGGATGAAATGACGCACTATTCCACCCATCAGGCTGACAACCAGTCTGAAGCAGTATATGATGGCTCCATTATTATTTCTATCATAAGCGACTGAGGGTTGCTCGTGCTTCGCCACAAATACCACACCGGACCTATTTACAAATCTTTCCCATTTATTGGGCGTGTCGGACTATAAGCCCGCCAGTCGTCGGCCTCAGGATTGCGTGGGTGGTCGCCCAGCCCCCTCCCCCTCCCCTGCGGCGGTACCAGGCAGACCCGTCCCTGCCGAGCTGCCGCGCGGCCGCACCGGTCCGGCTCGCAGACCCCATTGGCAGCTGGCACGCGAGCCGCCGCCGCCGCCGCCGCCCGCGGGAAGAATCAATGGTCGGGGCTCTGCCGTCCCGCCTGCCCGCCGCACTCAACAGTCCACTGGAGGTCAGACGGCGGCCGTTTTAAATGTGGTGTGATGGTGTCCACTGGGGGCAGATGGCTACCTCTGCGACACTTGGGGCGGTGCAAGGCGCAGGCCCGCGATACATGCCTACGACAATAAATACGAGCACTGAGCCGGCAGCAGGTGTTGGTGGGTGTATGATGAGGATTAAGTAGCTCGTTATGCAAATTTTAAGTGCCTACTAAATTAATCGCATGTGTTGTGCATTTTCTAATGGGGGAGTGTGAAGAAGATGTCTGTCTGGAAGTCACGGTTCTTGGAAGGATAGATAGGGGAAGTTGGGGCAATGCCGGAGTTGGGGCAAAGCCGAAATTCGAGATATTTCGAAAACCGTAAGACATGGATGCCACCTGTCAGTGATGCTCTGAAGCTTAAGTGACTACAATTATCGCATGTTTGTTACGAGTCGTCATTCGGAATACTTCGGCTGTGAGGGCGCCAAGAGCGTTTTCAAGGTACGCGTTTCTTGTACTACATGCGCCTTTGAAGCTGCATTTCTTACTCATTATGCTACCGTTTGTCTGGCCAATTCGGTCAAGTAATCTTCAGCATGTCTTTGCATAAGTTTGTTGCCTATTTGAAATTTATACGGCACGTTGAAAAGTTATGGGCCTGCAAATGAAAGTAAGGCTGGCTGGGGTAATGCCGAAAACGTGCAATTACGCACGTTAAAGCACGCTACGTGGACTTTACTGCTGTAGAATAGTAACACGAATTTTTAGTCACACAAATTACACTTTCAACCGACACAACGGCCTGTTACCTATAAGGAATTATTTACCTGGCATTTTCTTATTATATCACACAATTATAACTTCCAGTGTGCACCAAGCGTCCTCAAGCTCTTAAAACGCGTGTCAGCTTTGATAAATTCTGGATTAAGTTTGAGATAAAGTGGCAAAACATCAATGTCGGCACTCCCCGTAGATCATTTCTCCCATTTTCGGCTTTCCCCGCAGTCCGGGGCAACGCCGAAAAAGTCACTTCTTTGATATTTTTAGTTTGTGCGCTTAACGGTATGCGAATTCATCAAATGCGCCTGGTATGTTTGAAAGGCAAAAGACTGGCCTCTCGAATGACGCCAACAAGAATAGCTTATGTTGTCTACCTTGCGTGCTACGGGCGTCAGAAAAAAAGTATTCGGCGTTCCCCCAACTTCCCCTATCTAGAAGTATGTGAAAGTCAGGATAGGTAAGGCGGGTAAGGTGTGAGTGGAAGCATGTAAATTATGTCAAAATATTTACGTCGAAAACTACGGAGTTCAGTTTTCCAAAATGGCGTATTACTACCCGTATATCTGAGTGATTGCGTTTTGAGTTTTCCTTGGAAACGGCTCATGCCGGATCATCTCTGGGGTCGTCGGCTCGTCCATATTCCACGCTGACTGATCTAACATCAAACTTGAAATAAGCAGCGCTTCCTGGAACCGACTTTGTGGTCGGCGGCTGTAGCGGAGACGTGACATGGGAAACGGGCGCCGATACCCGGAATCGGATCGAGATACGCGGCCGCGACCGCCCGCAGCCGGCCCGCCGCCGCGCTGTCGCGATGGCCATCGAATCCTCTGCAGCGCTGAACCGTCCGGCCCGCAGTGCTCTGACGCATTGCGGAACAGTCTACCAGTGCAGTGATCCGCTGCCGCGCTGAGCCGACCGGCGGGCGCCGAAACGCGGCTCAGGCTGATGGCGTCTTATTATGGGATCCGGTTGTTTTTAGCCACTGGACTAGCCGAACTAAATCGTATTTTTCACTGAATAAGCATGGCTACTACATGACAATGCTATCAAAAAGATTACATACCATTTATTTTTTTATGCGAGATACGATCTTCCCAATTGCACAGCCAATACCCTAGATCTACTCATTGGATGCCTGTAGGAGACGGTCAAAAGATTGTCGACGCATTTAACAGTAAAAAAAGACTTCAACTACCTACTTCGATAGCAATCTAAGAATTACTAGCAAAGTTAATTTACTAGACTCAAGAATTAACATCTTGAATCAGTGATCATTTAAAAACAAAGATTTATCAACTTCTTTCACGTTTTTCATTGTTCTTAGATAATGATTTTCTTTTATTTATTCATCTATTATTTTTAATGAGAAATGTGCTGTTTAACAAGAAAGTCACATATTGTCGGATCTCATAAAATTGTATAATTAAAGGGCTTGCACCCAGCCACCTGGGCGAATTTCCGAGAGCACACGGCCACAGTGTCCCACCACTTTAGCGTGCGACACTGTCCCGCTCGCAGCAGGTGTCGCCGACAACCATTGTCCGGGGGTAAGATTGTCACAAAGGACAATCGAGCAGAATGAACTATCGACTGCCGGTGCACGGACACTTCGGCGCAATTCGCGGCCGGTTCCGCCCGCCGGAGGACGGCCTAGGGGCGTCCGAGGAAGTTCCTACGGAGCGCCAGTGGAGCTCCAAACGACACCCTGAGGAGGGTGCTTCAGGCGTGGAGGTGGCCTGTGAGCGCGGCACGTGGCGCAGAGTGTGTCTGTGGACCATCGAACGGCTGCCGACCGGCCCCGGGGTCCGGTCATGGCTATGGTCCAAATTCCAATAGACTTCCCGGAAAGCATTTGAGCACTGGGGTGTGGCAGATGGAGTTGTTCGATAGATTGAGATAATGGTTGAAAAAACAAACACATTTTAGATAAAACAACGAACTGGTCATTTTGTACGGATCATCTATTATGTGCAAACTTAATACAACTTCCATGGGTTAACTGCGGTTTAAATGTTACGAAGGACTTAATATTCATAAAATAGCGTCAAAAGGGTAACAAAAATCAGTCTATACACAATACATTTCGCCAGGGTCGCCAATACCCTTCCCTATCACGTTTTCCTAGTATTCGCTGGCCGCACGTCCCCACGAACCCCGTCTCCTCATGTGGACTGCAGGGGTGAGAGAGCCACCACCTGGTGTGGTCATTAACGCACCGCCCAACAATCGCGCGGTGGACACCAGTGACCCCCAGGAAAGCCGCCATTGTAACGTCTAACCGTGTGACCCCGAGCTACCCCCCCCCTCCCCGGTCACCTCCCACGCGGCGCTACCGTGGACACTGGCGAGTGCGGACATTTGACGCAGACGTGACCCCATCAGACCTTTGGCGGAAGTGGCGCCGTTCGCCAGCCTTAAACAACAAAAAACAACAAAAACAACAATGAGGTTAATGATGAGAATGAGCCAATGCCGCAGTTTAGTATACTTTTGGCCCACTTGATACACGTGATAGAGACGACCCATCTTCAAAAGCATCATGCCAGTGGTTGAAGGCCTGGCATCATACTAGGGTGTCCAAAATCAATATCGATTTCAGCCTCACCAGCTTGAATATGTTTGTGCAAAATTTAATAAAAAGTATGTTCCGTCAAACAGTTTAAATACATTTTTACTCTATTGCCGTTGACAGGACAAAACCAATTGGGTACCTACTGTAATTTGACTGCAGAATAAAACGGCGCCTCAAAGCCTGAACTGCTGCTCAATTTAAAAGCGATAACATGCTTCACGTCCGTTGCCAAACCACAACCATTTAATCATTCACTCTAAATACCTTGGTGGTGCTAGCACAAAGCGTGACTGAGTGTACTTATTTACCTTCGCTGCTGTCGGCCGTCACGTTTTATTAGTGCCAACGGTTATGGTCAAGTAGCTCACACAAACGAGTCTTCACTACCGACCACTGACCAGCACAGAAGACAGAAGTAATCAAGGAAAAGGGCTGTGCGGTAAAGCTTTTAGCTTTGGGGCATTTCGGACCAGTACTCGCGAGTTCGTTGTTTCCCTTTTGGCCCGGTTAGGCTTGCATTGTTTCAATCAGTTATATTTGAACGTGACGCTAGAAACCCGTCGTAGATTTGTGAAGAAAATGAAGAGACTTGACTATTTTACAATAAATGTGTCCAAGCGATATCTACTGCGAATAACCCTGCATGCAAATGATTAAATGAGTATCCAAGCATTCCATAGCTTGTTATCCATCGACTTCTTAATTGCATAAACTGAGATGAACCATGCCACTGTTACAATCTTTATCCAGTCGTAATAGATTACCATTAAAAACCTTCGGTGCCTTTTCGCAAAGGGTAAAATTAAAGAAGAGATAACCCCTCAAACGTCATTTTGGCGGATTTCGTGGCCAATTTCAGCGGATCAAAGTAAGCGTGCATAAAGAGAAATGAGATACCCGGAATCTGCATAACAAAAACGAGAGCCCGCGGCAAAATGAAAATGCAGCGTGCTTTCAGCCAGTAAATATTAAATCGACAATAATTTTTCCCTTGAGTGAAACTGACGTATTTAGACGTTTCAAATCAGACTGTGTAGTGTGTATGTAGCACGCATTGGCTGTCCTAGCAAGCAACGCTTAGCATGCAAAATGACTTCAGAGTCAACGACGATGACAACTTCATTCGGGAACACGGAACAGTCGTTTCGAACTCCTACTACGCCCGCTCTGTGAACCAGGATTCGACGGCACACCTTCGAGTCGAAGCTCTCCATTCTCAGTAAATAACTTCCAGGCAGTTTCTCAGCGCGCAACTTTTTCATCCGCCTTGCTCCCGGGTTCGCCGAAGTCGAATGGGTCATTATCGGAGGTCTCATCTATTGTGGGTGTCTCCGGAGGGCTCGCGGGCCGCGGACAGACGGCACTAAATCGCCAGCACCTGGCCTCCGGGCTCCGCTCTCACCTATAGCTGCAGCGGAGCGGCCGCCGAGCGGGCCACTGCTGGTCACGTGACCGTTCACAGGTCGCGGTCGGCGGGTCGGCGGTGCTGACAACCCTCTCAAAAGGCAGCGAAAGTGAGGCGACAGGCGAGACGTGGTGGAGGATGACTACATGTGGCTCGGTGTGGGAGACGAGAAGAGCCAGCCGTGCGTGATGGGGAGGTGTGACGTGGGGTGGCTGAACAGGGCCGGTGGAGATGGGGAGGGGACTGTCGCTGATACGACTGCCGCTCGTATCTTGTTACCTATCAGCCATGCTGCCTATCGCTGGTCAACAACCGCCAGCCAGCTATCATTCACCGCCAACTGTCCACCGTCCACCGCCTATCGTCCGCCGTCTATCGTCCACCGCCTGTCGTCCATCGCCCACGATCGCCGACCGCAAATCTCCTATCGCCCTATGTCTAACGCCCATCGCCCATTATCCACCGCCCATCTCCCACCACTCACCACCCACAATATCCCACCGTCATCGTGAACGTCCCTATTACCCATTATCATCTACCACCCAAATAAGCCACACGCATCCACCCACCGCTCACCGCCTAACGCAATCGTCCCGCCGCGCTCCAGCCACCCACCGCCCCACCGCCCAGATCCCACCTCCCACCGCCCAACGCCCACCGCCCGCCGCCCGCCGCCACCGTCCGCCGTCGGGCTATCGTCGGGAGTCGTTCGGCAGCCAGCAGTCGCGTTCGGGAGGTCGCGCGGTGAGCCTGCTCCGCCGCCGATCCCTCCCCTCTGCCGAGCAGCCGACGCTCGGGCGCGAGCTCCCACCCCACCGAGTGGATCCCGAGCGCTGTCTCCGGTCCCCGGGGCCGACCGGGTCGTGTCACCGCCACCGAGGACTGCTCCGGAGCGCGACGACGCGTCCTATCGCAAATTAGTTCTGGAACTAATTAATTGGCGGTGATCGAATAAGGAGGTGGGCGGCCACAACAGGCGCCGGCTCGGCGCGGACAACAGTGGGCGGTGTCCCGGCGGTGGGATGACGCGCCGAGTGTCGGAGGGGGCCGGGGCGGCTCCGGTGCCGCGGAGGAGGATGCTGCTGGTGCTGCTGCTGCTGGGCTGGGCGGCGCCGGCCGCGGGCAGCGAGTTCCCCGAGCGCGAGTGCTGCGACTCGATCCCTCCTCTGCCGGCGCAGTTCACCACGCCTCCCGTGTCGGCGGGCACCAGCAGTCCGCGGTCCGTCTCCTCCACACCGAGCACGCCAGGTGAGACTGCGTCACAGACACAGTATAGGACTACGTCACAAACACAGAACGCCAGGCAAGGCTACGTCCGATACACAGTATGCATAGGATCACGTCGCAAACACAGTACGCCAGGTGAGGCTACGTCCGATACACAGTACATATGCATAGGATCACGTCGCAAACACAGTAAGCCAGGTGAGGCTACGCCACAAACACAGTACGCCAGGTGAGGCTACGTCACAAACACAGCACGCCAGGTAGGCAACAACGTCATGTTAACATAGTGGGCCAGACAGACAGCACCGACATCCCTCAATAGATGTGCATTATAGAGCGCAGGAGGATAAGCATCTCTGATCAGTATGCAAACCTAGTTATTCGTAGTGTTCTTTTAAGACTTAAACATTTATGTGCAAGTTCTCCATGCAACCTTGAGGCATTCCCGTGTTCCATGCCCATGTGAATTGCAATCAAAAGAAAACCATCGTCGTGTAAAGCAAATAAATATATTAAACCAGATGCCACTACGTGCGATCAAGGCTGATATTACACATCGTATTTCAGTGGAAATTATGGGAGTTTTCCCAGGCACTCCCATCCGTGACCTTTCGCTCACGTTGGGGTTTGCTATGATTTGTTTATATAGCCGATTCTCCATTTATCTTGCTAACTGCCAGGGGCTATTGGTTGCTGGTGTGATGTGCCCTGTTACCGTGACACATATATCGGGAATTGATGACGATTAATGAAAGGGGAGCTATGGCTGCGACGGCACTTTTACATGATAAATCAGGGACCAATATTAATGTTTTTTTTTTGGCAATTAAAGCCATTGTGTCAACTAGCAAGGTCAATCAGATGCATATTTATGTGACTTGGCTCGGATGCTAGCATCTGCGCACGTGCAGCAACCACTTCTACATCTATATAAAAATGACTGGATCGATTCCACTTAAATTTGACACACCCACTGAGACTGGTTAGAAGGGTGGCCTGCACATATCAGTTTGGTCTCACGTTGCATGTGCACACGTCCCTTCTATAATCTCAAGAACGCTTGGGCTGATTGGACTAAAGCATTTTACACTGCTAGGGACCGAATAAATAAGTGGCCTGCTTGCATTTGCTTCAACCTCTCACCTGGAACACAGCATTGAAGCGTATAGGTACAATTTTGCGACTAAGGATGCATGCAATAAAACCTAGCGGGACATGCTTCTGAAAACATTCTTACTCAGTTGTATTCTGATTTCTAAGATCCATTCTCTTGACTCATTCTCCAGCGATGGACCCACTGGTTTGTGAGTCAAATGCCGTTCAAAATGCCAGCTGGCTGGCTTTTCGCTGCTGCCTTCTGCTGACAAAACGCGCTCGGTCAATCAGTGCGCGGACGGGCGGGGGTGACGGAGGGATTCGGCACGGAGATGAGGCCCATGCTTCTGCCGTTCACCTCTGACTCGAACTGACGAAAAACTGTCTGCCCGTCAGCAGCAACAGTGAGCCGGCAAATGAAGACAATGTTGCTGCGTCAGCGTTAACGTTGTGGAAACATCAGGTTGTGTCCCGAAGTGCAAAAAGGTATATTTTCATCAAAGTAGCATAATAATTTGTGATGTTCATTTGAGCTAATGTTGGCTGTTGGCTACTGTTCATACGAGCTCCTAAACTCTCCAGGAAAGTTTCTCTCTGAATATGCCTGCAAGCTGTGAGTACTTACATGTTTGTTGTTTGCCTGTACCGTATATCATCATTCAGCACAAGTGTTGAACTAATCCCCTCTTAGCCTGGTAATCCCAGCATATTAAAGCTTGTTTGTTAGAAATTACCAAACAAGCAAGCAGGATTTTCCCCTGGGAACTGTAAGCTAGTACGTCGGGATTGTCAGAAATCATTTACATCTGAGCGGATATAACCGCTGTCAGCGAACATGTCCGCTGAGAGCAGGGACGACTACACTGCAATCGGACCTTACTGTACCCTTGGGAGGGTGGTTAAAAATGGTTGCGGATAGGGGTACCCGCGAAACACCGGTTTACTCTCCGGCCTGTATTTGCTTCTATGACAGCGTATGTTAGGTACGTACGTACCAGCCTGCCTTCCTTAAAATCGCGTCTTATATCAGGGGAAATATTTTACAAATATTTGCAAATATTTTGGGCATTCAGCAAGCATTTTTGGCGGACGCGCTGCGGCACCGAGTTCCGCGCCCGAGTTTCGAGTTTGGTCTCTGAGGGAACATGAATCATCGCTGGTGACCAGTGTGTGCCTGCCGTGAAAGCCCAACTCATCGTAAGATATAAGGAGACCCTCGTGTGGGGCCTTGCGGTGGCTACATTGCCACGGCCACTTTCAGAATATGATTTCTGGGAAAGAGTTTGCAACGCAGATGCCTACTGAGCTAGAAAAAAATGGATTCAATAATATTTAACGATTAATACTCGTAAGCACGATATTTATGCGAAACTAATCGCTTTGGTGTTTTAGCATAGCAACTCTGCTCCAGGGCTGAAGTGCGGAGGCAGGGGCTATGTGATAGCCAAGATACAGCTTAGGTACTCAGCATAAGCTTCAGGCAGCGAGCAGCATAACTAATGTGTAATTACTAAAAAGTTAATTGTTTTCAAAACGGGCTTCGCTGAGGAAAACTAAATATTATAACCAAACCAGTTTTCCAAACCAGTTTTCCTCAGCGAAGCCCGTTTTGAAAACAATTAACTTTTTAGAGATTTATTAACCTGAGGAAAAGAATAATGACGCTTCGGCAACATCTGGTGTAATTACTAATTAGATTTATGAGAATCGGAAGCATGTAAAATAAGTTTTTCTTCTTCACATGAATGGATATGCTATGGACGTTGGAAAGTGGACGTATGCACTATACTGTTAAGTACTACACTGTGATGCAATTTATGTGGAAAGGGCGAGGGCGAAAATGATAAAAAAGCCATTTGTAATACAAATTTTGAAATGTGAGATTCATAATATTTCAATATTGCTTGTTTAGGTGACAAGGCAGATTGTAAAGCTTCTGTCTTCGATTGAACAGTGCACTTGGTGCCAATCGTCTAGTCTCTGTCCGCGTCTTCTCTCTGCTCTTGCCCACTGTTCTGCCGACCTTTCTCTCTCCTACTTTTCCGATAGTCCCTTTGGGGTGACAATCCGTGCTTAGCTACAATTACGGCACAGTACCCTGGGGAAATCGGCACCACTTTGTCAGTGTGATGTAAAAACCAGATTGGCGCGCGAGGTTTGATGTCGTTCACCGCAGCAGATCAAGAACTTCCTCTCCAATTGTAAATCGCTCGACGTGCTAACTCGAAAAATCGAGAAAACGAAATTCTATCCACCTATACGGCGTTTTGAAATTGAAATTGTGTCGCTGGCGTCGAATCCCCTGCGGCGCTGAACCGTCCGGCCCGCAGTGCTCTGACGCATTGCGGAACAGCATACCAGTGCAGTAATCCTGGGCGCCCAGCCGTATCAGTATCTGGGTGTGTCTGCGCCCCTTTGTAGATGACATGCTGACTGCTGAGCCAGTGCAATAAAGGTTGAAATTTTGATAAATGCGGCGTCAAGTGAATTCGTCCCTGCCTTTTGTCTTCAGGTAGGTGAACTCTTGACTAGGTCAATATGCCTCGGAGTCATTCACAAGTTAATGGGCAAACATGAACTATTTTCTAAGAGGAAAAAAACAATCAGTTCAGCTAATTTAATTATTTACAAGAATTCGTTTAGCTATCAGCTGCAAAGGATGCATGCTACCTAAGTTGCAGTGTGCCTTCCCATTTGACAAAACTTCGGTGACTGTGTACTTTGACTATGGAAAGCCACAAACACTAAAAACTTAACAGTTTGTTCCGCACAGATACCCTACGGGAATCCCGCTGCTGTAGATCGAACGTTGCCAGAGCATTTAGTTACAGACCACCTGATATAAAGAAAGGAATAAAAGCCACTGTTCTCGACGACGCAGTTCGGAGCATAACGTTGCGCGGTCAGCAGATATTAGCTGATCTGCGGCTCCCATCCGGCCTGGTAGTTCAGCCGCCTCCCGGCAGCAGCGAGAGCCCCACTAAGTAGCTGCGCCTGCCTAGCTGCGGCCTCCGGGCCTTCGAAGAGGGGTCGACGTCAGGGCGATTGTGGGAACAGGGCAGGGACGCAGCTCAGTGTCTGCTGCCGGATTGACACGCCCGACGAGCGGGCCGTAAAGGTGGCCGGCACCGCTAACCGAGCGGGCCAATATCGACGGTCAGTTCCCGCCAGTGATGCAAGTTTAAAGCCCTCAGTGCCGGCGCCGGGGTCAACTTCAGGGCCTGCTGAAATTTTCCGTGTGGCGCGTGAGTTCAAGCAGGTCAGTCTTCGGCGGTTCCCAAACACAAGCTGGTACTGAAAGGATAGCCTGTGGTGCTACACAGTACACTCTAGCTACACAGTACACTTGATACCTTAAAATAATGTGGCAGATATTTATCGCCTCTGAAAACAAGAGATACTATTAAATGTGATGCATAACTAGAACATCCCAATGTCGTATTCCAAAGGCGGGTTAGAATCGCTGGGGATGAGGAATCTGATAGGCGAAAAAAACTTTTTTGCGCAACATTGATAATGCATTCCATCGCCATGGTTTATCCCCGTTCTCCCTTTATTCCTTCGCTTTGTTCATTCTCGCTGCAACTTGCCTCCTTCCACCAGCGATTATTTACCAGCTTCCCTCACATTTATTCCGCCGGCGTAGCTCCTTTGTGCCACAAATCAGGCTGAGTAAGTGCTCTTACACCCCATCACGAATGCCGCACCACCAGCAGCGCCTCCCCCAGCCAAACACTCCCTCCCACACACAGACAGACAGCTGAGCGCGGATATGCAGGGCCGGCTGGCCGCGGCTCCTCCACCCGTGAGAGCGGCTGCTGCCGTCCCCATCCCGGCGTCCCCCGTTCCCAGTAACCTTGGCCAGGTTTCCCACCGTATCTGACCTGAGCGACGCCGAGCAGCCGCCGGCGGCGCGCCAGGCCCCGGCAAACGGTCTACCCCGGCTGGTTTCAGCGCGGCGCGGCGGCAGGTCGGCGACCGGGTCCGGCGGCCCCGTTCAATCCTGACGACGCTGCGGATTAGGTCACCAATAGGGTACCCCTGGATTGACTGGTGCCTATAGCCCGGCCTGGGGACCAGAGCGATGGACACCACAGCCGTGGTTGGGCCAGCACAGCCTCGGTCTAAGTAAGAACTATCGAAACTGCTTTTAGTTTCGTGAGACTATTCTAAAAAGGAATGACGCGCACTTGAAATATTGCCGTCAATGTCGTCCACATTCTAATTTTTACAAATGCGTCTGGAGATCACACAACCACTTAAGGAAACCAGATTGCATTCAGAGCCAGTGTGTGCCCTTTACATTGTTCCTGGCACAATCGCATTAATTGCTACTGCACCGCTCGTCAGGCTTCGTTTGCAGCCACGGAAGCCGCACACGTGTGGGACGGTTCTCAGAGAGCCACACACTGCGGGTGGGTTCGCAGAATTTCTCCCGCTGCAAATTTCGCTAGAGCCTGCGCTAAGATCGGATGTATATCGATCGGCGAGTGATTTAAATGAATCATTGATGTTGGTCCCGCTCCTGTATTGATTATGGGGACGGGGAAGCTGGCACGAGGCCGGTCCAAAGCTGCCGTCGGAAGCTCGGCACAAGTCGCGTGCTCTGCCACGGCTGCGCTCGGGTGTGCTGCAGTGGACGGCACCTCGATCCACCCAGAGTGTGATCGGAACTCATCATACGTGTGCCGTGTGTGTTATGTCGGGTCGCGCCGGTCGGTAACCGGCTGCGGTGTGAGAGTCCTTTCAAATGCCTGTCAAGCTGTCCGTAAGTGGCGCTTATGCTGATGCTTTTCCATACCGAGAAAGCGTGGTGTTAAGGAAACCATAAGGAAGCTATTAACTACATATGGTAAATGACCATAATAACTATACCTGTGGCTACGGCTTTGGCTGCTCGACTGCATGCCACTTACTGCACTTCGCAAAAAGTTCACATTACTGAGAAGTGGGGCGTATTGAACCTGCCAGGCCGCTCGCAAAGCTGCCAGGCTGCCCTGAGGCCGTGGCTGTGGGCTGAAACAGCTTAGTGCTTCACTAACCTAAGCACTACAGGTGTATACAATCCCCGCCAGCTGTCTGACATAACATTGATCTGTGCGGAGGCCGGCGGCGGCTCAGGTGGTCAGCTCAGCCTCTTCAGTAGCCCGCTTCTCACTGCCGTCAACACGTGCACTGCCGCACCGCGCCGATCTCGAGAACGGCGCCGACTTCTAACCCTTCTCAAAGGTCATACCAGAGATTAGCCGGCGACCCTCGGGGGCGGGTGCTTTGCTCTGGCCAGCGGCTCTCAGCAGCTCAGGCCGCACTGAGCGCGTCCGGGTCACCTCTGCCCCGCCCCCTCAGCCGTCTCCGCGGCGCCCTTAGCGCGGGCCCGGAGATAGGCGGCAGTGCGTGCCACATCGATCCCGGAATAAGAGCGCGAAAGAAGCAGGATCTGGTCGCGGTAGAACGGAATCGGTGGTCGTACGGCTACCGTCCGGGTAGTGACTAGTGATACGGTTTTGCTTTGGTGATACGCGACTGATGAGTGATGGAAAGCTGCAGGGCGAGCTAGGAAGAGTGTTTCGGAAGCATTTTAGTCAAACGTTAATAGGTTACTTTATTGAGCATTCAGGTAGATCATGCATTGCAAATGGCGTATCATGGCAGGGTTATTGCAGGGCTGTACATTTACAAGACTTGATTCAGTCTTGTCAATGACAAATCCAATTTTCAATTGGGTATTCTTCATTATGAAGACCATGACAACTGGTTACCAGTCCAATTATCTCACTCTTTGAAGCTTCCCCATTTGCTGGCAGCGCTCTGTTTCATTTGATACCAACTCGTCAGTGCGAACTCTGTCCGAGTTCAGATAGTCTCATTGTCGTTAACGTTTCCATCGGGTCAGCCCTGAGCGAGTCTATCCGGTATGCTCGTTAGAATTCTGGCCGGCGCCGCGGCGGCCGACCAAAGTCCGTTTACGAGTCACCAGCGGCAGTCACCAATCACACTGTAGAAATCGGCCGGCGCGGCGGTGAGCGTCGGGCGGCGGAACGGGACGGGGAGGGATAGAGCGGGGGAAAGGGGGTCTGGTGGTGGGCCGCCGTGGATGGTGGATCGTACCTGAGGGTAACTGCTCCACTGCTAACGGTACATACGCGGTGTAGGAGAAATGATGTATGTAGAAGATCTGCCATTTTTCGACCAGAGTTGTCGGTGCCGAGGTGAAACGGATCAGGAAGTCAGTGCCCTTTTCATAGATCATAGATAAGGCACAAGCCAATGCATTAACGGATATAGGCTAGGCAAACTCAACTCTAATTGGTCCATTTCGTCACAAGCTGCTAGATGACAAATTTCTACGCAGCTCATCTCACAGATATGATGCCGATTCCATTTGAAGTAGCCAGCACCGCTCAAAGTTGCGTCATATCACTGACTTTCCTCCAAGAGACACCAAGTCGAGCGACAAGTGGCAGACGACGCGGATTGGTCCGATGACGGACGACTAACGTCACGGGGTCAGGGCTTGCTGACGTCACAGGGTCTCGGGCGGCTGACGTCACAGAGTTAAGGCTGACAGACGTCACGGGGTCTGACGTCAAAGGGCCAGGACTGACAGACGTCATAAGGGTCAAGGCTGACTGACGTCACAAGGTCATGGTTGTGAGGTGTCCCGGTGCCCGGCAGTGAGGTGTCCCGGTGCCCGGCAGTGAGGTGTCCCGGTGCCCGGCAGTAAGGTGTCCCGGTGCCCGGCAGTGAGGTGTCCCGGTGCCCGGCAGTGAGGTGTCCCGGTGCCCGGCAGTGAGGTCTCCCGGTGCCCGGCAGTAAGGTGTCCCGGTGCCCGGCAGTGAGGTCTCCCGGTGCCCGGCAGTAAGGTGTCCCGGTGCCCGGCAGTGAGGTCTCCCGGTGCCCGGCAGTGAGGTCTCCCGGTGCCCGGCAGTAAGGTGTCCCGGTGCCCGGCAGTGAGGTCTCCCGGTGCCCGGCAGTGAGGTCTCCCGGTGCCCGGCAGTGCGGTGTCCCGGTGCCCGGCAGTGAGGTGTCCCGGTGCCCGGCCGTGAGGTCTCCCGGTGCCCGGCCGTGAGGTCTCCCGGTGCCCGGCAGTGAGGACTGAGGTGTCCCGGTACCCGGCAGTGAGGTGTCCCGGTGCCCGGCAGTGCGGTGTCCCGGTGCCCGGCGGTGAGGTGTCTCGGTGACCGGCAGTGCGGTGTCCCGGTGCCCGGCAGTGAGGTGTCCCGGTGCCCGGCAGTGCGGTCAGCTGAGCTGCCGTCGCCCGGAGCTGGGCCAGCGGGGCACGCACCGTCCGGGAGCGGCGGCGCGCAGTCTGACTGACGACTGTTCCGGGATGCCCGCTCCGGGCCCGGTCCGGGTCCGTCCGGAGGCCGGTCACGTGGTGTCCAAGTTGGCGCCATAATTTGGCGCGACGTAAAAGTTCACCTGTCCGGTGGCCTCGCGGTGGCACATCAAAGTTATTACTGGCAGCGTGGGTTTCAGTAGATGAAACACGGAGGGGGAGGGGGAGAGGGGTGCGAGGTTCAGCAGGTCGATGTACAGGAAATGTCAGGCTTTTTGGATGACCTACATGTATTATGTAATATTTCGAATATCCGCGCTTCCTTTTATTTGCCTGGTGTATTACTTACTTCCATAAATATAACTTATGCTAAGTGGCTAAGTGTATATCATCCATAAGACTTTTTATACGGGTATTACTAAAAAATACTGCGCTTGCGCGTTTCGATAGCCTCATCGTTTAGGTACAATGAATACTATTTACCCCATCATTGCAAAAACGCCAAAGCGAGTTAAGCATTGGCTATTTGGAATGCCTTTCAGCATTTTTTTCTATGAGATTTCGAAATCAAACGGGAAACTGAATATTTCGCTAGTTTCATCTGGTTTCACCGTTTTAGCAATCATTCTGAACCACAGTCTCCATCAGCAGAAACGGCCGGCTCCTTCGCCAGCCACGTAAACTGGGAAATCAACTCTCACAATTCTGAAAGCCACGCTGTTGCAGCGATCTGAGAAAATTGGAGGCCCTCTGTCAGTGGCAAGTTTGAATCCGGCCGCGCTGCAGGTGTTTTGTTCAAATAGGCGCAGGCTTTGAGAGACAAGCCTGACAGGCTATCTGGGTCCTGTCCATCCTATTTTCTTTTCCACCTCTGCGCTTTGTTTCCGTGATGCGCTCTAAACTCCTCGGATTTGTATAATGGTGTCAACCGTCGACTTTATACACATTATACTAATTAACTTATGTAAAATTTAAGCTCAAACATGATACACTCAAGGCATTAGCAGCGTCTATTTCAGATCACTTTAGAACATTTTAAGTGTCCATTTCTGCAGTGTTTCAATGGATAAAGTGAAACAGTAGGTATATTTAATTACATTTTCATCGAGTCATCATATATTTTCCGAAATGAATATTTTTTAGCTTGATGTCCTAATTCACGCCTTCCAGCCACTCGTTATTCCACGCCACCTATTCTCTATCATTTAAAAGTCTCAGTAGGATAGATGCGCTGACCTCTCCGCCGCTGACGTCACCGGACCGGGCTGGCCGTGAACGAACGTCCTTGACCTGGTGACGTCACGGGAGCAGGTGCCAGCCCCCACCCCTACTATACGGCGGCCCCGAGCCGGCATCGACCAGCGGCGTCCGCGCGCTGCGATCAGTGCCGGCCGGGCGGGCGCGCCGCCGCGACACGCATTCATAAGCGCCACTGCACGCCGCCGAGTGATTACCCGGTGGCAGAAGGCAGCGCGGCGGCGGCATAGGCGGCGCGCTCGTTACGCCGCGCCGAATTCATTAGTGCGCCGTCCAGTGTCTCGGCTAATAGAGATGGCCGCCGTCGGATTTGGGGTTCGATCGGCCATCGATTCGGCGGCCGGTGGCGGTGCGTGCCGCCGCCCCGGCCGGACGGGCGGGTCGGGCGGCCGACGCACCTGAGCGGCGGCGGGGCGGGGCGGGGCGGGGCGGGGCGGGTGGGGAGAGTCAGGAGTGATGGCGGCAGAGTGCGGCGCCGGTAGGTGATAAGTCGGCAGAGTGGGGAGAGATAGAACAGCAGCCGGACCAGGAAGTGGGCGGCGTTGACTCAGTACACACCTGGGAGTGACACCGATACTACTCGGTCGGCTAGAGGTGCAAAGTTCGCCACCGAAACTCCCATGATCCAATCGTGCGCAAAAATTATGAGATGGTGGCATTTAATATTGCATTGGTTTGTGGTATATATGGAAGATCTACCTCACCCTCTTAGGAAGAGCCCATTAAAAATGTAACCAAAAATATTATTCCTCTGTCTCAATGACAACACTTTTTCAAAGTGTGAGTAATGCATGTTCATGTATCTTCTGCCTCTTGTAAAATCATTTTAGTAGCATTATCATTTAGCTTACAGGACATTTTATCCAATTTTATGGACCAGTGGCTAGACTTCCGGCAATTAGAGTCCACTTAGGTATCTCAAAATGATTCCACCTGAGTAAGAACTGCTGGCCATAACTCTGAAACGCGGACGACTTTACTCGTAAATATCTCGCATAGACAAAGTGACAGAGCAAGCGAATAGGAGCACAGGTGTACCAGAAAACATGCTACGACAGCTAAAATATAAAGCTAAGCGTAAATTATGAATTAGTGTCCCGTAATGTGGAGTGACGATTTACGTAATGTCCAGCCTCCAGAGAATGGCGACATATACATTATGCAATTCAGCTTCGAGGGAAACTCCGCAGCAGTATTATTTGAGTGTGAATGTTGTGTACAAAACCTTTTTCTTGTCATCTCTGGGGAGGTTAGCACTAGAGATAGAAAAAAAACTAGATGCGCTTCAAAACATAGCTGTTAAAAAGCTAAGGCACATTATTATGTAACATCAGGTACATTAGTCATTCTCACAACTTCTCAACGTGTAAGACCCCGGAACTTTTCGCGGAACGGACTGTTCACCATGATTCCCATACTCCCGAGCATTTCTCGGCCATCGCGGCGTCACGCTCCTCCGAAGGCTGTCCCGTTGGCGCGATCCGTTTCCAGTTTTTGCCCGCTGATAATTAGGCTGTCGGGCGGTGAATGGATTCTGCGGCCCGCACCACAGCGCCCGCTCCCTCGGGCATCCGGCCCGCTCTTCGGGGGAGAATCTCCGGACAGCGGAATAATTCCCCGGACCGCTCAGCCGAGCCACGTGCGAGCAGAAAAGACGGGGGACATGATTCTGGGAGAGCTGGTCAAGCAGAACACCTCGAACACGGATCTCCTAAACAAATTGCACTTGGTTATAAACCCGAGATCGTGTGATTACCAATGAGCTTTACCTCAATTATGATGCATAGATCAGTTTTGCATCTCTTCCGCCTTTACTTAAGAAATGTATCAGAATACCTGTATGCGTGACAGGTACAATTCTTAACGCATTCATGTTTATGTGCAGCATCAATACGTTACCTATGCGCAATTTCGAATGCGGCATGAATATGAACTGCGTTGTGGAAATTTTTAAAACTAATGTGCCTTGTGCAAATGTTCTTTTCGTTTTCCTACATTATCAATGAAATTTTTGAAACAAGAGCCAGCTGAGTTAACTTGATCTGATGCTCATAAAACCACGCTGCATAAATTTCCGTCAGATTATTAAATTCAAAGCGGGCTTCCTAGATCCGTGTGGGTACTGCTTTCCATTAAAAACCTTCCCTCCAGCTCCAAAGAGTTTGCATTTACAGTTTCGCTAAATTTCGTTTGCAATTGCAAATTTTCTAACAGCATACATATGTTGCATACAGGCTGTATTTCAAAGGTAATGTCAATATTTGAAACGCGATAGGAGCCGGAAGAAGATTGCAAACGACCGGTTGAAAAGTTTTATGATGTTGGTATTTTCCTGAAACTTCATTGGTGCGTGTCAGACATCAGGCAATGAAAAATGTTAAAAAATAGCATGCTAAAACACAAGGTTTGCTTAATGTTATCTATAAGGCAAGTCCTGTGGCCCTGCGAGATTGCACTAGCTCAGCAGTCGGGGGGGGGGGGGGAAGGCAGGCTGAAAAGCCCGGGTGGGCGCGCTGGCACGGTCGGATCGGCCGCGGCGGCGGGCCAGGGTCGGTTCCCAGTTCCGACTGGTCGATCTCGACGACGGAGCACAATGCCGACGGTCGTCGGACACGACGCCGACCCGCGGCGTTCGGAGCTCTCGACACCGCGGCCGCTGGCGGCGGCCCGGTCCGGTCCGGCCCGGCCCCAGCCCGCCGACTCCCAGCCGTATATGCGTGACGAATGCCGATAGAGGCCGGCGAGGTTTGGCCCGTCGCTCGGCACGGCCCGGATGCGGCGGGAAATGTCCGGTGCCCGGATAGAGGCCGAGCATGGCAGTCTGGGCACGCCAGCAGCGTCGCTGAAATGGCCCCAATCGAGCTGTGATGTGCTGAGCGTGGAAACTGGGCGGAAATATCTCGACAGGAGAACGCAACTTTAATAGTGAAACACTACCGAGCCTTCATGTTTCTCGATTTTTTGGAAGTAGAAACAGGAGATGCTGAGGTCAATTCCGATTACAACTTCTACATGGGATATGCCCATAGTGCAGGGCAGGTAATTAGAAACAATATTGCACAATTGTTATAGGCTTATATCATGTCCATTTTTCCATTCAACAATCAACTTCCAAAGTTAAATACAGCTTGCTTTTTCAACATTTATTCATCTTGCACCATCAACAGTTCCTGGCGATAGCGGACGGTAGCTTCACAGTTGGATTAATTCCAGAGCCGATCAGTTTCTGCTGCTGTGAATTCCCACGTCACAGAAGCATTGTCGTCATCAAACAGAGCTGCAGTCGAGCGCTGGTGAGCTGTCGGCCAGCTTCTTCTTTGCATCATTTCTATGTGCCTCGCCTGGTTTCTCGCTTATGTTCTATATTTTCACCGTGCTACTCGTCCCTCGCTTTGGTTATTTTTAATGAAATGTTATTGATTGCTGAGCTTCTCGCGAGTACAATTTGGTTGCAAGGTTCCTTATAGTTCCTCCTGTTTCTCACCCTTTCCTGCCTCTCCTCTAGTCTCCTTTCGCTCGTTTGCCTTTCCTAAGTCATAGCCAGCCGGGAGGTCAAAGAGCTGTAGATAGGTCTGCTGTTGTTGCCTGCCAGTGCCGCCTCTCGTCCCGTTTCTAAGTACCTACCGTCAGCGGCCAGGCACGATCCGCCGACGGCTCCGTCAGTCATTGGCTGTTCATCGGACACTGGGCGCGCGCGGCGCCTTCTTCGATCACACTAATGAGCTCATCTCGCACCTCGGCGCCGGCCAACGGACCGCTGCCAGCCGGACGTCTCCCTGCCGCGCCGGGGAGGTGTGGTTTAGCCGCCGGGTGAGGCCGCCGCGCCGGCCAGGTCGATACGAGAAATTGATCTAGGAAATTTGGAATTGATGGGATGAGACGAATTTTGTGGATTGGTGGGATGCGACGAATTGTATTGTTTACAAACAGGAATCAGAAGGCGTGCTCTCAGATTATTTTTATTGATCTCATCTTCCAAAAAGTGGTTTTGTCTCCCACGACTGCAGCGGAAGGCGCCGAGCTGCCAAATGGCTGACTGCCGGACCAAAGAGACGGGACCCGGTTGATTAGGTCATCTGCTCTCGGTGTGACCGTTTTTGTGTTGGTCGGCCGATGGGGGCGAGGTCTCGGATTTTGAGACCACGGCCGCCGCCACCTTTGGCGGGATTAGAGCCATTATCGTGACCGGAGTTTTTGCCACGGGCGCTGCCGAGGTCGCTGATTGGATGGAGTGGAGCGTGGGAGGACTGGAGGAGCGGCGGGGAGCCGGGAGGACTCCGGGGGAGAGGCGGGGAACGTGGAGGACTCTGGAGAGGAAAGGACTCCTATGAAGGACGGACAGTGAGCTGGGAACTGAGGGAACGGCGAGAAGGGGGAGGGCTCCTATTGAGCAGCGGGGAGCGTGGGAGGACTTCGGGAGAGTGGAGAGGGAGGGATTGTATGCAGACTGCGCGTGGGAGAACCCGTTGTACCGTTAGCCGCTCTGTGATCCTACTAGAATAAAGCAGTTGAACAAATGCTTGAGCTGACAAATTATACAACTTCAGCCTTGGAAATGTCACGGAAAGCTCAGAATAGCCATGTGCGGGGGTGCCACGCCCAGTCGCTGATCAATGGATGGCTCGGACGGGTGGCCATTCCCGGCGTCATTTCCGTCGCGCGGCCAGGTCCGAGCGGCGGCGACGGCGCCCATCAAACGTCGCACACGGGCCCGACGGACGGCCCCTCCCGGACGGCTGCGGTCGTCCGTCAGCGGACACCCCTCTACCCCTCCCGGCGCCGGACAGACGACCGATCCCCTCTGCGCTCCGCCCGACTCCTGGCCGACCACCGCGGACCAGTGGACACTGGCCACGGGCGACTGAACACAGGCCACTGACCACAGGCGACTGACCAGTGACCACACTGACCACAGGCCACTGACCACGGGCGACTGCCGACTGACCACAGGCCACTGACCACAGGCGACTGACCACAGGCCACTGACCACAGGCCACTGACCACAGGCCGCTGAATACTGACTATCGGCTCGGACTTCTGACCAAAGACTGCTGACTACTGGCCACTGACCTATGACTGACTGACCTATGACTGACTGACCTATGAGCCACTGACCTGACCACTGACCTATGAGCAAAGATCAATGCCATTTCGCTGACTTCTGACTTGACCGCTCATAATTCATCACTGACCCATCTCTGATCTCTCACCCTCTGACCCCTCTCGGCGCCTCCGAGCTCCCTCTCTCGAGTTCTGACCTGACGCCCACTGCCCTCGGGGACAGCTGTGGGCGGTCGGTCGGTCGGTCCGGTCTACTGCACACTGTCGGCCACTCGAACACGCGTCACAAATGGAGTGGTCACCTAATGGTGCGGACGGAGGCCGCTGAAACGGTCACGCGCGATAGAACTGGTCGCCGCGCCTCGTGTCAGCAGAGCGGGCCGTGATGGGTCGGGTGTGGGCGGCCTGCAGAGCCAGACGGACGAAATGAAACGGCGATGACCCGTAGATGAAAATGCAAGCGTTTCGTCGGATATAATTTAAATAACGTAAAAATTTTACGTGAAATGATGCAAGGAATATCACAATCCATTTGGGGAAAGCCAAGCCGACCGTTCACTTAGCGCGAAACATTTCAGTACCACACCACTGCTCTGGAAGCTGAGCTTGTAAAACCAAACTAACTGAAACCTCTGTCGACACATGCGGCCGCGACTCCACACTCCAATCTAATCTTGGCTGCTGCGGCGCCGCGGGACGCTGGTGGTGACGGTTCGCTGGGAGTTTTTACCGGAGCGGTGGGTCCAACTGGTCGCCCGGAGCGACACCAGAGGTCAGCACTCAGCAGAGGCTGCAGAGAGAAACGGACTGTTTGGTGTGACCGGGGACCCCGCGCTGCGGACAGGGTCAGGCATGGGTCTGGTGGGAACTCAGGGGAATGCTCGCACTGTCCAGAGGTCCACTGGTCCCCTGTGACGGGTGGGGATGCTGTGACGGTACCTTTGACGGTACTGTCACGGTACCTGTGACGGTACCTGTGACGGTACCTGTGACGGTACCTGTGACGGAGCTGTGACGGTACCTGTGACGGTACCTGTGACGGAGCTGTGGCGGTACCTGTGACGGTACCTGTGACGGTACCTGTGACGGTACCTGTGACGGTACCTGTGACGGTACCTGTGACGGTGCTGTTACTGCTATTACGGCCTACGTTACTGTTATATAATCGACGTCAATGATACAGTGACAGTGACAATGATGCGATTATGGCATATCAGTGATAGTTACGTTCGTCACAAGTAATAAAAATTAGATGATCGCAGAGCTCATGCCAATGCCCGGCAAAGGTACTTTAATTGACTTGGGTGGTTATGAAATACCCAATGCACTTTTGTAAAACGTTTTTACTAGCTATGATTTATTGATTTAATACCTACATCTGGGTCACGTAGTGCTTTTATATAGAAGCGTTAAGTGACCATCGTTTCACAAAAGAATAGCATATCTAATTATATGCTTTTATGGGAGCATTACGTCAGTACCTGCAGCTCCGTGTCAAAACGCTGGTGTCTCTGCTACGGCAAACAGACGTTGTTTAGTCGTCCAACTTTATAATCGTGTCATCCGGCCTCTGCACTTCAGAAAGTCACTCACTTGTCTGTTGTTTTTGCGACTATTTTCCCGCCAAACAAACCATCCCGGTCAGACGTCCAGAGTTGACTTCCGCTCTTCGCGCTACTCCCTGTCGACGTCTTTTTATTTTTAGGGCGCTGATTTGAGCAAACTGTGCAGAGATGTGGCGAAATTCAATGGAGAACGCGTAAAAACAGACGAGATGTGGGTGGCTGGGGCAGGTGTTTCTCGGGATGGCGATAGCATCCGTCTAAATCAAACTTATATGAAGTTATACATATAACAACGAAAAGAGCATCAGGGTCAGCCAGCAATGATTAACTACTCTCTACAATCTACAATGTACACTTTCCGTCGAAATTATGTGTAGGCATGATTATTCATGCTATGTAAGTGACCTATCCTATTTTTCTGTTATCAGCCACCAACAATTTGAGGGAATGATCGTGTTTATCTGTGCCTTATCAATAGGAGCTTGGTGCGATATCCCCACAGGGGTGCCTGACAGCCTGTTGACATTGGCCTCCCTCCGTTGCAGCGTTTCACGTGGGGACCGTCTCGACCATCGTCAACTGCAAGATGGCGCGTCAGATGTGCGTCAACCACCCCAACTGTCACTCCATCACCACGCTGATCCCGCGCCTCTGTGGCCAGGAGCTCGGTACGTCAGGCGCTGAGTGTCTCTTCTGAGTTGGGTACCCTCGCATTGGTTGTCATATCCCGCGGCTCTGCGGCCAGGAGCTCGGTACGTCAGGGCACAGTGACTCCTCTCTGAGCGGCGCTCGCCTTGGCTATAATAATATCAATATGGATATTTGTAATACCTTTCACCACACCTACTTGAACATATTTTTTTTCGTAGGTATAAAGGCCGTCCAAAGATCGCACAGACGCTTTGAATTAGGAGATTCATAGACGACTTTTGCTCTCATTGGCGCTGTTCCGCTAGGCTAGTCCAATAGCACCAGAAAGCGTAGCTAAAACCAATTTTTTTTCGATGTAGATACAAAATTCCAGTCCACTCACTTTTTATTTTTGCTGCTGCCTGCTTCCGAGCAAAGATGCACCATCAGTTGCATCTAATTCTAAATTAGCGCGTTAATGCAGGCAGCGGATGAGCTATTTGAGCCACTCGTCCACCACTGCGGGAGTTGGTCAGCTCGAAGTTATGGCTCCGTCCAAATGCGTCCGGTAACCTGGTTAGGCGTCGTGGTCGAGCTGATGTAACACCGTGCCGACTCGCCGACGGTCTAATCCTCGGGTCTGGCACAGCCCCAGGCGGGCCGTAATGCATGGTAGCCCGCGTGGGTGTCGCGTAGGCGTAAAATCACCCAGAAGATTAATCCAAATCCCTGGCACTTGTTCAGTCATGGGTGGTTCGTACGTGGTCCTACATGTAAATGCTCTCAGCCACAATTGCAATGAACGAGTGCTCTGGTTTCAATATTCATGCAACTCCAGCTTTTATTTTATTGTATTTGTTGGCTTTCATTTTGCGGCATCTTTTTATAATTGGTGTAAATATAAAATTAAGATGAAGCGTCTGTTAACCCGCGCCCCGTTGGGCTCTGCCGAGCAACGCGCCCCGTTGGGGGGGGGGGGCATTTTGGCCCCCCCTAAGATCTCGAGAACCACGCAACGTAGCGACAAGCGGCAAACGGTGTTGGATAGCCCTATCAGGGAACTACCTTGTGACCCAATTTTATTGACCTAGGTCAAACCGATGACGTCACAGGTCAGGTCAAAGGTCCAATTTTCACCGTTTACAGGCATTTCAAGAAATGCGTTGTAAAATCGAGTAAAATGCATTTCATTGAAAATCATCGATGGGGAAATGTTCTTCAAACACATATTTTGCTAGTTGAGGTCACTGATACCAGGTCAGGTCACTGAGGTCAGGTCACTGGGGGGTCACAATATGAAAGTGTCGTGTGATACATGTTTTATGGTCCATTTTACATGACAAATGCGATTATGTGGGTCAGGCAGCCTTTGGGGCCAGCTTAGGTCACGTTTTGGTCAAGGTCAGGTCAAGGTCAGGTCAAGGTCAGGTCAAATAAGGTCAAATTTCAAAGTTGATATTTTTGCATAAAATGGGTATCGAATCGATGCAGCTCGTCACGGGGAGTTCAATGGTGGTCTTTGTTTTGCCGTAAGAGGTCTAGAATCGCTAAAAATTGAGTTCAAAAATTTGACGTCATCATTTTTGAACAGTTTTTTCGCTATAACTTGGCCAAAAAACGAGATATCGATCTGAAATTTGGTATGTATATAGAAGAGCGCAGGGACTATCACATATATTCCGGCTTTTTCGAAATTCGGAAAAATTTTGGATTTGTTTTTAGTTTTTCTAAAAAAATCAATTTTTTTACATTTTTTGGGTCAAAAACCCAAAATTTTGAAAATCCGAGATAGCAGTTTTGTAGCGCCGCTTTTTGTCTATTAGACCATATAAAGAACTTTGAAATTGCTTGATAACTGTAGATTTGGTGAGCGTTTCAAGATTGCATGTTTTTTGCTCATTTTTGCTCGAACATGACCTCAGTTTGACCTCAATAACTCCTGACCTAAGGTGACCTAAGGCTTGAAATTTGGTGTGAAGGTGTCAAATTGATGCCCGGAAAGGTACTGAAAATTTGGCGGCGCTGCGCGCCGCCGTTTTCTTGCTATTCAGGAAAACCACAGGGGGGGGGCCAAAATGGCCCCCCAACGGGGCGAGGGTTAATCAAAAGCTGCAAAAATTCAATGTCAATCTTTCTCATTTTGTTGAACTTTCATGGCAATTCCAGCTTCCGTTTTTCAGACCTCCCACGGCCACATTTCACTCCTTTGAATATGAAATCCTCTGTTTTCGCGTGGCTGGTTCTGTCCCGCGGGCCTGTCGCCAGCAGCACGTGGGTCGCCGGGACGGACTGTCTCTGAGGAGCACTGCTCACGGCGCCGCGCCATGAGCTGCGGGCCGCGGAGAGGAGCAGGGAGGGTGATCTCTGCAGACACCGCCTACTACCGGGGATAACACCGCGGCGCAATCTGAGCCCTCTCTGGGGCATGTTCATATGCATGACTGCCTTATCCGTGCCGCTCAGTAGCCGAGATAGAGGCAGACCGCCGCACCGAATATCGGCCTGAACGAATACGACGAGCATGAAACTGCAGAGAGCGCGAGGATAGCGGACGGGAGGGAGAGATAGAAGGAAATATTTGGATAAATCTAGTAATGCTTGCGGTGTTGGAGATTTAAAGGTCTGAAAGTGGATTCTGATATTGCTCTTTCTCTTCAACAAATGATATTTTTGCGTTTACTTTCCCTTCCTTAATACTGACAGCACATAAAACGCATGCATCATCTGCATTAGGTGTTAACAACTTGGCATCTCTCGAGTGATTAAAAGTGTCATGATCTGTGTTTGTCTTTTTGGTTTGTTTTTGGGCCGGGGCAGCTTTTTCTGATTAGTTCAGATTACTTTGAGCACGCATCGTCAGTTGCGACTAGCTCAATGTTCTATGTTACTTGTGCGAGCTTATTTTTACCTCACCCCATATGCTGTAACATAGTTATCTTCTGCACATCAAACCAATGTCTTTCGCTTAGCACCTTTTGAATTCCGTCTAATCTCTGTCACTCGGAGATGTTTACTCTGTTCTCTCTCGTTTGGATGGTCTGAGAAGTTTGTTCAAATTAAGACGAAGAAGAGCAGTCAACTTTGGTAGGCCTTGTTTTCGGCTGTGCTTTTCGCTCCCGGCTGAACTCAGCAGCGGCTAATGCCTTTGTGATTGCAGAGTCAGGGTTTGGTTATATCTCGTCTGGTGAGGTCATCAAAATCATTTTTTACATTCTGAAGTTCTTTTCTAGAGCAATGCTGCCTGAACATTTGAAATACTATATCTTAACGTACAGTTATGGCAGAATAACGACCGCACACTTCTTCGAATTGTTCAGGATTAGAATTCCTGTACCGGTCGATGTGACGCTGAAATTGACGTAATTAATAACAAGAGTAGGCCGTCACCTGACTAAATGGCTCCCAGATCATTAGGCTTTGGTGGGCAGCACGTCTTTTCAGGGGTGCTTTGTTGCCTTCCAATTAGGATGTCATGTCAGCCACGCACAGGCAATTGATTTGCTGCACCTAACATTAGACTCATGACGCACCGCTGAGAGTGGACGCAGGACGGTCACAGGGACCAACCGTGATCAATGGCTGATAATATGGTACAAAAATTTCCCAAAAATATACAAGCTGATAAAATATCCACCACAGCACTGCTTCACTCTAGGACATATCAGCTGCAAAAAGCAGAGAGAAACTCATCCTGGAACTGGCCAGATGATGTGGTTAACACACGATCCGTGGCTGTTTGGCGATTGGGCTGCAGTGCTGTCTGTCAGCCACTCCCGTTGACAATGGTGTTGGCTGTGGTGATCTCGCAATGTGTATGCCGCTCTGTTGACTGTGTGTCTGTTTGTGCTCGCAGTGGCCTGCTGCCATGTGACTGTGTGTCTGTTACTCCCACAGTGGCCTGCTGCCATGTGACTGTGTGTCTGTTTGTGCCCTCAGTGGCCTGCTGCCATGTGACTGTGTGTCTATTTGTGCTCGCAGTGGCCTGCTACCAAGTGACTGTGTGTCTGTTTTTGCCCTCAGTGGCCTGCTCGACGGTCACAGTGACCAAGTGTACGGCGGCGCTGCGGACTCTGGTGGCCTTCCAGTTCTTCCAGCCCACCTGTCTGTGCAAGGAGCCGCGCATCGACCCCGAGTGTAACAAGTACCGCAACCTGGTGTTCGACCATCCGTGCTACACCGTCAAACAAAAAGGTAGGTGCAGACGGGACTGCGAAGGCAGCACTTCTTGCGAGAGTGAAGGGCTGGAGGCATGCGGTACGGCGTAGAACGTATATGATTACATATTCCCCAGGGTAGACGAGGGTGCTGTGAACCGTAAAAGAATGCAAAAGGTGAGCTAGTGCAGACGAACACGGAATAAACTGGTGGCTAGTGGCTCTAACTTTGCCACCGAGAGTCTGAAAGAACATAGCTAGGGGCTGTGTAGGGACGGTGATCCATGAAACACGCGTGTGCAAAATATCACGGTCAGACTGCGGGCATTCCAATGGAGCCGTTGAAAATGCAAATTCGCCACATGCAGACAGAAGAACCTATATGCAAAATATCGTGCTTGACAGCGTGTGTGTGAGTGTTCTATCCGGAATCGGCCGCCATTTTCTGCGTTGGGATACAGTGCACGGGAGGCCGGTCGGTCACGGCATGGACTGCACAGACAGCCGAGGCCAACTGTAGCTCGTCGACCGAGCGCCATCAATTACCGATGGATGGACGGCGGTGGCTCCTGCCGACCACCGCAGGTCAGCCCGTGTTTTGGTGCTGGTTAATAGATGACACGGCCGGGCACTGGTCACTCAGATGCAGGCTATCTCCATTGGCTTTTTCATGCTGTGTATTTGTGAGTGCGCTCAGGGAACGATGAGAGCTTGGTGTAGGGAGCGTTGTAAAGATGGGTTGTTTTGGGGAAAATTTGATGATGTATTGGAGCTCTCAATCGCAATCGCCATTAATTAAATGAGGGACTGGACCAAACACGCACAAAATCCACAATTATAAAACAAAATCAATCACAAATTTTCTGTTGTGAAATGTGAAATTTGAGTTACAATAACGATATTTTGTATGGTGCTATTATCCATGTTGAACTAAGAAATGAACGCTGCTGGACCCATAATATATCAGATGGTATCCCCGACGAGCGTGCGTCTAATTTCGCCTGTAGCCAACGATCGCAGCGCTGCAGACGTGCGGAACATTTCAGGAAACCCAGGGTCGGCGAATTAAGTCGTCACGCGAACCGACACAGCTCCGAGCGACGGGGCTTTCGACCGCTCTTCCGCGGGTCGTATGCAGGGTCACTGCGCCTCATCAAGATGGTCTGAAATTCACCGGAACTTGCCGGGGACCCATCACGTTCCTCGGCGGCCGGATGCATACGTCGGCTGCCGTCCGGCTCTCTGACCCCGCTTCATTCGGAGATTTCCAGGAACCCGCCAGTCCGATCACGGCACGCGGCGGTTGGTGACAGAGGTCGCCCTCCCGGTCGCACGAGCGGCACCGATCGGCGGCGGCACAGGCACACCCGCGTCGAACCTATTACGGCCTAATGCATCGGCGGCCGGCGGCGGCGGCTCTCTTGTGCGGCGCGGCTGGGCGTCATTTCGGCGACACGGCTCACAATGGCGGCGACCGACATGAAGCCGCGCTGCGGCCCGGTCAGCCCATAGTCGGTGGCGGCTGCCGCCGGCCGGCCCCGGCCCTGAATACAAAGCGGGCCGCCCGGCCGACCGCGGCGCTCGGTCGGAATGGGGTGAGATCGGCACCGCCGGCCGACCGGCCGTTCCACCGCGCCCCGGTCGCGCTGTACGGCGCACCCGGCCGGTTTAGCGCCGATTTGCAGCAAATGTAGTGGCAGAGAACAGCAATCATAGCGTGGATAAGCTCACATATGGCGGTTTAAGATGTCAGCTTATTCGTGGCAAATATGTGGACTGCTGTCGTTGGTTATCCAGGATTTCAGCTCATCAGGTAATCGAGGCCCCTGAGTCCTGACAAATGGTTGACAAGTCACGCTGGTAAATTCGCTCTTTTGAGCATCACGAAATTTGTACCTCTCATTGCTCGGTATAAAACTGTAATCTATATCTAATGCTCCACCTTTCTCACATTTGCATTTATTTACGGAACAGTGCTCACCTCCACATATCTTCCTCCGCAGACAAGGACCCGTACCCGGTGCACGCGTTGCCCACGTGCGGGTATGCGTTGGACGCGTGCCGCCGGCAGGCGCACTGTTCGCGGCTCTACGACAACTTCATCAACTCGTGCGACTTCAGGGACAACCGGTGTCTGATGACAAACAGGTGAGGTGGAATGTGTGGTATTTTTGTGGAAGATTGCTGTGTCTACCGCGGTTATGTGGGACAGGGAGTATTTGTCTGTGAACAAGAAACAAGCTAATGTGCAGATCGCGAATTGCTCTAACTGATCATGGCTACCAGCTGTCGTTAGTGGGACGCTGGGCCTCGAAACGTGAAAATAAGATAGCAATTTGCATTGATGCGTAATGCGTACTAAAGGTTTAGACTACAATAAGTCAATGACTGACAGAAGTATGCACTAACAAATAATGACTGACTGATTTTAGTGATGACATAAAGTTGCACCGATAGCAAAACACAATTGATGCAGACACGTTTGGTTTAATGTGAACAGGGACATAGCACGTGCAGGTATCGTTAAGCGTGAGAGCTCAGTAAGATCTAGTTTCCTTCTCGTAACATACATTTATCGGTGGGAATCAAAAGAAGAACGTCTGTTTACGGCCACGTAATGCGATATCCCAAGGGGTGGGTGCTCAATAAACGACACAGTTTAGGCGCTGGCTATGCCAAGTATTTGATTTATACCTGATTCCCGCTTAGCTGGCATGCACAGGAACGGTTCCAGTGACCAGTCGAAGTCAACGGTCGCAGAATTTTTGACGTCTGGGGCTATTGAGCGGCGGGGGATTCTATTATTGAGCAGAACTGGGCAGTGGGCGGGCGAGCGGGCCTGGTTTATTTAGCCAGAGTTCTTGGACTTCATTCAGACATCGATATCAAGTCGGACAGATTCGCGGAACCGGGCCGAGTCAATCTTCATTGAGTCTGGCTATTCGGGAGCCAAGCGGATGGGGTTCAGGAAGAGTAGCCATGCCACACTGCGAGTGCTGCTCGGTAAAATCCGACTGACAGCCCTACCATTCATATACCGTCTGATAAAAGATTCAGGAAGAGCTACACTACACAGACTACCCAGGAAACATCTGCAGGTGGCCCACTATAATGACAATAGAGTTTCTCACGCAATTAATCCCTGAATGTCAGGTAGGCGCGATTGTCACGCTGGTTTCATGGCAAATATCTATCGTGTGGTATGCTTGTCATTATCATTCAATTTGTGTCAGTTCCGAGTTACCCGCATTAGCATGCCGTCACATGCAAATGCGCTGAATTACGGCATCAGTATTTTTAGCCTGCACCGTTCTGTGGCATTCCTCAATTGGCGGTGGGCCGCGGCGTATCGATTCCACATGTCGTAATTGTCCTTTCGCGCATCGGTGATCGGCCTGATCAGGCGCGCGCGCTGATCAGTGATCAATGCCGCGGTGCGGCCGAGGGCGACTGATCAAGGCAGACGCCAAAGGTCAGTGACGGTCCAGGCCAGTACGGCCAGCATGTTTGATCAACAGAGACTGATGGTGGATGTCTTACGGCCGCTCCGACTCGGCCAAATGTCGACTCTAATGTGTTTGATATCCTGCGACCGGACACGCTTCAGTGAGGAAGTGTATTTAGCTGGAAAATGGAATAATGAGGTATGCAATCCTGAGGGGCAGCATTTCCATGATGTATGGCTCTCACAAGTGGCGTAATTGGCAGTGATTGATGCTTAGCAACCGAATTCGTGAAACATCGCAGATAACGGCTATCAATAGCGACAATTTATCCATATATTTTATTTATTATTTTATTATTATATTAATATATTTTATTATCCATACAATTTATTCTATATTTTCTCTGGCCACTGACGTTTTGCCGCATTTCATACTAAACAGTCATTTTTGAATTCCATTCGTCCTGTGGGATAATTTTTCATTTATTTAATTCAACTTGGCAACAATGAGCCATGTTTCGTTCTCGCACGTGTGTCTCCAAATGTCCTCAGTCAACCCACCACGGGCACACCCGACCTGGCCGCCGGGCTCGAGTTACGACTGCCCGGGTTCTTCCCCGGGCCCAGCTCGGGTTCGCCTCGGTGCTATTCTGTACCGAGCCTCTCTGTGCAGCGCGCCGTCCGGTCTCGATCTGTCCATTGACCTCGGTGCCCCGGCGTGCAGACAGTGACATTAGCCGGTCGGCGCCCGTCTGCAGCGGAACATTAGGCGCGGCCGGCCGTCGTTAGGAGCTCCCCGCGCCGCCACACCCCCGGGAACCGATACCGATCGCTCAGAGACACCACAAACCTCGGCACACACACGCACACACGCCCGGGACGGCGCACTCGGAGGTGCGACACGCGAGCGGAACGTGTGTTCCGCACGGAGCTTGTGTCCCGCACGGAACTTATGACCCGCACGAAACTTGTGTCCAGCAAGAGCTTGGGCTCCACACGGGGCTTGGATCCCACAATTAGTTTGTTTCCCAGCTTAGGTCCCGTACGGAGCTTATGCCACCCGCTGGATGTGACTGAGTGGACCCGGCGCTTGCTCTATACCAGTGATGCAACGCTCGTCAAAGAATGTCGAAATAAAGAATTAGGTTATAACAGAGTATTGTAACTCAAATCGCATGTCGAGCATGGTGGTTGGGTTCTGATCATTTCTAGCACTCGTATACAATGAATGAATCAGATCACGATCTACACATCCAGTTTATCGGCAACTTTTTAATTGCTGTACCACATCACCCGTGTCCTTTTCCTCAACTTTCTGTTGTCAACGCCGCTCGGTTCTAGTGACGAAAGGCGGCAGATAAACCGCTGACACCTGCGTCAGAGTTTGTCGATGCAACGACTTCACTCACGTCAATAGTTCACGTGTTCATGGCTCATGCACGTGATGTAATGGTCCATTTGCATGCTTTGCAGCAATAATAATGACAAGTTACCACATTAACAATGCTGTTTCCAGGTTAGGTCATAAAGACAGCGGAAAAGTGTTCCTCTTATAGCGTAACAGCTGGTCGAACCATTTATCGAAAAAACATTCAGTAAACGTCAAAAGAATTGTTAACATTTCAGGTTCACTGGGTGGATGTTATACCATGATCATTATAATTCATGCCTAAAAAAGTTGCTTTTGTGATTGAATGACTTATGTTTTTGATAAACGTGAAAAAGGAGCATACGGTTGTCACGTAGAACTGTACTTTTCATTTAAACTGTTAGCAACGTAGTATTTGGTATTGAAAAATGAAAACCTAATTATGACTTTGATATTTTCTTGGTTACATCACTATAGTAGTTGGTTGACATGCGAGTGCCCTGAAATATAACTGCTTTCAGGGCATTCCCGAAACATGCCACATGTATCGATATGCGGAAGTGCTCTCTTCCGCACTAAACTCTTTTTGTTGTGCCCTACACGGCAACTGCCATTTTGTCCGTTCGGCTCAAATTTCCCAGCATGGGTCGACGGCAGTCTCGTCTAGCGTCGTTGACACCACCACGATGAGCATGACGGAGTTCGCAGCCTCTGTTAATTAACAAAACTGACCAACCGAAAATAGATTAGTCCATTTAGAGTCCCCTGTCAAAACGCGCCTATGCATTATAATACTTTTCAGCACCATCTCAAAAGTGATCAATCTTATCCGCAGATTCAGTTAAAATAGCGCATACCTTAAGTCAATCGACCGAAAAGCTGCCAAGTAAGAATTACGCCTTCATTGGTTTTTACTCAATCCTTGATGTAAGTAGGTGAAAAGCCAATATGTAATGTGGACCCCGTGCAAATAAAGCTGAATCTGAGCCTAAGCCCGCTGACCAGTGGAGTCACATTCCCCGAACGACGTCTTTACGGCGGCTAGCCTTCAGCACCCGGAATCGGCAGCAGGCAGCGGATCATGGGCAAGATCACCTCTCCCGCATGAGGGTCAGCGCAAGAAGCCATCAGTGGGCCGTGCGGGCCCCGGCTGAATGCCCATCGCCTCCGCACCGACACTCGAGCCAGCGGGGATCACCCACGCGCCACCAAGACTAATCCAGCTATCGCCAGCCGTGTCGGACAATCTGACTCACGTGAGAAGTCAGCAGGAGCACGAGTTCAGACCAGATGGAGATCTCTGGACTCGGCCGATCGCAAACAAGCAAAAGTTAAATGCGTTTCGCCGCAACGAGGTTTCAGTTAGCAGTCAACAACTGTGTGCTTGACGGTGCTTATGTAGAAGAAATAGTTATATCCTAGCTTTTTGTGAATAGTTTGGTGGATACTGGATATGCTGTTTCTGGCGCGAACATCTTCAGTTGTGCATAAACTTGGATATTTCTACGTATTGGACAAAACAGCTGAATTATCAATCGGCATCGGCAACGCCTCGAATCCATCGAGAGCGCTGTAAATCTCTTTATAAGATAGTCGCATGGTTTTCCTTTCACCACAGAGCGTGTTTCGCGGCTGTTCAACCTAGTCTGACGCCGGGAACAATTTGCGTCCCCCGCCGTAGATTATGTCTGGCGAGCTCATTGTTCCACCCCACCCAATCCTTTTCACTGGCGACAGTTCAAAGCCGACAAGTGTCACCCCAATGTTTTCCATGTTTTCAAGAACGCGGGCTCACACAGCGCCTATTCTAGAAGGCGTGCCTTCGATTGAAGTCCATAATTCCTGGCGCTGGAAGAAGTTACCGTTCTGCCAATGTATTTATTATGATATAAAAGGCAATCGTGTTTAATTGGTACACCTAATGTAGGAGTTTCTTATTTCTGCTGATGCAGGATATAATAGACTGATACTTGACAAATACTTACCAGAACATGAAATATTCAGCCAGTGGTGTTTATATCGCATCAAAAAAAGGAGGCAGTGTCCTGTGTTTCATTCAGTGCCACAAAATACTGACAGGTTGGAGCTTCGTATACAGTCGGTGGGGCGGCTGCCCCACCATCTTGCCATTTTGTCCCACCAATAAGCATCTTACCCCACCAAGTTTAGCCCATTTGTAGGACTTTGTTGCTTTTAAAATCAATATTTTTCTCGCATTGACGAGCTTTGGAATGTTTGTTTATTTTTTTAATATCTGTTATGATAGGGATTGTTTTCGTTTCACATTTTATTCAAGTTGACAATCGGACATTGTGGGTTTGACGACTTTTTGCCCAGCCAACCTTCCTGGAAAAACTCCACCTATGAATACAGATGACGAAACTATGCGGAACTGCACGCTGCCAACCTATTGATGGCTGTCAGCAACACCTCAAGTCAATCGACTGAAAAGCTGCCAAGGAAGAATTATGTCTAATTGAGTGTCATAAAGAAAACCAAAGGCAATTATGCCATAATGTTCCTCATGATTTCTGCTTCACCGCAGCCAATATGCTATAGGTCATCTATTTCATAGAATGATATTTTGGGCAGATAGCTATAGCTGCTTGATGCGTATTCACTTCCTTGTGGGCCGTTATGTTTGAAAGCTGCTTATTCACTAATTATTTCCACTCCATTTCGTTGTGGTAGTTACGTTTGCAGATTAACCCCTCTTCATAATAATAGCGATGTATAACAGTCAATCGATTTTGTCTTTCGTCAAAGACGCAATCACTCGCAGGTAAATCAAACCAAAATATTTTTCTCAATTGGCACAGATGGTAAATCCACAGACCTACTTCACATGCGTCATGCAAGGATGCAATTGCATGTGTGTTGTGTAAGACACCGTTACCGCCGCTGTCGTAATATTACGAGTTGGGGAGTGTGTCTGCGCCCTCCATCAGAGGCTGGTGACGCTGCGGGCCGGGCGCCGGTCCCGTGGCGCCGCCTCAATTATACGGCCCCATCCGTTTGTCGCCGGGGCCGGCCGTCCGTCAGCGACCGCAGACATGGCTGAACAGGCCGTCCGGCCAAAGACGGATGTGCCCGGATTTGGGAGGATTTGCCGCCGTCGTCGCGACGAAACCGGCGCAAACTCGCTCATTTGTGGCGCGGCGGGTGGCCAAGAGTGGGCAGGGTGCTCCGGGAATATGAGTTGAGCTGCGTAGAAGTTCCGGCGGTGTTCTGTAGTGCTTTTGGGGGAGGTGTGGTGAACAGCTCGCATAAGCTGCTGCCTTATCAACTGAAATACATAGCATAAAAATACGTGTTGCATACGTGTGTACATTTTCCACGCTGCTGCACGCCTCTTTCGTTGCGATGCGGTCTTGATTCGAAACTTCTTTCGTCAATTTTGCTCTCATTCCTCCAAACTTCATTGTTTACTGCACACAACGATAGCGGTTACGGCCCTTCGACCGAATAAAGAAGTTCCACCCTCCATTTGAAAGAGACATTTCGCGTTCGGAGGCGAACGACCCGATCACGGTGTAAATCACAGCGTCTTCAAATCAAAGCTCTCCACTTTCGACGCCAATAAAACTCCCGCTGGTCGGTCTTACGCCATTGTCCCACGTGCACCCACATCTGGGCGAATCTCCGCGCCGGTTGTGTGCATTGCAATCGATGTCGGTGAGGGTAGTTTGTCACAGTTTATCTGAGCGCTGGACAGGCCGCAGCGCCGCCGGCGCGCCGTCGAATGGCCGCCGGTAGCCGGCACAATCAGCAGAGTGGCTGCGCCGTCTGCGAGCTACCGCACGGACACATCAGAGGGCGACCCAGTCAGTGCACTGGCCAACTGACCTACCGACCGACCGATAGACCGATAGACAACCTACCGACCGATAGACCGATCTATCACAACTTACACCATTGTTTAATTCCTGCACACCGTAAATTTCCAAAATAATGCCCCTCTTTCACACCCGGTGTTTGCTGGAGAGCCTTGCAACCACGCTGTGCCCCGCCCCACCCATGAAGCATCCCCCACGACTGACCTGTTTCCTCACCTCCTCAGCCGCGCCTGCTACAACGCCTGGAACCAGCTGCGTCTGAGCCCGGTGTTTGGCTGTATCTGCCCGGACAGCACAGCAGCGTGTCAGCAGATTTTCGACCTGGTCCACCGGAACCCCTGTGTCGGTAGGTGGCCTCGGCCGCACCGCCCCGCTTTGACCCTGGCCGCGGAATGGAGCCCAGCTGAGTGCTAGGATAACGATTGATGCCATTATTAGGACGTGTTGCTAGCTGTCGTGGACTTAAATTTCGTTTTGAGAAATTAAAATTGGCTCGGTACAAGAGAAACACTCATTTTATATTGCTCTAGTAACCCAGAGGCATCGTGAGAATTCAATTACATTGCCCAATTACATTCTCCTATATAATTGGTAATTTCCGGTGTATAAACCTTAAACCTTAACTATAAAATGCAATTACCTACTACTTTATTTTGGGTTCAGCCAGGTTCTCAGGTTTTATAAATGGACTTTGGGTAGCTCCCATCGCACAATAACGGACAACCCAGTTCCTTTTTCAAAAGCATACTGTACGGTGAGCGAGTTTTATCCTCGTCAAGCAAAACCCTTATCAGTTCCAAGTCGATCGTCACAATGAAAAATGTTGAACAATAACAGTTAGTGAGCGCAGTAAGCGATCACCGGTCAGACCTGACTCCCAATTGGATAAATTTCATGCATTGTATCTGCCGACACTGGCAACGCTATGCAATATACAATATGTATGACAGGTGATGCCAAATTTCATAAACAGGAAAGTGTGACAATTCTATGAGACGGGCCCTGGTACGAAAGGGTGCCTGTACCCACCAATCAAGGCCAATTTATCATTCGTCTCACTGGAGTTGCCTGCCAACCACTTGCCTTCATACCTCACCTTCGTTTCCGCGCTGCTTATTTGAGCTTATTTCTGCATTATTGTTGTTTATTTGGTATGAGTATGAGTTTAATTAAATGGGTATTATTACCGTCGAGCATAATTTGACTTTCCATGCATTTGGATTATGTGAGCTAAGCAATGAATGATTATGCAATATTTTTTGCAAGTTTTTTTGTATCTGCTTCTTAGAAAAGAGAAGACCATCGACTTTGTTTACCTTTTCAGCCTTTAATTGCTCTCCGCTTCTATGCAAGCGATCCATTTTCATCCAGCGTATCATTACTGACACGCTCGGCTCCAAAGCACACGGAAGCACCGTGTGCCTGGTCAGGGCCATCAGTGCGCGGCAGCTTCCTTCCGGATAGCGTGGGCCACCCCTGTCGATGGACCGGTCAATACAGGTCAATTAAGAGCGGTCAATAATGACCCGGGTCACAAACAGCCGAGCCTAGCTCAGCCTTGATAGCCTGGGTGCGTTTTAAAATCATTGAATCGGCACAATGTCCACTAGGCACATAAATAATTTAACCCTCGCCCATGTAGGGGGGGGGGTTGGTGCACCCCCCCCCCCCCTAAGGTTTTCTTAGCTACACGCCGAACCGTTTCAGATAGCCTGCTCAAATTTTCAGTACCCTATGGGGTATCCTTTGCGCAACTTTTGGTAATTTTTTTGTCAAGGTCATGTCAGGTCACGGAGTTATGACGTCATAAAGGGAACAACCTCCGGCCAGATTTACGCTAAATTGGAGATTGCTTCACATTGGTATAAATGCCGACTGGACACACTGATGGATTGTTTTAGAATCACAGCTGGCTGATTTGACATTGGCACAATGTCCGTTGACATTTTGAAGGTTACTAAAGGTCAAGGTAAGGTCAGTGACCTCGGTTGACCTGTAATGACTTCTTGCACTTGTATGCCTTTTCGGGGTATTTTGATGCCCTGAATTCGAATTTGCTATCCATTTCAGGCATCGTCGGTTGTTTCTTGTAGTTCATTTTGGGTCAGGGTCAGGTCAGTGACGTCACACGCCTGACGTGACCCAATGCCCAAATGACCTTGCAGACTTCCGATGCTCCCAACGCATCATTTTTAGAGTTATGACATCGAAATACACACCAATCGATAGAGAATTGATCAAGGATCACGATAGTGAAGGTTTCAAGTCGATATCTCTTACCGTTTTGCCGCAATCGGCGCGGAACTCTGAAAAAGTTAGATTTTTTCCCGAAAATTTGACCTTTGACCGGTCATAAGTAGGTCAAATGTTGACCTAGGACCAAAAATATACCACCAATCGCGAGATCTCGTTGAGAGCAATCCGTTGGTCTTTTCCGCTAAGCTCTACGACGCTCCGTTTTCAAACGCCAGGGGGGTCGCACCAACCCCCCCCCCTGCATGGGCGAAGGTGGCAAAACACCGTTTACGGGCGAGGGTTAAGCAGACCGGTGTCCACCGCAAACAGCAGATTGCTGGCTCATTCCGGTTACTGTGTGTACTGTGAACAGCGGTACGGAAAGTCCAATTTATTCCCCACAAAGGCAATGACACCTTTAGAAAGCAATATGGCCACTGGGTACTGGAACGCCAGCGATCTGTGTGCATGTGAATAAACTTCAAATCTTTCAACTGTTAAGTGGATAAATGCTTCAACTCTTTCATATTTGACTGCCTCAACTATTTACACTGATGTAAATAGTTTAATCTTCATATAATTTACACAGATGTGGCTCAGAGAGAATACATGCATGCAATTGAAGTCTTGAGGAAACATTCTTTGGTCTCAGGATTGATTGTTGTTGTGGTTGTTGTATCCCCAGTCTGGAAACTTGTCGCAACCACCGTAAAAGAAACAAAAATGCCTCAAGCACTATCAAAAAAACTTTCAACTTTCGCGAATGCAACTTTTCAAGCATTTTGTAACATGTTAAAAAGCTATTTTAAACGAATGATAGATGAAACGAGACTATCTTATCGCAGTGATGTTTATCTAAACGTCAATTTTCGGTTTAATATTTTGACAACTATACCGCTTAAATCACATTTGAAATACAAATCATGCATAGATAGTCGATTTCACCTAGTTTTAGTGTAGTTTATTACGTAGGGTAACTCGCACTGAACCTTGCCCGACCATCACGTATTCCCCGCTTATTTGCTTATTCTGTTTCACTGTATGTCCCGTGTCCACTGTACCAGCTTCCCTACCTCCATATGTGGTACCAGCTTCCCTACCTCCATATGTGACCACTGCCCGATGATCCAGACTGACCACTGCAACTGGTGTTCAGTCCCCAGTCCCTTTTATGATCTACCTTTTCATAAAACCTTCCACTGGGTCGCTACAGTCACCAGTGTAACTCATCCATTTCCATTTCCGACCTGATGCTGGGACACTCCTTTCTCAATCCCCACTCACTGTGACCCTCCCAACCCTGACCTGACACCGGGTCACCCTCCAGTGACCCCTGTGTCCCGCCTGTGTCCGAGCCGCCCATCAGCTGCCGTGTCTGTTGCAGATGATCTGCCCGAGCACGGCCGAGACGTGACCTGGCACAGTTCACACTACCAATTGCACCGCCTGCTGTTCCCGCCGCCGGGCGACACCTCTGCACCAGCACCTCGGCCCGCACCCCGCACGCCTGCACGCCCCCTGCACCGGCCCACCCCGGGCGGCCCGTGGGCCGTGCCCGCACCGTCACCGGGACGTGTTTCAGTGGACGTGCTGGCCGGAGGAGACTGGGACGCCAGCAGGAGACCGGTCGACCCGCTGCTGGTCACGCCGCTGGTTGACCTGACCTCGGAGCCCACCTACAACTCGAGTCTGACCGAGACACTGTACGGCTCGACGGACCCGTTCGGCGCCAGGGGTCACGGCGGCGGCCGCTCCCACCAGCCAACACGTACGTACCGCGATGGAGGAAAGGGGGCTGGAGACGGAATTTGGGAAAATACCAAACGTGTTCTTCACATTGGTGAGGGTTTTGAGCAACAGAAACATTGGATGTTAGACACTGAAAAGTCGTTTAGCTATATTTTGATGTGCTGTGTAGTTCGATGTGTTGGAACCAGTAGTTTTAGCTGGTGTTGTATTTGTCTTAGAATTCACGAGCTTCCGGAGTTAAAAATCCTTTTAAGGAATGCGTTATAAAAAACTTTCGTCAATTCTGCGATATTCTGAAACCACATTAACGATTTCGCGTCATGTTCTTAAATAGCTACCCAGACTTTATGAGTAAGCAGAATCTTGCAACCATTAAGACTTAAGGGAAAATCTTGCACTGCTTGACAGCTCTAAACAAATTTTCTCCACGAATCTTATACAACTCACAGCCGTATAACCAGACATGTGCATGGATCCGAGTGATGGATCTATGATCTCAGTGGATCTCGAAGTAAAGTACAGGTTGGGATCTATGATCCCACCGGATCCGGCGCTAAAAATTCATCTCGGATCTATGATCTCATATGATCTGATGATAAATTAAGAACATGGATCTATGATCTGAGTGGATCCCACCATGCACCACATTTGAAACCATGTTTTAAAGGGTTTCTATGCTAATATGTGCCACAAAACTATGGATTATGACGTGCGATCACATAAAATCACTAAATCAGAACGTTTGTGAGCTGAAACAAGTGTTTTTTGGGGATTTATGTGTTGACAAAAAATAAGTGAGGATCTATGATCTCACTGGATCTCAAGCAATAAATGAGACTCGGATCTGTGATCCCTACGGATCTCTCGATAAATTACAGAGTTGGATCTATGATCCCGTCGGATCCGAGATCAGGATCCGTGAGATCAGATCCCAGATCCATTTTCTCGGATCCATGCACATGTCTGCGTATAACAACACTAAACATATGCTCCAGCTTCCATCATCTTGATCAAAGCTACATTTCACTGAAACTCCATCTCTTATGAATTTTGCATAGGCAATTCTGAGTGTATCGAAACTGGTCTTATTCCATCGGAAAGAAAACAAAACGATAAATCACATTATATTGTCATAAGACGCATTGAAAAACTGCAACTGTCGATGGGTGGCAAGGTCACAAATAGTTACTATTTTTTACTGACTTATATGAAATAAGCATAAATGAAATGCTAAAAGGCCTATATTAGCAGTTGGACTATGTTCGTGGCTGTCGTTCTCCCAGCTCGCCTGGGGTACGCCGCCAGCCGTTGATGGGAGGGACAGAGCACCGCAGCGTCAAACAATAGCCCAACTATCGGAAACCGGAAACGGGACAGAACGCCTTACATAAGTGTGGACAGCTGCACGGTCGGATCCGATGATAAGTTAGACATTCATTATTCAAAAATGTCATTGAACTTGGAAGACAACCGTGCGAATCTAAAAGGGAACATGCATTTGTGACATCGTTTCTTTTTTTCTTCTGCATTACAAATACTGGGGCTATTTGTAAGGCCTTTAAGAGCTTAAAATAAACTTTAAAGTGATTTTATCCCTCTGGGGAGTATTTATTCACTGGTCCGGCCCCGAGTCGTGTCATTCAGAAGGGTGTGCAATTAGTAAAAGCTATTCTCTACTCATGCGCACCTATTTGATATGCATTTGCTGAACATTCACAAAACGGTGCGGCATGTTACCAGTGTCGGCGAATAGTGAGCATGCCTACATAAAGAATTTAAGGCATACTGTCAGTGCAATCCATGATGAAAATACTGCTGAATATTCTTCAAATTCACATACAAGCCTGCATGGTTTCACGTTTTGAAAAGCATGCAAGGTCTGTGCTTGTGCATTATTTGAATTCCAGCTTATACCTATGGACAGATTTCAATTTATTGTCCGGCACGTTTCCTTAGTTCATTTTGAGCAATAAGTGCTTTTGAAAGTGAGGCAGAATTTTAGCTCAATTGCTTCCCTTATCTGCCCGCACAATTTGAACCACCGATCTTGCAAGAAATGAGTTGTGATGCTCTTTTTTTTTCTTTCGACACGGCTGCTGGTACGCGAAGGAACGTCAAAGCTCATCGTATAATTAGGACGTCCCTTCCTCTCTCATCTTAGCATTTTCGATCCAATCCATCAAGCTCATTAGTGATAGAAATGGTTGTCGAACGGGACTTGGCAAACGTCGTAAGCCTTGTCAATGGTCATACATCAAAAGCGAAAGGGACAAAGAAACCAAGGGTCATACCTTTAACCCGGCACCGCCTGGGCTATTTCCGTACCCACGACAGCCTGGGGGGGGGGGGGTCGGATCCGACCCCCCCCCCCCTGTTATCTCGAGAACCAATGGTCGTATCGAGCCCCGCGAGGCGGCGTTCGAAAGGTCTCTACGAGACCTTCCCAAAGCACTCTTAAGATTTTAAGATTGAGGTCAACTTTCGGGTCAAGGTCAGGTCAAAGGTCAAATTCAGGGGTTTTGCATGAATCGGCTTACGGACAGTTGAATCGATAGCTGCTGCTCGAAACTCACCATAAATGACCTCAAAGGCCTAGTGAAGGTACCATGTGCGTATAGGGGTCATACTAAGCACGGGTCAAGGTCAGGTCAGGTCACGAAAGGTCACGGTTTTCACTTTCTGCTACATGGGCGTGCGACACATGTTTTATGGCTTATTTTTCACGCCGAATCCGATGGTAATGGTTATATGTGACCCCAAGTCACTGTGCTGGTGATAAGTGTGCATTGAAAGCATAAAAAATCGTTTATACTATACATAACTAAACGAGGGCTAAGAAAAAAGTCAATTTTTCAACTTTTTATTTTTGACATAAAAATGCACTTTTCTAGACGAGCTTTGTCCCAGGAATCTAGTGGTGCCATTTGTTTTTACATGCGATGTTCAGAAGTGCCTCTAATTCACGAAAATGCTTATGACGTCACCATGCCTTATGCATGTTGGAGCTATTTTTTACAATTTGGGGGCCAAAAATCAAGATAGAAAGTTGAAATTTGGGGCATTTAATGTTCTAATAGAGCTCTACAACATATATTCCGGTTTTTGGGAAATTCCCAAAATTTTGGATTTTATTAGCTGTTTTCCAAAAAATATAGTTTTTTGAATTTTTAGGGGTAAAAAACGCATTTTATGGAAAATCCGAGATAGCCATGTTAACCCTCGCACGACCAGGCCATTTCTCATAACACGAACGACCAGGGGGGGGGGGTTGTTACGACCCCCCTGGCGTTTCGAAACGGAAGGTCGTAGAGCTTAGCGGAAAAAACCAACGGATTGCTCTCAACGAGATCTCGCGATTGGTGGTATATTTTTTGGTCCTAGGTCAACATTTGACCTACTTATGACCGGTCAAAGGTCAAATTTTCCGAAAAAATCAAACTTTTTCAACTTTCCGCGGCGATTGCGGCAAAACGGTGGGAGATATCGACTTGAAACCTTCACTATCGTGTTCCTTGATCAATTCTCTATCGTTTGGTATGTATTTCGTTTCCCTAGCTCTAAAAATGGCGCGTTGGGAGCGCCGGAAGTCGGCAAGGTCACAGTCGGCGGCAGAAATTCGAAAAATCAAAATTTAAATTTTTGAAATCTGATTGTATTTTTGGATTTGGGAGGTCCATTTGCTCCCTATAGAAGCTAATATTGCTGCATATTCCCATTGAGGTGACAAGAATTAGCAAAATAGTGGTTCGGGCGCTTTTCAAAAATAGTACCGGACGCTGTTCCTCTTGTGACGTCATAGCTCCGTGACCTGACCTGACCCGGTCAATTTTCTTGCACCACACGATAGCCAATGCTTGCCCCAACATGCATGGGAAGTTTCATCATGATCCATCAAACAATGTGGGTATCACCGGCAGAAAACCTAGGGATTCGGCGCACACGTTTGGTAACTGTCGGCCGGAGGCTGTACCTCTTATGACGTCATAACTCCGTGACCTGACATGACCCGATCAATTTTTTTTCGGCAAAAGATGCGCAAAGGTTGCCCCAGAGGGTATTGAAAATTGCAGCCCGCTACGACAAGCCGTTTAGCGTGCACTTCGAAAAAACCTCAGGGGGGGGTTGATACAACCCCCCCCCCTAGGCGTTCTAGGGTTTAAGAACTCGTTGAGCTGCGTCTTTTCATGCCCTTAATTTGCAATTTGCTTCAAACCCTGATTTTTGGCGATTTTTTAAACATTTACCACTTTTTGACTAAAAACGCCATGTAGTTACATCACTAAAATCGATATATCTCAAAAAAAAATTGGAAATTTTTTCTTAAAAATTGCACAGGAGACGTCAAATTGATGGGGGAGAGGGTATGCCAAGTTTCAAGTAGATAGCGAAAGTGGTTCATGAGTTATTCAAGAAAAACGGAGGGGGGGTCGGATCCGACCCCCCCAGGCGGTCGCGGGTTAAAGGAAGACTGCCACCTTCAAAAAATTTTCTCAGATCGGCCTATGATTTATTCCCTGGACAAAACAAAATTTTAGAATTCACCTGACAAAGTATCATCACGTGAATCGCGAAAAAAATTGTCGATTATCATACAATTATCAATCGGTTAATGTCTAGCGACAATGTTTACACATCACTAGACTTCATGGTCATAAGATTATTACATTTTATTTGAAAAAGTAAGGTATTTTATGATTTACTAATATATGATTTCATAAGAAATTGGCCATGTTTAATTCATTTTGCATTTAAGTTCGTAAAACATTTAAAAATCATGGCTCATTTGGAATGGGTAGTCTGGCCCATGTTAAACCCCATTTCCCACACTTTTTTGGAAAAATGAACTACTGAATATATAAGTTTAACTTTTATTTTGACACTCCAAAATTCTTCTCTGATCTCGAAACAATCAAAGTTTTGACATATATTTACCAAAAGATAAGAAAATTCATGTTTCAAAGTTATCGATAAACAGTAGAGATGTCGGTTTTCTTGGACTAAAAAAATGGCATCAAACTGAACTTTGGTCTCCGATTTCTCGCAAACGGGTTCGAATTTCGGAAAACCGACTTCAGTCTGGGACATAGGTGGCTCAGCTCTAGTGAAAACCGTTTTGTGGAAAAAAGGTGGCAGTCTACCTTTAAAGGATTATCAACCTCCTTTACTCCTGTGGCCGTGCCACTGCCAGTGTGCCAACGACAGTTAACTCTGGAGTTGGGAAACGGATGCTGAAATTTTCATCCTGTCCTGAAGTTAGCATTCAAAGCAATATTCCGGGCTAAATAGCATTCAATCATGCTTACAAAACATATATTTAGTGCAAAGCTCTACCTTGGATAGCCGTAATGTGAAAAGAAATTGGTGTCTTTGTAGTCCCGGCTCCCACTTAATTCAGCTGAACTAAAACGCAATTTAAAGCTGGTATTGTTCTCATATTTTTGTCCTTTATAGGTGGAATGGAAAGATATCCTCCCACAACAAGACAGCAACAACACTGCTATAGGAAATATCGGAAATACATACATAAGTACCTGCATTTGAAACTGCAGTTCCAGCTACATTTCAATTGTATTTTTTCATTGTAAATTAAAGGACATGTTGAAATACAGCATACACGATCTCAACATTATCAATCATTATTTTACATTTGCAATTGAGCTCGACAGAAATTAGATATACCGAGGGGAAGATAGACTGCACCGCTGTGCATATCTGTCATGCGGTACAGTCTACGCAGTCGGTGCCTGACGATTCCATAAATTGAAGCATTCCTATTAACACATGCCTTAAGTCATGAAAGCTGGTATTTAAGTCATGAAAGCAAAGTCATGCGCATCGTACTTGCATCTTTATACCGAAAATGGGTCATCTGCAACGGCTCGCTGTTTCAAATGCTACAATTAACTTACATTGAAGGTAAAATTGCTGTAAAACGAGACCATCACCTGTATAACTGTCTATGTAGTTTGCGGCTCCTAGCGTCGACCCGTGTTTATTGACCGGTCGGGGGGGGGGGGGGGGCGGCCGACGGGCCGCGGTGTCAGTCGAGCTCCTCCACGCGCCGGCGAGATGTTTTCCTCTGCGGTACACTTCCGGCGCCGAGCAGCGGTGATGGGAGGCCAACTTGGTGTTCCGAACTCTACTTTACCGGCCCAGTCAGCCATAAAACAAGGCCAGCGTCTTAACTCGCGGGAAGTTCTCTCATTTGGTCTTTACTTCTCGAAGGCTGTAATAGCTTTACATAGATGCTGTTGATAGGATTGCCGAGACACGTTAGACTGAAACGACAATAACAAACGATGTTTTCATGTAATTTAGCCTAAGAACACGATGAAGATAATAATGAAGAACCTTAAAAAAGCTTCAAGACATTGTGATAATTAACGTCGTAGAAAATATGGATGTAATCTGCAAGCTTGATTGCAAAAATAATTGCTAAGGAAATGAAGAGGTCTACCAAAAATTAAAATACAGCTAAAGTATTATGTTTTGCACTTCCTTCAACATGTACCTACCGATTGCAATCAATGGGCCATTAATTGTTATATCAATGCCAATGAAATACCTTTTGGGACGAAAAATGAGCAAGCGCGATAGTGAGACCTGTGAGCGCGAAGGTACGACCTCCATCCTCTCCTCCCCTCCAGCTGTAGCCTTGTGCTAGCGGGGATGCAAAATTTAAAAAATGAGTTGTATGGTCCACAGTGTATGTATGGTCCATCGTTCTAACCGATCAATAACGGCGTACCAGCTTCGAGCGCGATTGGCCCAGCCGTTCTTGGGGTGTTGAAGTGCCACTCTGCCCGTGCGCACGTGCAAACTGAGACCCCTGAGTTAAAAAGCCTTGTCGTGGACGAATTGAGTCACCAAAGTTCCTCTTACCGAGCCACCCTACATGCCGTGAGTATAGTAATAACTAAAGTCAAACAAGTCACATGATTCGCTGGAACAAGTCGTTTTATTATAAAATCAAATTTGGACGTCCATTCGATTTCGGGGGAGTTCGTTTTGAGCTCAGCTGAATGATGTTCTTCAGCTGAGCGCTCGATTCTTCGCCGTATATCATAATGATTTGCATTATGCATTCATTTATCAGTGACTCAGTGGATGCTGAGCACATCAACATACGAATGCGCGCATATTCAACTCTTAACTTTCCCGGTAGTGCATGCAATTGAACACTCCTTCAATTGTTCAGTAAGACATTTATTTTCACCAAAACGAAAATAATAGCTCTACAAGAAAAAACTTATTAGGAAACCTAATAAGAACAACAACTAAGTAAGTCGTTAGCCCCGTTATGTGGTTTGAGGTTGACCCCCATCCCAATCACTGGGTCCTACATCAGTTTGCTGAGTTACCAGACCACTACGGCCACCGGAGGCCATATCACAGTGTTTGCCAATAACGGTAGTGGCCCACAATCAATATATCAATACTTTCCGCTCCGAGCGAGCACACATCCGACCATTCTAAATTATTAGTTTGTCTCCCCATTGGCTTCGGTTACAAAACTAACTGCGGAGGAAAACAGTCATAAGAAATCATGTTACACTGCTGTGGACCTCCAGTTCGCTAACGTGATGCAACTTTTTTCTTGAAAATAAACATAAACAATGCCCTAGTGTATGCCGCGTTTTGGTGTCGATGAGCAATCTCTCTTTGTCACCTGTGACACTAATACTCTAACATTTCAATCTATATGTCTATCCAATCAATCACATTCTCACCTCCAAATAACCTCCTAAAACATTGTTTACTATCGGGCTCACAAAACAAACGCAAAATTCCGTACGCAAAATTAAACAAAGATCACCATAAACAGAAGCTTACACGAGATCGAATTTCTATCATACTCACTGCGAACGCCTTGAACGTCGCATCCCGGTCCCCGAACCCGAGACTGACAGTGACCCTTCTGCAGCTTGCCATATTAGCCGCTGATTTCGACACGCGCTCTGTACAATTGCAGGCTACCACGTGTCGATTGCCGCTCCGCTGCCTGACGACAGCGTGCTGCGCTCCACGTGCCACGAGGCCCGTGACACGTGTCTGCGGGATGCACACTGTCGCTCCAAGCTGGAGCCCGTGCTGTCCGCCTGCAGCGAGCGCAATTGCGACCGTCAGATCTGCATGCAGCGGCTGCAGAACTTCTACCGGGCGGCCGATACCCGACTGAGCACAGAGGTGGCCTTCTGCGTCTGCCGGTGAGTTCAGATGTGTGTGGCCTTCTGCGTCTGCCGGTGAGTTCAGTCGTAGAGCCTTCTGCGTCTGCCAGTGAGTTCAGTCGTAGAGCCTTCTGCCGGTGAGTTCAGAGCCGTGTGGCCTTCTGCGTCTGCCGGTGAGTTCAGAGTCGTGTGGCCTTCTGCGTCTACCGGTAAGTTCAGAGCTGTTGGCTCACTTCTGGGTGTGCCTTTAAGATATCAAAGGGTCCTTTATTGTCCTTCATTGGGTCGTTTTGTTTCGTAGTTCATTGGTCTTCCATAAACGGCTGACGGAAGAGCGCAGGTCAGGTGAGTAAAAGGAAAGTCCAGGGAAGTAAGAGCGAGAGCCAAATCATGGGGCCGATACCTCTAGTATGGCGGGGAGGAACGGTAAGGAGGATGTATGGAAAACAAATAATCCTGCATTTGTAATGACACATTTCTCGATTTTGCGACCGATCCCCCCGAACCCGATTACGATACGCTGACGAAGCTTTGTAATACAATTCGAAAGCTCCGACCCGAACGATTTCTTGTGGAGTAAAGTCCTCATTCAATTATTACATTTCTGTTAATTACCACTTAACTTCTCAAATATTTACATGTAGCCAATAAAACATTACCAGTCAGCTGGCCTATTCCCTTGACGTGTGATGCTCGCTCTCTAGGGACAAAGAGAATGTTTGTCCATTAAAGTGATGTTTTGACTCAATCGATGTTACCGATCCACAAGCTAACCAACGGACGGCTTTACCGAACCATATACATTATCCATCGCACTCTAATGCATTTCAAAAACGCTCGAGCTCGGGGCCTGCTCTCGCGGCTGAAAGCTTCCGTGATATAAATTTAAAGCTGTTTGCTCGCCTCGTTGGCCGGGCTTGCAGTAAATCTGAGCGAACTCCAGCCATGCACTCTAATCATTCTGAGAGAAGGCGAAAACACGAGGTGGGCTCGCTCGAACTCCTGCTGCTGTGCCGCAGCCCGCCGATCCATACCCCCGTATCAAAACCAGAACCACCGCGGCAATAGGCGTCGTCGAACCGTGTCAGTCTGCGCAATGTTTGTTTTGGGAATGAATGCAGCACGTGTTGACTCGCAGTGACGTCACGGAGTCGGTTGCAACGTCACGCGATGCTTCTGAAGCGAAACTTGTAGGGCCTCGAGTGCCGCGACTCTTTGAATGCTTACAGAGGAAACCAGACACCACACTCACAGCTACGAATACCCTCGTCTGCACTGGTCGAGACCATAGCTTATTGCACTTATCCTGGATTGATTGCTGTCTTTCCCAAAATTGCACTTATGACCAGACACCAGTCATCAGGTGTTTATCTTGCACTTATAATGATGAATGCAGTCAGGTCAGGTGCCTACTCAAACCGCACAGTGCACACCTGTATTGATCAGTGAAACATTAACCAGCGCACCGATGGGGGGCGGATATCCACCCCCCCCCCCCTGAGGTTTTTCGCGAATAGCGGAAAAACCGCGGCGCGTAGCGCCGCGAAATTTGGTACGACTATTCACTCATCAATTTTACACATGATGTGCATGTTTGAACCTCCTAACTTTTAAGGTCAGGTCACCAGGTCACTTTGAATGACCCAACCTCAAGTCACTTTTTTTGCAACTTTGTCACCGTGCCAGAGCTACAGTAGATGTCGGAGGCCTTTGAAAGTCGCAGGATGTTATAAGGTAATTAGTAGCTACAATTTGTTTATCTCGGAATTTTGATATCGGTGACCTAAGGTCAGGTCAATTTCTCGACCTCCCCATTATAAGTCAATGGGGGAAAAATCAACTCCCTGTTTTTACCACTAAAACGGGTCGGAATGGCCCCATATACCATACATGACTTCATATACGATCAACCTTCACTACCTTGAGGTCTGTTTTGCTGTTGGGCAGCTGTAAGGTCATGTGACGTCATCAAAGGTCAACAAAGGTTTTTTGCCAATAACTCCGTACAGGAACAAGATACAGCCGCGCGGATGGTCTCATTGTGTTCAGCTCGTCAAGACGCATCGAATGATATACATGATGACCTCGAGGTCAGTGACCTGAGGTCAACCTTTGACCTTGACCTTTCGAGGTCAACATATATATCATTCGATGCGGATTGACGAGAGGATCACGATGATGCCCTTAGATTGTTTCTATCTTGACTAGTTCGAAAGTTATTCGAGAAAAACACTCTTCATATATAGCGCCGCCATTTTGACTTTTTTGACCCCTGTGACGTCATCTTTGACCTGACCTGAAAATGACCTTAGTAAAAATTGTAGACCTTGTCCGTGCGTATCCGATGCCATTTACCGCTTGTCGCTATGTTGCTTCGTTTTCGAGATCTCAGGGGGGCGGTCATCCGCCCCCCCGTCGGTGCGAAGTTGGCGCAGACCCCCGTCGGTGCGCGGGTTAAACAATCACGGCATTTACGAACCTTGGCTGTTCCCTAATCCCTAAAGTCAAAAAAGACGTGCATGTATTTTCTTGTCATCATTCACAGCTGGCTTAGGTCAACAGGCTCACAGCAGCTGCCCTACCTAATCAAGTTCCTATACCTACTACCTGACGACTTATTTTGGGACGTGCAGGAGTCCCAGATTTGGCCGGGTATTTTGGACATTGTAATGTAACTGATGAGCACCACTCCTTTTCGCGTCACACATATGCATGGCAGCTACAAGAGTCTCCTTTGAATATCAAAGTATCTTCCACCTCCTCTTGTTGAGAAGCACCGTTCGATAAACCCAGAAAGCCTGGTGGAAGCTGTAGCCATAAACTCTGGTATCTGCTGGTGGAAGCTTTAGTTCCCCGTTCTGCCACCAGGCGCGGTCCGGGCAGCGGGGAGTGCGAGCGGGCGCTGGAGGAGCTGCACCCCAAGTGTGCGCAGCGCTCCGAGGGCGGCACGCGACTGGCGTGTCACAGCGTGGCCGAACAGTGCCGGGACGACCCTGCGGGCCAGTGCCGGCCCAAACTGGAGCGCTACGAGCAGGCGTGTGCCGTGGACTCTGTGACCAGCCTGTGCGCCGGGCCAACCGACGACTGCCGGCGCGCCCTGCTGGCGGTGCTGGGCACAAAGCTGCGCACCAGCTGCGCCTGCCTGGGCACCGACATCAGCTCCATGAACGACTGCCGCGGCTGGGAGCGGCTGCTGTTCGCCAACCCCTGCGTCGGTACGTGACAACGAGTGATGGCTGGCCGGCTTCATGATGTGTGAGCACTTACAACACTCGAAAATCAGCATTTGTTCTTACAAGTAATTGTGTATCATGGGAAGGGATAGTATTTTTTCGGTGAAATTATCATAATAACGACTTCTAAAAGACAGCTGAAACATGTCCTTTTAGCAGAACAGCTCTGACAAATTTTCCGGCGCTTCCACCCACAGTCCAGGCGCAGCGCGAGTTCCACCAGGAGCGGCAGGAACAGCTGCGCACGCCGCCCCCTCCGCGAGTGCTGCCGCCCGTGCTGCCGCCGGTGGTGCCGCAGCCCACGCGCGTGCCGTACGTGCCGCGTCTGGCGGCCACTAGCACCACCCGCCGCTGGCTGCCGACCACGAGCACGACGAGCACGGCTCGCAGCACGCCGCGCCGGCCGACCACGGTCCGCACCACGACCACCACCGCGCGCCGCCGGGAGGAGGAGCCGCACTGCGTGTCCCGCAAACCGGGCCGGCCTGACGACTACCTCCTGGTCGGAGAAGGCATACGGGTGAGCGCCCAGGAGTGGGAGGGCCGATGGGCCTACGGAGGGGCTGGTGGTTTATTCATATAGTTATGTGTTGGTCATATAAATATTTTCTTTTTTTATGACGCATGTATATTGTTAGGTATACGTTGCACATAATTTTGAGACGGCATTCCCGCAAAAAGAGTTAAGAATAATGCTGCGTAAAATGCAAATATCCCTATTTCTCCTTCCCTTTCATCTCCAACTGCCCCCACTTCTGTTTTTTCCCCACAGTACTACATGACGGACAAGACAACCGGTAGAAACAACGAGGTGGAGCGAGACTGCACGGAGATCTGCATGTGCCACATGCGCAATCGCACCACCTGCAACGTGGTATGTACAGTCAAAAAGAACTGCAAGACGGACATGGCTACCTACCACGACGGCTCGGCGGCGCTGCGGCCGTACCGCACCGCCTGCATCTGCTTCAGAGGCGACTTTGTGTGCACTCGGCCGTCCAGTGGTGAGGACGACGGCAGGGCCGGAAAGGGAGAGGGTTTTCCCAGGTTCATACTTATAAAGCGTTGTATGTAAATCGAGAAAATTAAATCATTTTTCAAATCAATTGAACGAAATTATAATGAAGTCGTTTGCAGGATGTGCTGTTTTGTCTGCCACAGAAGCATGCCTGGTTTGGATAGATTAGGAAAAAATGAGACGTTTTCCTGGAGTGTTTCTTGCAGTCCTGGCCATCGCGAATGGCACTGAGATCCGTTCGCTGCTGATGGCACTGGTGACGCTGAGCCCCGTCCGCTGCTGAAGTTGCTGACGCCCGTCCGTTTCTCTGTCCTCAGAGTCCTACATGCTGTCGTTTGGCGTGTTCCTGTTTCTCGGCTACAGTCGCAAAGAGGAGGAGATTCTCCGTCCGCACACCAGGCGGACGGTGCGGGATAACACTGTGGCCGACCTGCAGGCAGTGCTGGACAGAATCACACAGAGGAACCACATCAACAACATGGACGAACCGGTGAGATCAGCGCTCGGTATGACGAAGAGAAGTGCTATAGGCAGCAAACGGGATAGCTCCAATCCTAAGTTAATGACAAAGACTCCATATGAAAGACTCCATGACTCATACGACCACTCGGACGGGCAATGCGTTGCGCTCTATTTAGATATCCACTGTTTTATAATGGTCGGGCCACGAACATTTGATGTACCAATGCGGCGTTTAGAAAAGCTATAGGAAAAAACTCCTGTTGGCGTGCTTTTCCTGGATACAAATGCGTCGGTCCGTCGTTCTTGTCATGGTATCTGAGCTAGGTCCACTGTCCTCCTTGGTGTTCAGTGTGTCGATCTGGTAACACCCCGTTCCGCTTACAGAAGTCGCCGTGTAAGCTGTCGGTGAAGCAGAGGTTTCCCGAGACGGAGAACATCATCATCCAGGCCAAGATCGACGACGTCGAAGAGTCTTACAACAACAGCCTGAATAAAGAGTCGCTGGATAGGGAGAAGGTAAGTGTCCTCACTCCTCAGCCCTCAGGCAGCCACGATACAATTATCTCAGTGTCGCTGCCTGGTCAAGCTTTAGAAAGTTGCCCATGGCGCCTGGCGGGTAATACATATTTCTACATTTTTTACCTTTCTTTTAAAGGTTCAAGCTCAACGCTCACTTTCACTCAGCCTGATAGCAGACATATAACCCCTCAGTCCAAATCAAACTGACCACTAACCAGCCCGGCCCCGTTCCCAGAACCAATGCGCCCAGCCGCTACGGGAGATCAGCTTTATGATCAACAACCGAGAGATGGCCATCGTCTCACACCCGCTACTCAGCGTCTTCAAGATGGCCGACGTGGTGGTGACCATACCGGACGCCTCCGGCTCGCCCCACTCGGCTGCCGGCGCGGCGCAGCTGCTGGCGCTGACCGCTGTGGTGCTGTCCCTCCGGTGACCGGGGGAAGGGGCGCGGACACGACCCAGGCTGTGATTGGAATGAATAGCGAGGAGGGCTGAGAGGTAGTGGTGGAGACGCGGCGGGCGAGCACGGGGTTGGCGGTAAGGACGCACAAGTGTCAAACTGTTGTGTCGCTGTTAATCCGTCGGCTCAGGCTAAGATGTCCTACCACTGGACGTAAACTCGCTACCAGCGATGCTCCAAAACAGTAACAACAGTCCGCCAGTGTTCGTGATGACCTAGCAGCTTCAGGAGCGGCACGTCCAACCTCCAGCGGCAGTGCCGAGCAGGTGGTGTGTGACTCCGGGAGTGAGCGACCCAAACAGAGCCGGTGAGGTGGACTAGGGACTCGAGTTGTGATACTATGGAGGTGTTTGCCATGTCTGTGAATGGAGAGATGCGATGAATGGGGTGAAATGTGACGCACTGCACAAATTGGCACACATTGAGCTGATGGCTGTAAGGCTTAGTACACTGTGTTGGTGAAATGTAGAGAATAAGTTGCACAAACGCTATTGCCAACGCTGTCTGTATACATGGATGCCTACCTTATGGCGACAACTGAAATGTCCCTGGACGGGAATTATCAGGCACACCTAGCGGCGAAACTGAGAAACTATGGTTTCGGCTTGCACCGCCAGTCGCTGTAGTCGTCGGGAGCTGCTGCAGTCTTATTTACATCATAAATCCTCTATACGCGATGTTGATGTTAGGCCCAATGGGCAGTGACATTCAGATTGCTTATAAGTTTATCCGCACTCGACTGTTTTAGATGTTATGATGTGATGTTTATGAAGCAATATGGGCATGTTGTGTTTGTAATGTTTATAAATTAGCTGTTCGCACAATAGCCCAGGTCACAAAGTGGACGGTAAAACGGTTAGCGAACGTGTTGAGTGGGTCCGAGTACGAGAGAAGTGGATATATTATCTGCTGGGGTGGTACTGCCGCACAAAGCTCATCTGCGTGACTGGCGCTCTACACGATAAGTCCGTATACATGCATCCTGCTTAGGACGGTCTGGATGGAACGCACCCGTTGTATGGCAGCGTTCCAGGTCTTGTCGACGGATTAGCGCGTCCCGTGGAGAGTGTGAAGTGATTGCTGAATGGCGTCATGAAGGGTTCACACCGGTGTCCATTGTCCATTGTCTGTTTGGTGCAGACTTTCGGCTAAGAACAGGCGATGTCTTCGGGGTCGGTTTCAATCTTCAACAGTGGTCTCTATAAAAAAAGCTGATAAGCAAGTGTATAGTAATGCCCACTATAGGTTCTTACGTATATCGCTGATGTGTTATTGTTTACAAATGATCTAAGATGATGGCATGTGTTTGTCATGTCCCCTTACAATTATACACATTGTATATCATTGTTATCGAAGAATCTATCGTAACGTTTTATGTAATTCGGCGCTATTACTTGCCTCTGTGTAAGACGTGTAATCGCGGCGTCCATTGATCGACTTCATATACTTTTCATTATACGGTATAATATTCAATCAGCTCACACTGAGGACATACATGCCATCGGTGCTTGAAATTGTGCCCAGCTCCAATATATGGTCCAACATCAATGCTGATTGTAAATAACATCAACCTAACCGAAAAACAGTGTGTGAAACAAGTATGCATAGATTGATTACCGTGGATAATATTGCGCTGTGTTAAACTTTATCGCCGCACATCTACGCTTCATTTATCTCTCGTCCTCTAACCCTTCCTAGTTCCTTCTCTCCATTTCTCTCAGCCTCTTCCTCTCCGTTCCCCTGCCCCCACTGTTCCATCTGAGCCTGGTGGCCACCCACCCGCTCGGACCCGCCGCGTGTGTGCCCGCCGGGCGTCCCGCGCCGGTCGGGTTAAACTGTCGCCCGTGGCCGCGTCCCTCCACGGCGCCGCGGGCTCGCCCGCCGCCCAGTCGGGCCGACACAGAGCTGACAGTAATGGTGGTCCCACAAAAACCCGTGTCCCCGGGCCGGGCCGCGGGCGGACATTAGTGTCGGGGTCTCCGGGCCGCCCGGCGACCACCCGACCGGTGGCAATCTCTTCATTATCGCCGGCCGACAGCCGCTAGAGGCTGCGGGAACTTACAGAGACAGTGGGGGTGTAGGACGCGAGTCGGAGTGGGTGTGATCTGGACTGGGAGTGGATTGATAGAGAATCAAGCGCTAGGTTACAGCCACAGCAAGTGCGCCGTGACCCATGTTGTGAGATAAAGCTCAATGATATTGTTTTCTTCACTAATTTATGACCACACGCTTTTATATTCCTACCCTACTAAAAGGTCGCACTTCTAATGCATTTAAATATATTTAAAACTAAGCATTCGAGACAGTTCAACTTCATAGATCGTAGCTCCTATGATAAACTGTCTCTCGTTTTGACTGGTATCGCCACAGTGATGTCTTAGCGAAGAAACAATAGAAAAAAGTGTGCGTATGAGAATATTTCCCTACATGAGGCCTACAAGAACATCGCGGATCATAGTGGGATCAGTGGGAATATGAAGTAGGTATAGGAAAAATACCCATAGGGAAAACTCTTTGAACTTTGAAGGCATTTCCCCCGGGACCTGCCCGAGATCCCGCGGCGCGCAAGATCACAGCTCGTTCCAAGGCCGGCGCCCGGGGCAGCGCCGGCACATGAGGTAATTAGGGGGTCGGCACCGATCGCACAGAGCCGCTCAGAGGTGGCGACAGCCGACCCCAGGTCAGCACAAGGCCGCGCCCCTCTCACTGGCCAGCCGGCGGCGGCGCGGCCACCGCCCTAACTGGCCGATAACACCCCTAATTTGGCAGCTGAGTCCACGGCTTACGGCGCAACGCAGCGCCCCAGAACAAACCAACGTTTAGCCAGGAATGCCGGCGGAACTCCTCAAATTAGCGGCGTCAGTGCAGCTTTTTATCGGGTGGACCCCTGGGCCCTGGCTCTTTTAACCCTTGCCCAACCATGGCATATTTCATAATACAGTCAGCAGGGACGGGGCGATGCCGTACTTGGTAGTTCCTGTATAATCTATACAGAATGACCAAATTTGCATGGTGCTGGAGATGGTGCATTGTGCGTGCCTTTGGGATGGGCCGATTCTGTATAGGGACGGAACAACCTGCATCTTAGTCATGGAGGTGGTACTTGCCGTATTGAAAAATGAAAGTCGTAAAAAGTTCATCCTAGGTCGCATGAGGTTTCGTTTAACTTCATTCATTACGGAATAAAAGAGCTTCGTTCGACAGAGCTTGAAACTACACACAGCCGCTGTTGCCGCCTCATCACGTTATTCGGATACGGTATTGCACATATTTGTAAATAGTCTGTCATGTGGCGGCGCCGTTAGTTATATTCGCGTGCGATGCCCGCGAGATTTAATTTAAATTTCCAGGTCATCGAAAAAGGCTAAAATTGGTGGGTTTTCGATTGCTGTATTACGATGCGTAGTTTTGTGTATACTAATTGATTTAGCTCTGAGCCGTAAGATGCATAAAGCTTTAACGACATGACATGACATGACATGACATGACATGACATGACATAGAGATGAACTAAGACTTGAATAAATCATTAGCTGAAGTTTCGCATTTCACCAAAAGCATCTCACCCAACGAATCGAAAATAATGTCCGTTACAGCGAACAGCGGCTCGGCGGCTACAGTTAAAGCTTTAGCATTTAACTTAACTTAAAACTGATGGATTAAAGTAAAGGCTTAAAGTTAAGGCTTGTTCGAGGTCGAAGCTTGCATTTAGTTTAAAGGCTTTGCATTTAAAACTTTTCACAGTTAAGTTTAAGCTGATGCATTCAAGCTAAAGCATTTAGTTAAAGCCAGTGCATTCAAGTAAAGGCTTTAAGATAAAGCTTTGTGCGAAGTTAAAGCCAAACGAGAAGGTAAAGCATAGAACTATGCAAGAACAATGACATATTTGGATGTAAGCGAGATTAAGTTGGCAAGACTGCAATAGCTTGCGAGATGAGGCCTAAGAATGATTGCAAAATGTGAAAAGCTCTTGTATTTCCAAGGAAACGACGGCTTTAGTGGACTTGCGTGACAGATTGACTGCACCAATTGAAAACGTCTGAAGGCGAGTTCATACGCGCTTCATGGCTGACGTCTCGTCTCGTCCTGACCTGATGTGAGAGACGATCGCATTCAACGCATCACAGCAGATCAATCGGTCCACTGCACACTGGTCGGAAACGCTCCAGCGAGAGGCCAGCGGCCTTTCCGCAAAAGTTTTTTGCTTGTTATTCCACAACTAGTGAAGCAAACTTCATAAAACTTTGCATACCTTCTCTGTCATATGTAAGCTATCATTTGGATGTCAAGCACTAAATATATGACGTGAATCTGTTAAGTTATGACGTCATAATTGAGTATAATACAGGATCTAGCACCACTTTAAGTCAACAAGGGAAATTGGGAGCTGCTATTCGGGCACCGGGAATGGTTTCATGCACTCCTTGCAAGGTCCAGTGCTTGACTTTAGGATTGTTGACTTTGCGTGACGTCATTTATGACGTCACTAAGGCCATATAAGTTTTTCGTCAATAACTCCTGATCCGATGGAGCTAGAGAGTCGGGAAAGCCACCATTGGACTCAGGAAGACCTGCCGAATCGAATGATATGCAATATGACCTCCTTCAACCATTTTCGTGACCTGAGAGGCTCCGACCTGACCTTGACCCGAGGTTAACACCTTAAGTTGACTTCACCCGAACACCAAGTATAGCATTCAACGCGCCTGAGCTAGACAAACACGATGATGCCAAAATCGCGGCAGTGCGACCATTTTTGGCAAAGTACCTAATTAACCTAAAACCGAGCCCGTGCCTTGTGGCACTTACCTGACCTAAGAGGTCACTGGCTGACCTAAGACCTTAAAATCGGGTAGTACCTAATTTTTGCGTCTTATAACGGCACACAAGCTTTTTTTTCCGCGAGGCTCTAGCTCAATTAGAGGCGAAACGGTGAGGGAGTTGTACCAACCCTCCCCGGTCAATATAGAAAACCAATCGGTCCGGCCAGGGTTAAATACCGGAATTATGATCTAATGTAAAAAGACGGCCCAAGGTAACCCGACGTCAGTGACAGGTGTCCTATATTTGCAGCGTCTTATATTCACGAAGGTTTCAATTTCCACTTTCTTCAGCCGAGTGATGGTTGTCAATAGCAAGGCTCTCTAAATGCAAGCCGTAATCGCCACGCAATATGTGGAAGGCTTTTGATGTCAATACATACATAAATGCATACATAAAACGCGCTTTTCACAAAATTCATAAACTCAAGCGCATCTGTTTTTAATGACCAGTCAACTACGCATGGATGCGTGCAGGCCACACAGGTCAGCGTAAGCCGGGCGCGGCGGCCGAGCCGAAACTGGGGCGGGGCGGGCGGTAGTTGGGTAGGAAGAGCGGCTCCTGCAAATTTTGCGCAAATATGCGCAGTTAGCTTTTATGTTGCCCTGGTGTAAATTTAAATCCTACTTCATCTCACAAAAAATCAGAGTGGAACTAGATGGGACTACCTGTTGTTTCCTTACCTAAACTTTGCAGTTATATTCCAGAATCACTGTAGGAGAGCCTTATTAAAAAACTATAGTACATCTTAGTTAGGGAAAAAGTATACCAAAAATTTTGCACTGACCAGTCGGCAACTTCATAACGAACATTTTGATGCATAATGTGTGGGATTTCAGTTTGGTGTCTATCAGCAATAAGACTCTGAATATCCGGCTCAAGAAACCTCTTGCTCCGCGTCAGTTTCCGAGTTCTGGGATACCCCATCTTCGGGGGCTGATTACAGGCATTTTTGGTCACCCGGATTAGTTTTTTTGGCCCAAGTATAATAATTTGATCAATTTCAAATCGATCTATATAAAAAATAATCCGAAACTCCGGAATCGCCCGTGGCCTCTCGTGAGGGCGTTTCCGACCAGTGTGCACTGTGCTGCATTTGATTGGTTAATCGGACGCAACTGGCGGAAGTCACAAAATGGACAAGCTTGACAGACTTACCGTGAGTGAGTTGAAAGAGCGACTGAGGGAGAGACACGCAAATATTAAGGGCACGAAGGCCGTTCTAGTTCGACGTTTGCAAGAGCTTATGAGATATGAAAAGGACGATGGTTCTAGCAGGAACCGAGAAGACGCCGATTACAACAACGGACAAGATAACGACTCCATAACTGAGGCGGCGTTGAATGACCAATCCGTGTGTGGCGAGTCAGTTGTCTCTTGTCACACTTCCGCCTCTGCCGCCTCAGTGCGCTCACTGCGAGCTATTGAAGCGACAAAAAGAGCTGCATTGCTGGCACGAGCCTCGTTTCTGCAGGAGAAACGTAAAATCGAATTGGAGGAGCTGAATCTTCGGCTTCGTAGAGAGGAACTAATGATAAGAACCGAGCTTGCAGAATCGGAGGCAAGAGAGAAGATCCTGGCGGAAGCTGATCAGCCAGAGGGCATGGCGGCCACGGCACGACCAGTCACATCCTTCTCCGACCGACAAAACCAGCCGTCCTCTCAGTCTCTGACTTCTGGGAATGCTGAGCCAGAAACAGGGCTCAGGAACCCTACCCAAGAGCGTCGCTGTTCTGATGGACCGTCTGGGAGATCGCGGGAGCCCACCACGCACGAGGCTAGGAGCATAGACGACACGGAGGCAGCAGGAGCAGCGACAGAGCAGAGGGGTCATACAGAGCCTCAGCAGTCACAGCAGGCAGACTACTCAAGGGTGCTGCTCACTCAGCTTCAGAAGGGCCAGTTGCCTAAGCTGGAGATACCGGTCTTCGACGGCGATGTAACGAAGTATCGCAGTTTTGTTAGAGCTTTCGACTCCAGAGTCGCCAGTAAAACTGATGATCCCGACGAGAGGCTTTATTATCTTCAGACCTATTTGCGCGGGAAGCCTCTTGATATCGTACGTGGATGCGCGCATATGTCAGATGGGTCGGGTTATCTGGAGGCCAGGCGCCTGCTCAACAGGCGATATGGAGACCCTGATTCGGTGTCTTCAGCATTTGTCGACATTCTGACTGATTGGAATTCTATCAAGCCGGGTGATGTGGACAGCCTGGACAAGTTCTCCATCGCGCTCACGTCGTGTCTCAACGTGATGAAAGATATACCTCCAGGGTCGAGAGAGACCGACCATCCAAGAACGATGCGCAAGATAGTGGAAAAGCTTCCCTATCACTGCCAGGACAGCTGGCGCAATAGAGTGATACAAATAAAGGAAGAAGCAAACAGGAAGGTGACATTTGAAGACATCGTAGTTTTCGTTGACAGAGAAGTGAGAAAAATCACAGATCCCACCTTCGGGAAGCTGACCAAGCCAGATGGAAGCGGTAAGAAGCCTCACATCGTGTCTGCAACAGGTGTCAATAAGGACGCATCTCCTCGGGTGATGACGTGCCTGTACTGTGCCGAGCAGCATTCAACGGATTCCTGTGAGAGGCTGAATCATGAGCCCTATGAAAAGAGAAGAACGTTCATCGTTGAACAAAGACTTTGCTTCGGGTGCCTTCGGCAGCGGCATCAGATCAGTGTGTGCACAAAAAGGCTGTCCTGCAAGATCTGCAAGGGTCGCCATCCGACTCCGCTGCACAACGACAAGCAGGCATCTCCTTCCGAATTTTCTGCTACAAGCAAGCAAAGCAGTGGTAGCAGTGCAGGGCCGGCAGCCGTCGTAAGAAACGGACGATTGGAAATAGACGGCGCAGAAGTGGCGGCTGGTGCTCACGGAGACTCGTCCACAATGATGGCAGTGATACCCGTGTTAGTTCGATCACCTGACGGCTCACGATCGGTCGTCACTCATGCGTTCCTGGACCTCGGGTCAAGTGCAACATTCTGCACAGATCTTCTGCTTAAAAGGCTGAACGTCAAGGGAAAAGCGACAAGGCTGACGATGATGACTGCTGCTTCTGAAAATCAGTCCGTACAATGTCAAGTAGTCGAGGGCTTATCTATTACAGGCCTTCATTCTTCAACTGCTGTTCAGCTGCCACCCACCTACACACTTGAAAGGATACCAGTTAAACACGAGGACATCGCAACCCCAGCCGACATCGGTAAATGGATGCATCTCGAGGGAATTCCTGTGACACAAGTAGACGCTGAGATCGGCCTCATGATTGGCGGAAACTGTCCCGAGGCTTTGTGTCCACTTGAGGTCAGGAGAGGCGGTGAAGGCGAGCCATTTGCGTTCCGTTCAGAGCTGGGCTGGGCTGTGTATGGACCCCGAGAACTCCGATCCACCAGAGATCATGGAGTGGCAAGAGTAAACAGAGTCAGTGTACTCAGAGGTGATTCTGATATTCATGAGAAGTTCGTCGCGCTATATAATAAGGAATTCGAAGACAACGGCAGCTCCACCGACGTGGGACTGTCAGTGGAGGACAGAGTGTGGTTGAAAACGGTCAAAGCGGGAACACGCTATATCGATGGACATTACGAGATTCCCTTACCTCTGAAAGAACGACAGCGCACATGGGTGCGTTCAGTCAAGTTGGAACGGACTTCTTTGGTCCATTTTATGTGAAAATCGGTAGAAAACAGCTCAAGAGATATGCTGTTTTATTCAGCTGTCTTTCCAGTAGAGCTGTACACATAGAGCTATGCGAGAGCCTCGACACCAGTTCATTCATCAACGCATTGCGGCGTTTCCAGGCTCGGAGAGGTCAGGCTACGTTTATACGGTCGGACAACGGTACCAACTTTGTGGCGGCCGAGAAAGAATTGCGCGAAGAGTTGAAGAGACTTCAAGAGAAGAAAGTCCACGAATTTCTCCTGAAGGAGGGCATCACGTGGATATTCAACCCACCTGGTGCATCATCACAAATGCAGAAGATGGAGACAAATGCAGTATTTGGCCGATATCTTCTGGAAACGATGGATTCGGGAGTATTTGCCGCTATTACAACTGAGACACAAGTGGAACAAGGTGAAACGAAATCTAGCAGTTAATGACGTAGTGCTTGTCATGGATACGAGCACACCACGCTCCAGGTGGCCTCTGGGCCGAATCAAAGAGACTTTCCCGGACCGGAAAGGCTTCGTCCGATCTGCAATGGTACAGACCGAGACGTCAGTTCTGAAGAGGCCGATATCGAAGCTCGTTCTCATCTTGGAGGCAGAATAGTGAGAACACAAAGATATAGCATCTCTGTAAGGTGCTACTCGTCAGAGCACCATGCCGCACCGATCGCGATGGTGACCAGAAATAGTTGAGACAATTGATGGATCGGTGATGAGCCTTGTGTTGGTGCTTGTCATGCTGACGTTCTAACAGTTGAATAGTGTTTGTTTAGCGCGGTAGTATTTAGGACCTGTTATTGAACCAAATAGGGCTCAAATGTGGCAGGCGCTCATTTGCATGGCGCGTTAGAAAGTTGATGCCACAAAGGTGACGTAAGTGTATGCTGTACAGTGGTCAGCTTTAATGGCATGTGCAGTTGTGTAGTGAGTGTTGAGCCCTGATCGGGTCAAGGTGGGGAGTGTTGCCGCCTCATCACGTTATTCGGATACGGTATTGCACATATTTGTAAATAGTCTGTCATGTGGCGGCGCCGTTAGTTATATTCGCGTGCGATGCCCGCGAGATTTAATTTAAATTTCCAGGTCATCGAAAAAGGCTAAAATTGGTGGGTTTTCGATTGCTGTATTACGATGCGTAGTTTTGTGTATACTAATTGATTTAGCTCTGAGCCGTAAGATGCATAAAGCTTTAACGACATGACATGACATGACATGACATGACATGACATGACATAGAGATGAACTAAGACTTGAATAAATCATTAGCTGAAGTTTCGCATTTCACCAAAAGCATCTCACCCAACGAATCGAAAATAATGTCCGTTACAGCGAACAGCGGCTCGGCGGCTACAGCCGCTGAGATACCACCATATTTGTCAATCATTTTACGAAGTTATATACCAAAAAACATTGCTCGATTATTGTTAATTGCCTACATTTTGAGTTAACCGGTTGACAACTGTTATCAGAGGTCATCGAAAAACAAAGTTCCATTATTTTGATATATTTTCAAAACAATAAATGACTCGTACGGAAATACCGTATTGCACGAAAAACGTTAGACCACTTTTTAAAAGGTCATGTTCCTCCAGGTCACGTTACCATAGTCTCTTCTGTCGCCTCAAAACGCTGACTCTGTCCTCTCAAAACGTCCTAAGGCCCAAATTCCCATCCCATTTGTCCCGGTGACAGGCGGCGGCTAGCCTCACAGCAGTGATTCTGATCTCTCTGGCGGTGTCAGTGTCAGTGTCAGTGAGTGTGTCAGGTGACCGCCGCCTGGGTCCGGTGTCTGAGCTGCGCTCCGATTACAGAGCCATTGTGTGAAAATGGAAAACGGCCCGAATCTGCCGGAGTGATCTGGTTAACCAGGACGCTATGGGCTTTCACCAGAACGGTGCGATTTGTAGAGATTTAGCCACGATAGAAGCCAGTGGGATACTTTGTAAGAGCTGGGAGATAAAGCTACGATATCATAGTCCCAGGAATCAGTGAGCCCATTATGACGACACGGGCTTATTTTGACAGGCTTTTGATTTTTTAAATAGTCTGCTTTTCTTCAGTTAGCAGCAAAACGTGTAAGAGCAGGTAAATATCAAGGTAGCAGCTACATAGGTTAGCTCTTCGCTGCTCTAATCCCAGCTTTACCGTGGCGTCACTATTGCATAGTCATGGAAAGATATATGTGAGAGAGAAGAGAGAGAGAGAGAGAGAGAGAGAGAGAGAGAGAGAGAGAGAGAGAGAAAGAAAGAAAGAAAGAAAGAAAGAAAGAAAGAAAGAAAGAAAGAAAGAAAGAAAGAAAGAAAGAAAGAAAGAAAGAAAGAAAGAAAGAAAGAAAGAAAGAAAGAAAGAAAGAAAGAAAGAAAGAAAGAAGGAAAGAAAGAAAGAAAGAAAGAAAGAAAGAAAGAAAGAAAGAAAGAAAGAAAGAAAGAAAGAAAGAAAGAAAGAAAGAAAGAAAGAAAGAAAGAAAGGAGAGATAAAACAGAAAGCGTGACAGGAAAAGGTATGTGTCTTCCATAAATAAAGGAAAGCTCCCAAGAGGAAAATGCCCAAACCGCTCAGCTTTCGCTGCAGATGTAGACGGAAAGCCACCTGCGGCACACTCAGAGACACCTGTGATTTGTTAGAATGAGGCATATAAAAAGTAGCGGCACTTTGGCACCAAAGCCGGCCACCGATTCACCTCCTATCTCGCACCCTTCTCTTCTCCCTTCTTGCCGTATTATCTATTACAATAAGGTGTACGAGTTTCTCCAGCGTAGTCACTCGCATTCTAATCGCATCTTCCATCAGGGTATAAACGCCAACCAACTGATCTTTATTATCATATCTGGTCGTAAACAGCGGTGGAAATCTGCGTCGAGGTGGTGCAGATGAGCCAGCGCTCGCCCGCCTGCTCCATATTCGTGTACGCGTGTGTCTTCCTTCGATAACTTAGTGGCTGTTGCGCCACAGGAAGCTCCCTGGCCTGCAGAGCTATTTACGATCGCGCACGCAGCCGTACGCCGCACTGTCGGGTCGGCGAACTCACACTCGGGCCGCGGTTTTCCAGTTGCGACTGCCTTTTCCTTCCCCACGCTCCACTGCCGCTGCGAAGGAGGGACGAACGCCTGCGCCAAACGGGACCGATTCAATCGGAGGAGAGGCGATCATTAACGGTCCCCGGATGAGGCAGGCGGATCCAGAACGCGCACAGGGCGCCTTTGAATGTCTTTTTGATGATTGTACTGACTTTGAGTAGCGGTTATCGTATGCTAAGAGGCTCACAGGACGCGGCGCAGTGACGGTGACGGGCTTTTGATCGTCCGGTGTTAGATTGGGAGAGGGACAGCTCAATTTACGTCTTGCTAATCCAGCGCCGAGGAGGTCCGTTACCTTGTCGTGTTCGTGCGCGTGTGTCGGGCTCAGCGTGCCCCTGATAACCAGCAGGCCCAAATTGGAAACTCACGGTTATCGTATACCTGCAGCGTGGGGAAAGGGTGGGAATGCCAATCATATACCTCTCAACAGCAGCCGCCCAGTCACGCCGTGTCCAAGGAAGGCCTTGGACTGTCGTGGTTTGTTACCCAATTTCACACGCACACAGCGTGTTCACGTGACAAGTGCTTATCTATAGAACACACCCTCAACGTGTTCACGTGGCATGTGCTAATCTGTAAACCACACTCTTGGACATTGAGTGTTTGTCTAACGCCCAAACCAAACCACGGATCTCTCGCAAATATAAGCTGCAATCTTGTCAACTGCAAAGACGCATTTGGAAGTCGTTCGATGGGAGAGGAAGTTATACCGATGACACATAGCGTATTTGCTTAGACACAATGTTTTCTTTTTTGTTTACTGTTCGCTGTCTACGACAGCGACACGTTCCGCAAACAATTGTTCTATGTGTGTTCACCCCAATTAAACTGTAATTGAACTCAATGGCAGTAGAATGTTACAGCTGCACAAGACTTGATGCACAATTATGCACGTCTTATATTTAAGCTGGTAAGCAGCGGTTTCTTAAATGCAATTTCAGCTGTTACGTGGTTTCAAAGTAAACTTGCGGTAGAAATGTTCTGCTAACACCTGTGCATTAGTTGATGTATGTCAAGGTCATATCTCATAGCGCGAGGCGGGCGCCGAAGCCATGCAGGTAGGTAGCCTTCTTATCGCCCATTTAAAACACCTCACGTATCTAGTAATGACCTAACTGCTGAATATTCATCTAAAAATAGTCCATGGTAATATCACGAGCGTGATGTGATTCTGTTCATGGCCTCTTCAAACATCACGACTGACACTCTTAACTGCCTAAGTGGGCATTCCATTGCACACTGCAAACATCGTCAATCATTACCACTACATTTGATTTACCAGCCACTTCCACTTTACTTCGCGCCATTTTGACACCTGTCTCAATATTACGCTTCAATAAATTTCATACCGACCGCAACAGCTTCCTCTTATGACGCTACTTCCGAGGCTCTGGGTCACCTCTGTGCTCTCTGCGCCGTTTCTCGTCACACTCTGTAAGTGCGGCGTGCAATGACGCACCTGGCGGCACCGCCGACACCTTGTGTGGTCGCCGGTCCGCCGCCGCCGCCGGCACCGCGGCACGTCTTAATAGCGGGCTGAACCGTGCGCGCCGCAGCCTAGCGCCGGGTTATTACCCGGTCTGTTAATGAGGTGTTATTATCGCGTGACCCTGTGTGCGCCGGACGGGCTCGGGACGGGTCACGCGCGCGTGCGACGGTCCGGTCCGAGCAGACGGTCGGCAGGACAGGATCGGGTGGGGAGGATTGGGTCGGGAGCCGGGAGGACAAGATCGGGTGGGGAGGATTGCGTCGGGAGCCGGGAGGACAGGGTTGGGTGGGGAGGATGAGGACCGGTTGGAGACTGACGTCTAGAGGACGGGAAATGGGCTACAATGTGGACGAAAAGCGATGATGGGTGGCTAGACCCGAAGGATCATTTCCATCCCCTCAGGTCCGATAAACCAGCTGGGGACGGAGATGACCGACGGCTGGGGACGGTCGTCACGTGGGTGGCGGGGTCACCAGGTGCGTCGGCGAGGCCAACCGTCAGCAGTACGTGACCAGTTGGAAGATTTAGAAAATCATCCCGTGTCTAATCGTATGAGACGAGTGGAATCAGTTGGGCGTATTAGTACTAACCTACTCGTCATTTCTTGCGCTTTCGGTTTCCTTGGTTAATTGAAATAGGATCGGTTTTTAGAATCAATTTATTGTGAGCAATTAATATCGCATGACCACATATAGTCGAAAAGTTCCCTTTAACACCTACTATCACTAGCAATGTTCTGTGATGCTTATTAATGCTGCAGGCATCGTGACATATAATGCTGGCGGAAAAAGAGCGCACCAATGGGCACATAAGAACGGATAAAAAATGGAAGCTATACCATAGAGATGTTGCCAAGATGGACTTGCATCCCATGTCTATTTTGCAGTACACCAAACTTTGCCATTGAAAATCTCGTGGGCAATTGTTTGTTATACGGGAACGGTGTTCTAAACTATCTTCTGCCTATAATGGCCTTTCACTTTGCGCAAGTAATTTAAAATGCGAGTTATCGTTGCTTCTCTATACAGCTACAGTTGTATGGGAGTGTATCCGAACCGACACATGGACTGACATCCCAAATAAGTTATACCAAGAACCACTCAAGCTTTGAGGTTTTCTTTGTGGTATTGTGAACGTTTGTGAATGTAAGCCGAAGTGTTTACCACCACTTACGATTTCTTAGCAAAACCGCGTCCTCCATAGCTTTGACAGGCAATGCCAATATAAATCTTTGAGTTGGACGAGTGCTTGAGTCGATTAACTTGTGGCTTTTATTTCCAAACTTGCGTTTAGTGAGGAGGAGGTTTCGCCACGTAACCCGTAAGTTTAGTTACCGTAAAGTAACTTACTCGTAAGGTAACTCGTAAGACATAATCATTTCGTCTAGCCACACAAGACCTATAATTTGGCATTATACACCAGTATAACGCCTTATGGGGCGACTAACGGAGCGAGCGAGAGGGTGGGCCTTGCACGTGCGAAATTTCGAGGGGGTACCTCCAACTGACTTGTGCACGGCACCCTACTAACCGGTCTCTAGCGATGTGCCAAATTTGAGCACAATCGGCCCAGCCGTTCTAGAGATCTGGAAGCGGCACCCTGCACGTGCGCACGTGCAAAATGGGTCCCAACTGACTTGTGCACGGCACCCTACTAACTGGTCCCTAACCGTGTACCAAATTTGAGCGCCATCGGTCCAGCCGTTCTCGAGATCTGGAAACGACCCCTGCACGTGCGCACGTGCAGCAGCACCCCAACCCTAACACATGCAGATGAATTATCTGATGGAGACCTAACTGTGTACCGAGTTTCAATTCAATCGGCCCAGCCGTTAGGCCGTTATTGAGGTTGCAATTTTGGGGGTTCTTAAAAAATGTCCAACTTTACCACGCGCCACGTGCGGTGGTTGGTAAGAACGCATGGTGGCCATCACACCACAGAACTTTTACGTCCAAGTGACATTCAGTAAAGAAGACCGCTTGTCAATCGGATGTCCCGTTCCTAAGATATTAGTTTTTGAAGAGCGTCCCCACGGCCGGCCGGCCGGCCGGCCGGCCGCTCATACTCAGAAATTTCCGTTATTCTACGTAAGACTCCGCTCGCTTCGCTCGCTCCGTAACCAGTTGGCTTTGAGTACCGGTTGCAACGTAAGGTGCAAAACAGTGTTTGGTTCAAGTATGTCATATGTCTCGAATTTTGTGTCATCAGGCTGACTGACCCAGAAATGTGAAAAAGAGGTGCAATCGATAAATGAATAATTCCACCTTATATGGACTGCAAAAAAAGAAGAACTGGGCATCATCTCCGTATTTGTATTTGTATTTGTATTGTATTTAAATTTAAGAGCGATCCACTCCACATACAAAGTGCGTGGCGATTCTCTGATGTTACGACTGACAAACTAACCCAATAGGACGAATGATGGTGGTTGACAAAAAGGCCAAGACTGAGGAAAAATCCCAGAAATAACCACCACGGTGCTTGGTTTCATTTCAATGCATTATAACCAGTATAACGCCTTATGGGGCGACTAACGGAGCGAGCGAGGGGGTGAGTCTTGCACGTGCGAAATTTCGAGGGGGTACCTCCAACTGACTTGTGCACGGCACCCTACTAACCGGTCTCTAGCGATGTGCCAAATTTGGGCACAATCGGCCCAGCCGTTCTCGAGATCTGGAAGCGGCACCCTGCACGTGCGCACGTGCAAAATGGGTCCCAACTGACTTGTGCACGGCACCCTACTAACCGGTCCCAAACTGTGTACCAAATTTGAGCGCAATCGGTCGAGCCGTTCTCGAGATCTGGAAACGACCCCTGCACGTGCGCACGTGCAGCAGCACCCCAACTCTGGCACATGGATATGCAGTGCCTAGTGGGTGCCTACCTACATGCCAACTTTCAGCGTAATCGGCCAAGTAGTTACCGAGATATTGCAACAATTGCAAAACTGACACCTCTTCGTTTTGCACGTGGCACGTGCATAAGGGGTCACCCACATGCATCGGGAATAGTCCAATACTTGGTAGAAGGAATGAAGCTACCCTACAAAAATTACCGCATGTAAATCGGTCAAGTGGTTGCTGAGATATAAGCCTCGCAAAAGCGTCCGCACGGCCGGCCGGCCGGCCGGCCGGCCGGCCGGCCGGCCGCTCATACTCAGAAATTTCCGTTATTCTACGTAAGACTCCGCTCGCTTCGCTCGCTCCGTAATGAAATATTTACCAAAATGTAGCTATATCAAACTTATCAGAGATGTTCGCAAGAACAGCCGCCCCATTATTACAAAACAGGATTTCCTCGCTATTTTCATCTCTGTTGCCTTCAGCCGTCTTCCCCGTGTTGTCTCTCGACTGACAAGGCCGCGGTGGGGCCGCCCGAGCCGACATGTTTTTCTGTCCCCTAAAAAAGCGCGATCACAGGCCGCGGTCGGAATTAACGGCTAAAGCTCGATGATTAAATCGGTGCTCGGCCGTTTTTGCAGGGGTTCCTGGCGGGCCGGAGAGGCCCCGCGGCCCACCGCCGCCAAAGCCAGGTGCCGAGACAGGTGGCAATTAAAACCGGGATTTGCCGGAGCCATGTGACGGCGAGGCTCAGCGCCAAATCATCAGCCTTGTGAAACGCGATCGAACGGGTTTTCATTGGGATACGCGTGTCTTCACAAGAAATCAAAAGCGTAAAAGATATGGTATGATTACGCAGCAAAGATGTAGAAAATTTGGCAAATCACGACTTGAAAATTTATGAAGCTATGAATCCAGCCAGCATAGGTAATTATGATGGACGTTTTTGCTTCGAGTTTTAGCACTTTATACATACATTTGCGTGTTGAGATACAGCCGTCGTTTTTCATTCTGACTTGGATATATGGACGACAAGTTGGGACATGTTTCGCAATCCCTACTGAGGATCACTAACGGTGACTGAATGACTCGTGAACGGTTACAAACCTGCCATCCCGTCTCTCTTGTGTCATCGTCACCCGAGGGTGATAGCGCGCGGCGTCAACTAGCCACTGGACCATTTTGGTACGTCGGTCTCCCAAACATGACCTTTCATCACCGACAAACAACTGGGCCGAACCCCTCACCGACAGAGCAATCAGTGGACACGACACTTCCATCAAAACAAACGGCAGCCGCCTGGGCGTAACTGATCGGTACACTGGCGCTGCTGCGCTCACACGGACACCGCTGTAAAAAGGCCGAGAAAAACGAGTGACCGCCGCGGCTCACTGCCAGTAGTAGTGGTCAGCTCTCTCCTATAATCGATAATATAGCGCTTCTGTTCGGAGAGACACGGGGCGGGTTTTGCGTAGTAATTGGTAATACCGGGTATGGGTGATAGTGTACCTCGTGAGAAATCGAAATCCTCCCCTGCTCGGCTGTTTTATAATGCAGGTGAAATGAGTCAGCTCTGTATTGTAATGGATGAATAGTTGTTCGCTGGACGTTGTAGCGACTAATACATGTGGGAAAATAGTTGCGTAAGCGGAGGGAAAGTCTTTGCTCGCCGCTTTACTGAGGTTTTTTTTTGTGTGTGCATATGTTGCTTCCTCTATCTCAAAAATCGAGCACTTTCAAAGAGGAGGCAATATATGAACAAAACTATTTCATTTGAATCGGAAGACGGCGTCATTGCCGGTTATTAGGTCAGCGTAACCTGCTGTAACTGTAGCTGCACCTCTGCCTAACGTATGTGAGCTGCTGAACCTGTTGAAGCTGGAATGTGCATGTGCGCAAGCTGGCGCAGCTTGTATGCTGGAACAGCTTGTATCCAGCGTCTCGGTCTCGAGTGCTAAGGGCCGAGCAACACGAATGACCCAAATGAAATTTCACCAGCGCCTATGCAGTGTTCATTTGCAGCACATTTTCCCACCGTGTCCTGCTGTAAGTGCAGTGACACCCTCCCGTAATCGGAAAGGGTAGCTCGTGACACCTCACACCTGGTTACACCGGTCGGCGCGGAGGTCAGAGGGGTCACAGGGTCCTGGAAAGAGGACGGCGCAGGGCCGGACGACAGCCTGTATCCGGGAGGCCGCGCCGACGACCAGGGGTGCCCGCTCGTGATCTAGATCGTGGCACAGGTGTCGGGGTAAGTGGTGCGAGTGACGTGGGTCGGCGCGAACGGGGACAGGGGACAGGTGAAAGTGAGCCCCGCCACCCTCCTCCGTATGAGAGCCGCCGCCGGTTAGGAGGGTGCCGGACCGATACTGAGCGGTAGCTGGACCGAGAAGTGCGAGGAGAACGGTGTGGGCATGTGACATAGTTGGAATAGTTACTATTTCTCTTTATGCGCAATTGACTTAAGTTAAGTTATGCGTATCATAAAACTTGTTTGTAGTAATGATGTCATGCACGGTCAGTGTTACTATGATCCTCAAGTGTTTCCGCTTCACTTGTCTTTTAATTGCTCATGCAGTTGTATCTCCTACAATTGTCCATTAGCATTTGTCCGACCGCATTTGTCCGACCGAATTAAATAAAGATACTTGCTTAATTATTCCAAGCACAAGTGAAGGGTAATCCCTAAGAGCCACGAAGGCGTGGGCATGCCACCATGTCGCGTTCTTTCTATGCCACAAGCCAAAAAAGCTGCGAACCACTTCGACGAAACTGGCTTGGTCACCAAGGCTTACCGCAGCGTGAATGCATGATGCACTGTCAAGCTAGGTGAAACATAAGAATGCAGACCTGAATGGAATCCCATGTTTCCTCATTTGCACGCAGGTAGTCATGCAAATTGCGCATTCCTTTCCACCGCAAAGACCTCTGACAAAACATACCACGCTTCATCAGGAAGTCGTCCACACCAGTCACAGTGGCAGTCTTCCCTGTCTGGTGAGGCGATTCGATCAGTCCGGGCTGCGTCGGCCCCTGACCCAAGGCACGCGCTCGACCGAGCAAGGTCACCGTGCAAGGTCATCTGGTGTCGCGCGCCTCAGCCAAATTTATGGCCGTGTTTGGCGAAATCGCGCCTGTTTGCTGCCTCCTATTCAGGCTGTGCGCGATGCGCGACACGGTGGTGCCGGCGCCTTTTCACCAGGTGATGGATCGAGGCATCCCTCTTCCCAGCACAAGTGAGGCAGAAACGAGGAAGCGAATAATGTCGCGAGCGTCGGCTTCCTCCGCCGCTAGGGGTGTTATTTATTGTCGGCGTGTAAGTGAGTAGGGTTAATTTCTGGCGGCGAGGTGGCTTAGCGTGACCCACGCTGTTTAGGACAAAAGCTCGGCCATTCTTTGTCCGACTTTATCCTCTACAGTTTCACTGTCGTTTGTAAATGTAATGCATGCTTCTTTTTATATGAAGATCAAACAGAGGAAGCATCAGCTTAACCACAATTATTACAGCTGGCTTGCAATGATTTTGAAGCGTTGGGTATATCATTACCATTAAAGAACCACCAAGGAAAGAAGCAATTAACTATGCAGTGAAGCTCAATATAATTTACTTTAGAAATGTCTTCCTGCCAACCATTCTCAACTGGTTGCTAGTTCCAGCACAGAGCACAGACGTGCTATTTACGATTTCCGTTTCCGATTTCATCATTGTCTGATGAGTCACCTCTCGTCACGGGACCGCTCCCTAGCTCTCACACACCGCTGTGTGCCATAGAATCACCACCGGTAGTACCCTCCATTACGAGGCTGTCGTCACCTCATTTATTCGCTTGTCATGGAGTATCATCCACTTTCCTCGCGTCACTGCTTCCTATGCTGATGGCAGTCGGCAACAGTTCTGTCCCGACCCCCGCGCACCGCCACCCGCCCACCCACCAGCCGTGTTTCACTACGCTAAATCGTAAATTGAAATAATTGTAGAGAAATGGTAGCCGCTGCAACCCCAGGTCACCCCAATTTCCTGTCCGGCGGACAGGGAGACCGTGCAGCGGCTGGGTCAGATCAGCGGGTCTCTGCTGAGGAAGGGTAGTGTGGCGTCACTAGCCTTCAACAAAGGGCGCTGGATGAGGGCATGACCCGCGCAGGATCACTGGCCCGGCGGAGGGTCGGTGCTCGTCTCAGCAGAGCTGGCTGAGTGAGACGATGACCGGGCGGTTCTACAGATGTTCGAAGCGGCTGAAGGATATTTGGAACGTCCGGCGCGGCGGGAGAGAGTGCAGCTGATGTTATGTGCCTGCAGACAGCCCCGCTCCTGTGATTAGCTCGAGACCGACAGAACGCAGCTTCATGGAAACCTCCGGATGATAATTGTGACCCGCTTACCCGTGAGAGTTCTGCAGGTGTAGAAATTTCAACAATGAGGATCCGCAGTCGATGTGTGACGTTTACAAATAAATACCTACCAGTAAAACGCCTTTTGGGCGACCAACGGAGCGAGCGAGAGGATGGGCCTTGCACGTGCGAAATTGCGAGGGGGTACCTCCAACTAACTTGTGCACTGCACCCTACTAACCGGTCTTTAGCGATGTGCCAAATTTCAGCGCAATCGGCCTAGCCGTTCTCGAGATCTGGAAGCGGCACACTGCACGTGCGCACGTGCAAGCGGGTCCAAACTGACTTTTGCACGGCACCCTACTAACTGGTCCCCAACCGTGTACCAAATTTGAGCGCAATCGGCCCAGCCGTTCTCGAGATCTGGGAGCGCCCCCTGCACGTGCGCACGTGCTGTAGCACCCCAACCTTAACACATGCAGATGCATTATCTGATGGAGACCTAACTGTGTACCGAGTTTCAATTCAATCGGCCCAACCGTTGTGCCGTTATTGAGGTTGCAATTTTGGGGGTTCTTAAAAAAATGTCCAACTTTACCACGCGCCACGTGCGGTGTTTGGCAAGAACGCATGGTGGCCATCACACCACATAACTTTTACGTCCAAGTGACATTCAGTAAAGAAGACCGCTTGTCAATCGGATGTCCCGTTCCTAAGATATTAGCTTTTGAAGAGCGTCCCCACGGCCGGCCGGCCGGCCGGCCGGCCGCTCATACTCAGGATTTTCCCTTAATTCAGTACCAGTATAACGCCTTTTGGGGCGACTAACGGAGCGAGCGAGAGGGTGGGCCTTGCACGTGCGAAATTGCGAGGGGGTACCTCCAACTGACTTGTGCACGGCACCCTACTAACTGGTCTCTAGCGATGTGCCAAATTTGGGCACAATCGGCCCAGCCGTTCTCGAGATCTGGAAGCGGCACCCTGCACGTGCGCACGTGCAAAATGGGTCCCAACTGACTTGTGCACGGCACCCTACTAACCGGTCCCTAACCGTGTACCAAATTTGAGCGCAATCGGTCCAGCCGTTCCCGAGATCTGGAAACGACCCCTGCACGTGCGCACGTGCAGCAGCACCCCAACTCTGGCACATGTATATGCAGTGCCTAGTGGGTGCCTACCTACATGCCAACTTTCAGCGCAATCGGCCAAGTAGTTACCGAGATATTGCAACAATTACAAAACTGACACCTCTTCGTTTTGCACGTGGCACGTGCATAAGGGGTCACCCACATGCATCGGGAATAGTCCAATACTTGGTAGAAGGAATGAAGCTACCCTACAAAAATTACCGCGTGTAAATCGGTCAAGTGGTTGCTGAGATATAAGCCTCGCAAAAGCGTGACCACGGCCGGCCGGCCGGCCGGCCGGCCGCTCATACTCAGAAATTTCCGTTAATCTAAGGAAAGACTACGCTCGCTTCGCTCGCTCCGTAATGAGACTCCGCTCGCTTCGCTCGCTCCGTTAACAACTGGTAACTACAGAAAGTCTCAGAGCTCTCCATTTCAAAGTCGATCTTTCAGTTAATTCATCAATTTGCTATAACTTTTCCAGAGTTTGATTTAAGGGCGAGCAATATGTATGCACAAAATGCTGAAAACTTTCCAATAACGAAAGTTTTCCTCAGACGATAATTATCTACGAGGCTGTTGTATACTGATACACTCTCCAAGTCTCCGGCCTAGAGCAGGGACATGATACAGCGATACAGCACGAAGCACCGTAAGGTCGCGTCCAATACACCGCTCCCAATCGGCTCATCCCCAATCGAACGGCTCTTCCCACTGGAACCGGCCGACCAAGCGCCAGCCATTACGGGATTGGCCAGATCACAATCTGAGACTCAGTAAATAACTTCAAGGAGTAAACTTAATGGATCTTGTTTTTCTGACTGCGAGACCCGCTCAGTCCCATGGAGATAAGTGGAGCAGGACCACCTTAGTGAAGTCGCGATAACACTCAACCGACAGTTGAAGTCCTCAGCAACAGTTCAAAGTCCCAATGGAACCAACGAGGCACAAAACCAAACTCGCCCGTCCGTACAGTTTATGCTTGATGTTTTACAGTCCGTAGACCGCAGCTACGTTCGGTGGTTTCTCTTCGAAGTCGTTTTCCCCAGTTGGGTACACAGCGATGGTTTTAAATACGGCAAGAAGTATCGACGGACAACGGTGCACTGCGCGTTAGTTCCGGTGTGTACCGCGCTGTTCCGGCCTCCGGGCAGCTCGCACTATAAGGTATAATGACGATGTGAATGTCCTGTCTACGCTCTGGTACACAGTGGCATAGACAGTAAATGTCAGCCATGAATAATGATGAAAGAGCTGCTGGTGGCGGTATTATCAGCGTGGTAACTTTTCTAGTAGCTATTTACCATGCATCAAACGCCACGAACAATCGAATATTGACTGGAAAAAGAAGGTCGATGGAGGCATAAAAATGGGACGGACCTATTTGCTGCGATCAGCATACATAGTTTTACAAACTATGCTGAAGTTTGATCGATAGGCAAAGCTAAAATTCATCAATCAGTGATCGTATATTTATTATATCTTTTACATTTAAGTCATTATTCAATGAACATTTACTATTTTTACAGAAGGTTTTTGTCTCTGTCTTTCTGTCATAATCTTCGTTGCTTAGCTCTTTTTCATCAGGAAGGAAGCACGCTTCCGGCTTCCCCGGCGCCCGCTCACTCCCTCTTACCTGCCTCTAGCCGATCATCCATTTTCGCCTGCGACTGCCTCCGCCCCGTCACCACACCTACCGTAGCGTGACGGCCCCTTTCGTCTCCATCCCCCTGACAGCGTGCGAAGGTGCCGAGACCGATCGACTAGAACCGAACAGTCTCCTCGGCACCGCAGCCCATCGGCGGGCGATGAAAGCCGGCGATCAAATCACGGCTGTGACCCAGTGCACGCCGTCCATAAATCGAGCGGCACAGTGGACGGCTCGATCTGTGGACCGATACGACTAATTGTGCCTATTGGCCGGTGATGGACCGGCGACACCCTGATTGGCCGGAGACGGATTGGAGAGCGGGGTGGGGAGGGAGGGATGGAGAGAGGATAGGGGAGAGGGTGGGCTGGAGGAGCGTCATGGAACGCATTAATGACAAATGACAAGTGGTGACCGCTAAAATAAGCAACCGATCTAGAAATGAATGCAACATAAATCAGTCAATACTGCACTTCACTCAGAACCATTTTTAATCAGATTACAAACGCATGGAGCCGGAAAGCCAGAATATTGCAAAGAGCTAAGATATCCTGGTAGAAACCCCATCAAGTTTGAACTTCGTTGAAATAAAAAGACTCGTCATGTCTGACGTAGCGAAGATTCAGCAAGAGCCGCAATCACACGGAAAGGGATGAAAATTGCGGTACGACTATAATTTTTGGTTCAGACACTCATAGCACGTTATGCCTTTCCCTCATGCATCCACTGATATCATAAGTTAAACGACTGTTCAGGTGTTCCCATGTTTTCTCTTTGCTCTGTTAATTAGCTTTAATTGCTGTTCGGCTTGGCCTATTTACTGTCGGATTGCATTCGAACACATGCATCACGATTGAATAACAGTCATACATTTTGTAAAGTTAATAGCCGGGGACGTCTTGAGCATGTCAACGGTCACGGCGTATTGGCTGGGGAAGCACAACCCCGGTGTTTGATGACTGGGAAGGAGGGGAGGATCAGGAACCATGCCTACTGATGGCCATCGCCAAAAATCCCGAATGTAGTTATGTTCTAGTATAGGATCATAAATGAGGCGTATGTGCATGGGTGATTCAACATCAAAGATACGATGGCTGTTGTTGTTGTGACTGGGTTATGTTGTCACTCCTCACTGCAGTCACATTGTGATCCCGTCTAGCATTAAGCACACATTGCATTGGTGATTTAAACCAATTTAGACGACGCATATCAAAATACAAGTTTCTCACGGGACATCATTTGACCAAAGCCTGGAGATATACACATGCAATGCTCAGTTGCATACCAGCTGTTATTTCATGCGTGTTTGATCACCTCATTCTGAGGTGCTGGATTAAATGAGCCAATCAGATGAGCCAATCAGTGGTTGGTGATTAGCTAAACGGCCGGTCGGCACCATTCATCAAACCCATTACTGGGAAAATTTGATGAAATAGTTACGAGCCGGCTCCGTGTGAGTGGATGGTTTTGCAGTCACTAGGGACTATATCACGGCCACCGTTTGGCGACAACTATCCAATGGAAAAAGTTTCCGCTTCGGACATGGCTAAATACGAGTATGTAGACCTGCACTTATGAGCTCAATCATCAATGCACGCAGAAACTGCAGAATGTAAACTGAAGAATGCAGTGGTGATGCACGACATACAATTGTTATGAAAGGTTTTGCCGTCATACCACTTCTCAAAATCTTAGCTTGTAACACGGAAATTACTATTCAAATGCTTTGATTGGTCGCTTCACATTTTACAAGCGATGTATCTGCTCTGTCAAATGTCAAGGTCACCGAACTCGGAACATAAACACGGTATCCAGCTCGCTGCGCGCTTTCTCTGCCCACTATCCATAACGTCGGCAGCTGGGTGTGTTTCCAGGCAAAAGCGCTATCTGTGAGGTGCGTGGCCGCGGCACCACCCATCACCTTGACGAAGAAAGTTGAGCCCTGCCGGCGGGAGCTCCTCTTCCCTCGACTCTCTGAGCGGCTCTCCGACGCCCCGGCCTCTGACAGGCGTCACGGGGCGCCCGGGGCGCTCAGGGCGCCGCGGGGGCGCCACACCGAGCCGGGAGAAACCTCCGTGACGGCCACCACTGTCAGTGACACCACTCTTACCGTCGGTCGGAGCCCGCTGGGTGATATAGTCGTCACAGGACGGTCGGAGCGATTCGTCTGCCGCTCGGTGTCATTGGTGTGACCCTAATGGATGATAACGTAACCGTTACCGACAGATCATAATGTGACCGTCACTGAGGAGTGCTAACGTGACAGCCACGAGGCTAACATCATGTTGTCACCGATGGCCAGATCCACTGTTACCGACAAAGCTGAATTAACTTGCCACCGATGGATCTTGATTAAAAAATCCTCGGACAATGCCATGCCAAACGAAACGAACAATGCCAGACCGACAGATTCCGAAGGATGTCGCTCATTTAGCTCTCTTGATGTATCCTGATCGTCCCCGCGGTTGGCTGACCTGGCTGTTTCGATAGATGCTTAGCCAGCGCTAACTGCTAACTTCACGGTCTCTGTCACCTTCACCGCTGACTGGCGTTTCAGCGAGGGCACCGACCGACACCTGCTGCTCCCGTCACCGTATCAGCGCAAACGGGTGCTGACACAGCGGCCATGACTAGAACAGCGCTGACTAACGCCCTCCCGACGGCTGCCCCCACGCAGAGCCGCGCAGGGCAGGAAGCACCTCTGCGCCACGCACCGTGCCGACACGGAGAGGCTGTCAGCGAGCCGCTGTTTTTCGTCACCCGGTGTGATGCCACAACATCCATCTCTGAGACCGAGTCATTGTCTGCTGTGCGTGTCCCCACGCGTCGGCCTCGCCGCGCCGCGGCTGACCCATTTCGGCCGCGGCCTAATGACTTTGGCAGCAAAATTATGGGGCCCGTCGGGGCGGCACCGGGTTTATTCATTACGCCCTGCGCACACCCATGATTTATCGGGATACACGCTCCCACGGCGCCCAATGGCGACCAGTGCTCAGAAGGTGGCCCGTACAATTAGGGGATCTGTGTCGGAGGTGGCCCAATATTACCCAGGCCAGCCGGAGGTCTCACCTTCCCCAATGGGATGCTCGAGCTCGGTCCGGTTACGGATTTGTTTACCCTGAGTCCAGCCAGTGATGTGATTATTAGGCGCCTTGATGGATCGGTACCTAATGATTCGTGATGATGGACGAATATAGACTGGCGTCAGAGATTGTCACGGAGTAAATGCCGTCCAAAAGTCCCAGATGAGCTTGATAGATACGTAGCGCAAGAGCAGACAAAGGCTGTGAGTGTGTAGTGAAGTATTTATGGTTGGAAGTTTGCGGGACCCTGTTTCATTCACGCATTGCGTCCTATCGTAATTAATACCAATACTAGAAAACAGCTGCATTGCATTTATGCATTTTTTTTCCTAATGTCAGTCTGCTCTGAGCTCAGCTTATCACTCTCTGGTGCTAGTCCAGTCAAGTGGCCGGTAGCCACAGCCACCGCACACCGTTATACCTTGTCTCATCTCACTGCAGCTCAGTGCGCATCCCAAGGGAGCTCACGCGCCGGGTGACTGCCTGCTCCCATGGCCTGACCGGTCACCAACGGTACAACCACCACAGCACTCCCACGCTGCCGAGACCGCGCTTCATCTACTCAGCGGCCGGCGCCCACAGCCGAGGGCTGAGTCTGCAGGTCGCATCCGAGCGAACACAGAGGCTTCTGAATCTCATGTGCTCGCCCCCGCTTAATCCAGTTTTCTCCAACGAAACAGCCCCGATCTGAGTGACTTTCGGACTAGCCCGTCCCGTCTCTCGCACCTGTCATGGACGTGCCATGGACGGAAGCCGACTACCCAGTACCCACCTCCTTACACTGCACACTGGCCGTGTCGGTTCTGCCTATACCCACTATACTTTTATATATAATTCTTGACCACCAAACATTTGCATTTGTCTAGCAAATTTATTAATATATTGTTGGATTGTTTTAGATGTTTTGCGAGCTGCGTGTCGCCGCCATGCATACACTGTAAAAAATATTGACGAGCTATGTATCAAAACAAGGGTCTCGAAACAGTCACCAGGTTGTCAATGCTTCCGGTACCTACCACTTGACTAGTTACCGCTTAGTTAGCTTACAGGCTGAGAACTATCCAGATCGTTATGATCCGGTATTGTGATGATACCCTAGGTGTACCTTTGTTTTGAAGTGCTGAATTAACTATCAAGGTTGTTTGACGTTTGTTTTCGCCTCAATCCGAAACGAGGAAGACCCTCATCAAATTATTAGGTGAAAGCCAGCCTCAGGATGATCAAAATACTAGGGGTAGTTTTGTCATAGTAATCTGTGAAGGGTGAGGAACAAGCCGTAGCAATGCACTCGTCACTAAACCAGCCTGAGATTATTCGCCAGGTAGCTGCTGCGTTTCCCTACTTGCTGAATCATGTTAGCAACTTTCCATTTCCAGACACTTTTTACGGCAAATAAATTGTTGGGTTATTTGGAAGGTGAATGACAATTTTATTTCTATAAGTCAATACATTTGTATTTCCGATTGCCCTAAAACTTTTTTTTTAATCGTTTGCGGTAGGTTTTTATTGTTCGCAATAAAGTTGCGCACCTGTGAATCCTTCACTTAATGCGTTCCCGGCTTCCCGGCGCCAGTTGCGCTGTGCCGTGCCGCGTTCGGTCGGGGGTGCGAGCGTCTGTGAAGTGCGAGTGTTTATCACTGGGCAAACCTGTATCGTTTCCATTTGTGCAGTGTCTAGTTATGAAGAATTGCTTGCCGATATATGACCTGCAGTGATCGACGTTCTGATTCAATAACTAGCCATAAGCCACTATTCTCAACTAAATCGCGCAGAGACGTTTGCAAAGTTGTCGAGGGGGGGGGGACAAGAGCGATTTTAAATGAATTGCTCTCCATGCAGTGCAATAGGACTTTGGTTTAATTTTTCAAAAGTTGTGGAGCCGCCCCCGGTGTCCGGCCTGGCCAACTCTCTCAAGAACCGACAGCTAACGGATCACTGAAGTTTCACTACGACGATTTCCGCCAAAGTTATGAAGAAAAGGCAAGTGCAAGAAGTACAAAACTTCTCTTGGTAATCAAAACTTAGGTTTGGCAAATTCCAAACCCTAAGTCACTACAACTGTGGATATAAATAAGCTGGTTATTGACGGCCAAGCTCTGGCCAATCTGAGGTTCAGACCTATCATCAAGTTCATGAGGCAGCTGCGGTTGGGCGGCTCACGGGCTCCACTGCATAGGCTCAGACAGGTGCTCTACAAAATGTCTTCTGTGTTCTTAGGTTCAGATCTATCGATATGTGCATGCTTCTGATTCGATTGATAACTGTTAACGGGCGCTGGAAGTGAAAGGTTCGCTTGATATACGAAAGGTGCATTGCAAGAAAGCATATTATTTCAGAAATACACTTTCATTTTATCTTGAGCGTTTTTGGAATGGGCCGGATGAATTCGTCATCAAACTGGTAAGAGATTTCGTTTGAAGACCACCGATATTTAATAATATGATGGTCTTCAAACGAATTCGCTGGCAAATTCGATGACTGGATTGGGCGGCGTAGGATCTGCTGGTCATCTGACTATGGGTTGAGTAATACGTTAGTTTTGACCTAGTTTGAGCTTCATTCGTTAAGTAGGAACAAGACGATGCTTCTTTTGAGCATCGTCACTAAACAAGCCGCCCTCGTTTTGACATTGTTTTTCGTTATTATTGTTACTAGGTAGGTTGTTATCATACACAGCATTAACGAGGACCTGCTTCCAAAACAAGGCAGAAACGCTCCAGCTATTTTTGGGACGTGGTAAAAACTAACCGACACCTGGTAACTGTCATCTGACGAACACAAAACAAGCCAGGGGCTCGCAGCGTGTGTCAAAAGTAGGATGCAAAACTAGTCTGTACCCCCTCAACGCTAAATGTCGACATTTAGCGTTGAGAATCATTTGACGAGGGGCTAGTCAATATTTTTTACAGTGTATGTGGACCTCTCTGTGGGCACGCCTCTGTGGGCCGCCTCCCGCTGAATGCGCCTCTGCAAACCACCCCCCGCTGAACGCGCCACTGCGAACAGTGGCGCGGGGTCACGGCCGCAGCCGGGGGCGGCGGTCGCCAGTCATTCTGGACCGGGGAGCCGCCACGCGCGGGTGCCACCGCTGGTGCTGCTGTTTCTGGTGCAACGCCTGTATTGAGCACCAATACACGACTGATGGATACGCTGCCTGTGGCCTAACAATATGAAAATACCTTGATTTGTACAAATAATATCTTCCTCAATCTACCCACCTCACTAAAAAAACTAGGTTACTGGTCTGCCAAGCATCAGAACAAAAAGACGAATGATTGCACCGACTTACTGGAGTGAACACTCGTAAACCGGTTGAAGGAATATGATGTAACGTTACACACGCCGATGATCGTATCGCTCCGGTGCGTACAGCTGACCCAGTGTGACACTGCAGTTTCTGATGATGAAAACAGGCTTCCGGGATTGATAACACATCAATGTTTCCAGTGAAGACCAGGCTTGCAGTTAGGAAAAATGGATGCTAGCATACCTATAGTAATTGATGATTATTACCGGACGAACATGTGTTAGTTCGATTTCTAGGAGTGCACTTTAGAACAAAGCGTATAGAAACAATAAGGCCGTAGACTTGAGTTTATTTCGTCTTACATAGACTTTGCACACGTGCTCGGTAAATGCAGGCAGTTCGCGTAGGTGATGGTTGCCGCGTGCCCCACCTATTGTGATACCTTGCACCAATCTCATTCCTATATAGACATAAGTATAATATCATGTTTGAGCCAACAGTGAGCTTTAGTCGCTCCAAACTGTCGGCTCAAAGGGAGCTCTAGCCTCTAACAATTGAAAAACTACCCCTGAGTGAGTCCGTTGCAACCAATCTCTATCCTGCCGGCTATGAGCGTCTAATACTGACCTTTGAACCCATTTACCTTTACACTCTCGCAGAGAACTGGTTTTCCAAGCCCAAATCGGTCCGGAACTCATGATCTTCCGGCAGCCCCGTTCGGGCTGGACCAAATCGGAGCTTTAAAGCGGCCACCGAAGGACACCGCTGGGTGCAGGTCAATCGGAGCCGAGCGGGAGCGCCAGCGGGTGCGGGTGGCGGCGCGTCCGTGCCGCCGGCGGCCCACATCTGAGGGCGGCCGCTGCCGTAAAACGGGCGACCTACCGCCGCCGCCGCCTCCATCACAACACGGCCGCCGCCACCACAATGGACCCAATTAAACCCGATAATGAGTTATCCGTGCGCCGCCGGCCGGCCGGCCGGGCCTCTGACTGCTCTCCGGTAGCGGCGGCCGGCGGCGCACACTGCACAGTCTCTGATCGCAGCGGCCGCACCTGGTGCAGAGAGCGCTGCGGGGCGCTCCCACTAGTGCAACGTAATGGACCGTTCACTGCTGCAAGGTGCTATCTCAATTGGCTTCCGCCGATTGCAGCCTAAATGGCTTGGTGCCTAGACTGTTAGTGCTCAATGAGGATCCCCTAGCTTGACGTTTGCAATGACAGTTCAGATTTCAACAGCAAAACAGTTTTTTTTTCTCCGATCTGAAAAAGTCAGTAGAGTATAATAAAAAGTTAAAGCAGAGTAAACAAACAACTACTCAACGATGTACTGCTTCCTAGACTATTCGCATCTGTTAACTGAACAATTTCATGAAAATAATACTTGGGCTCGTAAAATAACTGATATTTCTGTTCAAATTGTCCTTTTTAATGTGCTTTGTTTCATTGAATTTGTATTGACTGGGCCCTAAGAGCCACTTTGTGGAACGGCCTTTGAATACACAATACACAATACACAAATTGTCTGCATATCAACCGAACAAGCTAGTGACGCTAAACATGTCCAAGCGCAGAGAAAATCGCCAGAGTTACTTCAGGTCAAATGAGCCCGATCAACATGATAAACTGCAGTACTGCAGGCGCAAACCCAACTCCAAGTCTGACTCCGGGAACCGGTAACAACCGGAGTGAAACGCCATCGCAGCTAGTGTCCAAGAAGTGCGATGCATTATCGCCGATCGTCCTCTGGGTACTTGGCGATAAAGTCAGCAAACCCGTTACGACTGGATTTGTTCCCGTTTCCGGCTCCCCGGTGGAGCCCCAAGAGCCGGGCCGGACTGACCAGGCTGGCTTTCACAGGCGCACTCAGCACGTTCAACAGGGGCGGAGGCCAGGTGACGAGCCCGTCATTAAAATGAAACGTGCGAGTTCGATGCTCTCCTTCTTTGGCAGGTCATGTGAAGCATATACACTGTAAAAAATATTGACGAGCTATGTGTCAAAACAAGGGTCTCGAAACAGTCACCAGGTTGTCAATGCTTCCGGTACCTACCACTTGACTAGTTACCGCTTAGTTAGCTTACAGGCTGAGAACTATCCATATCGTTATGATCCGGTATTGTAATGATACCCTAGGTGTACCTTTGTTTTGAAGTGCTGAATTAACTATCAAGGTTGTTTGACGTTTGTTTTCGCCTCAATCCGAAACGAGGAAGACCCTCATCAAATTATTAGGTGAAAGCCAGCCTCAGGATGATCAAAATACTAGGGGTAGTTTTGTCATAGTAATCTGTGAAGGGTGAGGAACAAGCCGTAGCAATGCACTCGTCACTAAACCAGCCTGAGATTATTCGCCAGGTAGCTGCTGCGTTTCCCTACTTGCTGAATCATGTTTGCAACTTTCCATTTCCAGACACTTTTTACGGCAAATAAATTGTTGGGTTATTTGGAAGGTGAATGACAATTTTATTTCTATAAGTCAATACATTTGTATTTCCGATTGCCCTAAAACTTTTTTTTAATCGTTTGCGGTAGGTTTTTATTGTTCGCAATAAAGTTGCACACCTGTGAATCCTTCACTTAATGCGTTCCCGGCTTCCCGGCGCCAGTTGCGCTGTGCCGTGCCGCGTTCGGTCGGGGGTGCGCGCGTCTGTGAAGTGCGAGTGTTTATCACTGGGCAAACCTGTATCATTTCCATTTGTGCAGTGTCTAGTTATGAAGAATTGCTTGCCGATATATGACCTGCAGTGATCGACGTTCTGATTCAATAACTTGTCATAAGCCATTATTCTCAACCAAATCGCGCAGAGACGGTTGCAAAGTTGTCGAGGGGGGGGGGGGGGACAAGAGCGATTTTAAATGAATTGCCCTCCATGCAGTGCAATAGGACTTAGGTTTAATTTTTCGAAAAGTTGTGGAGCCGCCCCCGGTGTCCGGCCTGGCCAACTCTCTCAAGAACCGACAGCTAACGGAACACTGAAGTTTCACTACGACGATTTCCGCCAAAGTTATGAAGAAAAGGCAAACTGCAAGAAGTACAAAACTTCTCTTGGTAATCAAAACTTAGGTTTGGCAAATTCCAAACCCTAAGTCACTACAACTGTGGATATAAATAAGCTGGTTATTGACGGCCAAGCTCTGGCCAATCTGAGGTTCAGACCTATCATCAAGTTCATGAGGCAGCTGCGGTTGGGCGGCTCACGGGCTCCACTGCATAGGCTCAGACAGGTACTCTACAAAATGTCTTCTGTGTTCTTAGGTTCAGATCTATCGATAGGTATGTGCATGCTTCTGATTCGATTGATAACTGTAAACGGGCGCTGGAAGTGAAAGGTTCGCTTGATATACGAAAGGTGCATTGCAAGAAAGCACATTATTTCAGAAATACACTTTCATTTTATCTTGAGCGTTTTTGGAATGGGCCGGATGAATTCGTCATCAAACTGGTAAGGGATTTCGTTTGAAGACCACCGATATTTAATAATATGATGGTCTTCAAACGAATTCGCTGGCAAATTCGATGGCTGGATTGGGCGGCGTAGGATCTGCTGGTCATCTGACTATGGGTTGATTAGGGCCTAGTTGGGCCCCTAGTTTTGACCTAGTTTGAGCTTCATTCGTTAAGTAGGAACAAGACGATGCTTCTTTTGAACATCGTCACTAAACAAGCCGCCCTCGTTTTGACATTGTTTTTCGTTACTATTGTTACTAGGTACTTTGTTATCATACACAGCATTAACGAGGACCTGCTTCCAAAACAAGGCAGAAACGCTCCAGCTATTTTTGGGACGTGGTAAAAACTAACCGACACCTGGTAACTGTCATCTGACGAACACAAAACAAGCCAGGGGCTCGCAGCGTGTGTCAAAAGTATGATGCAAAACTAGTCTGTACCCCCGACATTTAGCGTTGAGAATCATTTGACGAGGGGCTAGTCAATATTTTTTACAGTGTATAAATCTTATTACGGAGCGAGCGAAGCGATCGGAGTCTTTCCCATATAACGGAAAATCTCAGCATGAGCGGCCAGACCCGGCCCGACCTGGCCTGTAACGAATTTTTGAGAGGCTCATAACTCAGCAACCGCTGGACCGATTTACTTGCGGTAATTTTTGTAGGGTAGCTTTATTTTTTCTACCAAGTATTGGACTATTTTCGCTGCATATGGGTGACCCCTTATACACGTGGCATGTGCAAAACGAAGAGGTGTCAGTTTGGTAACAATTGCAATATTTCGGGAGTTACTGGGCCGATTGCGCTGAAACTTTGCATGTAGGTAGGCACCCACTTGGCAATGCATTTCCGGCCACAGTTGGGGTGCTGCTGCACATGCGCACGTGCACGGGTCGATTCGAGATCTCAAGAACGGCTGGATCGATTGCGCTCAAAGTTGGTAACCGGTTAGGGACCGGATAGTAGGGTACCGTTCAAAAGTAAGTTGGGACCCAACTTGCACGTGCGCACGTGCAGAGTGCCGCTCCCAGATATCGAGAACGGCTGGGCCGATTCCGCTCAAATTTGGCACATTGCTAGAGACCGGTTAGTAGGATGCCGTGCAAAAGTCGGTTAGAGGTACCCCTCACAATGTCGCACGTGCAAGGCCCACCGTCTCGCACGCTCCGTTTGTCGCCCTATAAGGCGTTTTACTGGTAATATTATAAGCATAGGTGTAGCAACGTATCTCTTTGGTGAAGGATAGCTTTCACCAAAGTTTTAGATTGGTGAAGGATCCTTCACCAATCTTAAGCAATGCATGTGAGGGTCTTCACCAATGCTTAGAACGACTAGGTACGACGGTTGTTCTAATGTTAAAGAAAAGGAATAGCAAGGCCAAAAGGGATGAACAAAAAGGCTAAGACGGCAACAGGCACCGAATTATCCCGTCCTTTTAGTTATGAAGCGTTATGCAGTTCCTCACAATTCACGCCATTTTATAAATGATAGGTAAAGATGAAAACTAAATTGAAGTTGGTAAACGTGTAAATGGATCTCAGTAAATGATATCAAAATGAATTGGCTTGTTTTTACTCGTGGAAAATTTGTAGGACTTTGGTCACGAAAGAAGAGCAATGGAGCATAACTTTAGGCATAAGAGCACTCGTGTGTAGCATCTAGGTCCCTCAATAGTCCAAAAGCGGCCCCGTTTACATGACCGGTTTACGTCAATCGCAAAGGAGTTCATGTTCGTAAGATAGGATTTATGCTGGTCTCTCAAGTATCATACATCAAGGATTTAGCATTTCATTTTCATTGGCTCCGGCCCTCAGGCTCAGACCACTGGGTCAGTGTGAGAGGCCCGCGTGAGACAGATGGCTGAACCTGCACCCAGATCAGCATAAACCCTTTCAGACAATTATGTAAGCCTTGGCACCAATGTAAAGGACAATCCAGGGCCCATAGATTCCGGTGAGAACCTTCAGAGGTTTTCGTCAGCATTGCCAGCCTTTAAATGTCAGTATGGGCCTCCAGGAAGGTACAAGCACGGGGTCGTCAGAGACCAGAACGAGCCCTCAGAGACCCCAGGAGTCTGGGTTCGCGGGAGCCCTTTTGGACTGGCACGGGACCCTCACTAAGGCCAACATATTTCCTGAATCCGACCTGCGATTCTGAGACAGGTGTGAGGCTCTCAGGCTGACGTAGGCCCCAAGAGTTTGCAGACCGACGCACTGGCTGATCTAGGGGAGGGGGGGGGGGCAGCATTTGGAACAAATGATCCCTTATACAGAGGGGTTTTAGATTTTCTTCAAACATTTTAGGTTTCGTATTTCTTTTGTGAAATACAAAATAGTATTCGAAGTAGGATGGGAAAAAGTTTCGGGCAGGTACGTTTAACATGCGCAGTGGAAGGGTTCCGAGAACTATGCCCAGTGGAAGGGGGCAGCGAATGTCGCCACCCCAAGATCTCAGCTCCTACGGAAGTCAAAAAGACGAAATTCATAGGGTGGTTGGGGACGGTGTGGAAAAGTGTTGCCAGTTGCAGAAAATGTATGTCCAATGTCCGTCCAACGTCCGGTAGTTAAGTCGACTCTCCGTCCAAAGATGTTCAAGCCAGCCATTGGTCCGAAAGGTGTACGAAAACTATGCAATAATTAACACTGAGCACTGTCATTTAATTTGGTTTTAATGAACTAACTATTACCAGCTCAAAAAGTGTTTATCATATCGAGAGCTGAACTTTCTATTCTTCAATCAATGCTATGCACGATCACTTAATAGAAATGCTGAGGTGTAGCAAGTGATTGTCCAATGTTGTCCAAAGCGTGCTGCCTTTGTCAAATCAAATTCCGAATTGGACATTGGAGGACAGAATCGGAATTTCGAAGGTCCCAGTTCCGATTGGCACCACTAGTTTGGAACTGTATTGTGTGTTAATTTCATGACACTAGGTCAATATCTTTAGGTCAAATGAGGTCAACCGTTGTTAAATTTTTCAGATAAGGGTTTATTTTGTGCTTACACGCCCATACCTCAAAATGTTATCAGCAAATTTTCATATTTCTCCCACGACAAGATTTCACATACCTTTTTGAGTATACATTGAAAATCTATAGTTAATCCAGTCATAATGATGGCACTTAGAAGTTAAAATTCTTCTAAGTATAAGATGTCTTCGGGCTGAGGTGGGAACAGCCGACGCGGGAAGCGTTTCAGTCAGTTTTGTGTTTGCTTTGCACACACGAGACTCAAAATGTTACCGGCTGATTTTCGTATTTCTTTCACTGTAACATTGCTTGTTGTCCGTACATTTTTAAGTTTGCAATGATATATTGACGCGAATCGAGCATTAGCAGCGGTAAGCAGCGCAACGCAAAGACGTAACTGTCCGGCGCCGCCAGTGAAAATCGGCCGGCACCGCCCGTGTCGCCACTCGGGAGGGATTTTTTACTTTACACCCCTGTTACTAAAAAGAAGTTGCAGACCGATTTACTCATTTACGATTTACATATTTCATGGAAAGATGCAAAATTCAATTTTAGGCATGTACTGAAAATTTGACGTTAATTAGATGATAATGGCGTGAGATATTTGGGAAAAAACAGGAGGGGTTGACGAAATTCGCCCCCTCCACTGCGGCAAAGTCCTGTACCTTCTCAGAAGGTTCAGGTGACATCCTTCACCAATATTTTTGGCGCTCCTACACCCATGATTATAAGATCTCTATGATGTGAACTGTGTTAGATTGAGGTTGGCGTTTGTGTTCTTGTAATGCTTCACACTCAGTCGTTTTTCTCACTCTGGCAGCGGATACAGTTAAAGTTTTTTTTTGTTACAGAGTTGGCTTTATTTTCGGTCATATTCAAAAATATACACCAACAACAAAAAAATCATAAGGCGTAAGAACCCATCATCTTTTCCTTGACTGGCATATAGCCGCGGTCGGTTGGCTCAAGGAACGAGTAGGGCATGTGTGCCTCCTTGACGATGGTAGCTCTATCGATTACCGATGCGGTACCCGTCTCGCTGACCGCCACCTGTTCAATGGACATATGGGTGTGGTTGTGGAAGTGCAGGCGCGTGTACCCGTCGGCGGTATTTCGGAAGGCCGTCCAGGGCTTGGGTTCCGGGTGTTCTTTCCTGATGTGCTTGTTGCCAGCCTGTGCAACAGTGATGTGCACGGGGGCGCCGGGATTCCGATAGGGGTCCGCCCCGGTGCCGTTCTTCACTTTGGTGAAGGAGACGGGCCAGGTACGATGGTAAACATGCTTGTGAGCCCAGAGCGCCAAGTCAACACCATACTCATTCAATGGGTACTCAATACTCGGGTTTTTCTGATCACCTGGTACGGGATTAGTGACGTAGTTTGCCTGACATGTTTCCACATCTTTCTGGCAGTACATGGGTCGATGACCAAAAAGCACAATCCAAGGACGCTTCTCTCTCCTTGATCGGGTCGACGCTTCTTTGAGATCGTTATTTAGCCAGTAGTATTGGGAGACCAGCTGATCGTGGCCATAATGCTTGAAGTAGTAGAAGCCCGTATTTATGCCAACAAAATGGACGGGTCCCATATTGAAGCTGTAGTACATGCCTTCTGTTCCACCAGGCATGCTGAACCTGTGCTTGTAGTCGGTGTAATTGGCGTACTGCTCAGCGTTGCCTGCGCACGTCATGTACGGTACGTGGGCGGCGATTGGCTGCATCTGACGTAGGAACCTATCGCCCCTTTTGCCCTCCTCCCTGACCAGTTCATAGGCGAAGTCGCCGACGTGCAGCGCTGCGTCGTACATGCCGCTTTGCACGTCTTTTGTTAGGAAAGGGACTGTAGTAGCATCCTGAACTCCCAGGTCCGCAAACACGGCTACTCTTGGACTCCAGTCGCTTCCCTCGGGTATGGCGTTGAACCACATCGCATTGGACCAGCCGGCCGGACCGAGCACCCGGTAAACATGACGCTCCCCCGGCTCCAGACAGGTCATATTCACACGGTTTATGTACTGCCGATGGGTCTTTTCTTTGTCAGTCGGTGAATAGAAAAGACTGGATGACCCTTCGGCTAGTGTTTCGGGCTCTGCACCATCTCTGCCGTATTTAACAGAGGCTTTCACCGGCTGGAAGGTGCTGTAGGTGACCTGGATGGTAGTGGCGTCATCGGTGAAGGACAGGCGAATCTGTTCGGCGCCACTCTTATCGGCTGCCGAACACCTTCCATTCAGCAGAGCAGCCACCACCAGAAGCAGAAACAGCGGTAATCGGGACGGCAAAATACGATTAAAAGGCATAGCGAAAGCAGCTAGTTAGCAAAGAGCTGAAATGTTATTTTCATCAGCTTGCTGTGTAGTTAGAAATTGTAATGCTAAACAACTCAAATAACTGTTTGGAACCAGCACAACATATGCTTTAGCATTTTATCGCGTAACTAAGCGACGCAAATCAAAGCTTCTTTTAAAATAGCATGCTTACTTTTGGGGGACTGAGAGATTTAGCAAAAATAAAGAAAATACAGCCGACTCAATTCCCGATTTGCCAATTAAGTGATTTAAATTTAGCAGGTGAGTTTCATTAATTTTATTTCAGTAAAAATTTATTTTTGTTTAGAAAGCATGCTTGTAAATAATCGCACCACCTGCCAAGAAGATTAAGTGTAAAACATGTTCGCAGACAGGGATCTTGTGGTTCTAAAATGCTCCCCTTTACAAGAAAAGTTCATTTTTACTTGACCCACGCCCTGGGGTCTCGCTAACTTCGCCACGATGGGTATTTGATCACATCCCATTATCTAAAAAAAAAAAAACTAAGAAAGCTAGGAAGACGCCACAAGAGCAATAGACAACTTGCTATGAGCGCTTTTAAAATTATCATGGTATTTTTCGATCAGGTCATCGGTGAGGTCACTTGAGGTCACCAAAAGTAAAATTATCACCGAAAATTATTCCGATTTTGGCAATTTAGCACAAATCGGTGGATAAGTTTAGAACCAATAAAGCTACAGCGTTGCAAAAAAAGCGCATTCGATAGTTCTCTACAAGTCTTGCTGATTCATGTCCTTAAATTTGAACTAGGGTCAACAGTTAACCCTCCAGAGGGCAAAAAAATCTTAGAAGTTGACGGTTTGGCGTCAAAAGTTTTTTTTTTCTGCAATAACTTTTAATATCAAACTTGTTTTACGTTCACTTTGTCGGTATCGCCTTTCTCTTGTTCAGACGCGTCGAATGAGCTATAACCTGACCTGAGAAGGTCAACTTAAAAATTTAGCCTCAGGTCAAGGTCACGGGAAAGGTCATGTTACGTACAAGGTAACTCGTATCATTGAGCTGAAGGCATCCAAGCTGTTTTCATCTAGCTAGCATCTCCATTTAAAGTTATTGTTAAAAAAACTGCTGGAGACAACTCATTTAATGCTTCATCAACGGCCAACGCCCAGTAACTGAATGCGTCGATCTGAAAATAGCCCATCGAAGTCCTTCGGCCGCCGGGGGGCAGCACGACTCTGGAAGTGGACATATCTCGCTCTGGGACAAAAATAGCACAGTGACGCGTCTTTTCAGCGTGCTCGCTCCGTGTGACAGACGTCTCTCTTTCGAGCTGCCTGCGGCACCGGCCGGGGTCACTGAGGTCACGGCGGCGACAGACTGAGACCGCAGCTCACGGAGGGTGGCCAGCGCTCGTATCGAGCGCGACTGCTCCCAGGAGGTCACGAGACAGGTCACCGGGTCGGCCGGGTCAGTCGCGCGGCGGCCACGACCCGATCAGATGGTCACCGCCGGACCCGGGTCTGTGCGCTACACAGTAGGCATACGGCGCAGGCCATCAGATGTCACGCCTTCATTTTGTCTCATATCGAGCTACGTGTTCACTAACACCTTAGCTTTCGATTTTCTGATCGATGACTACATGATTTCCATGGTGTAATAAAACCGTGTGCAGCAAATCCCAACGTGGGACAGAATGAGTTGCAAACTGAGAAAACCGGTATTGCAAAATGACAGAACATCGTTGGGGGGGGGTCGCCGAAAGACAAAGACGCATCCATCATCACAATTGTAACAGAATGTCGCCGATCACATCTGAGCCTAGCTACAATCGCCGAACACGAAATCGGTTCTGGTGAAGTTGGCGCCGACACACAAACAAGTCGTGAAGCGTGGTCGACTCAAACGAACTGTGACAAACACCACGAGCTCGTTGCGCTGCGTGTCTGGGAACGTTTGCGTCCAATGAACTGCGTGTGACTCGCGGGAACCTTGGTCGCCGCCGTCCCGATATAGGATGGCTGTCGCCGGTGGGAGCTTTCTCAAGGTAACGCATCACGTGCGGAGTCGATTTGAAAAACGGATGGGGTGCCGTTTTTCTTTTACGGTTCTCATCGGCTCGCAAGTCGCAAGTGCCCACTCGAGGTTCGAGCTATAGTCAAGGTCGGTTAGCAACTCAAAATGAATACTTGTTAGTTCAGTATTTCAGGCAAACACAAAACGGAAAAAAGTTTTGTTTTTAATAGTAAGTACTAGGATCAGTATGTTTTCAATTCTGGCTCATTGGTCATAAGTTTAAGGATTGTTTGGGTTGATGCTTCAATACGATACATCGACCATAATGTCCACGCAATGTGAATACGAATTGAGCCCCTGGTTGACGACAATTAATGGAGCCCACGAGGCCTTTCTTTCACGCACTACATTTTTGGTGAAATGATTCACAAAAGCATGGGTCTCCTGGAATTTGTGTGTGAACAATATATCAACTGATAAATTCGGTCGTAGATTAGGACCAAATCATTCCAATCTAATGTATAACGTGTTCAGACAAAGAACTGCACCTACAAGTTCGGATTGATTGGGATAGGTACATAAAGCAGGACATAGCTTCATCTTTATAAGAAATATTTTCCTTTTGAAGGTTATCATTTGGATGACTGATGTCATCACTGTCAACCGTGGAAGCCGTATGGCTACCCATCTACGCTGGAGTACGAAAAACATAATCTCTCGTGGTACAAAATAATAATGCTTTGATCAAATAGCTCACCAAAAATGTCCAGAAATGACCGTAGAATCAATCGTAGAATGCAGGAAGCTAGCGTAGGCAATGTTCATTCTTCATCTGTGTACCTGTTCATTCGTATGGTGACATGGACATTGAACAGCGCAGAGTGATTGCTATGCATTGTTACCTTTGAATTTCCCGCTCGTCTTCCTGCTCCCATGGTTGTTGGAATCGACTTAGGCCAGTACGTTGAACTGGGATTTGGCCAGCCGTAGGTATCATTTGCGCCGTGCTGCGATGCACTGTTGCGCTTCAAATGTGCAGGCACACCTTGTGCAGCAGCTCAGAAACGACGACTAGCCATTACCGCGCCACAACCACCGCCACTGCGCCAATCTCGGGTCATTGCGGCTCATAACTAGTGTCGTCGGCAGCGAGGTGATTGCAACCACTGTTCGCTCTTTTGCACAAAGCTGCGCAGGGTATAACCAATCTTGCGCTTTCTTTGTTAATCATCATCTACCGTTACAATGCATGAAATTAACAGTAGAAATGTCAGCTGTTTGATCAATAGTGTCCGGGTACTGCCCTGGCTCACAGAGGTGCTGCCCAGGCCCACAGTACCGTCCAGTGTCCAGGTACTGCCCTGGCTCACAGAGGTACCGCCCTGAACCACAGTACTGTCCGGGTACTGCCCTGGCTCACAGAGGTACTGCCCTGAGCCTGACCCACAGAGGTAGGCCGCTCTGACCCACAGAGGCGGTAGCTGGCCGGCCAGCCGCCTCCCATTTACATCTGAAATCAGAGCGGGCGCCCCGCACAGCAGGACACCCAAAAACAAAGTCCATCTTTACCCATGCAAATGGGCCGGGGCGGCGAGCGGGTCAGCTCTGCGGCTCAGTTCCGGCCGACGGCGGATTCAATTACAGACGGCGAGCGCGGGGTAGACCGAGCTCACTGCCGGCCTGGTGGAAATGCCAGTACAGTGGAGTACTGTGAGTAGTGTGAGTAGTGGAGGTCTTCAGAGGAGTGGGGAACGGTCGAAAAGCAGCCTGTTTGCATAGGAACTAACAAAATAATTAAGCATCAGACTAGAAATCGTCTCCGATAAGGCAGTTATCATTTTAATTGCATAGCTCATTTAATAATTAAAGGAGCCGAGATGACGCCAAATGAACTCCTAAGCGTAAAATAATATACATTGTCGTGAATTAGGAAGCGAGCTTCTAACAGCTCAAACTTGCCGGTTCAAAGAGTACGCGCAGCGCGCACAAGGCTATCACGCACTGACTTCAGTGCGAGTTCATCCTCTTAGAGACTGCTCGTCCTTCAACCGGTCAACGAAAGGAACCGAAAGCAGATGAAGAAACCTGCAAACCATTTACGGCCTACGCAATAAGACTCAACCAACGCTTGAATGGAATAAGCCCATTATCCGAGCGTAAGCGGCCGTTTCTTGGTCTTCAGCCCAGTTGACCCGTGATGCATATGGTTATGGCTTGAATAATCCAAATCTTAGGCCGATCATCGGCCCAGTCAGCGTGCAAACGCGTTGGCCTAAGCGGCGGCCAGATGCGGTGATAAGCGTTGCGGCGCTGCGCGGACCGTCCAGTTCGGCTCACCGGCCACATTCAGTCGGTCTTAGCGGGACTGCCATTCAGCCGGTGAGTCTCACACGTAACTCAGGCGTGTCCATTGACGTCAGAGAAATGGGACGGCCGGATACATCTGAGACACGGGGACAGGGTCCGAGTCAGAGTCAGAGTCCGGGCAGCGAGCGCCACCAAAGGACCTGAAGATGAATGGCGAGAGGATCGCAACGAGTAGGTCAGCTATAGCGTGCGAGTACCTATGTCAGTACCTACCTACATACCGTAAGTAGGAAGCGTTATTGTCAAAGGCATTGAACATGCTAATTAGGTAGATGAAAACAAGCAGCACGTAATAAACGTTCCGCTGCTCCTGAAACATGGCTCGGTGCCGGCCGCGGCCGAAATGATCTCCATTCTCCACTCTCAGCTGCGGCGCCGGTCTGTACAACCGGCAGACCGGCGGCACGGCGAGGTGGCGCTGTTCTCACGGCGGTTCTTCCCGCTCTCCAGCACCGCGTCAGGAAAATTACACCGTCTTAATTGTGAACGCCGCAGAGCGCTACAAATGCACGCAGCAGCGCCGCATGGCCCATAACCAGGCGCCAACAAATAATAGGGCCAGTTTTGGCTGCAGAGGAGCCACTTCACATGATATCTTCTGATTAGTGTAATTTAGTGCCTCCCTGGAGGTAAATGGATATAGAGATGCGACCAATAAAGTCGGTCGCATCTCTATGCGACCGACTTTATTGTCGGTCGCATATGGACAGTCCCGCGGGGTCAGCACGGGGCTAACGCTCCTGGGGGGAGATTCTGAGCCCGGACCAGGGGCCAATTTAAAGGGCAGCCTGGATCGGGGTGTGAGGAATAGTGTTCCCCAACTTCATGAAGTATGTAAGTACCAACCATGTCCAATGGATACTGAAAGTCTTTTTTAGCGGGACACAGTCCACACACGGCGCACAGAGCACACCTAAACCGTCAGTTGGGTCAATCTACACCAGCGTAACAGGTCCTACCCGCAATATAGCCCCTCTTCGGCCGTTACCGTACGGCGATCGCTGTCCCACGTAATTAGATACGAGCGAATTTGTGTGGTTTCACGTCAGCGATCCCTCTGATTAATTTGCGTTCGTCCAAAACATTGCCGGCGGTCCCGCTACCCGGAACAGCTGGTAAGCAGAGCTGTCTGGCGGCCACTGAGGTGTGCTGAGTGGGCTGTCAGTCCCCGGCGGCAGGCGGCAGGAGTGACGGCTCAATCAGCGCCGCGCTCCCGACCTCCCTCCTCGCCACCCGCCTCTCCCGCCCTGCCCCGGATCTCTCTCCTCTCTCCCGGTACTTCGCTACAGGTGTCCCTCTGCCATCGCCACCGTTACTGGTCTTCAGTCCGTGGCTATTATCACGACGCCACCACTGCCGCTATACTGCTATTACAGCGAGCGGCCTCTGCTGCTGTTGCTGAACGGTTCCCAGGGCCCAATTATCACTCAATTACGATTGGCAATTGGCTTCAAACTGGTCACTGCCTACCGGCTGGTCCCTGCCTCCAAACTGGTCGATGGCTACAAACTATAGTTACTGCCTACCGACTGGTCACTGCCTACAGACTAGTCAAGTGGCCTACAAACTGGTCACTGCCTACCTAATGGTCAATGGTTATAACCGTCGAGTATGTATAGCTTCTGTCATGTGACAGTATTCGTGTAGTGACAACCAACGGGTGAATGAACCAAGGTAAACCAGTCGCCCGAAAAGGTTTCTGGTGTCCTGTAACCCCTGGCCACACAGCAGATCCCGACACCAGTTCGTTTCACTGGTGTCTGTCCCAGTTCCCACTGCACCGGCCACGTACCCTCTCCACAGACCAGCGGCCACCACCGGCGACCACCACCGCTGTCACCGCACGTCGAACAAAGCACAGTTAAAACCGTCACCACCACTGTTCTTCCTCATTATCGCCCATCGGCCGACGGCGTCACTCGTCCCGTCTGGCTGTCGTCACTCGTCCCGTCTGGCTGTCGTCACTCGTCCCGTTCGTCTGTGGTCTATTATAATAAACCACAGACGAACGGGACGAGTCAGCCGTCTATAGACGGCTGACCGCGCTGAGTCGCCGCCGGCGGCACTCTGTAGCAGCCACTGTTTGTCCCTGTCGCGCCGCGTTTGTCGCCGAGCTCTGAGAGCGCCACGAAGGACTCTCCCAGGCAACTGACGCGGCAGCGGTCAGCGTCGGTCGTTAGGGACGCGCTGCCGCCGCCGTTGGCGACGGTTGGTCGCGCAGGAAGTCGGTGTCCAGTGCTGGTGCCGAGGTCAGCCCGGGGTGGTGCTCGATTGGTGGGGACGGTTTGAATCGGTCGTGTGTGTGCAGTTGAGGCCACGCTGTGGGAATGTTTCTGAGTCGCGGGGACAGTTCCGGCGTCTTTATGGACTCGACAATGATCCAATAACCGCCTGACGCCTTCCGGTGTCAACCAGCAGAGGTCACGTCGGCAGGCTGACCTGACCTGCGTCCTGCTACCGTTCGGGTTAGCCGCCTGTCGTCAGCTGAGCCGGGCCATGGTTCATTCAGACGTGCTGCGATATGAGTTGCATGAAAAACTCCGTTTGTTTCTTAGTCACATAGAAATCCAGTGCTGCCGACGCAACTTTCGTAAGCCAAAAATCAAACAGTACATAGTTTGAAGAGTTAGTGGGTGGCATTTATGCCACTCTTTGTTGTATGGCTTATAAGCCAGACAACTGACATAGAACATCTATGGTCTTAAGAAGAAAATTGCTCATAAGAAACACAATTGTGTTCTGAAACTTCAAGTGCTTTCCCCGAGTTTCACCAGAACTAGTCGGCTATTTACTTTTTTTTCTCATTTCACCGTCACATTTCAAGCCTAATCGACTCTGTCCAAACACCACACAACAAAAAACAATTCTCGCACGCGCTCTCACGCCTCAACCTGGACCTCACGTGCGTAGTTCACCGGCACCTCATTAACTTTCGCTTTTCTGCGCTCCTTCCTGGCAGCGGCCCGGCGGGGCCTAAGTGCCACATCCTTTCGCACGCCGACCGGTGTCTGTCACGTCAGTTTCACCCGGTCGCCGGAGCGCCGGCGCCGGGAGTCGAGGTGACGACCCCGCGGAGTCTCCGATCAGTCGATAGCACAGGCACGGTCCAGCTGCTGCCTACCCGGTGTGGCGGCTCACCTTTGAGGGAAGACAGTCACAGCTGTCACTGAGATACAGAGGAACGACGTAAACACTGTCACGTGATAGGAGACGCCCGATGGGGCTGTAGTGTAGAGCAGGTCACGTGAGCGGGAGCAGGTGACGAGGCGGTGTCGATAGTTCTAAGAGCTGAATGTTAGCCATCATAGTTTACATTCATGTATGAAGGAAACATTTGTTTTCAAAGGTACACCTAATGGTTAGGCAAGTAGAAACGTGCCTTTCATTGAAGTACGAATCGTTTGGCAAAATCGTTAATTATAATATGGTTAAGTTTATTTCATCCAGTTAAAGCGAGGGTTAGAACTTAAGAGGATAATAGAAGCAATTTGATTAGTTAGATGTGCATTATGCAATTATCAAATGCAACCGCATAGCTCGTTAACTGCTCCGAGCAGAATTAGCAATTCCAGTAAGCTAGCCGTCGGATGTGAGTCACATCCGGAGGAACTGTTTTTCGCCTCCAGCTGAAGTCATCGAACCCCGCTCCTCCGCTCAAAAATTAGCGAAACGACGCTGGCTCCGTCCTGTCACCCCAGCGAGCGCCACAATGCCTCTGAATGAACCCGGTGCAGTTAATTCGCTGCCAGCCGGCGACAGTTTGGGCACGGGCGTTGTTTAGGGCGGCCGTCACCCTGCTGGCCCTCGGCATTGTCCGCCGGCACTGTGCTGGTCCGAGTCATTGTCGCGTGAACACCTAGCCGGATGCTGGTGCTTCCTAATGCTAGGCACGAGCCGCGTGAGCCATATACCTGTCCTACCTCACTCTTATCCCGGGCTCATCTGCCCGTCTTCATTTACCAGTCGCCGGCGGCGCGAATCATCAGTATTCTCCACGTGGACCGGTGACAACAGCCCTCAGTATCGGGTGTCCGAGTCGCTGTGGGCAGCTCGTCCCACTGCCGATGGTTTGTTTAGCTTGAATCGTTTCGAATCGGTTCGAATCGGCCGGGATCGGTGGGAGGCAGCGCTGCCTGACCGGGCCCGCGTCTCGATGGAAATTTATGGTAACTGGTCAGGCAGCTCGCTGGCCCGTCTGCCGATCCTCAGTCTTCCTTCTGACTTCCGGGCGGACGCACCCAGCCAGCCGAGGGTCGGGGTGCTGCTGACGAGCACGCTCCGCTCAATGAGCCGGTTTAGAGCGCCGGCAGACAATGGGGACGCCCTTCCAGGCTACCATAAATTCGGTAACCGTGGTCTTAACCCCGGTGATCACACGAGATCACCGCATGATGAACTGAGAGGATCATTGTCTATTTAGGAGATGCCAATACGGTGGATTCAGGTGCATGAAGAAATGTACACAAGAAATGACGAAAAGATTCACTTGGTATCATGAATTATTGCTAGCTGATGTTTCGTCTGAAATTGAGGCATCCCATATGGTTCATCTGGAGGGGAAGGACAATGCAGAATGAAATGACAAAAACCTCAGATAGATCATATCGGCAGATGTCCAATATAGCACTGATTTCTCAAAAGCATTCTGTCCGGCTGTCCGCTCGACTTCTGCTTCGATTTTTTTAACCAAAGCCTCGCATCTTTGAGGAAAAGTTTGCGTTGGCAATAAACTGAATACCAGTAAACCGTAATGGTTCAAACACAAAGATCAAATTTCGTTATTACCACTGAAAGTTTCTCATGATTATCGAGAAACTGACATTTGTGGTCATTTTATAATGAGATAATAGCACCAATCATTCGATTACTTGATGAATGGAAACTATGGCCATAGTAACGACATTCGATACCATAAATACCAGTGTCGAAATCCTCACTCATGATGATTTTAAACGGGCAGTGAAAATGACAATAAAAGAAGTGAGAAAAAAAGGACATCAAAGAAACACTTATTAAGCGTTATTTTACGGCTTGCTTGAGTAACTAATCTGGAAAAATGCCTTCCATAGCCAAAACAGTTATCAAAAGCTGGGTTACTCTGACCTTCGTATTAATCACTTTTTCACGATTATGCGAACATTCTATAGTGTTCAATATCTTAGCCGGCATTCTAAAAAGAAGCACATCACCCAAATATTCGGTACATAAGCCAGCATAACGAAGCTCGGCATAAGCTTCTCCACCCAGCCGGCTCCTACACAAGTCGAGCCCACCGCCGCCGCCAGTGCCTCCACCGTAGCGGCTCGGTCACCGCCGCTGCTTTGTTTATGCTCGCGCGGCGGTGGCGGCGGCGGGCGTGCACCCTCTAATCTGACGCCAGGCCGGGTGGCGGCCGGCCGCGCGCGCCGCGCGCCCCCTAATTGCTTCATTCCGTCTCGCCGCCACCCAAACACCGTTCATCGTCGTTCTGCCGGCACGCCCCGCGCCGCGGCCGCCGCTGACCGCGTCACCAGCGACGCATCGCAGCTGATCCGGGCGAGGAGCGGACCGCCGAGTCGTCACAATACTAGTTAGGTCCTGTCAGCAGAGCGTTTGACTTCTTATCGGCCCAGATAGACGCCTGACAGGCTACGATACGCAAGCGTATGCAGGAATCAGCGCACACATAAAGACTGCGCGCGCTGCTTGCACTGCACAAAGCCGGCGGAGTTTCGAACTCACCCCAGCTCTCACAGAGACGTGCGTGCACCCGCGTGGCGTGACGCTGCGTGAGGTCACGCTGTGATGGTGCGATACCGTGATCGTTGCTTCTTGTAGGTTTTGTCGTTTTACGCTCACCTCGGCTTGTCAGCACGCGCCTTCTCAATCGGATATTAATGAAGTCATATCACCTAACGGTATGCTTGATGCCTAACACAATCATATACTCTTTAATTCGTTTACACCCGAATGTGTAGTAGTTACACAACACAAAGGAAAAATTGAATGCACTATTGAATGAAGCCGAATTTCCAAATTACCTTAATCATATAGTGCAAAGCACAATGCGTAAAATAATTCCATATATAGACAACATCTAGCACGCGACACTCATTGAGGCGGAACCGGGCATGCTCAGAGTTACACCTCTACCGGTCAGTGGTTCTGGGTGGGGGACCGGAACGGCCAGAGGGCGGGGGAGGGGAGAGGAGGTGCCACGGGAACTGGGACACGGTCGGGGAGGCCGGCCGGCCGGACTGGCGGTGATCCCAGCCGAGATGGACGTCCGCTGGGAACAAGGAGACGAGGGGGAGACGCACACATAGGGCGGGGGAAGGGGGGGGGGCGATGGAGGTGATACGGCGCACTCGAAGCTGCGGCACAGGAGGCTGAACATCAACAGAGTAGAGCCGAATGCCGATAGCCGCCAACACATGGCGGTATTAATGAACTACAGGTAATAAGTTATGTAGCAGTTATTGTTTGAAGTAAATGTAAATAAATTCAAGTGGCAAATTTTCTTTACTTGTGCGCACACAAATGCATACACAAATAGGCACCTCTAGGCGTTCAGCCACCGTTCGTCGCAGTAACATTGCCTGAGAGGCATGCGTTTAGGGAAAAGACCGTTAGCATTATAGAAGAGAAGAACTGAAATAAAAGGCATGATTATCTACAGCGTTTCCCGAAAAGTCATGTTGCCGTGATAAAACACGCACTTATACCTTCTGATCGCCTCTGACCGTGCGGACAATGTCACTGCATGTCCTTCACGAACGCTTCCAGTCGGATTAGACCAGGACTGCACGCAAAAATATCCGGGTTGTGGTGGGTATTTGGCGATTTACACGGATGGTTTGCCTCTGTTTCACTTTCGACTTACGCGGCAAAACCATGTTGAGCGATGTTGTTCGTGTTTTTCACTGTCACCCTCGCCGCACGTGGACCTTAATCCGTGCAAATAGCGAAGGCGTCAGCTTTGTCGGCACTTTTCATCACCGAGATAGACACCACAAATGGCGACGCTGCACGACGGTGACTAGCACGGTCGCTGTCTAGGGGTCTCGGTGGTCCGGGGTATAGAGCTTCAAACGCACCATCCTTGAACATAGACAGCAGTGAGCCTAATCAAATACCTTGAAGAATGTGTTGAAAGTGATCCATGTGTGTTCTATACTCAGACTTTAAGGAAAACATTCATTAAAAATACCTTCATCAGCTACATGAAATTCGTAATCAAACTTTTCCTTTTTATACTCAAACATTCAGGACTGTGATGGAACGTGGTTAGGCAGCATAAAGCCGTAACATGCTCATGGATTTGAGCGGTTACTTTCAGCAATAACTGCAGTCATGATCCGAAGCAAATAGTACCCGGAACAATACATCAGCTATGCTGTATTCGTCCCAGTCTGTCTACCAACTGGCAAACCGCAAGATTTGACAACCATTTCACCACTGGATTTCTGACAATCTCACCACATGCGCAGCTGCATGTGGTTAGCGGTACCTGGACCTTTTCTTGAAATTTATATTTTCTTTACTCACACCTACCTTGCGAGAAAAGTGTGCTGTTGCTGGTGTAAGGTTTGCCATGTGCTGTTACTTTAATTGAGTTAGATAAAAAAAAAACGCCTTCGAAATATCCAAAAGCTGCATTTATCGTGAACTTTATGTTTGTGATCGTTGAATGTAAAGCATTAGTTCTACCAGGTCATATAAATACTGAGTCATGCTAGGCCTATTCAATTCAAAACTGGGCATCAGGTCAGTGCAGCTTTGGTGCTTAGAGTCAAAATGTACGACGTCGGTGCTCGGCATCGCTGATTGCAATGAAATATTTCTGAATACACTAAATCACCTATTGACAGGTTTCCAACATGGAGTCCAGCCACACACTATGCCGACCACTGATAAAGTGAAACATTGCACATTGAAATTTGCACATTGTTCATGACTCACTCGCACTGATTGACCACTCACTGAGTTTGGATGGTTAGATGTGAACTGGACGACCTCATGCACCGTGTTCATCTGTTCACTGTTCAACGGGCCTGTAACTCCTGGAGTTTAAGTCTCTGCCTCTTTAAATGAAGGAGTGACTTCAGCAATGTTTCCTTCATTAGCTGGGCTAATTCCGCAACATAACGAGGCTGTAATCATGCCTGGCTCTTTGAACCGGCAGTATTGCCGATCATATGCGAACGGACTGCGGCCGTGGAACAATCTATCCTCCTCACTCACAAAAAGACAACGGCTCTCTCAGACATTCCTGGAACGTCTCATTTGTTAAAACAGCCGGCAACGGTTCCTCCCAGACAAATCGTCCGGCATGTGCAAAAAAGGTCATAACACAGACGACTAAAAAACTAATTGTGGGGAATTCGCATTAATTATTTGCCGCTATGCGTATCTCAGCATCCAAATAAATGACAGAGTGACGTTTTCATCACAGGTATTAATGGCTTAGTTTCTCATGGCCATTAGATGCCGAGGTGCATCACATCCTTGGCGATGTGCTCAGTTCTCATTCTCGTGTTTGTCCTTCCATTAATTCAAAACTGAAAACTGATATTGTTTTCATCATAAAAATTCAGAGCATTGTAAGTTGTCCTAATAAAACACGAGTTATCATGAGGGAATGTTGCAAGCAGTCTATGTCTACCTATGACCTATGAGAATCATCATTATCTACATACGGCTGAATCATTAGGGAAAAATTGAAAACACAATTTTTTAATGCAAAAAAATATTTGCTTCAGTTAACAAATAGCGAAATAATGTGCTGGCAACATACCAGAGGCAAGACAAAACGGCGCGACCGCTCTTCAGTATCGCTATGGACATTCTTTCTTCCCCTCCTTCGCCGTTCACGCGCCATTCCCCAGCGTGATTTCCATCCGGTGACCGGCCCAGCTGGCGCCACGCTCCAGTGCCCCCCCCCTCTCAATCGGTGACGCGTGGCCAGCCTCCCTCCCCCTCCTCACCGGCTTCCAGGACCAGCCAGCCCTAATCAATGATCGAGACTGTTGGAAAGGTCTGTCTGGCTGACAGTGGGTTTTAATAAGGTCTACAGACACAATAGCTAAAATTAAATAAGCTCACTCAAATGCTTGTACCATCGTGGTAGACTGGAAACCTTTTCACAACACTTACCCAATGTATCGTCCAATGCATCAAAGCACCACAAGAACACGCCTTCAATACTGACCACCCAACAGCAGTGCCTGCGGCCCACCACACCATCAGCCACCCAGCCCGGTGGACCCGCCCAAAACACTCACCAACTGGGCCCTGGGGGCACTGCCGGCGGCGTCCTCTCCAGCCGAGGCGGGTGGCCGAGTCTGCCCTGGGGCGATCTGACGACCCGTCATCGACCGTGTGCCACCCACCGGGCCGGTAACGGGAACGGCGCCGGTCACCACTGAGCAACTGACCCGCGGTACCCCGTCCGGCCGGCAGGCGGGTGGCTGGAGACTGCAACGAAGATATAGAGGGTAACACCGAGACTGCGACGGAAGCATAGGGCAGTAACTGAGAGACTGCGATGGGGAGTAGCAGAGTATCCTGCTTACGCGGGACAAAACTCTAAAGTCTTTTTTTGACATTTTCGTCTGCTGTGGTAAGAAAGGAATTCGGTGAAATGGAACGATGCTATCTTTGGAATGTATGTAATATTAGTTTACTTTTGCGGTACATGTGTGATTTTATCGAGAGGGACTACAATGCCTTTGTGTTTCTTACATACATGTGCGTTGACGGAACGAAGCTCCAGACATGATTTAATTAAAAAGAGTTTGGACGGCTTTTTCTACTGTTTCTGTCAGCTTACGGCACTAATGAAGATGTTAAGGCAGGCTGGCCACTATCTTCACATTCCAAAAGTGAACCACAATGCTTAATTGCCATGCCGCAGTATTTAACGAGTGAATAAAACGGCGAGTGACAATGTTATGCTACCTTTATGCCTTACATATGGCACATTCAAAATTAGTTGGTTAAATGCCACACAATGTTCAACGATTGTCATTGACTACAAACCATGATGACAATAATTTCAACAACCGTCCACCGTAATTAAGAAGATCCATCAGCACGGTACACACTTTACTATGAGCCCAACGCCCGCACTAAGTGTGAGAACGAGCGGTCCAGTGGGTAGTATTTGCTCCACCGGAAGCTGGGAGACTCTCCTGATTCTCTCACTCTCCTCCCCTCCCCTATCGGCGGTATTTGATACCGGAGGACCACGGTATCCAACTCCGGGGGACCACTAGGGCGGCATCTGACTCCCGAGGCCGGCGGGGCGGCCCCACCAATCTGTCCGGCGCCGCCTCGTTACACTGCGCGCCGGATGTGCGTCGCAAACGAGCCCGCCTTCCAATTACCTCCTGCAGACCGGCGCCGGCGCGTTTATATCCCATTATTTGATTCTCGTACGGCGCTGCAGCGCCGCCGACGACGTCGGCCACCGGGGGCACACGTGTTTGAACCGCGCCGCGGCTGGCCGCTCGGGTGGCACGCGTGGTCGGTCGGCAGTGAGGCTGGAGCTGCGGAGCAGGGAGGGTGTGTGAAGCGCGGCTCCTTGTGACAGAACGGTGCGTGTCGAGTTACGTGGGCAGAACAGCAGACTGAGGCGGCTGGGTGATGGATAGAGGTTCGTCTGGACTGCCAGTGACATCAGCGAGCAGCAGCCAGGGCCAGTGCTAAAAGTTGGACAGCTATTATCAGGTGAGCAATAATAGTCGAGCCCCGTTCGTGTTCTGAACGGACTACTTGCATTGTTTACTTTAAAAATGTATGCTGTGCTTGCGCGAGTTCTATCTAGCTTTCCGATCTGGGGAGAATCTAGCGTGTTCCACTATCCAAGCAAGCCCGTGTTTAGCCAATCGTAGATAGAGTTTGCAGATAGGCAGATGCTGCGGTCTGCATCCCAAACAACAAAGTGAGCGAAAATGTCAGACAGCCTGCTATAAAATGCACGTCAGGCTGACACGCTCCTATTTGCACGAAATCAATGTTCCTTGACGTATTTGGATAGGAAATACCCTCCTCTGTATGCACAGGAATTCCTAAACGACAGGTGATTTCAGAGTAGGTAGGTATATGACATATACCTACGTCCTACTATGTACTTGTCATGTGAGCGACACCAAAAAAATCACCACCAAAAAAAAGTTGACTCCAGAAATTACCAGAAAACTGTCGTCAAGTAGGTATATCAGAGAGCTCCTTGCTGGCGATCGTTAAAGTTCCTTTCATGCAAGGCTAACCTCTCCATAGAAGAAAGAGCTCGTGAAGGATACAGCAATAACATCACAATGAAATGGCCAAGGTCAGAAGAAACGATTAATCGGATTGACCCACAAATGATGATGGAACTAATTGAATCTGCTATCAATACGCGGTGCGCCGCGCCGGCTCAAAACATGTTGTTCCTTTGACCTGGCAGGCAGCAATATATGACAGTGGCTTGTGTACGCTAGCAGCTGTACGGTAGCAGCAGGCCGGCGCCTGATTGGATTGCGTCATAGCATCGCTGGCTGTCCAAACGCCGCTAATGCATTATAAGCATCACGAATAACTCACGGAATATCAAAGGGTTATTGACGAACGAACCAGCACAGCCTCTTGACGCAACAAGCTGCATTTACAAACAGAATAATTTGAAACCCAATTTATGAAATAAATCAAGAAAACTAAGAAGTGGCACTCTACCACGTTGCCCAGATCTGCACTGGTTAGAGCTCAGAGCGCTATGCTAATTTCCATACTCATTCAGCATTCATACATTCATTGTGAATTTCAACATTACGTGAATGGCCCCTATAAAACAGTAGAAAATTAATAAGTTATAGTGCATTGCACGTTATGTGAGCCGGCATTAAATCATAATGACAGAGATAAGCGATTCAGCATTTGTGTACGTGTGCACGAATGGCGTCATAAATTTTGCCCACACCGATCTCTAGAGATCCTTTCAAATCTTAGACTTTGACTACCGTTTTATGGCAGCATCCGTAAGCTTTTCAGGACGGTATTTATAGCCTTGGACACACTATTCATGTCATCAATCGGATTCTGACAGCCTTGAAACCGAAGCCATGACGCAAGCTCCAAACGGCATGACTGAAGTGAGCAATCACCATGGGTGGCGCTGTCGTGAGGCCTGGCTACCACGGATAATCTTAGGGCTCTGGACACATTGTGTTGTGATTCCCGTGTCCAAGTTCATTACGGTGGGGATTAAAAAGAGGCCAATTCAAAAGTCGGTAATTACATCTCGGCAGATTTCACGCCAAAACACGGTACTGTGTCACAGAGCTGTGACCGTGCTGTACCACTGATGTGACCGTGCTGTGTTACTGATGTGACCGTGACGTATCACTGATGTGACTGTGAGGTGGCTGTGACGCCTTCTGGAGCTGACATATGTCGTCTGCCCCCCCCCCCCTCCCCCCGCTATAGTGTGAGACGTGTGGACAAACCGGTTCACCTCTATCACTGGGTGAAGGCCATCTCAAAACACCTTCAATGTCCAAACAACAACAGCACAATCGGATAACGTGGCAAAATGCGACATTGTCGTAAAGAAACCAACTATCGTCTACATAGATATGTCTGGGATTCCTCGAGTGGTTTGCGTGATTGGCGACAGGAGAAATGCTTTATGATTATTTTGACAATGAATGGGCCAGTTTTGCTTGCATGCATTGGACTCAGCGGATAAACCAGCGTCGCCACCTTTCAACGCATTTCCGTAAACTAAAATTAGCTATTATTTTTAGCGTTTATAAAACGGCTTTACATCCTCTGTAATGCAGTTATTCAGCGACATCTCTATGCCATCTGTTGAGAAATGTTTGTCATATAGAATATCTGACTGCCTTCAGCAGACAGTCTCCGAGTGATGCCCCACTGATCGCTGGAGAGCGGAGGCTGTCTGAAGTGTGCGGCAGACAGCTGGGCCGCGTGCCCTCCTCCCTCTCCGGCCCGTAAACACCAGGTGGGGCCGTGGACCAGCGGACCGGTACTCGAGATCCCTTCCTCCGAGACTCCCAATTAGCGAACCCTCCTGGAGGACCGCTCACCGCACTTCCTTCCTCACAGACCCTCCTGAGAGGCAGCCGATCGCAGACAGACGATCACGTGACCTTGAGCGAGAGTCTTTAAAGGCTTCAGAGGCTTCATGGTAGCCAGCCGGTGCATTGTCACGTGACATATAAAACCGACAGCGGGCTGATTAGCTGCCTTTGTGTAAAAACGACGGCGTAAATACGTTAAACGGTGGGTTTTCACGGACGCGGTGATAAGCTTCATGCATTCGGATTTGGTTGAGGAGCCTATCTGGGCGGGACGGCGGATGTTGGGTCATAATCCTCCAGAACGCATCCCAATTGCATCTTTATTTCTGAGCAAATCGAAATCTGCGTACGCAGCATTGTGTTCAGATGTCAGATAGCGCGCATATCTCACCAACTTCACGCGCTAGAGCCAGCCAAGACTCGGCTTTACTAAGAATTTCCAGTCCAAGAGCCTACCTCTCGTGTTGGTAGTAGACTCCACCCATCGCCATGATAAACGCCGCGTTATTTGTCCCGTGAGTCCGGACCAGGAAGTGTTTTGGGTCGCAGCGCAAGCCTTCGTGCTTGGCGGTTCTCACGAGTACCGTGCGTCTGGCCACCGGACAGTTACTGGGCGGCGATGCAGATGCCGGACAGATGTGAACCGGACTTACACATCCAATTATTGTTGTTTTAGCCTGTCTAGCGAAGATTGAAGAGACAGATGACTCAATTTGAGGCACCAAGTGAGCATAATTTGTTAAAAGTACGCTGTACGATGTACAGTTAAACCGCGAACATTGCTATACAATTCGTCTGTGCATGTTTGTACTTCTAGTGTCATAAAAAACTATTCAAGGTACAGTTACAGGTTGACATCGTTAAGGTCAATCAGGTACCGTCCAAAACAAAATTTTTGGTGATAAATATTTTCCTGAATTTACTGTCATGATCCGCGCTGGACAGGCGTGTGTGTCGCGACGTGCGTGTGTAGTTGGTCGACAGGGCGACGATAAGGGCGACGATTGTGGTGGTCGGCTAAATTCATTACGCTATCTAATCAGAGTTTGTCAGGCCGAGCGGTGGTCAGCGACAGTCTAGGGATCCGCCCCACGACGACACCGATCGATCCATTAACCGCCACGGGGTACATACATACACCAGCGATACGAGAGATTCAGAGATCCCTCAGAGCGGAGCGGACTGAAGGTTGCAGAAACTGGTGACTTACATTGCACAATATATTTAACAAACTGACACCTTTATCAACTGCAACCCTGATTGATACATCTGACTTCTGTGAGAACCAGACACAGGATTTTCTCAGCTGATTCGTCAGCGACTGTTGGAATAGCACTCTCCCACCGCACATGTCATGGTCTAGTGGCATTGTCGAACTGGAGAAAGTGATTTCTTCTATCCCCCTAAATCCGGTTACACTTAATTATCCTGCTTATATATGTCAGCAGCCATGTAAGTGGCTTTGCAAGCTTTGATTACGATGCAGGATTTGCTTATTTATCTCTGAATTACAAGGGCTTGTGGGAATGGTTTAATAATATGTCGTTATGGGTTGCTGAAAACAATGCCGTTAGATTCTTTGAAACATTCGGATAATCATAACTTTAAAAGCATTAGTTGACCTAATGTGTAATGGCATTTAGCCTTTTGTGCTTAGTTGCGTAAAATCCGTAGGAATTATTGAAAAACAAATGTCTGCTTATCCACAATCCCATCTTGACCTTCATATTATGCCTGAAGAACAAAAGGGCTGACAACCGCTGAAGACGGTTATGGAAAAGTGAAATGTTTAATTGTATTAATTAGTGGCGAAGTTTTGCAAGTTCCTCGCTACAGTGAAATCTAGTACTTTGGATAATTTTTATTTCTTATTTGCTCGAAATTCGGACCACGAATAAATCGCAAAACAAAGGGCTGGAGCCATATCACCTTGGCATCACGCTGGCCTTCCTGGGCAGTGAGGTTCTCTCACGTCCCTGTCTCGGGAGCTGAGAGAGTGCACGACACCCTTCCCCGAGGCGTGGCTGCCTGACACGTGCACCGGGAGCGCTGTGAAAGACGTCACGCCACCTACACTCAACTGGTATTTACTGGGACTGCTAGTGTCACGTGTTTTGTACTGTCGGTGACCCCAGGGCGATACCAGGTCATAGTATCATGTGATGTGTGTCATTGGTGACTCTCAGGTGACTTTAGGTCGCTGCTGCCGCTGGCCCTGATAGGGTAGTGGGTCTCGGTTCCATCAAGGGCTTGATGTCCTTCAGAATCCCCACGGGTGGCCTCTCTCCTTGACAAGTGGTCACACGGCCCGTGGGAGAGTTACCCAGGGACCGCCAAAATCCCTCTGTGACCTTCGATGTGCCATATAGCCTTCCCTTGGCAGTAGTGCTAAATAAAGTACCAGGCCGCTTTAATAGCTTGTGATACCAACGGTGCTACTCCGGATGCTCTGGAGGAACTGGCTCACAGGCGTGTGTTGTGGCTTTGCTGACAACCTTTGTCGGTCGCCTATTGTTCAGAATTCTGGCTATGTCTCGGAGTCAGCTCTAATCTAACTCTAATCCAAACAGGAACAAATGGCTATCGTGTCTGATGTTGGCGTTATCGTAGATACCGAGATGGAAATGCCACACTCATGGAAAAGATTACCGTCACGAAATTAATGTCCGGGTCTTGGCGTTTTCCGGGCGGTCAGGGTGTCAGACGAAGCTTTTTAGTTGCTGAACTGGGCGAACCAGCGGTCTACAACCTCCTTGAGTCATTAACATATGTAGGTATTTGAGACAAAGGGTATCTTGGAATGCTCAGGAGTGCCCAGATCTTGCATGGAGTCAAAAAAAAACATCACTGAGGAATATGTATCGCCCTAACTGGCCTCGCCCGGCTACCAGCTGTGCATAGCCACGGTGGCGGCGCCAATGACGGTAGTCTAGCAGAGCCGATGACGGTGGCGGCGGCGATGGCGGCAGTCCCGCGTGACCGGTGCCGCGCGCGCGACGCGTGTCCGTTACGCGCTGCGTGACGCGCGAGACGACCTCGCCGCCGCGCGGCCGTCACGGCGCCGGTAACGAGCGTGACGCGACACGACGTGGCGCTGCGCGAAGTGACGCGTCGTGACGCGCTGCGCGCCGCGAGGACGTTTTCTCCGAGGTCGTGTCGGCTCCGCGCACCACTGGAGCGCATTCCTAATTGGGCACTATTGTGTGCGGTGACAACGCCAGTTCACGGGTAAATAGTGGTATTTTCCTTCAAGATATCTAAACTCATTTATGTCAATTGTCATGACATGTCAAGGTTTCCTTTTTCTGTGAAAGTGAAAGCTAAATACTGACTTAACCGGGCTTCCTTAATTCCTTCCTTAACCGACTTAACGACCTTAACCGATTAATGGTGCATGAGCTGCCTCATCGAAACGATGATATGTACGTAAACGATTGCATTTGACTTCAAGGAAATGGAAGCGAACTTTTCGATAGCAACAGAGAAGTTTCATGACTTCAAGAAATCAGACGGTTTTATGTGTCAACAGAACTGTTCAACCTTCATAAGCGATATTCGGGAAAATTTTGACGATTACGTTTGATGACAATTTTTATCCTGCCGACACAAGGGTTCCATTGAAACTTCTCGTGACATCAAAGGACCAGCGCTGGAATAGTTCAGACGTCTCAAGACCTATGTCACCCTCCTTTTACATTGCAAACTGCCTGTGCAGCAATGACACAGGTCATCCACCGCTGACGCGCCCATCTGGACCGGACATACCAATATATCAGCGCACGGTACACAATAGTGATTGGTGATACGGGGTGTGTACCCAACTGACTGCTCGACAATGACGCCGACAGTTTGAAGATCGCAGGGGACGCCTGAGCTCTGCCATTTCCGCCGGCTCCGCCCGCTTTCTCATCGCTCGGTGGGCAGCATACACGTCATCGGTCAACAGTTTTTGCGCCGGGCCGGTGACACCGGCGTAGGTGTCTCGGTCTCCGAGTCAATATTGACCAGCCTTCTGCCAACGTGCCGAGAGGGAGACAGATGACGTCTCAAAATATCATCGCATGTCGAGACTCGCGTAGGAGGCTGTCTCTTTGTCGAAATCAGGCACGTGCTTGCGGGTCGGACTTCCCAGTCAGAAGCGAGCCGGCCTGTAAAATCGACTGAGAAACCGGCCCGCTAAGTGAGTGCAAAGTGCAGCTCGGCAGAGCGGCGCGGTCCATTCATTTATCCCGGCGGTGCGAACGGCGCCATTCACCACGGACGGAAGTGACGGGCGCCGGTCAGCCGGGCGTCAGGTGATGGGCGGCACAAGCGGCGCCCGCGGCAATCCCGGCGCAGAGAAAATCGCCACCGACCGGCCGGGGGGCGCCGCGGCCCACCAGAGAAATTGGCCGCCATGTGTTGTCCGACCGTCAAACGACCGCTCAAACGTCAGTCTATGGAAGCTCGGACGTCATCCAAATTGAGAGCCAGCAACTTCTGCCAGGCTCGAAACTACGCGCGGCACGGCTGGCTGTCTGAAAAAGCAGCCCGCCTCCAACTGGGCGGTGCATGTTGCCACGCCGGGTCGGCGGTGGGTGATGGGCCGCGTCTTAATTCGCTGCGGCAGAGCGCACCACGGTAGCAGCCGAGTGGTCCATGCAAAAACCTGATCCCGCCGGGCCGGATGTTCAGTGAACGAACTCGGCGGAGTTCATGAGGGACCGCCGTCAGGCCCGCCAGGAGGCACGCTAATTCCAGCCTGTTGCCGAAAATTACCCGCTACTGTACGTCACAGTTCCAGTGAATGTGGCCTGTCCCGACAAATGGCAGAGCTTCCGACGTGTGCATTCGCCACGGGCCGCCAGTGAACGGCATTCTCCGATGGTGGTGGTCATGTGAGGCGCTTCGTGATGGGACCATTAGATGGGCAGCGGTAGTTTCGGTACCCAAATACCGGCTCTGTCTATCTCAAGTCGCTTACGATATGCGTGCATTCCCATTTGACAATGACCTATTACCCGTTTTCCTATTGCAGAACTTTGCAGAACACCTCTTGCAGATTGATTCTTTGCCATAATAGATTCGTCTTCGGCACCTTTCGATTTTGGTTTGCTGCCTTTTGTGGCTTTCGTGCACCATCATGTGTAGCAATACCTAACCCGATCTCCCTCACATCACGTATTCCCTTCGAGGTGCCAGTATCGGCCGTCGGGTCACATTCCATTGACCAGTCTGGCCCGCTGACCCGCCGGCTCCCCTGTCCGACCCTGGGCTGACCCCACCGTGCGTGCACCGCGCCACTCGGGTCACCCCAGCCAATGGCCACCTCTGCCCGCTCAGCCGTCGCGCCGGCCAGCGCGTGCAGCCGGCGCATTTTTACTTTTTGCCCTTGGAACTGTACAGGCAGGTGACCCCTGACCTGAGGCGGTAACATTTAACCCGGCGCCATTACCAGCTTACGGTATCGGCCGGTCACGGTACCTCCGAGCGGTGCGCCGCCATCGGCGCGGCTGCGCCAGCATTGTCTCGCCGTGCACTCTGAGGGTGATATCATAATTTAGTGGCGTTGTGTGTGGACACCGATCCGTGTCGAGCGGAGCAGCCCTGCAGGAGTGTTTACCGGGCCTCCTGGTATGGGGTGCCTCTCCGCGCCAGGCGTGGGAGGCGCAGCGCGACAGTGATGGCCCCAAGTGGCGTTTTTGCCGGTAAATGCAGATTTTGTGTCGTCTCAGGGGGCAGAGCCGAGGGTGGAGTCGCCGCCCACCCGGTGCGCGCGTTAACGTGCGGTCTTGAATCATTTCGCCGGCAGTGACGGGGAGAATGTTGAGCCTCCTTGAACTGTGCCGGGTGCCCACCGAGTCATAGGCAAACAACGTCGGCGCAGAGCGCTCCTGAGCACCCTGCAATGGCCCTCGGAGGCACTCGCCGGCCGCTAACGTCCACTCGAATGGAATGAATGAACACATTGAGTGACGGTATCGCCAGGCAAGGCCATTTGCATTCTTAGCTGGTTAACACAGGCATTACACAGGCATTGTGTTGTCCGTGTTTCTTTGTTTGGCTCATATTTCCATTGTGCAGCAAGTATAACGATGCTAAGTAATGATATGATAATGCAAACTACAATACCAAAGTGTAATAAGAACGGTAGAAAAAGTAATACATCAAGCAATAAGATAAGTGAATGTTCGGAAGCCCGGCAGGCCGCAGTGCACTGAGCTGATCTGTGGTGAGAATTGACATCTCGCTGCGGCTCGCCTCTGCACTTATTTGTTTTTGACGGAGAGGGCCAAGGTTCAGGATAATGCGGTCGTGTACCCTTATTTGCCTTGTACAAGTCAAATAAAGGTAAGCGTTGTGAGCTATTCATAAATATTTAATTTCATCCCCACCTTGCAATTTTTATCCTTTCATTTAATGTGAAGAATGGAGTCCTTACCTGTGAAATATCTTCCCATTTGTTAGGAAACTAGTGTTATGAGATAATATGCGGCTGAAAGTTATGCTTTCATCTACCAAAAAAATGACTATGAGGTAACTGTGTGGTGGAACATGTTTCATTTTTCATTATTAATATATGAGTTATTCCCAGATTACGGCACGCAATAACGCTATCCGTACCGTCACGTGCAATGCACCAGTTGGTGCATGTGGAAGCTCCATCAGAATGTGCAGCCTTTTCCGTGATACTCGACAGTGTTTTGTCACGCCGTCCCGGCAGGCAGCACGCCGTCGGTCGACGCACGGCAAGACGCTACGGTCGGGCACGAAACGGTCCGTGAAGCCTGTCACGGTGCGGGTCCGTGAGCACTCGGTTCACATCTCGTGGAGAAAAGAGTCGTCGTGTGCGGCACTGAGTGTTGTGGCTCGTTGCGTGCGTGATGGAACTCTATCTGATTTCATTTTTACCTTGTTGATGTGGTAGGGAGATATACACGTGTCATCGGTGCTGTATGGTACGCACTTAAAAAGGTCGAGATGTGTATGGTACGCAACACCTCCAAATTATTCAATCACATATGCTATTTTCTCTCACCTAATCACACCACATCGCGTGTTTAGCAGGTGAGACGCCGTTTAGACAGCGCACACAATCACTGGCGCTCGCCTTTGATCCCTCCAATAACCACCCTCAGCGTTCGCGCGCAATTCGCTCATCTTGCCGGCGGGCCCGGGCAGATTTGAATCGGCCCTGTCGGTTAGACCATTTCAATGTAACGCTTTTGCACAGCACGATCCGTGGCCTAACGATGACCACCAGTGGAGTTGGACCAACAGAACGACTGGCTGCGCGCAGAGGAGAGGAGAGGAGCATCAGCTGGGGTGCACGCCGCCGGATGGCGTTTGTTTTCCTGCGAGAGGACCGAAAGTAGGGGAGTTCGCTTGTGGGGAGATTCTCGCATGCTTAGTGTCAGGCTGAAAAGTATGACTGAGAGCGAGTGATGCTCTCAGAATAAGGCGCAACGAGCAGCATGTGCAAGAGGCTACCCAAATAAGTTGAGGGTAAAATCCTTCGCCAGCCAGGAGCTCTAAATGTACCACGTCTCCTTTATCCTTCCCGATTTACTCCCCCTCCAGCTCGTTACATCCTAATCCATCACAGTTGAGTGTCATCCGACCGTCGTCGGGCCAGTTCCCGCCGGGATATCGCTGCCTTCCGGCGGCGCGCGGCGCACGGTGCCTCCCCCGTTGCAGACGACTGACCAGGCCGTCTGTTTTTGCTCGGCGCTCACGTAATTAATGGCATAATCTGCACCGGCAAAAAGGCAGAGGCCGACGGAGCGGCGCGGCCGCCGACCAAGATGGCCCAGTCGTGACGGCCTTCCCGACACTGAGAGTTAGGGGCCCGGCTCGCGTGAGGGCTCGACGCGCCGCCGGACCGGCCCCGGCGCCGGTCACAAGGGTCACGCCATTATGTAATGCGTTTTTGATCGGTGTTGCTGCGTGGGAACGATGAATCCGATCGGCTCTAAGGACTGCCGTCAGCGGGTGGAGGGTAGGGTAGGGTGTCTGGGTGGGCGGACGCGGCCCACCCCGACCGCAGACCGGCGGGGGAGCCGTGCAGGAGGGTGCTAAATGGTCAGGGTCAACAACGAGGCAGCCAGGGCGGCTGGAAATGATAGGCTTTGTGTTTTGCCTTGCTGATTTCAATCCTTCTAAATTACGTGCTAGCTTGCATGATGCAAACCATCAATTGCTGTGCATAAAGGTTTGTTTGGTACACGTCTTCATGATTTTTGCACCTAAGATGCCAATGTTTCTTGAACCTCTACCTTCTTATAATGTGATATGTACTTCTATTCCATCACTTACCGACTATAATTTTAGCTTTTCTGTAACCGGCAATCCTTGATGTATACGCCACACGGCGAACCGCGTATTCGGTCTCTCCCCCTCACCACGATCGCGATGAGGTGTCTCTCCCTCCCTCTCCTCCCCTCCCAGCCCGATACGCCTGGCAGCAGACACCTGTTGGCTGGTGGGGGCGGCGTGATAGGGGGGGGGGCAGCCAAGCGAAGAGCCGGCCCTTTGTCTGAAGTCGTGAGTTAACTCGGCAGGGCGGCTCCATGGCTGGTTATGTCACCTGCACGTGGACCGACGCACCTGTCCCATTGTGACGGGGCCGATCGTTCGGCTGAGATTTAGAGTGTGTGTCTCGCTGTCCCACTGTCTCATTAGTCATTACCGCTGTGTCTCATTTCCTCTATTCGTCTCAGAGGCTGGAGACGCTTGCTGATGGCTGAAGGTTGACTCTCCAGCCCAGATGGGCGGAGAATAAGGTTTCGGTCGGCCATACACGACCTGACCACGTTCAGCCTCTCTGACCGCCGTAATAACCCATCTGACCTCAGCACGGCTGACCTCAGCCTGTCCGACCCACCGACACATCTGTGTGGCCTCAGCTGCGAGTCGCGTCTCTTACAGCCTTCACCCTTCGACCCGCTGTTCAGTACTGATGCTCATTGTTCATTGCTTTGTCCAGACAACTCATCTGTCTATCACTGACCCACTCATATATCGCTCGCTCTTTCCACTAGACATTTTCTCTACTCTTCACTCGCGAATGTTCTCTATCTCTTTCCTTCCTCCCTCTCTCCAGAACAGTGGATGCGGGTGCAGAATGCATCCAAAGCACATAGCAGCCCATGCTGAGCGGTGGCTCTCCGCTCCATGCGACGTCGAACCTCTGCCCTGGTTGGGTGGCACCTCGGCCGACCGGTGTGCTGCCGGTGCCGCAGTACGTGCCGCCGGTGTGCGGCTCCCACCAGTCTCCCACGGTGCCCATTTCCGGCCCGCCAGCTCCCGGAAGTGGCCGGCACGAGCCGGCGCCGGTCTGCCGTCGGCGACACCGGCGTACGCACAGAGATCGGCTCTCCTTCCTGGGGCTCCGTGCCCGGGCAGAGGTAGAGAGAGAGCGAGAGAGTCGGAGCACTCGGCGGGGGGCGCCATCTGCCAGTCGGCGTGAGAGGGCCAGACACCGCCGGCCGGGTGGCCGCAGGTCACGCCGGGTCATCGGGAGATCACCGACGGGTATTGGAGGTCACCGAGAGGTCAAAGTTGGCCAGCAGGGGTGCAACGGCGGCCGAACTGGAGTGCTCGCAGGCCCGGAGAATTTGAAAGTGCAGAGGAAGCCGTTGCATACCTGCCCGGTGTTTGATACCCGAGACGCATCTTAGCGTCACGGTGCCTGACGATGCACATGTGGCCATCTCCGAGTCCCAGATCTGTGCCGCGGACCATGGCACGATGCGTCCAGTAATGTAGGCGCTCGGTGCCGATCTCTATCACGCACTTTTGATCGTTCCACTCTGGCGACCCGACAGATCTGGGCCGTTCAGTAGCCGGGATAGTGAAATGATATCGTTCCTACCTCACGGACAAAGAGCCCATGAATTTTAATATGGCGCTCTCGGAGGCGGCGCCGGAATTCAGATGCGACTGTAACCACGGTAAGGAGAGCAGCGCTCGAGCTGCAGGCTGCCGACGCTGGCCGGTGGCTGTGTGGAATCACAGACGGCGCCGGGGCTCGTTATGCCCCCACCGGATGGCGCACGTCCCGGCTGTGGTGTACGGCCTGTTTACCAGTCGGGGAAGAGCGGCTACACCACCCGCTGAGGCGGCTCCGTGCTCCGGTAGATTGGTCAGTCCGGGAAGTATGCGGTGGCGCTCGGTGGCGAACCGCAACACCGCGGGTTCTGGCGTCCCTACAGTCAGAGAATCTCCTCAGCGAACAGGGCTGGTGGAGTTTGAGGAGCTCGGGAAGAGGGTTGAGCCACTCGGGCTGGTAAAGTAGAAGAAGACACGATGCAAGGTCGTATATTTATCTACATGTGCAGTAAGCGAATTGTGTTTCTTGTGAATACGGCAGACGGCCTGATGAAAAGTCGACCTTTTCTATTGCTCCAGTGAGTCATACTATGGGGAGCACGAATGCTCTTTTCATGACTGGTATATGTATCTGCCATTCACATCATTCACATCGTTCTGCACACATCGGTCATCATGCAGGCACGTGTCACGCTAGCCAAGCATTGGCCACTTCGCCGAACTGCAAATGTGACCGTGTGAGAAGACCTGCAAAGGACGGGGACAATGTACGATTGCAGGCCGGACTGTACTCCGCCACCGCTTCCACGATGCCAAACAAAAGAGAGTGTCCCGGTTGCCCTGTTTTGAATTGCCAGAAGTTGTTATTCAGCGATAGTGTGATAGATTAAACATGTTCTGGTCTGCAGTTTCACAGATTCTAGGAGACTGGAACAAAGGATGATCCTGGCTGGACAACTATTCTTTGAATGCTGTCGATTCAGCTTCTGCCATACATGTTCACCCGCTCATTGCATTCAATCACAAATTCCGAATAAACACCGTTTTCCATCACCTCCTCAGCCACGTGCTGCCGTTTCCTGTTCCGCCAACTGCGCCGGTGTGTCGCCTCTCGCTGGCTATCATACCGCGATCATCTACACGGCGCCGGGTCGGGTCGGCGCCTACACGGCTCCGCGCGCGCCGCCTGGTCTGCTGCGGGAGCGCACAGCTCGGCCACCGTCCCACCGATGTGGGACATCTCCCAGCGGTGGGTACGCCCGAGCGAGCCGGCTCCTCCCGACACCGACTCCGGGTCGGCCGGAGGTCAGCCACGAGTCGTGGCCACGCCCGGTGGCACCGTGCTCCATCACGGCTGGTGTGGGACGACACGGGTTTGTCTTCGAGAGCGGACGAAGCTTTGGCTGAACACTTCGAGATGTATGGAAGATATGGGTCGGTCATCTTCCTCCCCGCGAGTTCTCACAGCGATCGGCGGCTATAGTTAACCACCGATTAACATGTATGCTCTAATTAATGTCGGCTGAATTAAGGTCCCGGTGAGGTCAATGGTGTCGATCCAACTCGCTCATCGTGCTGACCCAGCTCTGGAAGGAGGTTTCACGCCGCGGCCGTGTGCCGACCTTCTGACCCGTCCGGTCGACCCTGCCGGGGCGGGGCCGGGCCGGCGCGGCGGCGGGCCGCCACACTCCACTGCCTCGGTAGGCACGGGTAGCAGAGAGGCAGACGGGCCACCACCGATCAGAGGCCGACTTCTGAATGGCCTGTTTTGATGAGACGCGACGAGGAAGAGTAGCTACGTAAAGGTCTGAACGGCTCGTCCTTGCCGTTCAGTTTTATGTTACGTTACATGTCAATTAGTTGAATCTCTTTCAATTATGGGCCTGTCCCTTATGATAAATCACGACCATGATGTTCAGAAATAGACCAAAGAAGCCGGAGCCCAGGCGTTTAACCCTTCTACCGCTGCACCGGTTTCCGAGAGGAGCACGTATCACACTAGCAGCGTCACCTCCTGAGCCTTCACGCAGCTGACGGCACTCGACGGTCCTAAAAACGGCCCTCGTGAGGCGCCGCCGCCACCGCGCCGCCACTGCCTCGCCGCGCCGCCAGCGCCGCCGCCGGCCGCGGTCGGGATGTTTTGCGCCCGTCGCGCGCGGCGTACTACCGTTTATTGCTACCGTGGCGCCGAGCCCGCCGCCGGTAGTAAGACTCGTGCCAGATGGGGTTTGAGGGCCCTCATCACCTCCAGCTACCGTGAGTCACGGCTCCTGTGCCCTTGGGTTGGGTGCCCCGGCGGCTGGCTAATCACACCTTTGCAGACATTTTTGTTGAGGCCGCATGGGACTCCGGTAAAAGTGTTCATTCCTGACTGGTTGGGCCCAACTTTAACTCGCCGTGACGGAGAGCTAATGAGGGGAGGGTAATATTCGTGATTGGATTGCGCGGTTGGGTGGGGAGGGTTCAGGCGTCCCTGCTCTCGGGGGAGCGCGGAGAGCGGCAGCACAAAAGGCGCCTCCGCCGGGCGATAACGCTCTAATATGACAGCACCGCCGACATTACACCCGCCTAATGTACAGAGAAGGAAGGAATTTCATTTTCAGGGGCCTATAATTCACCGGACTCCTCCCAGCGCGAGAGAAGGGTGAAAATAAAAGTTGGATGGGCAAGGGTAAATGCGGACAAAAAAGGGAAGAAGAATGCAGCTCGGCTGTGGTCGGCGGAGGACGAAGTTCATTACCCCTCGGAGGAGCTGTGAGCAAACGGAACACGAAATTTTCGGTTAAATAACCGCTGGTTTGATAAGTAACATCAGTAACCGTTTCAAACGGGTACCCGTTCGCGTCATAAGCACGGAACGCATTCATTTTTATGGAATATGCTTATGTTGGACTCCATGCAAAGCACGACCTTCTGACTCATCGAATCGAGTACATGCATGCTATTGAACCGACGCGATGTAATAAAAGCTGCAAATGATGACAACATCATATTAGGCTTACTTGAGCATGTATTGCCCCAACTGCAGGTGAAGTTTTAAAAGACAATGATAATTATTCAGCAACTATTAGGTAAGCCGATTCAGTCTTGCAATTTCCATTCTGAGAATCAAGCATTCGTCATCCGGTACAAACAATGAAACTTATCAGGCCTAGATTACCTACGTGACACCGTATCTGGCATTGTTTCCTAGGCACGTTACATTGAAAGAACCGAAAACAGCTGAAATACCACTATTTACGCTTTGCATCGCTCGTCATGACAGCACTCGTCAGCATTCACAATGCAAACGCTGTAGGGATCTTTTTTAACGCCGTAGGGATCAGCAGCTACCATGTTCCCTGCTGCATCGCACGACTTCCTTCAACTATCTGCATAGCATCGCTGTGCCACACAGGTAACAGGTATGACACCGCGTTCCAGCTCGGCCGAGTGTGACTGACTGAAAAACCGTCACGGTCACATCGCGGCCGTGACGTTACGTGCAACGTTACAAGGCTGATCGTGACTTGTGACGGCTCAAACATGGAAATAATGCTGCAATACACGAGGTCATGTGAATTCAAAGACAAATGAATTAGGGCTCCAGAGCCATGAAATTCTTATGTTTGATGTACTTACCATTAGTCACTTTTAGCATGCATGGACGTTTCCGTCCAGCACACGGTGCTGAGTAAAGCTAGACCCGCAACAATGCCACAACGGAAGGCCCCACCAAATCTGACAGACTGTCAGTGATTTGGTTATCAAGCTGCAGCTTGGTCAGTGCCCACTCAAGGTTTACTCGCACTTTCACATGAGTAAAACAAAGCGAACCTTGAAATGTCGTAATGCAGGCCTTGCGCACGATTTTGAGCAGGAATTCACACGGTGGTTAGGTATGTAAGCTATGAAAAGATGAGATACCAATAGGTTTTGCTGGGTTCACGTTGATGTTCCCATGCCATTCGCCTAATGGCATTGTTGAACAAGGTATCTCGTTACTCCGTCAGTGCATATCATACCGAAAAATAATCTGGACATTCTGCTATGAAAAGACAATGATTACAAATTACAATATTGCTCTTGCTTTCGATGAAAAAATGAATGTACAATCGCTGCATTCGACGATCGTCATTGCCTCACATATCGCCAATGATTGTCGTTGTAGAGCAAGCTTACACAGCTCAGACTCTATACAAGAGACGAGACGCTGAAGCTCTTTCAGAAATGCCTCCATTGTCAAGTGTTACCGTTTCCCCGGTCTCGTCCTCCCTCGGGGGCGGCCCACGCAGTCACTGGTATACCACTACCGTCTCGAGCCCTGGCTGGTGTAACCGTGGCTCTCAGCTGGTTCCAGCGACACCCCGCGCGGCCGACGGACCGCTGCCGTAAACACCTGGACGTCGCGTTCGTGCCGTGGTGAGCAGCGGCGGCCGAGCCGTCTGCCTGGTCAGGTCAGAGGTCAGTACCGGTCGGCGCGCCGGCGGCCGAGCTGCGCCGACTCCGCTCAGACGTGCCCTGGCCAGGCATGCAAATGCGAGCTGGTCGAAAGCCTTTGTGGAGGCCGCCAGTGTTAACCAGGCGCCGGTTCACGGTCCGCTGTTCGGGATAAGATGGGCGCCGTGGCCTTGGGAGTGATGGCTCTGCTATGATGAGCTCCACCGGTTGAGAGCTGCAGGAGCAACTGTCGGTCCGGTGATGAGTAGGCATTTGCAGTGAATGCATGCGTTTGCTGTCGGTCATGGTGTCTGAGTTTGTATCCATAACGATGGCTACAAAACGGCTGCTACATGTTTCCCAGGTATGACGGATAGCTTCCCTCGTGAGCGCTATTTATGCATGTGTCCACCACTTGCATCAACAATCGGCGTGCATGCCGAGTGACGCTGCAACAACAGCTAGCTCGTCAAACCCGGGGCCACACGGCTGGGGCAGTCCCAGGCCTCCGAATTTTCTCACCGACACGGCATGACTGGACGAAGCCGTGAAAAATGCACACACGGGAAGTCCACAAATCTCGGCGGTCGGCCCGTGCATTTATCGGCGGTTCCTTTTGCTGACACACGCGACCATCATACGCTCCAATAATGGGCCGTGTGAGGGGCTCACGGACTGTCCATGGATCCAAAGGGCGTGGGCTCGGTGAGGGCGCAGACCGCAGAGGGTGCCCGGCTCGTGGTGCGGCGGCTTAACGCGGCATTCGGCCGACCCAGCACGGGCTTATGGCTCATATGTGACAAGCTGAGTCATTATTGACGCCATAACAGTGAGTCATGTGGGATGCAGACCGTCTACAGCGAGGAATCATGGAGTGAAGAGGTTCAGCACACCTTCACACCGGTGTGAACACTCAGAACAACTCTGTCCGCTTTCTTATGGACCTTTAACGCCTGTAATAAGTTTATTTTATCGCAGCCACTGACAAGCGCCAACGTGTGTATTTGGCACGCAAAGTGCGCTTTGTATTATTATGAGAATGGGTGGCAAACATTTAACGCTTATCATTTGCTCCCACGTTCCCCTTTTTTTGCACAAGAGCGCCGAATGAGCGCTGCAAGCATGTGCATGAGGTGACCAAAAAATGAACATCGTTTTGCAATTTGCTCCATGCCACATGCGTCGACTGCCCACTGAGATGCATTTTGCCTGTGTTAATGCACCGAACTATCACTTTCGCATTGTATACCGCTTAATGCCGGAAGACCATTTTACATCGAAAACTCAATTAACATCGGTTGAGAATAAGGATGATAACAGAGGATAATTGTTCTAGCACCCTCGTAGTTGTCTACTATTTTCACCATTAGATGTTTTTAGCGACGATGGCTTCGTTTTTATTGCTCATCCTGGAATAGTCCAAACGCCTCTCCAATCCCACGGCAAAACACAAGGCCCACATGGTCGGTCCGTCCTTCTAAACAAAACCTCATCCGCGTGGGCCTCCATTTTTCATTTCAGTGACCTTCACACGTTCAGGGCGTGTGAACCGCTCCCTCGGCACTCTCCAATTCAAATTCCGGTGTCCATTAGAAGAGAGACAAATATGCATCTCTGCGCTCATCGCACCACTAATGAACCACAGACAGGGGCGTCAACGATTGTCAGCGACTGGCAAGGTCGGTGACGCGCTTGGGGCGATTGACGCGACGTGGGCGGAGTGACGAGGCGGAAGGACGACAGGACGAGAGACGGACGACAGGACGAGAGACGGACGACAGTACGAGAGACGGACGACAGGTGGACGATAGGATGACAGGTGAATGGCGATGAGCGAGAGACGGGCGGATGAGGAACGATGAAGGACGGAGGGATGGGCTAAGGACGACGGAGGGATAGGTGGCTGGAGCCGATATGAGAAGCGAAAGACGGACAGATGACTGACGAATAACGGCGACTGATGGATGCTGGAGGAATGACGGATGGGTGACGTACGAATGACGGATGAATGGTGGACATATAGATGCCAGACGGGTGACAGACAAACAGAAGGCCGGCCTGCATACCGCGTGGTGGCCTAATTATTGACAGACTTTGGAGAGCACGGCGCGTTATGGTGACGGTTGAGACGTGCATCCATAACGTCAGACAGATGTCCGGTCGGGGTACGGCAGCTGGCGGAGAGTGAAGACTGATCTATTGGGCTAGCGGCTCAAACAAGTTACTACTGACGCGTGACATATGAATGACGAGGATTAATTAAGTAGGAGAAAGTGAGAGGAGCCCTTGCGAAGAGAGGGATATGAGATAATGAAACAGAGGGAGAGCCATTATAATACTTCAAAGGACTCACCTGGAGTGGAGTTCAGGATCGCACCGCCTTTTCCCTCCGTTTCAATTTCTTCTGATGCACTTATCCTCTCAATTACTCACTCATGGGCATGCTGGTTAAAGACTCCAAGCTCTGCATCTGCCTTGACCTGGAAAAGAACCGATGCTTCTAAATCTACGACCATTTCATACAGCTGTTCCGCTCATATCGTTATTGCTATATTGGCACTCATGCCAATTCAGCCAGGAAAGGTAACTGCATTCCGGGTGAGGGATAATGGACAATAAAAATCCGCCACCCAGCGCCGTGTTTCGTCACAGCCATAAGTTACTGTGAAGCGCCCAAGGCCAACATTATTTGCCGCTGCGGGATTACCTTGGCGTGATAAGCCACCGGCTCACCGACATTCAATCACACCTTTCACACAGACTTGAAAATCAATCAGGCTTTAATTACATTTCTTTAGTGATGTTGCGAGTAGCTGTCAGGACCACTGACGTCACAGGTGGACCTGTGACGTGCGTGCGGGACACTAAACCGCATAGATGAATGCTGGGTAAATTGCTGAGTTGCGTTTCGACAAAGCCTTTTACCTCATTCCATGAGGCATTGGCGTAACTGGTTATATTTCACCCGATCTCTTGATCTCCGTGTGTGGGTCAGTGTGCACTGTGCAGTGTCCACTGCACGTCCTGAGTGACAGCATGGAGCACATCAACAGAAATGATCTGCATAACGTTTGTTTGATTTGTTGGTAAAAGCAGGCATCTCACTTTCCATTTATGCCGTGTCACACCACCCATTCAACACCCAGTAGGTCCCTTCCAGCACACTCCGGACATTACCTGACGTGTTTCTGTGTCTGTTCCAGATGACGATGACCTCTGAGATCCCGGTGTGGGTGGACGGTGTGGAGAAGTGGGTGACCGGCGTCGGCCGGCGGACCACCTGCGCCGACCTGGTGCGCGCCCTGCTCAGCGCCGAGGCTGGATCGGAGCCGCCCACTGAGTCCGAGCTGCGGGCCTACAGCCTCGTGGAGCGGTGGCGACAGGTGGAGCGGCCGCTCGACCCCGCCGCGCGCATCCAGAAGGTCTGGAGGACATGGGGCGAGGACACGGCAGAGGTGCGGTTCGCGCTGAAGCGGCTCGGTCCGCAGACGCCCAAGGAGGTGAAGGCGCCGCGGCGCCGGCAGCGACACCGGTGGCGCAGCTCCAGCAGTCTGGAGGCGGTGCACCCGCGCAAACTGACGGCGGCGACCGACCACGACAGCGCCCGGGACGACGTGGTCGAGCGACTGATGCAGACCATCCTCGTCCAGGGCGAGACGATCGCCGCGCAGCTGCGGCGGCTGCACGAGCGAGAGGACCTCATCGGCTACTACGAGCACAAGATGCACCGAATGCGGGAGGACCGTCTCGGCTCGGACTACCTGCTCCGCACCTACCTCCGTGACGGCGAGCCGGCGGAGGCGGAGAAGGCGAGCCACGACAGCGGCGTGGGCGCCGAACTGGGCGCCGACGCGCCGGAGTCGCCGCGCCGGGACGTCAGCGAGGAGGAGGCCGTCTCGGACCTGCGGCAGACGCTGATGTACCTGGAGCGGATCGTCGAGCTCAACAGCCGGATCGCCGAGCAGGAGGAGGCGGCCGTGCGGCTGACGCAGCGCGTGCGCCGCGCCGCCGCGCCCACCGCCCCAGAAGACACCTCCCAGACGGTGCTCGAGCTGGAGATCTCGCGCGCCGAGCTGCAGCGTCTGATGGCCGTCTGCGCGCGCCAGACGGCCGAGATCGAGCAGAACGAGCGCGCGCTCATGGCGTGCGAGCACGCGCTCGAGGACAAGCGGCGCTTTGCGCGCTACCTCGAGTGCGAGCTGGACGAGATGGAGGCAGACGAGCGGCGCCTGCTGGCCGACGGACAGCGCCTCCTGGAGGACGAGCGGCGCCGCCTGGCGGACGAGCAGACGCTGACGGTCGAACAGCGGACTCCGCCAGCGGACCAGCCGCGCCTGGCGGTCTCGCAGCGCTCCGACCACCACGCGCCCGCCGGGTACGCCAACCCCGTGTACACGAACCTGCCGCCGCCCGGGGGCACGAAGGAGTTGGCCGACGGCGACTCGAACTCTGACACCGGCCTCAGTTCGTTGCACAGCAGCAGTGACGAGGCGGCCGTCGGCTATGTGCTCGACACACTAGTGTAGAGACGCTATTCTAGCACCGAGTATTTTTGACGCATGCCACGGTCGTTGTGACAGGGACTGAAGCCCGACGAGTCGTGAGTAGCGTCAGTGAATCGTCCTGTTTTGTCTTTGCCGAATGCTGATGACTCAGATGTCTTGCCTCACGCAGTGGAGTGAGAAATAATGGGCTCCTGGCGGGCAATGCAGTACCGAACAGCCTACTTAGTTGACGAAATTGTGTGCTACGTCATTGCACAGATGTAGGTAAACAATTGCACTCACTGTATGTGGTCCCCATTCGATCAATCTGGCTAAACGGTGTACGGAACCACCGTGTTTAGACTGACTTGCCGAATCGAATGTTCGATTTTTCGTCTTATTGAAATATTTGTAAGAATATTACATCAAAACTAGATAACAACATAATGCCACTTTTCAAATGACGCGGTTGCTTTCCAGCCAGTATCGTTACTTAACGTAAGAAAACCTAGCATCATCCTAGCACTGCCACTCATTACAAGTATCAAACTGCAAGTGTAAATATCGCGACGTTTGCGCACAACTGGAATCAAAACTTCGCATCTTTTGGATGCGTTTCTCATGCTAGTCTGCGCCACGAATCTGAATGCGATTTCTTCTCTTGTCCTATCTTTATGTACTTGTCACCTGCCTGTCGTGTGCACTGTTGCAATAGACATGTCCGATATCACCTGTGATGCTCGCCGCAATTATTTTTATTGTGCATGCATGCTTATTGAAATATATGAATGTGCGTTGTGTGCAATTCGTGTACAATTCGCCTACCAATAAACCTCAAACATCGTGTTATTTCGCATGTTTTTGTTTAACAGATAGGCAGTAGGCACTGAGTGCAAGTAGGAATGGCGTGCATACCTATACCTACAATCGAGGGAACAGCTCGTCATGAAACTTAGGCATATAATATATATTAGAATAATTATACGAAAATGAGTTGTGATGGCGCCAGTTCTCGTTCCGGCCAACTTCCCCAAGTAGGTACTCACAACCACGACTGAAAATTTCATTCACAAAGTCTTGACATTAGGGGTGATTATGAATTCCTTTTTACTTTTACACTGCGTCCCGTGGCCGGTACCGGTAGTGTTGATGTTCTGCTTTGCGATCATTTTCAATCAAACCTTCAATTTTACAAACCAGTATAACGCCTTTTGGGGCGACTAACGGAGCGAGCAAGAGGGTGAGCCTTGCACGTGCGAAATTTCGACGGGGTACCTCCAGCTGACTTGTGCACAGCACCCATACTAACCGGTCTCTAGCGATGTGTCAAATTTGAGCACAATCGGCCCAGTCGTTCTCGAGATCTGGAAGCGGCACCCTGCACGCGCGCACGTGCAAAATGGGTCCCAACTGACTTTTGCACGGCACCCTACTAACCGGTCCCTAACCATGTGCCAAATTAGAGCACCATCGGTCCAGCCGTTCTCGAGATCTGGAATCGACCCCTGCACGTGCGCACGTGCAGCAGCATCCCAACTCTGGCACATGGATATGCATTGCCTAGTGGGCGCCTACCTACATGCCAACTTTCAGCGCAATCGGCCAAGTAGTTACCGAGATATTGCAACAATTACAAAAGTGACACCTCTTCGTTTTGCACGTGGCACGTGCATAAGGGGTCACCCACATGCATCGGGAATAGTCCAATACTTAGTAGAAGGAATGAAGTTACCCTACAAAAATTACCGCGTGTAAATCGGTCAAGTGGTTGCTGAGATATAAGCGTCGCAGAATCGTGACCACGGCCGGCCGGCCGCTCATACTCAGAAATTTCCGTTAAAGGGTTAAAGGGTTCCGTAAAAAGTTAAAGTTCCGTTAAAGAAATTTCCGTATCATCGAAAAAAAATCAATGTATGGAGCTGATTTTTTTTAACTAGCATTTCTTATTTTTCTGAATCAGAAAAACATAGTTTGAGGACCGAACTCGGTGAAAAATATTGCAACCACATTTCATTTTCATGATTCATTTTCATGAGCGAACCACCACTATACAAGCATGGCCGCCAATTTGGAAGCATGCAAAATTACTACAGAACTGGCGCAGATAATACATTATTGACGCTACGCTTACGCGGTCGTTCTTCTGATTGAGTTGTCCTTAGGGAGAGGTAGCCTTAGGTATTGCCTATAAAAATATCACGTGACAATTGGAGGGAGTGACAATTGGACGTGACAGTTGACAATGGGAGAAAATATCACGTGACAATCACGTGATAAACGTCATACATTGGAGGGAGATTGTGATTCAAGCTGGAGGAATTCCTTTGTTGAGCCGCTAGAATCCGAAGGAAACAGCGGAAATTGCCTACGACTATTTAATGAATTTTACGGTGATGAATAAGTGCGAAAAACGTTTTGGCTTTATAAAATTTGACGAAATGACCAGGGTAAAAGTTTTATTACTGGCGGTCAATTCAAAACGGCGCAAACATTTAAAGGGAGATAATGACCTTTTTCCACAAAATCTGAGTTAGGATCATTTTCTGACAAAACACAACAAGTTATAATGTAAATTAAAACCATTTTGCTCAATGCGGTACCTTGCCGCAAATATCTCAACTTGAAGTCACGTTAGCGGGGAGCGCTGAAAATGACCGTTGAATAAGTACTTACATCACTTTTTGGTACTTGCATGTAATTTTGTAAAATGAGCGTATTCCTTACATTTGATCTTCATCACATCTAGTTAGTTAATGGTCGTCTATAGTGCCTTCAAAAGATATTCATGGTTTGGGGGTGGTTTATGTCTAAATTTACGCAACTATTTTTCCTGTTCATCATCTGAGGCCATATGCTGCTATTTTAGTAGCAACGACTCAATTTTGAATCGGTCCCGCCGACTGCACAATAAAAGAAGATAGATACAACACTTTTGCGGCATCACTGAAAAACTTATGCAGTACTGTTATCAAAATTCTCATAACACCGTTCGACAAACCTGAAGTCTTTTTGAAATAAATATGCTTGTATTTTTCGCTTCAGGCTCTGAGGCCAAAATAATGAATTTCGTAGTCGCAATCGCAAGATTTGGCTGCGTTTCTGGCGCATGCCGTTCATTTGTGGCGCAAAATAATACTTGGAAACAAAGAAGAGTAGGCACTATGTACGAATCTAATTAATTCTAAACCGAATTAGCTCTAATCCCAGGCGCGTAACCACCACTGGGGACACTGGGGACCGGTCCCCAGTAACTTTTGGGTTACTGGGGACCGTCCCCAGTAAAACCGACGACCTCCTCAATTTGCTTGATTAGCGAAATATTGTCTCTAAATCAACGTGAAGAGTAATCTGTAGTCAACGGGAGAGAAAACTATCCATAGTTTTGTCTTCCGTTAACAAAACAAAACATCCATGGATGGGACATTATGAACCCTGGCCTAAATAATACGCACCCGTTTTGTTTAGCCAGCGCCGGGTGGGTCTCTCAGCCAACTTCGCATGGTGGGGGGAGGCTTTTTGGCCACACCAGATTATCTCGGTAAGTAAGCAAGCTAGAAAGATGCGGTAAAAAGCAACAGATAGCTTGCTACAGTATCTTTCAAAATTACCTATATCATTTTTATCAGGTCATCACTGAGGTCACTGGAGGTCATCAAATGTGAAATTTTCACGAACTTTTGTTCCTAATTTTGACAACTTTTCACAAAACAGCACGTAAGTCAGAAACCAATAGAGCTGCAGTGCTGCAGGAAAGCGCATTCGATAGCTCTTTCAAAGGTCTTTCTGAGTAGGTAATGTTCTCAGATTTGACCTAAGGTCAATGGTTTATCTTCCAGACTGGCGTTTTTGCGGACAAGCTTTTTGTATCATAACTTTGGACTCAAAACTTGTATGACGTTGATGTTACCGGCATCGCGGTTGTCTCGTCGAGACGCGTCGAATGAAAGAAGAGCATTTCAATTTTCTCCCAATGACTTGCCTATAATGAAGAGGTCGTAAAAATGACCTGACATTAGGTCACCGATGTGAAAACTTTGAGATATAAAAATTGTTAATACTGATTTCCTCATGCAAAAGCTCGAGTTTCAAACTTCTGGGATGTAAACTGTATGATTTTTTTTTAATTCTTTTAGTAAATTTAGTCCAATCAGTTATCCTAAAGGAATAACAGAGCCACATTTTTTTTTTTAGAGGCATGGTTACTTTACTGACCTGGTGAGTGGTGACCTGAACTTAGGTGACCTGGGGTCAAAATTTTCACACACGATGCAAAGTTGAGATATCATAAGCTATACCAAGTTTCGCGGCGGTGCGAGCCGCGGTTTTCCCTACACGCGCAACAAAAACAACTGGCAGAAGTGGCCAAAAACGCCCCCGTCCTCTTCCCTCCCCGCACTCGGGCGAAGGCTGATCTTGAAATATGATATTTGGTCTCCGCGGCCCTTCATATGGTCCCCAGTAACTTCAGACTCGTGGTTACGCGCCTGTCTAATTCAAATTAGAATCCTTACAACCAAGCAACGACAAGGCGATAACATAAACAAAAACCCAAGCGTCGCTGTTTGAAACAAAAGCGCCATATACTGCGACTTTTTATAGAGAAGGACAAGAAGGACAACGCATTTCGGTGGGTGTTACAAGTACTGCAAGTACTGCTTCTTTTTTGCAAAAATAAAAACCTTTTTCACATACAAAATGTGCTAGGAAATTTTCATATTTTATAGAAACTACAGTAGAAATAGTATAGATGTCGAGTAATTTTTATTAAAGAAAAAAGAAAGCTCATTATCTCCCTTTAAACAGTGAAGATAGTGAAGCACGATTCAAAGTGTAGTACACCTTTCGTACTTTGAGCGGCGATAGCGGGATAACGGTGTGGAGCTTCGAGGATCGGTCTTCAGTTCCCGGACCAGAAAGGTGGGGCCTATGCAATGTCAAATTTCATCAAAATGGTGATACTGTCCCTTTAAAGGGACTATCCCACCTTCTAAAATGTTATAATTAGATAAATAAAAGAAGTTGACCTTTTCCTCGACATCAAAAATGTAAAAAGCCGAATAATATATTTAAAAAAAACGGTGAGCTTTCGGCCACTGGCCTTTATCAAACCAACGTGATAACAATGTTAAAAGACGATCCTGTGAATAATCTGGCTGCCATTTTTCAAAAACCGAAGATCGTGATATTTTAGAAAAGGCGCTACTCATAAGGGCAAACTATTTGATCGATCGATTGTCTACATAGTGTCCGATGTACGTAACATACATAATATACAATTGTACACGTAGCTGTCAAACACACATCGTATGGAAGGTATGTACACTAACGCCGATGTACATCACACACATAACAAAATAATATACACATACACATATTAATCGATTGAGTTGAAAAGGCTACACGCTCACAAGATACACATGATACAGGCGCTTACATGATTGGCCACGACGAAAGATTTGAGTTTATGTGCGGGCGGTTTGCTTTTATAAGTAGGGATTCTGCGATTTTTCTGTCCGGGTGGTCTTTGGAGCGATAAAGGACGCGAACCTGAAGAGGAAGGGATGATTTGTTTAGCGGCGCGCCGGGGTGGTGCTCACGGAAGTGGTCTCCCATCGGGGTCCCTTCGGATGCGCTCAAGGCGTCTCGTAAATGTTCGTTAAATCTTAGTCGAACAGGTCGTTTTGTCTCGCCAATATATGTGCCGTCGTCACCCTTTCCTTCACACAACTTACAATTTAGCCTGTAGACGACGTTCTTCTGTGTACAATCACCTGAAAAATCTGATTTACACATGTTGCATCGTGGGCCTCCAGGGCAGATAGGTTTAGATAGTGATGATCTAACCAGTTTGTTTCGTAGCTTTTGGGGGTTCCTCCATGCTATCCTGACAGCTAAGCCAGATTTCCTAACTTTACTTTGAATTTTGCATAGCAGTTCTTCATCTATGTACGGTAAACATAAGAAGCCATCTTCGCCCTTGTCTCGACTAACTTTACCCATCCTGGATCTGGACCCTTGCTGTTTGACCTCCCACAAGAGCCTTCTAAGAACTTTCTCTGGGTACCCATTTTGAACCAACAATGTCCAAATCTTGTCTATACTCGCCCTCTCTTTAGCACTGCTCGAAGAGTTCCTGATCGCTCGCCGAAACTGACTACGGACTATGTTTTGTTTAGTAGACTTCGGGTGGGCTGATTTATAGTGCAGGATGATCCCTGAGTTCGTAGGTTTTATGTAAAGTTCGGTTTCAATCTTCGTAACCTGGCCCTGGGTCACTACTGTCACTAAGGTATCTAGGAAGGCCACACCCGACTTTGTACCGGAATGCTCCATGGTAAAGCGGAGTGTCGGATGAAGCGAGTTTAAATGCGACAGAAAATCTACTAAAGCCTGCTCTCCATGGGTCCACACGCCTGCGTAATCGTCAATGTACCGAACCAAAAAGGACGGTTTCTGATCCAGGTTTTCTAACGCTTTGCGCTCAAAACGATCCAGAAAGAGAATGGCTATGGGAGGGGCACATGGATTGCCCATAGCGATCCCTAGTGTTTGTCGGTAAAATTTATCATCAAACCTAAATACGTTCTTGGTGAGACAATGCTGAAGGAGATGTTTAATATCATCCTGGGAGAGACCGAAGGTATCCACCTCATCCTGGTGAGCCTCTAACTTCTCCATCACCGCATCGATAGCCTCAGGGATGGGGATGCTTCCATATAAATTCACAACATCTATGCTGAAGAATATAGATCCCTCGGCGAGCCCCTGTCCCTCTGAGTGAGCTGCTAACCGCTGTAGGAAATCACTAGTGTCCCACAAGTGCGTTTCCACAAAGTTCAATAGCTGCTTAAGTATGCGTTCTAAAAGACACGATGTTTTTTCCGTAGGACCCCCACAACCAGATATAACAGGCCTGAGTGGCACTGACTCCTTGTGGTCCTTAGGGAGACCATAAAATACCGGAGTCCTGCTATGGGCCGGTGTCAGCTCCTTAATGGTGTTCTCCGGCAACTTTCCTTGTGACACAGCTTTAAAAACTCTTTTAGTCTCGGCTTCTACCTTGGGGACAGGATTTTTCTCAAGAACCTCGTAGTTTGTGGAGTCGTCTAAAATAGCAAGTGACTTGTTCACATAATCATCCCTATCCATGATCACGAAGCCCTTGCACTTATCGCTCTGCTTGAAAACTACATCATTAGATTTCTGTGCCTTTTTAAGAAAATCTAACTGCTCTCCTGTAACGTTACTTTCATGCACTATATGACTTTTATACGTTTTCACCACATCGTCTTTTAGCTGTTTCAATCTACGCTCCACATCTACACTGGAGGGTGGTGGGAATTTCTTGTCAGTGTCGGGGAAACGGAACGTAAGACCCGACCTGGCACGTGCTGATCTCCGGCTGCTGGTATCAGCTGAAGTTGCAGGTGCCACACGGTCGTCCAGTGTGCCGCCGTTGTCGTTGGCCGTCGCTGATGACCCCGCGATAGCCTCACTGTTGTTGACCGGTGGGGCGATGGAGGTGGCCACCGCCGGAGGCGCAGTGCTGGCTTGCGGACCGGAGGCAGGCGCTGTACCAACGGTCGTAGTCGCATCAGTCGCTGTAGTGTTCGCCGGTCTCGTAGTTGTAGTCGTGCTCGAAGTTCTGGATTCGTTGTCGTTCGTTAAAGTGGTCGGCGCAGCACTGTACGCAGATGGTTTCTGTCTGCGAATGGCATCTTGCCACCGTTTGCCATAGGCAAAACGCTCGATCCCCTTTTCAGCTTCTAGAAGTACGTCCTGGGATATCTTTTGAGAAATGGCAAAATTGGGCCCTTTCGAAAGCAACTGTAGATCATCTTCTTTAAGCACGAGTGAAGATAAATTCACAACCCTCCTTGTGTTTGAGAACAGAGCTGCATTGTCATGTGTAGACAGACGAAGCCGATCAGCCTGTAGCTTGCGGAACTTCTGAATCAGTCTTGGTCTATTGTCACGCAGAGTAACATGAAAAACTTCCTCGCAAGTCGAATAAATGTATGAGAGAAGCCTATCATCGTGAACACTTTGAATCTCTGCATATTGACGGTTGCGCTGTCTAAGAAGATATGCTTTTCTTCTGTACGCCTCGGCGATAGCTTCGTTTAATATCGAATGGGCGAAGGTCTTGCATTTCGTTTGTACCCTCTCAGAGTCACAAAATATCTTTTCTACAGGCTTTAGAGCTTCTTCTATGAAACGGGGATTGATCTTCTCTTTTCTGCAGGCAGTTAGGAACTCTATTCTCAGGATTGTCTTCGCAAGTTTTTCCGGATTTTTTAATGTTTCAACGAGCACTCGGCGACGGTCACTGCTTGGTTCCAGATTGGTAATATTACTAAGTGCTCGAGCGAGGAACATATTGAATATAATTAGATAAATAAAAGAAGTTGACCTTTTCCTCGACATCAAAAATGTAAAAAGCCGAATAATATATTTAAAAAAAACGGTGAGCTTTCGGCCACTGGCCTTTATCAAACCAACGTGATAACAATGTTAAAAGACGATCCTGTGAATAATCTGGCTGCCATTTTTCAAAAACCGAAGATCGTGATATTTTAGAAAAGGCGCTACTCATAAGGGCAAACTATTTGATCGATCGATTGTCTACATAGTGTCCGATGTACGTAACATACATAATATACAATTGTACACGTAGCTGTCAAACACACATCGTATGGAAGGTATGTACACTAACGCCGATGTACATCACACACATAACAAAATAATATACACATACACATATTAATCGATTGAGTTGAAAAGGCTACACGCTCACAAGATACACATGATACAGGCGCTTACATGATTGGCCACGACGAAAGATTTGAGTTTATGTGCGGGCGGTTTGCTTTTATAAGTAGGGATTCTGCGATTTTTCTGTCCGGGTGGTCTTTGGAGCGATAAAGGACGCGAACCTGAAGAGGAAGGGATGATTTGTTTAGCGGCGCGCCGGGGTGGTGCTCACGGAAGTGGTCTCCCATCGGGGTCCCTTCGGATGCGCTCAAGGAAGGGATCCCTTCGGATCCCTTCCTCTTCAGGTTCGCGTCCTTTATCGCTCCAAAGACCACCCGGACAGAAAAATCGCAGAATCCCTACTTATAAAAGCAAACCGCCCGCACATAAACTCAAATCTTTCGTCGTGGCCAATCATGTAAGCGCCTGTATCATGTGTATCTTGTGAGCGTGTAGCCTTTTCAACTCAATCGATTAATATGTGTATGTGTATATTATTTTGTTATGTGTGTGATGTACATCGGCGTTAGTGTACATACCTTCCATACGATGTGTGTTTGACAGCTACGTGTACAATTGTATATTATGTATGTTACGTACATCGGACACTATGTAGACAATCGATCGATCAAATAGTTTGCCCTTATGAGTAGCGCCTTTTCTAAAATATCACGATCTTCGGTTTTTGAAAAATGGCAGCCAGATTATTCACAGGATCGTCTTTTAACATTGTTATCACGTTGGTTTGATAAAGGCCAGTGGCCGAAAGCTCACCGTTTTTTTTAAATATATTATTCGGCTTTTTACATTTTTGATGTCGAGGAAAAGGTCAACTTCTTTTATTTATCTAATTATATTCAATATGTTCCTCGCTCGAGCACTTAGTAATATTACCAATCTGGAACCAAGCAGTGACCGTCGCCGAGTGCTCGTTGAAACATTAAAAAATCCGGAAAAACTTGCGAAGACAATCCTGAGAATAGAGTTCCTAACTGCCTGCAGAAAAGAGAAGATCAATCCCCGTTTCATAGAAGAAGCTCTAAAGCCTGTAGAAAAGATATTTTGTGACTCTGAGAGGGTACAAACGAAATGCAAGACCTTCGCCCATTCGATATTAAACGAAGCTATCGCCGAGGCGTACAGAAGAAAAGCATATCTTCTTAGACAGCGCAACCGTCAATATGCAGAGATTCAAAGTGTTCACGATGATAGGCTTCTCTCATACATTTATTCGACTTGCGAGGAAGTTTTTCATGTTACTCTGCGTGACAATAGACCAAGACTGATTCAGAAGTTCCGCAAGCTACAGGCTGATCGGCTTCGTCTGTCTACACATGACAATGCAGCTCTGTTCTCAAACACAAGGAGGGTTGTGAATTTATCTTCACTCGTGCTTAAAGAAGATGATCTACAGTTGCTTTCGAAAGGGCCCAATTTTGCCATTTCTCAAAAGATATCCCAGGACGTACTTCTAGAAGCTGAAAAGGGGATCGAGCGTTTTGCCTATGGCAAACGGTGGCAAGATGCCATTCGCAGACAGAAACCATCTGCGTACAGTGCTGCGCCGACCACTTTAACGAACGACAACGAATCCAGAACTTCGAGCACGACTACAACTACGAGACCGGCGAACACTACAGCGACTGATGCGACTACGACCGTTGGTACAGCGCCTGCCTCCGGTCCGCAAGCCAGCACTGCGCCTCCGGCGGTGGCCACCTCCATCGCCCCACCGGTCAACAACAGTGAGGCTATCGCGGGGTCATCAGCGACGGCCAACGACAACGGCGGCACACTGGACGACCGTGTGGCACCTGCAACTTCAGCTGATACCAGCAGCCGGAGATCAGCACGTGCCAGGTCGGGTCTTACGTTCCGTTTCCCCGACACTGACAAGAAATTCCCACCACCCTCCAGTGTAGATGTGGAGCGTAGATTGAAACAGCTAAAAGACGATGTGGTGAAAACGTATAAAAGTCATATAGTGCATGAAAGTAACGTTACAGGAGAGCAGTTAGATTTTCTTAAAAAGGCACAGAAATCTAATGATGTAGTTTTCAAGCAGAGCGATAAGTGCAAGGGCTTCGTGATCATGGATAGGGATGATTATGTGAACAAGTCACTTGCTATTTTAGACGACTCCACAAACTACGAGGTTCTTGAGAAAAATCCTGTCCCCAAGGTAGAAGCCGAGACTAAAAGAGTTTTTAAAGCTGTGTCACAAGGAAAGTTGCCGGAGAACACCATTAAGGAGCTGACACCGGCCCATAGCAGGACTCCGGTATTTTATGGTCTCCCTAAGGACCACAAGGAGTCAGTGCCACTCAGGCCTGTTATATCTGGTTGTGGGGGTCCTACGGAAAAAACATCGTGTCTTTTAGAACGCATACTTAAGCAGCTATTGAACTTTGTGGAAACGCACTTGTGGGACACTAGTGATTTCCTACAGCGGTTAGCAGCTCACTCAGAGGGACAGGGGCTCGCCGAGGGATCTATATTCTTCAGCATAGATGTTGTGAATTTATATGGAAGCATCCCCATCCCTGAGGCTATCGATGCGGTGATGGAGAAGTTAGAGGCTCACCAGGATGAGGTGGATACCTTCGGTCTCTCCCAGGATGATATTAAACATCTCCTTCAGCATTGTCTCACCAAGAACGTATTTAGGTTTGATGATAAATTTTACCGACAAACACTAGGGATCGCTATGGGCAATCCATGTGCCCCTCCCATAGCCATTCTCTTTCTGGATCGTTTTGAGCGCAAAGCGTTAGAAAACCTGGATCAGAAACCGTCCTTTTTGGTTCGGTACATTGACGATTACGCAGGCGTGTGGACCCATGGAGAGCAGGCTTTAGTAGATTTTCTGTCGCATTTAAACTCGCTTCATCCGACACTCCGCTTTACCATGGAGCATTCCGGTACAAAGTCGGGTGTGGCCTTCCTAGATACCTTAGTGACAGTAGTGACCCAGGGCCAGGTTACGAAGATTGAAACCGAACTTTACATAAAACCTACGAACTCAGGGATCATCCTGCACTATAAATCAGCCCACCCGAAGTCTACTAAACAAAACATAGTCCGTAGTCAGTTTCGGCGAGCGATCAGGAACTCTTCGAGCAGTGCTAAAGAGAGGGCGAGTATAGACAAGATTTGGACATTGTTGGTTCAAAATGGGTACCCAGAGAAAGTTCTTAGAAGGCTCTTGTGGGAGGTCAAACAGCAAGGGTCCAGATCCAGGATGGGTAAAGTTAGTCGAGACAAGGGCGAAGATGGCTTCTTATGTTTACCGTACATAGATGAAGAACTGCTATGCAAAATTCAAAGTAAAGTTAGGAAATCTGGCTTAGCTGTCAGGATAGCATGGAGGAACCCCCAAAAGCTACGAAACAAACTGGTTAGATCATCACTATCTAAACCTATCTGCCCTGGAGGCCCACGATGCAACATGTGTAAATCAGATTTTTCAGGTGATTGTACACAGAAGAACGTCGTCTACAGGCTAAATTGTAAGTTGTGTGAAGGAAAGGGTGACGACGGCACATATATTGGCGAGACAAAACGACCTGTTCGACTAAGATTTAACGAACATTTACGAGACGCCTTGAGCGCATCCGAAGGGACCCCGATGGGAGACCACTTCCGTGAGCACCACCCCGGCGCGCCGCTAAACAAATCATCCCTTCCTCTTCAGGTTCGCGTCCTTTATCGCTCCAAAGACCACCCGGACAGAAAAATCGCAGAATCCCTACTTATAAAAGCAAACCGCCCGCACATAAACTCAAATCTTTCGTCGTGGCCAATCATGTAAGCGCCTGTATCATGTGTATCTTGTGAGCGTGTAGCCTTTTCAACTCAATCGATTAATATGTGTATGTGTATATTATTTTGTTATGTGTGTGATGTACATCGGCGTTAGTGTACATACCTTCCATACGATGTGTGTTTGACAGCTACGTGTACAATTGTATATTATGTATGTTACGTACATCGGACACTATGTAGACAATCGATCGATCAAATAGTTTGCCCTTATGAGTAGCGCCTTTTCTAAAATATCACGATCTTCGGTTTTTGAAAAATGGCAGCCAGATTATTCACAGGATCGTCTTTTAACATTGTTATCACGTTGGTTTGATAAAGGCCAGTGGCCGAAAGCTCACCGTTTTTTTTAAATATATTATTCGGCTTTTTACATTTTTGATGTCGAGGAAAAGGTCAACTTCTTTTATTTATCTAATTATATTCAATATGTTCCTCGCTCGAGCACTTAGTAATATTACCAATCTTCTAAAATGTTGTTAAAACCAGTTAAATTGTGCCCACTTTATAGATTGGATGACCAGGAACACGGTTCTGGCATTTATTTTTCATTAAACATCTTAGGCTTCCCATATTCCAAGCACAAACTTTCAAATATGTGACGTCACAGCCCAAAATTACCTCCTTCCCCAGGCCACATTACTGTCATAAAGCTGATTTTTTTTTTACTCTGTAGGCACCAAAACAAAGTTCAGACCAAGTTTTAAGCGATTTTTCAACGAACAAACCCATTTAAATCAGAATGACTAAACGACGTGACGTCACACTAACGGTCGCTCCATGTTGAAGATAGGGCCTTGTACAAGGCCCATTTTCAAATGAAGGGAACGAATTTCTTCAACACCAAGAGGCCGCGGGGGTTGCAACCTAGATAGATAGTGGTTTCTGAACCTCGCCGCAAACTTGGCTATCTCAACTCAAACCCCATGTTAAAGGTGGGATAGAGTCCCTTTAATCTAAGGAAAGACTACGCTCGCTTCGCTCGCTCCGTAATAACATTCAATGCCATAAAAGCAGGTTATCCCACAATGAAAGGGTTTCTTCATCAATGATGCGTAACCATGGAAACCGTGAGTTATCGACCAAATTCGCTGGCTGCTTATGACGGTTGTGAATGGTTGTGAAATCGATATGCGATAAACAGCACCGTGGGTGTAGAAAACCCGCTGGCGCCGAGCACAGCTGGACGGTGGTGGGGTCATAAGGGTCAATATAAAGTAAAACTTAGCATAGATAACCTGGCTATGGTTTAAAGCCGCTTCGGGCGCTGGGCAGGGAAGGGACTCGGCGGAAACTCATTCAAAGACGCAGTGAAACTAAGAAAGTGAAAAAGTGAAAGATATTGACAGAGAAAATCGGTGTCAACGAAGGCCGAAAGTAGACGTAACAAGAACGTAACCTGGATCCATAACATGTGGGTAAGTCCAAAAAGACATGTAATTACAACACAAAACGTTATTACATGAGCACCTATCGTACCAATCATTTTCGCCGAGCGTTTCAATACACTGCTCATTCGATAAATCTAAAACGCTACAATGCTGATTAAGTTAATTCAATGTGTAGGTAATGCATAGCGGTAGAGATCGCCATACACTGAATAGTGAATGGCATGCATTTCGCCTGTGTGATTGATTTCAGTACACATTAATGACAAACCTACCTATAGGTATTTATAAAAGCATTTTTACTAAACTCAAAGAACTTACCTCGCGCCTAGCGTGGCTTGAAAAGCGAAAAGCGCTACGGTGTATTCGAGGCTGCTGACTTAGTGCCAGTGGCGGATCCAGGGGGGGGGGGGGCAAAATGGGCATTTGCCCCTCCCAAACGGCATAATTTTAACATTACGCCTATGGACGAGGCATGGAAAGAATCGATAAATTGTTATGGTTTGCCCCCTCCAAAACTCTGAACTGGATCCGCCTTAGTGCCGCGTACGTAAACAAAGTAAAAACAGGCAAGTGTGCCCTGGCGGATGATAAATGCTCCCTAAAACCCATTTCAGCAACCGGTGCCCCCGAACAAATTGACAGCCTCCCTAAAACCCATTTCAGCAACCGGTGCCCCCGAACAAATTGACAGCCTCCAGTCCGTGGGAGCGGCTGCATAAGAACTGCACATTGTCCTCACACCGCCACTCCGTGTACCATTCGGACCCGCAAGCACCCCTCGACGCGCTCGACTTCGAGATCAAGGCCATCTACGACCAGGCCACGGGGCTGTTCACGTCCAAACACCTGGTCCTCGTGCAGCACGAGACATGCGGCGACGGCGACAGGAGGTGAGACTAACGCTACCTTTAAATTGTCACGATGTAAAGTCTTAGACTCATATGCGACATACATCCGTTTTAGGCGGTTGTCCTCTCCGCTAAGATACGATAGTAAAACGGTGAACAGGACTTTGTAAATTATAAGAATTCATTTGCGTAAATGATACATAAGCTATATCGAGGCATATCAAGACATATCGACACCTTTTTTTAACCCCACATTTGTTCTCCGGTGAATTTCAGACAAGTTGGTTAGAGACCTTCAAAAAAGGTACAATCACTCGATTTTTATCAAGTTTGTCTGTCTTGGCAGATAAAGCAATACCAGAACAGGCCTACGAACACACATATTTGATCAGGATCGGACGATTGGACACTTTTAAAAGGGAGATCTTTCGTGACTCCCGGAAATTCACGGAGAGCAGATGTGGGGTTTTAAAAAAGGTGTCGATATCAGGCAACAATACCATAATTCTATTATACCCATCTATTAGAACGCAACTATTCTTATGCTTTATTACAGCAAAACCCTGAAGCACCGTGTCAAGTACGTGCCCCCTGAGCAGCCTCTGCTGGGTCACCCGCTGCGCGTGGTGGAGGCGCAGAGGCGCATCCATCCGTGCTCGGTCCGGCTGGCCTGCGAGAACCCGCACACCACACTGACCAACGCCGGCTTCTCGCGGAAACCCAACGGAGGAACCTTCGCCACCTGAACATGACGCGTGTCTTGGAACGGTTTATGTCCCCTGATCATACAGCGACAGAGTTTCACTTTTTGTCACGGACGTGTTTGCGTGGATAAAATTGAATTTGTGAAAATTTTCTTAGGTGAAATTACCGTTTGTAAACATGAAAATATGCAATCGAAACAAAAGTGTTCCACAATCATTGCGTACGTTTCAATAAACGGAACTGAAGCTACCCACTGCAAGTGCCTATATTTTACCCAGGAAATTGTTAGGTATACCATCGACTATCGAGGTATCTGGAGAAATAAACAAGAAGGGATGGCACGCAGAAGTCAGTTGAGCGCAGGTATCCTGTATCCAGTATCGCATTGCACTCAGGTACCTACTTGCAGTGCCTCAGCTCGTTCAACGACACACTTTTTCCACACTGTCTCGCTCGCTCGTTTGTCACCAAAAAGGTGTCTTACGGGTTAACTGCACCAAACATCTTATAAGGGTCTTTAAATAGCCCTCTGTTCAGCAGAGGTGTGTGTTGATAACATGGGCGTAGGAACGGCTGGAACATTGTGGGTGCATGGGTGCAGAAATCTAGCCATGGCCGGTGAAGCGGGGGGGGGGGGTGTAGGGAGCGACACCCGAGCGAAGGCTCGTTACGAGCTTTGAGGGTGTACCATGTTGAAAAGGTACCGACCGATAAGTGGATTTGGAAGCATTGACCCTCGCATGTGTAGGGGGTCGGATGACCCCCCCTCCATGGTTTTTCGCAAATAACTCGCGCAAAAAGCGGCCGATCGCGACGAAACTTTTAATACCCTCGAGTTGATCAGTTACACCTACTATGAAAATTTCATGACCCTGACCCAAAAGACCTATGACCTGTGAACTGATTCTCGAGACCATGCTCGGCCGGAATCGCAATTTGGCGTATGTCAGCTCACATTGTCCGCGCGTTTCCAGTCTTTTTGTGATTGTCGACGTCCAAACATGTGAAATGATGTTCGTCCCATGCATCACGGTGGGTGTGAAGGTCACCTGAAGGTCAGGCCAGGTCATTGACCTTTGATAACATCGGTTTACTTTTTCGAGTTTTACATGTTTCTAGGGTAGTTTTTCGGGCTGATTTCGAATTTAGCATCCATTTGAACGTTTACGAAGTAGTTTTAGTGCCTTCGTAACATGCTACGACGCCGTCATGAGTGGTAGTTGACACGTACTATGAATAGCCGGTAGGACGCCTAATGGTTGACCTGACCTGACCTGACCCGATCTGGCCTAAATGCACGACGAAATCATCTATGATCAAAACTAGCATCAGATATTCTGATCAGCACCCCGAAAAACCCGATAACAGCTTCACTTTACGCAGTTCTAGCAGGTCGGGATTTTCCCGACTTTTGAAATATTGACCCGACTTGGAAGGTCAACCAATGACCTAAGACCTTAAAATTGGGTATCATCGGCTTCCTCTCGTCACGGGCAGCACCCTCCTTTTTTCCGCGAAGCTCTAGCTCGATCAGGCCGGGCCGAACGGCAGGGGGGTCCGACCGACCCCCCCCCCCCTCCCCCTGCACATTAGAAGCTGGAAAACGCCGCACACATGCGAGGGTTAATATTGTCAATATTGACTACCGCAAAAAAGCGGCCAACTTAGCCATTTTCGAAGATATCGGGCTAAAAGTTTTGACAGTGGGTCATCGGTTCGGCCTATGTGTTCAATCACATGCTCCATTTCCTTTTTTTTCTTCAGCACACATGCAAGTTTTGTAGATCATCACAGTAGCAAATGCTTCGAAAGATGGATAGTAGGCAACATATCCCGAATTTGCCGTGCTGCATGGGAAGTGTGTTGATGAGAAAAGGCCAAAGGGGTTTTTGGTTCAGATTATTGTGGGTGCAGAATACATTGTCTGCACCCGCTGGAGAAATATTATGGGTGCAGCTGCACCCTTGCACCCATGGTTCCTACGCTTATGGTTGATAACCTTATTTCTTTCTATTATTTCATGATCAGAATGGGCTCGGCTCACACGCCCGCAGTGTTGTACGTGGACAAACTACAAAGCAAATGCTTCTCTTTTTCCTTATCGAATCTATATCGCACAATTTTTTACACTTGCAATTAGGTTTTAAGTAAGTAGGTGATATGGCCATAAAACATGAAATGTACTAAGGATAAAACAGCGCTACTTATATTGGATCCCCACATCAATGATTTACTAGCGGAGAGTGCTTGAGTAAAAGCAAGTGGAAACGGCGCAGCTGCGACGAAACATTTCGTAAATTTGGCGACTGCGGCGACTATAAACACACATTTCAATTTCGGGCGTCGTTCATGTGGTTAGATAGGTTATTTCGGGTTTCCTCCGGGCATTGGATTATTCAAAGGTCCTCATTATTTTTTTCTAGATCGAGACACAAATCTGCATTACAAAAAGGTGGCGGTTGCGCCTGAATTTTTCAGCGGCTTATGCTTAGCTCATCCTCTGTCAGTTGTCACCTTTTCTGTTGTCAGTTTGATTTTCGCAAAAGCCCCGCATTCAACATCAACCAGTTCAACTTCAAATTGTGTTACAGTCGTTTCAGTTTCAAAGGTATGTGCGATTTTACAACGTCAATATTTGATTTGCTTTTTTGAATTGTACTACTGGTAAAGGGAACTGCCTCGAAACCCACGATATAGGTAGTTAACTTAAGGTATCGGTAAAGCTGGTGTCACTGTCGCTTCTAACCGGTAAATGTATAGATGAAGTTAGAGTACAAAACATAATCTAACCTGACCTAACCTTACAGCTAACCTACAACCTACCAACCTACACACCTAAAACCTACCAACCTACAAACCTACAGGCTACAACCCAACCTACCTACCTAGCTACCTACAACGGTGACGCCAGCTTTACGGATACCAACTTAGAGACAGTGTTACTATATTCTAAACCAAGTTTGAGGTTTGGTCAAAGGTGGGTATTAGTTGCCATAGGCTTTCTCAGTATGTGGTGGAATCTGAAAACAGGGCGCCAGAGGGCATTCTTAGTCACACAATTTTTGGGATATTATCCCCCTTTTGATGCATTTAACATGCTAATTGAATTGTCATGTTATTATCTCAAGTGAACTTCAAGATCCATGATCAAATTGCCCCAGGCGCCCTGCTTCAGATTCCACCCAATAAGTCACTCTTGTTGGGTTTTGTTGTACAGCTAATAGCAGACTTGTCCTGTGCAATGTTTTCAGTTTTCTTCCCATGCTTGGAAATGAACAAAGTTGTGTCCATTTCAATTCTAGTCTTCAAATGCTGCATGAGAGGCAAATCAAAATGCCCCAAATGTTTCAGATAATTTACCAGTGACCATTCTCATGCTCTTCCACATACATGCTGTTTGTTGCCTGGTTACATCTGGTCATACACAATTTGGAATGGATCTCAATTTGAAGTGGAGTTAGTGGCAGGTGGAGAATGGTAGTATTGGCCTATTGGTGGGGGGGGGGGCCTTAAAGTTTTCAAAGATTTTGTACTTTTGCATGTTTTGCTCACTGCTGATTGTTGAGCATCTGGAATTAGATTTTAACCATACAAAGTTGTTTTGCTTAGTTTTTTATTTATGTTAGAGAAAAGCAGCCATTTTTCATGCTTCAGAAGCTGCAGAATCCCCCACAGCAAACAGCTCTCCCTGGATCTGATAAGTTTAGTGTGGTTATTTTGTTTGCTTTTCTTCCTAGAACAAATGGGGGTTGGATGATAAGGATCAGATCACAAGCCGCTTAGCAGGAACTTTTCTTAAAATATTTGCCTGCCAATTCTGATGACTGGCCATCTTGTTTTAAGATATTAGACCACCTTTGACCTTGATCAGATTCTTATATTTGTTTTTTTTTAACCTATGTTAGATATCAGTTATATGTTTTCAACAGAAGTAAAGCTACTATTTTTTAATTTCTACTATTCCTTCTACTTGCATTTGGTTGGCCAGCCAGATTGATCTCACTTTAAAAGGACTTGTGTCAGTGTAGCAGCATCATGCACGATCCTGCTCTATTGCCAATGTCCTTTGGGGGAGGGGGCTGTATCAAGTGCCTCCAGAAACCTCCAGAAGCTCCAGAAAGCTCTAGAATTCTCCAGAGAGCGAGAGGTCCACATTTCTCCGGAGGCACTGGTCCATAATTATGGCGCACATATGACAATTATGAATGTAAACAAAGGGCTTTTGACTGTTAATTTTACAACTTAAATGTAAAGCAAATTACATTTTCATAATTCATAATTTCATATATCTTTCTTACTAAAATTAAAGACAAATTTGGTTTTTAAGAGTGAACCATCATCATCCTTTTAGTATTCATGACACCAATCTCCAGAAATCTCCAGATTGCATTCTAGCACCTCTCGTAAAACTTCTGGTAAAGCCTCCAGTCAATATTTTCTTCTGGAGGCGCTGGAACAGGCCATTGTAAAATGTTTGTCAAGTGCCAACTGTGGAACTCTGAGCTGCATAAGAAATTGATTGTGATCAAGGAGGCAACAATTTGTGCCACAGTTCATATTTGTCATGTATATGTCACAGCAGATTTTGTAGGTTGTAGGTAAGGTCTGGTCAACTTTGATTGTTTTGTTCTATATTGATATCAATATTTACTTTGAAAAGACATATGCGACGCATCGTGAGATGCGGACCATGTGGCATATATGATACACACCCGTGATCAAACACATGTCTTTTATACAGAGCCTCCTAGTCCTCCACACTCACCATTGGTTCTCCGATTGCAGATGAATTTCATGCCGGAGGTGGAGGCGATGTCTGCGGAGGCCGCCGCCGCCGTGGAGGCGCTCATGTCGCCGACACTGCCACCTGGCGAGCGACAGCGCACCTACGAGTTGTGCGAACGCCTGAAAGAGTCGCCGATGGCGCTGCAGTGCGGGGTCTATCTGTCTGCCAGTCACCGGCCGAATATGGTCCGATACCTCGGGCTGCAGATCATCGAGAACACCATCAAGTTCCGCTGGAATGACCTATCAGTGGAAGAGAAGGTGTTCGTGAAGGTATGAACTTTGTTCTTATGGATGACCCTGAGCGAATACCGAGATTTTCGAATCTCGGTGAATACCGAGATTTCCGAATCTCGGTATATGATATACCAAGATTCCGAGTTGCTCGATTTTTTTTTGACAGATTTTGGCTTAATACTTCTGATTATTATTTTTTTTTTTTTTTGTTGGGTTAGGCCCTTTCGGTCCAATGAGACCATTTCAGAGCCGGGAGGATGATAGGATATAGGGGGAGACATTGGTCTGGGCAGGCACCCTAGTGAGTCGCCGGGGCTGAGCCCGTCCAGAGGACAGGCCACCCAGCCCCAAGGCACTCACTGCACCCGGCTACGGGGTGCGCTCCCTCGGGAGCAGCGGTGCCGCTCAAAGGGAGCAGCCCGCATGAGATAAAGTTGCCTGTCCAGCCCGGAGGGGGGTTGCGGCGTGGAGGAGAAGGATTTCAGTATCCTGAGGATAGAAGCACGGAACGGTTTCTGATTATAACATCGAAGCAGGATGATAAGGAGCGGACAGTATCCCTCACGCTTTACTTACGCCATACCGTTTTCCACAGACGACCACGCCCTGCCCTGACCTGTTTAGTTATCGGTCGTTATCTCGGAACGGGGAAGATAAGGCTAGAAACAGATATTATATATTATCGCGACATATCAAGCAGAGACAAAACATACCGAATGAGAACGCTACGTTAGGTTATCGGTTAAAGCTCAAGTTAAAGTTGACCGAGCCGCTCGAATGTATCTTTAGCTTTTTTCTTCTAGAATTTATCACAGCGCGTGATGGAGTTTCTCGCGGCTTATTTAAGCCGCCTCTTCGGGTGCACTATATAACACCTCCCCTCAAGTTGAGCGGTCTCGGCGGTAGGTACGCCTCCTCGGGTCGACCTGTAGCCGTTCTGGAGGCCTCATAGTACGGTTGCTCCGCCGCGGGGGCGCAGGCAGGCGTACGGACGCTTCATCTGCGAACCTTACGCGCGGTCCGTGCGCCACATTAGGGCTATCGTCCACCACCCCCGGTCCCTCCGGTCGCTGAACCGGGGCGTGGGGATGATGCAGCCTCAGGAACCTGCGGTTTCTCCACATGATCCGACCACTTGGCAGTTTAACCAGGTAGTCCCTCCGGCGACCGACGGCGACGACAATACCGGTTCGGGTCCAGAGGCACGAAATGGGGTCTTGTACGTCCACATAGTTTCCTGTCTTCAACGCGCCCAACGACCCTGCAGACGCGTCGTACCTCTCTCGGGTCGCCGACCTTAGTTCTTGCGCCTTTTCATCGCACTCAGCTGCTGATTTCTGCCACTCTGGGGCGAAGGCACGATAGTGTGCCGGAACTGCGGATCTGAGGGGGTGACCAAACAGGACCTGAGCAGGTGAGCGCCCGTCTGCCCTTGGCGTATTGCGCAGTTCTAGTAGTCCTTTGGCGAACTCATCCGAGTCCGTGTTCCCGTTCTGAGTGGTCTTGAGAATGAGTCTCTTTGCCGACTTAACCGCTGCTTCGGCGTGCCCGTTGGACTGTGGATAGTACGGCGTCGACATCCGGTGATCGATCTGCCATCTCTTCATGAAGTCTCTGGTGATCTTTGCACTGAACTGGGGCCCCCCATCCGTGCGTAACACGTTCGGCACTCCAGTCGAAGCGAATATCTTACGAAGCGTCGTCACTAGATCACGGGCTGTGGCGTCACGTGAGAACGTAGCGATGACCGGCCAGCCGGACAGGCGGTCGACATACACCAAGAATGGCTTGCCAGCCGCGGTGAAGAAGTCAGCTGATACGCTCTCGAACACGCGTTTTGGTGCCGGGTCATCCATTAGAGGTTCTTTCCTCTGGCTGGGGAGATTCTCGCGGCATGGACGGCATGTTCTCACGGTGTTCTCGATGTCATTGTTCAGACCAGGCCAGAAGACTGACTGGCGACCGCGCCGTTTTGTCTTGTCGATGCCTTGATGGCTGGCATGTAGCTCTGCCAGGACGTCTCGACGCAGTGAAGCAGGGATGACCAGCCTCGCGCCCATGAGCAGTACATCTCCGTCTACAGATAGCTGATCACGGTAGGGCCAGTACGGACGGAGCCCAGTCGGTAGGTCCGCCTTCTCGGAGGGAAATCCCTCTTCTACTGCCGCCCGCAGGCTGACATATTCATCATCCAAACTCCCTGCATCTCTGATTCTTGTCAACATCAGATCTGGTGACCTCTCTTGCGACCGCGTCGGACCGTGCTCGTCAGTGACGTGCGCTGCCGCGCCGACGACGACGGCTCTGACGTAGCTGTTGAGGTCCTTTTCTGCCTCCGCATCGTCTGTAGACGGCTCGTCGACTGGAGCACGAGACAGTGCGTCCGGTACGCAGTGTTTGCTACCACTCCTCCACGAGGCAGTGAAGCTGTAGGCCATCAGCGCGTGCCTGAGGCGCTGGAGCCTCGGGTTTTCGATGTCCGCCAGCAGCTTGTTGTTCAGGATTGGGATCAGTGGGCGATGATCCAGCACGGCTTCGAATGTGAGGCCAGCCAGATACGTTCTGCACTTACGCACGCTCCACACGAGCGCCAGCATCTCAAGCTCGATGACGCTGTAACGGCTCTCTGTGTCCGTCAGAAATCTTGACCCGCACTGCACGAGCCGCCACCGATCTCCGTGTTTCTGCATCAGCGCGAATCCCAGTCCATGCAGGCGGGATGCGTCGGTCTGAAGTACAGTGGGGAGTGCCGGATCGAAGAACGCGAGTATCGGCGGTGACGTCAGCGCCTTTTTGACGTCATTGAACGCGTTCTGGTGCACTTCAGTCCAGGTCCAGACGTTACTCGGCTTTAGGAGGTCGCGCAGTGGTGCAGCTGCCCTCGCGATGTCAGCCGAGAATTCACCCAGTTGATTTACCAGCCCGAGGAAGCTTCTCAAGTCTGTGAGTGTGGCTGGAGCGGGGAACTCAGCTATCGCTCGTATTTTCCTTTCGTCGGGTTTGAACCCGTGCTCTCCGACGGTGTAGCCGCAGTATTCGATCTCTGCTTGGGCGAACGCCATCTTATCAACGTTCAGCGTGATTCCGTGCTCCTCGCATCTCCTGAGCACGTCTTGAACTTGCTTCAGATGACTGTTGTAGTCCTCTGAGTAGTTGAGAATATCGTCCACGATCTTGCAGGTATTTTGCAGCCCTGCTAGTGCTTGATCGCCTCGCTGGTTGTATTCATCGCCCGAAGACGACAGACCCATGACTGCGCGCGTGAACATGTACCGGCCCCACGGTGTAATGAAGCACGTCAGGTGCTGATCGTCTTCATGGAGCGGAATCTGGAAATATCCACTTTTTGCGTCCAGCTTCGTGAAGTACTTGGCCCCTGTTCCGATGGCTGACACCACATCGTGAGGCGTCTTCATAGGGTAAGCCGGACGGCGGACGTGCTCATTGAGTCGTGTCAGGTCGACGCACAGTCTCACTTTTTGCGTTCCGTCGGATATAGTTTTGACTACAGGCGTCATGGGGTGGCACCACTCGGTGGGCTCGCTGACCGGCACGATGATGCCCTGACGTGCGAGAGCATCCAGCTGATTCTTGATGTCGTCGCGCCAGGCGTACGGTATGGCTCTAGCCGCAGTTGTCGCGACCGGCTTCACGTCCTCTTTCAACTGGATTCGCATTGGTGGTCCGGCCATCTTTCGCAAAGTTCCGTCTTCGAACACGCTACTGAATGCTTCTTTTAGACTTTCCGCGTGACTGTTGCGCTCATGTTCCGTAGGCGCGCGCTCTAGAACCCAGGTAGGGAGTGTATTTCCTCCGCCCGACCGGGTCAGCACCGTAGGCACCGCAGTTTCATCTTTCTGATCGGAAGTTAGCGAGCGTGAGCGCCGCCGGCTGGTGTCACGGCGGGCTCCGCGGGCTGACTGTGTCTGTCCACTTGCCGCGTACTCAGTTGACTTGATCTGGCGTGGGAAGTCCGGGGGAAGTATCCCCAGTCCGATGCATTCAGTCCACGAAAGCAGTGCTCCATCGAATCTGTTTAAGACCACGACTTCAGTAGTGACTTGCCTATCTCCGAGATGCAGCTCACATGAGAACGTTCCAGCTGAATCTAGCTGTCCTCCTCCAGCCGCATATAGTTTTTCGTTCAGCGGTGTTAGGCGAGTTACATCCACACCGATGCTCTTGGCTTCTCGCTCGCCGATGACGCTGACTTCAGCGCCAGTGTCCGGAGTCCATAGGAGAGTGCCGCCCCCGTCGGCGACTTTCACGCCGACAGTAATCTGCGGTGTTTTCAGCAGCGCCGCCGGGCTGCGTGTCACGTCAGCTATGGTAACGTGCTGCACGTTACGCTTCTGAGACTCCGATTCTGGTTTGCGACTGAGAGAACGTCTGCGAGTACGGCCGTCTGACTGCGTCTTTACCGTTTCTCCACTGCGCGACGCTCTACGACACACAGCGGTGTAATGCCCCACTCGCTCACAATTTTCGCACTTGGCTTTTCGTGCAGGGCACTTGGATAGGCTCTCATGCCAAGATCCGCCACAATAGCTACAGGCTCTGACAGACTCTTTGCTCTTGTGATAATTGTTAGCTTGTCTGACGGTCTGGATTTCTGTGCGGTGAGACATGAGAGCTTGGGAATCATGCGCAGCATTCTCTCGGGCGCGACAGATGTCCAAAGTCTTCTGCAGGCTCAAATCTTTCTCGCTCAGAAGGAGGCGAATTGTTTCCTCGTCTCCCAGCCCTGTTAGGATTCGATCGCGGAACCTGTCTTCCGTGCAACTGTCGCAAAAGTCGCAGAACTGAGCAATCTCCTTCAGAGACATGAAGAAATCGTCGAATCGCTCACCTGGCTCCTGTCGACGCAGATAGAAATCCCGGCGATCTAGGATGACGTTTCTCTGACGCCGAAGATGAGCCTCCATTTCGCTGATGAGCTTCGAGATTGTGTCACCTTCTCCGGTTCCCGTGGCTGTGCCGTTATTTAGGCCGAACTTTACTATTCTGAGCCAATCGTCGTCTAGTAAAGTGTAGAACACTGCTTTTTGCTCTTCGTAAGGCAGTTTTTCTATGCCAGTGAGCTTAGCATATCCTTCATATTTTTCTTTCCATGTTGCGAAGTCTCGAAGGTTAGCTGTACCGCAGAGTCTAGGGACGGGTATGGTGCCTGGAGCTACGCTGTATTTTCGGCCATCTGTGTTGGCCGGTCTCGTTCGAGTCGTCTCCGATGTATCACCGTTTGTTGCTTGAGCTGTGTCGCTGCTGGTGCGAGCGTCTTTTTCTAGAAGCTGGGCTATCATAGCAGCGAGTCTCTCTTCTCTCTGCTGTGCGGCAGCTGCTTGCTGTTGCAGAAGTTCTGCCATCTTTGAAGCAATATCTTCCTGTCCCGATCCTGCCGGCTGCGCCATGTTTAGTTATCGGTCGTTATCTCGGAACGGGGAAGATAAGGCTAGAAACAGATATTATATATTATCGCGACATATCAAGCAGAGACAAAACATACCGAATGAGAACGCTACGTTAGGTTATCGGTTAAAGCTCAAGTTAAAGTTGACCGAGCCGCTCGAATGTATCTTTAGCTTTTTTCTTCTAGAATTTATCACAGCGCGTGATGGAGTTTCTCGCGGCTTATTTAAGCCGCCTCTTCGGGTGCACTATATAACATGACCTCTCACCCCGCCTGTCCCTGCGCGCCAGGACGCCTGTCTGGACCTGATGTCCTCGGTGGAGCCGTCAGCGCCGGCCCACCTGCGGGACGCGCTCTGCCGACCTCTGGTCGAGATGGTGAAGCGCGAGTGGCCGCAGCAGTACGCCGAGTTTGTGCCCGACATGGGCCGTCTGGCGGCGCGCGGCGCCCTGCACACCGAACTGGTGCTGCGCGTGTTCCTCCGACTGGCCGAGGACGTGGCCACGTTTCAGGTAAGGCTGGGGTGCGAGATATCTGGTGGTACGACGATCTGGTGGTCTGACTTGGAGGTTTGGTCTGTCTGCGTTGTTTCTGTCTGTCCGCTCTTCTCATGTGTTTTTGATCGGACCAGCGACCATCCACTACTGTGCCTTGCAGACTCTGGAGGTGCCCAGCCGGCGGCGGGACATCTACCGCGGCCTGGTCGGCAGCATGGACGACGTCTTCTCCCTCCTGATGGGCACCCTGACCACGTGTGTGTCGGCGCCGGACGGTCAGGACACCGCCCTGGCCGAGATGTGCCTCAACACGCTGGCGTGCTACCTGGAGTGGGCGGCCGTACAGCACGTGATGGGTGACGCGCTGCTGCTGCTGCTGCTGCGGCTGGTGACCCGGCCCGGCCTTCAGCAGCTGGCCGCCGAGTGTCTGGTGGTGGTGAGTCGAGGGGAGACTGGAGGGGAACGGGGCAGAGAGGAGAAGCCAGGGATGTCGAGGGATTCTTGCCATGAAATGGTGGGGTGCTGGTATGTTGTGGATAGTAAGAATAACTTACGGCTTTTCTGCAGTAGCATGTGCATTATATATGTGATAGCATAGTTGGCAGGCAGAAATTCGAACAGCTTCGCCACCCTCACGTCGTTCTTTACTTGCCGCTCTTTGCTCGTCTTCTCTCCTCGCGGTAACGTCTGGCGCCTCCCCCGCGTCTGTTCAGCCGCCCCTCTCCACTGTAATGCTCGTCTCCCACTGTGCAGCATTTCAGCCGCCCCTGCTCCTCGTTAACCCCCCTTCCTCCTCTTCTGCAGCTGTTCAGCCGCCACGGGCGTGCCGAGGACCGGGAGCCACTGCTGGTGGTGTTTCGCTCCGAGCCCGTCTGCCTGCTGGAGCAGCAGGTGTCCATCTGCTGCGGCCAGCCGCCCTCAGACGCCCTGCTGGCCACCCTGCGGCTGCTGGCGCAGGCGCTGGCCGGCGCCGTCAGCCAGCTCACCTACTGCTGGGGCCGCGCTGAGCTGACCGTCGCCGAGCCGCCCACGCTGGGCCGGTTCCTGCAGGTGCTGCTGACCCTGTGCCGGCTGCTGTGCGGCTCGGTGGGAGACCTGCTGCTGCCCGCCTGGACGGCGCTGCTCCGACACAGTCAGGCGGGACGCTCTGAGACCGTGCTGGCCGTGGCGCCGGCTCTGTTCGCCTGGCTGCAGCGGCGCGCGCGGCGCCCCGCTGACCCGGCCGCCGAGCCGTGGCGCTACTTGGAGGGAGAGGAGGACGCAGACAGAGCGAGACCCGAGGCGATAGAGACGCTGCGCTCGCTGGCAGCCGCTGCGCCCGCCGCCACGTTCGCGCTGCTCTGTGAGAGCGTGTCGCAGCTGGTGTCTGCCCCTCTGCCGTCGGACGCCGGGCCGCCGCGGCTGCCGCCCGGCTCAGACGCTCTCAAAGACTGGAGTACTGCCGTCTACCTGACAGACCACGTGTCGCCGCGCGCCGCCGAGCTGCCGGAGCAGGCTGAGCGCGGCTCGGCGCTGCTCGGTGTCTGCCTGGGCCGCCGCTCCGCCGACCCGCAGGTGCTCTCTCTGCTAGTGTCGCTGGTCTCCTCACTGACGGCGTTCCTGCCGCGCTGCCCGCACCAGACGCCCGCCGTGCTGGAGCGTCTGTTTGAGGCGGTCACCTTCCCGCCCGAGTCAGAGACGGACCGGGCCGGCCGCGATCTGCGCCGCCACGGCTGTAACGCGCTGCTGGCGCTGGCCGTGCGCCAGCCGGCGGCGCTGGCCGCGCACTGGGCGCTGCTGGCCGGCCGCGTGCGCGAGCTGCTGGCCGAGCCCGGCCGGCTGGGTGCGCAGGAGGGCGTCACACTGACTGAGCTGCTGGTGCTGGTGCACGCCCGGATCGGCGACTACCAGCAGCAGAGTGAGCTGATCGGCGCGCTGCTGGAGCCGCACCTGGCTGCCTGGCAGGCGCTGGCCGAGGTGTGCCGGTCACCGGCCGCGCTGATGACTGCTGTGGGGCTGGACGCGCCGCCGCCGCCTCTGCTGAGCTCTGCCGAGACGCCGGCGGACGTGGAGCGCCAGCAGGCGCGCTCTCAGCTGACGTTACTGGTGAACCTACTGAGCAGCGTGCTGCTGCGCTGCCGCGTGCCTGACGACCCGGACCAGCGGCGAGACGGCGGATTCCTTGACCCGGCCACGGGCGCCGTGCGTAACCCGTGCGCGCCGCACATCCTCCCTCGCCTGCCGCTCATCTTCCAGCTGTTGCGCGCGCTGTCGGCTCTCGACTCTCCCGAGCACGTGGCGCGCCTACACCCGGAGCTGCGCGGCGCTCTGCAGCTGTCGGCGCCTGTGAAACTCGCGCTGCTCTCTGCTCAGCCAGAGAAGGCGCCCGGTGACAGCGGCTCTAACGGACAGCGCTCGCCGCTGGAGCGGATCCAGGGATTCATCAGCTACCTGTACGAGACTTGCCACGGCGTGCTGGTGAACGCGGCCAACACGCTGCCGGCGGAGCTGTTTGCCGTGCCTCGGCTGTCCGACTACCTGGCGGGGAGCGTGCTGCACTGCCTGCCGCACCTCTCCGACCATCGGCTGAGGGTGCAGGTCAGTTGAGGAACCGCGAGGAGGGGGCGCTGTTCTAAAGGATTGAGTGGATTAGTGTTAGAAACTTAAGGTAGAGTTTAGTGCTAGAGTTAGGGTACAGAAGAAAGAGCATCAAATACCTTCTGGAGGTTAGAAAAGTTTTGCTCATTTTTGTGGTCTCCTCGCCACCTGCCATTTTCTTTTAATGTATTCACTGTACGATTTTTACTTTGGTTTTATCTATTGGTGTGTATTTTGGTCCCCAGCCCGCTCCGTCTATGCGAGGACATTTGCATTTGGCCATTGAACAGCGACTAGTTGTATGGGTGTGGCCACAAAAAAACACCAGTCATCTTTTCATGTAACGTGCCAAGTTTGTTCCATCTGATGGCCCTCGAACTGTTTTTGTTTGCCTCTCTGTGACACTGATGCCCTTGACCTTCGTGGGCGTACATATGTTTGTTTGCAATCGTCGAACAATGAAGGCATATTCTGTCGAAGTACCCTGAATAGGCACAAAGTCTGGCTCACCGCTATCAATAGCTGTGACTTTCTGTCATCTGTTGTATACCGCCATCTGTAATAGCTGAGCGATGCACGCTCTCAGCACCCCCTGCCATCGTGCCTGACACTGTGTGTGTCTCTATGTCGTTCAGCTGCGCAGCCTGTGGCGCACGCTGCTGCTGCGCTGTCCGGCCGAGCTGCTGGAGCAGCAGCTGCTGCCGCCGTTGGCCGTGCTGCTGGACCACCTGGTGGAGAGGCTGGATACGCGCTGGGCGGCCGTCCAGGCGGCCGCCGCCGCCGCGCCCGCCGCCGGAGAGGAACAGGAGGAGGAAGATACCGAGGTAAATAATACGAAACGCAGGGAGTTGAGACATTGCAAGCCCATAATTCCGAGAAACGTATGGAACACGAGTAGGACATCTTGCGTCCAGTTTTTCAGCAAGACAAAAGTCCTCACAAATTATGTGAACTTCAATATTCATTTCTCATCTAACGCAGAATACCACATAACTCACTTCGCTCAAATACCGTCCTCCTGTTCCGCTTCTGACGCTCCCCTTCCCCTGCCTCACCCCAGGCTGTGATTGCCGAGCTGCTGCTGCGTCAGGTGACCCGCGAGTCGGTCCAGCTAGCCACCTGTCTTCTGACGGCCGCCGGGACCGGCGCCACCACCATCACCTCCGCTGACGATGATACTATGGAAGAGGACGCCCCCTCGGCACCGGCGGCCCCGGGAAAGGCGGCGGTCTCGGCCGCGGGGCTGGCGGCGCTGCGGTGCCCCCAGCTGGCCCGGCCGCTGCTCACACTGGTGTTTAGGTGAGCGGGATGGGATGGCTTCCAGGTATGGTAACCAGGTATGATGGTCACCGTTCGGTTTTATGGCACGTTTATTGATGACATTTCGTTTATGTATTATTGTGGGGACTCGGGGACCTTGGGACTCGATCCCATGATCCCCGAGTTTCTTAGATGTTTGTGACCGTTTTTACCTTTACTGTTTCGCTGTTTTATTTTTACGGTGTATCAGTTGGCTGTGGCAGTGCAGTGTGGTAACTCCGGTCAGTGCTGCCAAATCCTATTTACGGCATTGGTAAGATTGGTATTTGTTGTTTGACCCGCGTTCTCTGACTGTTCGGCGATTGTGTCGGCAGGACGGTGGGCTGGGGCGACTCTGTAGCCGCCCAGAAGGCCTCCGACCTCTCCCTGCTGCTGGTCAAGGCCATGACGGACGCCGAGCTGGTCGATGACGCCGCCGCCAGGTCAGTCAGGGGTCACTGAGTGTGGTGAAGGTCATGGCAAGGGTCGGTCGGGGTCACTGATTTGCGGGTCACCGTTCGGGCTAGTCAGAGCTCACGAATAGGTCATTCGAGGTCAGGAGCATTGCTGGGGTCGGGCGTTGTTACGTCGGATTATTGAACGGGTCAGTTGAGGTCACTGCTGGTCGCTGGGTCATGACGTCAGGGTTAACGAAGGGTCATGACAGGTACGACTGCGTACCTGTCATGATTGTCACTTGGGGTCCCCTCTTCAGCGCTTCTCCCGTCTACTGGTGTTATGTGGGCTGACAATGCCTAATAAACAATAAACAATAAACAATGTGTCTATGCACGCCCTTTTGTGAACTCATCTCTACAGTTTTTATCGTTCATTGACCCCTACCCCGTGTGTCGCCGTTTCAGTCAGGTGCTGTACTGGCTGCTGCACGGTCTGGAGGTGCAGGGTCACCACACGGCCAACTTTACCAGCCTGGTGACGTCCATCACGGCGGCCTACGTGCGGCTGCGGCCCAACCACACCACTGCAGTCGACACGGTCAGTCACTGTGTCCGCACTTCGGCGGTGTGGTGTGGTTAACGACTGTGTGACACAAGTCATAATTAGCTGTAAAGTTGCTATAAAGCGATAAAGTTGGACGACGAATTACTTTACTTACTTAATTACTAGTTTTAAAGAATGTGCAATGTATATGTGCATAGAGGAAGCGGAATGTCGTTGTGCATTAGTGAATGAAAAGTCTTTTTTTAGCTACCGGCGAATGGTGCAATCGGGCGGGAACGCGGCACTCATAACGGTGGATTGTTTACATGATAGATTCAATACATGCCTGCATTCACCACGCTAACGTCTCGTCCTACGTTCCCAGGTGATGAGTCAGATACCGGAGGTGACCCCGGAGATGGTTCGCACGCTCGAGGAGAGGGTGTTCAGAACGCCCAAAATCGCCGCCAGCGACAAACTGAAGAAAGAAGAGGTGAAACGGGTCATCAAACCGGTACGTCAGAGCTTTGACGACCCTGCTCATACGGCAGTAATTACGCCTCAGAGAGTGAGCCTCATGCCAGTATGACCTGTCTTGCCAACCACTCATCTTACAATACATATTCTTAACTTGATACGCTATTTAGCAAGGATATCAGATATCCTAGCTAAATAGCGTAATAGTACAGGTTCTGTACTATTTCTTACGTAATGGTTGCCAAGGAGTTATATTCACCTTGATTTCCCTTGTTGATTCGGTAGGTACCGAATATTGTTACCACTGCGATCAAACACCTCTGACCACCACTCTGCGTTCTGTCTTCCGTCAGCTGGTGAGTCGGAGTCTCAGTCAGCTTTTCCAGAAGAAGGCCTCCATCAGGAATCTCCTGCCCCTGCCGAACAAGACGAGACCGGAGCGGGCCGCCGTCGACATGGTCTCGCTGGCCGATCTATTCGGCGACTCGTGACACGTGTAAGTGACACGTGGCACACGTGTGACACGTGGCAGATGCGCTTACATATCGTGATGGTGTGATAAACGGGAGGGAAGTGCCACGGGTGGTCACAGGAACTCTGAGAGTCAGTGTGGGTGGCTCACAGTCAAGTCGACCAGTCTCCCGGGCCTTTTGAGCGGCGTCAGGCGCAACAGATACAACGAGTAACGCATACTCAGGACAGGACGGGTGCTGCGGGTATCTATCGATCCGGAACAATCATGTGTTTGGTCCAGAACCGTGTAACAGTCGAATCATGATCTGTATTCCTTGCCAGTCCGCTGACGCTCTTCCCTGCCTCCCTCTTCTCTCGAGTGTTTCAGTGGTTCCTATGACGTGCTGAGCGATGAATTGTGTGGTGGGCAGTATGGCTTTCGTCTTCTGATCTCTCGTCCGCTGTGTGACTCTTTACGGCCGGCCGGGCCTGTTGCACACCTACATAAAGGCTGATGTAGCCCAGTGGGACACTCAAGAGCAACAGCTGATATGGCCCCCAGGGCTGCCCAAGTGCCAGCGTTCATCTCTGTAGCGAGCTGTGAAGTGTGGTCCAATACACGTGCTGTCATGAGACGTGAGATGTTTGTGATGTGTTGGAATGTTGCTTCTAATAAGTGCTTATCAGTACCGTAATTTTTAGGCGAAGATCTGCTAGGTTGGATTGACCTTCGAAACATCATAAATTGTATTTCAAGGCAAGATAAGCGCTTTTCCTGAATTCAAGAATTATTTATTATATACAAGCTGATGATGGTTTAAAAGATCATGGTGTATTCATCGTGAAAGCCCGTCACCGTTGAACAAATAACTTTGCAACCTTTCAACACTGATCTGACTGGTTCGGAGCTCGCGTACTGTGCCGCATAATCCTCACATCTAGCGATCTAGTGGTAAGAAAAGAGCATTCTGCCGTGGGTAGACATCAGATGAGTCTTCTGACTCGACGCCCAAGGGTCCCAATCCTCAGCTCCTGCGTTCCACGGTGACCGCGATATCCGGCGGCTTCAGTACCAGGCTCAGCTGATCTCCATTCGTCTCCCACCGCCCCACATCCACACACTCCAGTCTGAACCGCTGCAGAATCCCGGCCGTGAACAGGAACAGCACCTGTCGCGCGTGCGTCTCTCCGATACAGCGCCGGAGACCCATCCCGAAGGCGGCCATCCTCCCCCTCAGCCGCGGCCCGTCCGGTCCCAGGAACCTCTCCGGTCGAAACTGGTCCGGGTCGCCCCAGAAGGACCGCTCGTGCATCACGCTGCGGAAGTCGAAGATGACCCGACAGTTGGCCGGTACGTGGTGACCACCCAGCCAAGCAGAGCCGAATGTCGTCGAGTGCTGGATCACAGGAAGGACCGGGTTCATCCGCATCGTCTCCTCGATGAAGGCGTCGACGTAGGGTAGCGTCTGCATGTCGTCAATGGATGGGGCGCGATCCCGACCGATCACGTCCTCGACCTCAGCGGCGGCTCGCTCCTGCGCGTCAGGGTGCTGGACCAGCATCATCACCACCCACTCCATCACCGTGCTGGCCGTGTCCATACCGGCGACGAACAGGTCGCGCACCAGAACCCTGAGGTTGTCGTTAGAGAAGGCGTGAGGCGGTACGGAGTCGCGCTGTCTTCGTAAAAACGCTTCAACCAGGTCACTGGGCGGCCCGTGATGTTTAGCGTCGTCCAAAGCAGCCTTGTGGCGTTCGATTTGCGGGTCAAACAGGTGTACCAACTCGAGGATGCTCTGTCGGAGCTCGAGGAAGCCGGAGGCCCGCGGCGCCACGAGTCTCAGCCAGGGGAACAGCTCCAGGTGCAGGTAGGACGGACTGAAGGCGGCCGTGTTCCTGTCGACGAGGTACAGCGCGCGCTGCAGTCGGCCGTCCGCCGGCATCTTCTCCCCGAGTACTAGCTGCAGCAGCGAGTTGGCTGCCGGGGCCGTGAACAGGTAGCGCACGCGGACTCCTCCCCCGCCGCCTGCCGCCGCCGACAGCCGCGCCAGTACCTCTCCCAGCTCGGAGTTGATGTTGTCCGAGCGCCGGCTGCGCCCGAAACCCTGCTCCTGCAGGGCACGGACGGTGAAGCGGCGCATCTGACCCCAGTTGTCGCCGTCCGAGAAGATGAGCCCGAGCCGCCGGTGGAGCGCCGCCTCCCGAAACATGAGTGGCTGGCCCACGCCCGAGAAGGCGCGGCTAGACGTCGCCTCCTGTCAGGGGGCGGGGGGTGGGGGATGTGGTGTTAGAACGGTGCTCTGGTATATTGGAAGCCCAGCAGGCTCTACTGATCAGGTTTGATACACTTCTGAGATTTGATCCCCGTATTGAGCATCCTTATACTAGTATCTATACATGTACATTCTTCGATCCTACTCTCGCCTCGCGTGTAATGATAGGCAGCGGACGAAATTTACAATCCTTTTCGCTTGCGATACATCTCTAATGAGTTGCTGTTCCACACCTCGTTTTCGTTCTTTGCTGACATTTCCTATGCGAGTTTATGACTAAGCTGAGGACCCAGGGGTTATGTTAACAAAACATTTTTGCAAAGCTCCGTTGGTCGGAAACGTTGATTTGCTATCCCGGGTGTAAAGCTCACCTTGACCAAATCATATCCACGAACAACCAGTACCGGCTGGTCCATGAAGAGCTTGAAGAAGATGAGGTTGCCGTACTTGGTGCCCAAGGTCTCGAACTCCTTGTGAAGGAGCTTGTTGATGAGCTTACCCTGGCCATAGTACCCCAGAAATGGAAAGCTGAACGGACCTGCGAAATCAGCCATGGAAACGTTTCAAATGTGGACGACCATTCACCATACCCGCTTGTACCTCATGAATTTATGTTTTTACGGATAGAAGAGTATGTGGCAAGACTGCGTAGGTTTCAAATGACGATCTCTCGTTGGCTCATTGAGCACAGAGGTAAAGGGATGTTAATTTGATGAGCGCAAGCGTTTCGTAACATTTATTGTAACTGCGGAATTAGCAGATCTTACCGGGTGCATAATTTTTCCTGCTCTCCAGAAATATTCTCACTACCACTGCGACACCCAGAACGGCAGCCAGGACCACCAGCAGGTGCAGCATGGCCGGTTTTATACAGCGCCAGCGGGCTGTGTGTTGAGTCCGACCTCGCCAAGTCACCGTCACTAGGGAGCGTGCGTCGAACCGGGATCGGGAACGGCACCGACCACCGACCACCGACGGCACCGGCCTCTGAGCCTCTACTGACTGCAGGTGTTGATCGCTGCAGGACACACCGGGACACCGCCCACACTGAGGTGTCCCCCTCCTGACCCACAGGTCACGGCCAGGTCACAGGTGAACGCCGACGCCGGTAGCGCTCAAAATAGAGCTAAATTGGTGGTCATAGACTGTGATTCGGATGTCGGGAATGTTTTTCGCGGGGTTAAACTAGACGATACCGCAAGACGGAGAACATAATAAGTAGGTAACGGTAGGTATGTATACGCATAAATGATATCAGTGGATTACTCGGTTTCCGACGATTCAGATTCCGTCTTTTATTTCGCTTTGCATTTTATTTTCGTGCCTTCAATTACATCACAGCACCCATACCTATATCTAGATAGGCATGACACTTATGAGTCATGTACACATGAGAGTAGCTTTTTTCGTGCGCCTTATAAAACAAAAGCGAGCTGTAGCACACGAGTATAGCCCTGCCCCCACACTCTGTAACTCACTTAGTTCATTGACCTTATTGCCGTATGGCGTCATTCGCGTAAAAGCCCTCGGCTTTGTCACAATTCCAGCTCCACAACTAGCTTAATCCGTCCCAATTGGTCTAATACGGCCGGCACATGAGGACTGCGCTGACGCAGGGTAATATGCGGTGACGTACCCCTGGGTGCGTCAGGAGATGGAGCAATGTATTAATGCGCTCTCTGAAATAAAGTCGCCACTCGGAAGGAAACGCTTATAAGCATAAAGGTCGCCATTGTCCCATCATCTTGGTTTTCTTCTCGACTGGGAAAGTCGTAGATCAGTGGTTTGAACTTTGAAGAAAAACCAAATTATTACCTGGGATAAAAGTTCGCATAAAACGAGTTATCCACGGTTGGTGGGTCGAGCTATTTATAGTGCATCGAATCACTCTGCATACCTACATCCTCTGCCTACCTAACGATGATCATATCATAGCCCTGTCCCACAATAGAGCAATTCGCAATGAAGTAACGACAATATTATGAAGGTGCAAAGCAAGATTCATGATATTCGCTATAAGCCGAATAGTTATCTGCAAAGCGGCCTTTCCTCCCTAAGAACAAAACAGGTTTGTTGGGTAAAACAGTACAAATAACGAGGCTGCGCCGTAAAACCGCATTCTCGTCCGTTCGACCGGTTCAGCAAGTTCGTATCTAACCCATAATCAAAGATAATCGTTCGGTGCCGTGGCATAATCACCATTGTGCAAACACCCGACCTGAGCATCGTACTGCGGTTCCCCACTGATCTATGACAGACTCCCATTTCAACCCTCATTAGTCAAGAGCCGAATGTGATGTACGCATATACAAGTGAGTCACATAGCAAACGGATGTTTTAACAGCAATTCCGCAAAAGGGCGTCTCTAGAAATATAATTCTGCGAACAGTGTCTGAACTTGTTGAATCATAAAACGGGTTTGTTTGGTCGCAAACGGGAGACGCAAAACCAGTCCCAATTATTTACACAACCGGTGAATTTCAAACAGGCCCCGACCAACAAAATTATGCTACATACGAAAACGGGATGTTCTGCAAAGTAAACAGGTTCCTCTGGCCCCCATTTCTCAGAGATAACATCGATCAACCCGTTACCTCACAGCTACCACAAGGTGTTCGAACACACATCCGAACCCGTTCTCCACTCGCCCACATTCCCGAAAAGAACATCCCCCGAACCCGCAACCGTACCGCAGTCGTATAACCGTACTGATGCAACACCGCGGCGGGCCGCGGTCGGTCGACTTCCCGTGCTATCGGGAGAGCTCTTCCCGCGTGCCGCTTCCGGCCCAGTTGCGTTCACCGTAACTCGATTGGTCACCGTCTTCCGGGTGCTGCCAGTCTACTTCGTCGGAACGTGGAATGGTTCACATCAGGCATGTCAGACGGCGGCCGCGCGTACGCGCACGGAACGCGGATTTTCCTGCACTTGATCGCGCTTATTGGTTTATGCAGCCGCACTTTGCTGAGTCGGTGTGAGTCTGAGTCGCGTCCGACTGCCCCTCGGCTTTGTATTACGGCACGTCCAAGCTGCACGCTGCAATGACGCCGTCACCCCGGTGTCGGCTGCTGTCACGTCACCGGCCGGGCGTCACGTCAGCTCACTTCATGGTGTATTGGGGTAATATGGGGGGACCGGGCGGGCACGTCCGAGGGGAGGGGCCGATGCACGGACGGGTGGGTCTTTGTAGACACGTGTAGATACATGTTGCACGTGTCACACGTGTCGGAAAGGAAAACGTGCCGTTGCAGTGAATCGCGCCGTAAAAGCGGATGGTTTTAGCTGTCTTGATCCTCCCTATCCCCGCCCCCGCCGCCGCCCCCGCCCGAGGCCCTTGTCTACATCCTGACTCAATGCGTCCGGAAACGAGTGTCATTGCTCTGAGAGGGTTCGTCATCGCCGGCTCTGTCCCGGCCTTCGGCCGACCTGCCGGCAGCGGCTCGGTTGGGATGGCCGAAACCCGAGCAGCGCGGCGTGGCGCCCTGACTCCACCCGCCGTTCGGAGAAATGCCAGGGGGCACTGCGTCGTGCTCTGCATTTCGTCACGACCACTGTAAACACAGACCCCGCACCGCCGCGAGCTGAGAGCCTGGAGCGAGCCCCCCCCCTCCCCGACCGGACCCCGTCCCCCCTCTCACTCGGACCAAAAGTCTGCACGCCGGCGCCGGCGGCTCAGTGATCGCTGGCAAGTCGTGACCGCAGTGGAGGCGAGAGCGAGAGGCTCGGATCTGGGACTGAGATAGACAGGCTGATCGAGACGCGAGGTAGATATAGGCGAGAGGCGAGGTAGATTTGGATCTACTCAGAGCGGCAGACAGTCGATATGAGACCGGCGATGGTGCGCTCGACGGTGTTGGTGCTGGTGATTGGTGCCGTCTGTGGTGACCCCCGTACCAGGTACGGGTCCTCCACCTGGCAGCCGTCACAATCCATCAACTACCCGGGGGATGAGTTCGACAGATCCAACAGGCTCGAGGGGGTGAGTACAAGCTCTTATTCATTGACAAAAATATAATACGTATGTTGTATCAGACAACTCAAGTGAGGCTTTGCGCGTGTAAGTGCTTCATCTTTAGGATACTAGACCAAACTATTGAACTACGAAAAGAAGAATTTGTAATTAGGCAATTTACTTTCCAACTTAAGTTTAAGTACCGCCTAGCTTCCGTGTAAGTACCTAGTGTCATCTGTCATCTATCGTTCTGTCATTTATCCTGAAACGAATTCATAATACCTTAAATATCATTAACAATACAGTTAAACGTTTGTTTACACGGTTGTTTAATACGTTGCGCGATTTTCCAGCTTCCGATCTACATGGCTGAGGCGTTGAGCAAAGCCAAAAACATCCGCGACTTGGAGCGCTTGGTCGACCAGCCCAGCCGTCTCCGATACGACGTTCAAAGTAAGTAAAACAATCCAGCGTTTGTTTATGCCATCGGTTTATCCCGTATGGTTCAAACTTCAGAGCTTCAGAGCTTAGGCACAAAGCTGTCTACCCATTTTATTGCGCATATTTTAGTTATCTACATAGCTCATATGAGCCTGCAGACTTCCCTCCCTCAGCACATTTCCGTCAGGCTAGACATAAGATTCCGGCGCCTGCCACTCTGTGACGTCTCCCGATGCGTCTGGACCCGGCAAGTGACGTCAAAACTTGTATAAACATTGGAGAGTGGTGTGCGCCGCCAGATCGGACCGCCATTTCCGAATAACTATCGCTTGTGATATTCCATGCGTGTGTTCAAATGATGACTGATGAGCCACAGCTCGATTGCCTCTTTTCTCATTATATGTAGAACTTACTGCTCGTCTCGATTGTTCACCGTCAATTGTGTGGAGTACATAAGTTGTAAAACATATCTAGCCAGTAACCATCCGTAATCTACATGAACGCAATAGCAACACTGGGACTGATGTTCCCGCAGGTGTTATTGAGCCATTCTCCCTCAAAATATTCAAATTAAAAAACTCGGGGCAATTTTAAGTATTTTTCATGCAAGATTTTACGTTTTCTTTCGATTCGAAGAAAACAACATAATATCGTTAACTTTGGACACTGCAGCAGGGCGATTTGGCCCAGTCCCCCTTTCCAACTAAATCTATTAGTGAACTTAATTAGTGAAAAGCAGCAATAAACGTTTCGTAATATAAAGACGTCCTGTAATATAATGCGTATATAGATCAACTGCGAATGATGTTCAGTCCATTTGCAAGAAACCAGTTGACTGGAACGACAAGCTGTGTCGCTCATCACGCAGGTTAAAACTTAACGTTCAAATGACACAACTTCTGCTGTGACCCCACATTCTGCACAGAACAGACGTGCATAATTGCGCAATAAGCGGTATGCCGGTACAGTCTACCATTCCAGTCAACTGACGTCTGAGAGGCTGACGGATGGAACACCATATGACTCCATTGTCCCCTCTATTGAGTCGGCATCAACATCAATACGTCGAGCTCTGCAGAACGGCTCCAATCTGGGCTATACCAGCGAAATTCCAAGGCTCTTGTTTGTTTACTGGGGAATCTCAACTGAGCTTTGACACGGACATTTGACTAAGAATAATCTTCGTTTCAGCCATGGCAAGAAACGCTGACACTGGTGGATTGGCTACTCGCTTTGGTGGTAAGTACGTAAATGATCATTCGCTTATTAACTTTCAGAGCTACGTTAAGTACTTTGCTATTAAGTATTAAGCTATTTTGGTATTACGCTCAAAGCCACGTTACAAATTCATTTATTGTTCATTATTGTTTACATAATTTATTACAGGTATACATATATGTATAATGTACCCACAGAGTTGGTTGTTGAAAAGGTTGCACAGCACGCTGGAGTCTTAATCCATATTGTATTTCTCTAGCTACGTGAATTAAGTCATTATTTAATGACGAAATGTTGGAGCCGCCAATAACGTTAATGCAAAATGCACGTATGCCCTCATTTTTTTTTGTAAACTCAGAAGCTATAAGATGTCGATATAATTTGACGCATTAAGCATCAGCAAATTATGAGTCATTTATCATTATCTTTCTCGATAAGTTTCGGTGTTAGTGTGTGTCCTTGCGTGATGCTTGGATACAGATAGGTACATACAGTGTGAAGTTCGACTTAACTTAGGACGGTGTTTTCCTGCCTTTTCACCACGGTTTTCAGTATAAATCTAGAAATTTCTAAACACGCAGAACATATCAGTTTTGATACTTAAATAGCTGTGTAGGATTAACAGCTATGGCTGTATCCGTTATCATGTTAATTGTTAACTAACAGTTATCTTTCTTTTTCAGGCGGAAATCTGGACACAAAATCGGGAAGTAAGTATCTCATACCAAGCAGATCAATCGACCCAAACGTGCATGGCACATCTGAGTTGACACTATGTGTATCGATATTCCTGAAGCAAAGAAATGGCAGCACATACTATCTATGTAGGTTAATAAAGTAGCATACACAGTAACGTTTAAATGGCGAAAAAACTTATGTCACGACGTCCCTTATAGTTCCTACTTACTCTATGGCTACGGCCTACAGTTGACTCATATTCAGTAGTCAGTACTAACAACATATATACAGACCATGGGACCCTCCGCCTTCCCCTCGGATACTTTGCCGTTCTCCCTTACCCTGCAAGTGGCATGGCTCACATCCACCCATTTCAGAAAGTAGACAGTCCCCAATGGGCTCGCATTAGGTACTATTGGTCTCAAGATAAGGGTCCAGGCGGCCTGTAGGTTTGATGCGGTGAATACCCTCACCCTCGCCACAGCTGGAGTGGGGGTAGGGGAGGGGGTGCGTGCGGCCCGAGTCTGACAGCGGGGTCGCTCGCCACAGTGTGGTGTCCAGCGGTGCAGTCGGAATCAGGCGGAATTATGCCGGCGGCGGTAACCGGTCGAAGGGCCTGGCTCAGTCGCGTCTCGAGACGATTTACCGAGCAGGGTGTCAGCGATAGATGGGAGGGGGTGTGGTCAGGGCGCTGTTTGATCACCAAATCAGCATGCTGTCAGTTTGCTGGCGTTTCTCATCTTCTCATTGGTCATTGATGAACCACACGTGGTGTGTGCGATTGACCAATGAGAGACTAAGAGACGCCTGTAACTGGCTTCCATATATTGGAAAACCGACAGCAAGCGGAAAAAAAAACGACAGTGCATGGGGCGCACTAGCTTTAAAGCTCACTCCGCAAAAGCATAGCTTTCCATGGTTGAGGTTGACGGGTGTTACCTACCCCAGAATTCTTGCGCTTGCTCTCAACTCTCAACAATAGTACTACTGACTTGATTCAAGCCGATTCTCTGGTGACACCAACGACCAATTACATTTTCAATTCTCGTCGAGTCACTGACCTTTGACGTCATAAAAGACTTCACTCGGTCCTAAAATATTGCGGCTTGGCAACTCCGTCATTGCTAGGTCCACTTCTGCAGATAAATAAAATTCACATGATTTCATATTCTTCCGAGACCTTGCAACTTTTCTGTTTCGTAATTTTCTATAAAGTTCACGTAAATCTAGGTCAATGACGTGACCTCACCATCGTAATTCAACAAGGAACAAGGGACATTAAAATTTATTTTGATGACAAAAAATGATTTAAGACTATCGTTTGCACATGGAGTCTTGCTCGTATCGCTTCACTCCGTTCAAGATAGATGCTCAACTTTTGCGTTTTGAGCCATGTGCAACGTCATAAACGACATTACATAGATATTGGAGCTTTTTTTGTCATTAACTACTGTTCCAACTGAAATACAGGGAACGGTATTTACTGAAATACATATATTAAACCTCAAGTAGTTAATTAGAACAAATCTTTTAAACGTCTCGCCTAACGTCTCGACGTTCAAAAGATTTTTTCCACCTACGAGCGGTTTAATAATTTTATCCCGTACCGCCGATATCTTTCGGATGCTTAATGGTAAAGAATTCATTTTATATAAAAATACGACATTTCAGACTAGACGAAATGTCTACTAGACGTTTACAGGGGCGGATCCAGAAAATCTCCAAGGGAGGGGCCATTAGAAACCAGGAGGCCCCCATAATCCCACCTGTTGGAGGCCCCATCTTCCCACTTGTTGGCCCCCCCAAAAAAACTGCGTCTATTGAGCTTATCTAGCTGTTCAGGCAACATCTCAACATGAATAGCCACTTTATTTTCAGGAGGCCCCCTTTTCAGCTTTTTAACTTTTTATTTTATTTTTGAAAAAAATCGGCCAAGGGGGGGCCATGGCCCCCATGGCCCCCCCCGCGCCTGGACGTTTAACAGTTTCTTAATCTCTAGACGTTTAACAAATCAGTTACACGACATCTGATAATTTTCTCTCACGTAAAGCAATTGTAAACGCTGTCTACGGTGCGGGATAACCGCATTTAAACATCCACGCGCTATCCTCTAAATTACAGGGTGATCAATAAGGGATGACATAAAGTCAGTCCTGCCAGAGGCATAAGACATAATGCAAAAGCAGCTCACTCCAGCAAAAGCTGGAATGATAAATCTTAGACATTTTACATCGCACAAACAGAAATCAGTTGTGTCGCTCGAAGAAAACTTGCTTCTCCGTGCGGCAGACCTCGGCCAAGACCTTCGCTCCGTGCACATCCTTGTATGGAATCAACTTTTGTGGATTCTTCGGCGAAGGAGCCTGTATTCTTCTTGCGGGTGCTTGCTGTAGCGCGAGCCACTTTTCGTCACTCAATATCACCCTTTCGAACCATTCTTCCGATTCACTGAGCCGTGAGCCAAAAGGTGCACGCTTCCAGCCTCGACACCATGCTGTCAGGGTAGATGACGGTCATTAGGATCGGGCGATAATGTTTCCAGTTTAGTTTCTTCTTGTGGATGATTGTCCATCTTAGAGATGTCAAATCGAATACCAACTTTTTGGCATACCGATACCAAACCGATACCAACTTGGTATTGGCGTTTCGAACACATTTGGTATTTTGTTGGTAGGTATTGTGAGTCCTCGCTAATGTAAAAGAGACTGTGACTTTGGTAAAAAGTTGGCATTTCCCTGATATTCCGAAGTCGGTTCGGTTTTGATATTTTCCCACGGTTCCTGTTGGTATTTGGTTTGGTATCGGTATCACGACTTTCTGTAATTGACATCACTAGTCCATATATTAAAAATACATTCCCAGGGTTTCTTAATCCATCGCGAGCGTGAATACTGGACAGATTATTAAAGAATTGCCAGACTCTCATCTCCTTCGAGCAACTGAACAAGATCCCAGCACCCCTGGTCACTCTACAGTCTGGATTTTTCCTGCTTGGACTTCACCGTTTAACCTCAAGCAACTCAATTTGCGGAGCGAACTCAAGAGTCCAAGACCCTTGATGAACTGAACGCTGCCGTGTGTCGTCGAAGGCCTCGTCTGCACGATGGCCGGCGATCATTTGGGCCTCCAGCGGGGGCTTACTATTCGCTAATGAACACCCTGCACCTGTGCACGTGACCTGACCTCAGAGGTCACATGTTGCTCTGACACTTTTAACTTGATTGTGAATCGCTGGGTGTTGTTTTTTGTTTGCAAGGCTTTTAGCTTAAGTATGGGTGAAACGGCGGCGGGGGTCAAGCACCCCCCCCACTCCAGACCCCTCCCGGTATTCAGAAGGCCGATAGGTCCAACGAGGAATAACGGATACAACGACAAAGAGACACGTGCACTCTTGAAATATGTTTGTTCCGTGTGGATTTGATTTTTGAGAACGTTTCCTTGTCTTGTCTATAAGCTGAAATCGCCAATCAGCCTTATGCATTACCTAGCTGCATCGCTTCGAGTCCCATCGGTGGGAATGGCTTCTATACTCTACACTATTAGTGCTTTCTTGGAATGATATCACGTTCGATAGAAGTATAAAGCGAACACATAGCGAACGGGGCGAGAGTAACACTTAACATATTGTTTACTGGTTAACCCTACCGAAGCTTTAACAATGCAGTTATTGAAATGAACTGTTCAACAGTTGTTCAGCGCAATAAATGAAATGATATGAAACAACTTAGGAAATTAAAAGTTATGAAGGTTGAAATATGCAACCGTTAAGATAATGATATAAATAGTGATTAGTGACGTTGTCGGCGGTTTGCCGATCATGACAACATTGATTGCTACGTCCTAAACAAACTGCCACGTCTTGCAGTCGAACGTGAAACTGCAATGAACGATGTGTGAGCTACATGGTCCGGCATAAGTTTTATCCTCTAAAAAAATGTTCTCTCTAAGTTGCTACATAGGGGACAGCCATTCTCTTTAGCGCTCAGTTTATTTCCCACGAACAGGGATTTACATACGAACGCAAATTTGCATGCTGGTAACTAGGTTGTGCAGTAAATACGGCTGGATTTAATATCATGCCCGTTTGAGCTGTAACGACAAGGCGCCGAGGCTGGCCGCCGGCTTCTGTTTGTCCAGGTCCTGCTGGACGATAGCCTGCAGTTCGTCGATCAGGATGAGGTCCGAATGGCAGCCGGCTAGCATCTCTTTCCTTCAGAAGTCTGACACGTTCAATTCGCACCACCGCTAGCCCTTGGCAGAGCGATGAGCTGGCGCGCCGTCCTGATTGAAAATGCATGTCAACATGTCATTGACCATGCGTTGGCTTAGTATTGGGCCGAAGGTAGGTAATGAGCCTCGGAGAGCTCTTCCAATAGCGTCTCACGGTCCTGTTTGGAGATGTGATAGCGCTTCAGCGCGAGCCGCTTGGCCAATTTTGTCGATAACTACTGGCCCCTCTTCCCGGCCGCCTTTTTCAATGCGATTTATGTAACGTTTGAAATGGTAGGCGCACGCTGGCAAACTGGAACGATCAGCAACACTGCCAGCAACCGTATGCTTATCCCACCAACACCGGGCTGTGCAGGCAGTTCGTCCATAATTAAGACTTGCAAACAAAAACAACAGGCAGATGTCCCAACCAATCAGCTATGACACGCTGTGTCATTTCGGCCTGGAGCATGCCGACTGTCTGGTTCAGCTCCCTTGATAAATGCTCCCTTGGATGCTCCCTTTATGTAGCGATGCAGCCGTTCAGGTGGACAATATCTGTGAAGCTGGCCGTAGCTCGGTGATCCGTGACCCGAGGTCCGTTCGTCACCTCATGTTCTGCGGCCAGGACCGTGCAATGCAGGAGTGCAGCCGGGGAGGGGGGTCGGATGGACCCCCCCCCATGGTTTTTCGCGAATAATTCGCGTAAAAAGCGGCCGATCGCGACGAAACTTTCAGTACCCTCGCATTGATCAATTCTACACCTACCCTGAAAATTTCATGACCCTGACCCCAATGACCTTTGACCTGTGACCTCTTTCCCGAGACCATGTTTGGCCGGAATCGCGATTCCGCGTATGTCGGCTCGCATTAGCCGCGCGTTTGCAAGCTTTTCGTAGTTTCAAACGCTCAAACATGTGATTTGATGTTGCTCCCATACATTAGGGTGGGTGTTAAGGTCACCTGGAGGTCAGGTCAGGTCATTGATCTTTGGTGACCTCGGTTCACTTTTCGAGTTTTACATGTTTCTAGGCTAGTTTTTGGAGCTGAATTCGAGTTTAGCAACCATTTGAACATTAACGAAGTAGTTTTGGTGACTTCGTAACATGTTACGAAGCTGTCAGAGGCGGTTGACACGTACTACGAATACCCGTCACGACGCCTACTGGCTGACCTGACCTGACCTGACACGACCTGGTCTAAATGCTTAGACATCATCTGTGATCAAAACTAACACGATATTCATGATCAGAACCCCGAAAAATCCCTTAGCAGCCACACTTTACGACTTTCTAACAGGTCCCGATTTTCCCGACTTTGTGTCATTGACCTGACCTGGAAGGTCAACCAATGACCTAGCTCTAGGACCTTAAAATTGGGTATCATCGGCTTCCTCTCGTCACGGGCAACACGCTCGTTTTTTTTCCGCGAAGCTCTAGCTCGATCAGGGGCCAAACGGCAAGGAGTGTCCAACCGACCCCCCCCCCTTACACATTAGAAGCTGGCAAACGCCGCACACATGCGAGGGTAAAAATGGCGAGCGGCCCTCCCGCCGGAATGGTGAGCGTCCTTCTCTGTCAAACGCGGCGCTAGTTTCCGCCTAAGCTCCGCTGGCCCGCCCAACTGCTATGTCATGCGGCACAGTCTACAAGTACAGGTGACCGGTCGCGAGATCGGAGCTCCGTAGCACCGAGCGAGTGTGGCGGAGGTGGGGGGATTCACCGCATCAAACCTACAGGTCGCCTGGACCCTTATCTTGAGACCAATAGTACGTCTCTTCCACCGGCTACAGCTAAACACTTCATATACAGCCCATTCATTCCCTTCCATTTATCTTGTGACATGCTCTGTCCTAAGAGAGCCGCATGCCGTTCCCGTTCCCTCCAAACCCCGTAACCCCCTCCGTCTGCTACAAACCCCCGTAACTCCCTCCGTTCCGTACAGACCCCAGTAACCCCATCTGCGTTCCCCCACAGACCGTAACGGCCAAATGGCGGTGGCGGCCGTCTGCAAGCCGGAGCTCACCACTGTCCCTATCGCCGAGGAGAACAAGAAGAGCAACACCATCTACTGGCCGTCGTGCACGCGCGTCGAGCGCTGCGGCGGCTGCTGCTCGCACGAGCTGCTCTCCTGCAAGCCCACCGCCACCAAGACCATCCACGTGCAGGTGAGGTGGCGCCAGAGAACGGGGTGACCTTATGTGTTTTGATGCATTGTTTTCGCATTTGATGGAATTGGTTCATGATTAAGACTAAAACGTTTGTATTGGCTGCAAGTCAAAAAATGATGAATGCATCGATGCATTTTTAGCAATGCCTGCATCCTCGACATGGCAGCGAAACTTCATGAATATTTATTGAATAATCATGTGGTTCCCCTTAAAGTCAATTTACCTTGTCAGAAGTACCTTTATACAATCCTTGAGATTCAGTTCCATATTCTAGCCACGTGCCATTGAAATGTTCAGCACAATATGAGATGCTGCAGGCGTAGGAGGCATAAATTAGTGGAAAACAACGTTTACTGACACCTGTAGGCACTCAAACATTACCGATTTAGGTTAGGTGACTACATTTAAGAGAGGATTTTACGGCAGATCTAAATGCCCATTGAGAGAAACTGCCGAAAGGCGCATCAAAACCAAAACCATCAGGTCGACTGACTTGTTTTACATTGTTGATCAAGCAGATTGCAATAAAGTATGGCCACTCAATGCATTTACATGCGTTCATTTTGTTTTTCCTGCCCAGCAAATTAAATAGAAGTTGAAGCGCTCGATCGCAATCACGCCATCTCGCAGCGAAAGCCTTCTCACAAATGCGCTGCAATTTGAAAACATTGCGTAATGCTCTGTGGAAGCAAATTGGGCACATTCCAGTACAGACGCTAGGAGAAAATAGAGGAAAACATTGCACTTGTTCTGTCAGGGTTAGTACATCGGAAGCGGCTCTTCACTTGGAGGCTGCACCATAATTGACGGTTTATGGCCAATATATGGCCTTGGTTTTATTAAGCGATAATTTTTGCGTTACAAATTTAACCCTCGCATGTGTGCGGCGTTTGCCAGCTTCTAATGTGTAGGGGGGGGGGGGGGGTCGGTTGGACCCCCCCCCCTTGCCGTTTGGCCCCTGATCGAGCTAGAGCTTCGCGGAAAAAACGAGCGTGTTGCCCGTGACGAGAGGAAGCCGATGATACCCAATTTTAAGGTCCTAGGTCATTGGGTGACCTTCCAGGTCAGGTCAATGACCCAAAGTCGGGAAAATCGGGACCTGTTAGAAAGTCGTAAAGTGTGGCTGCTAAGGGGTTTTTCGGGGTGCTGATCACGAATATCGTGTTAGTTTTGACCACAGATGATGTCTTTAAGCATTTAGACCAGGTCGGGTCAGGTCAGGTCAGGTCAACCAGTAGGCATCGTGACGGGTATTCGTAGTACGTGTCAACCGCCTCTGACAGCTTCGTAACATGTTACGAAGGCACCAAAACTACTTCGTAAATGTTCAAATGGTTGCTAAATTCGAATTCAGCTCCAAAAACTAGCCTAGAAACATGTACAGCTCGAAAAAGTGAACCGAGGTCACCCGAGGTCACCAAAGGTCAATGACCTGACCTGACCTTCAGGTGACCTTGACACCCACCTTAATGCATGGAAGCAACATCAAATCACATGTTTGAACGTTTGAAACCACGAAAGGCTTGCAAACGCGCGGCTAATGCGAGCCGACATACGCAGAATCGCGATTCCGGCCAAACATGGTCTCGGAAAAGAGGTCACAGGTCAAAGGTCATTTGGTTCAGGGTCATGAAATTTTCAGGGTAGGTGTAAAATTGATCAATGTGAGGGTACTGAAAGTTTCGTCGCGATCGGCCGCTTTTTACGCGAGTTATTCGCGAAAAACCATGGGGGGGGTCCATCCGACCCCCCCCCCCCCTACACATGCGAGGGTTAACATCTTCCATGAAAGACTGTTTGCTGAAATGCGACCTGCTTTAGTTCTAGGAATGCCGGGATGTGGCCTAAACCCGTAATGCTTACTCATTTTATTGAACGAGAGGCAGGGCAGACCTGACAGTAGGCTTGCAAAAGTTGACAATTTTCGGACCCGTCAGATTTCATAAGAAGATACTTCTTATCCATCTTGAGACTTGAATCATGCCTGCATTATTCAGCCCCAAAAGAATTTGCAGATTGCCGGTGGAGATGAGCAATGCACCCGCTCGCTCAGACGTAGTCGAGCGGGGCCGTTGAATCAGGCGATTTTGTGCAGGGCCCTGCCCGTCCAGTCCCGTGTGAGAACGTTTCCTGTTCTCACGCTGCAGTCATGGCGGTGGGAGAGAGCTGCAGCGGGGCCAGAGTCCCGCCTGGGAGTGGACGCGGATTAGGCCCGGCTGCTCTCAGGGACGGCGTGACCCGGGGATTTCACTGATTGGTCGGTCTGATGCAGTCCAGACCTATAACCCGGGACACCCGGCTCCATTGTTTGGATCAAACCGCTCAACCGCAGCAAGCTGCAAATCTGGTCCCGTTTTTTTAGCAGCAGTTTTGGAAAATTTCGCTATGAGGCCCGTGGAGAAGTATCTCTCGTCTGGTATTGGTCTCAGATCGACTGTCAACTTCTGCAAGGGTGCAGCCAATGACCGTGTCAAATAACACAACCGCTCAGAATCAGACCGATCTGACCTCTTGACCCATCCTAATTCTGATCGATGTGATCTGAGCTATCCCAATAAGACAAACTAATCCAACCACAAAACCACACTATCTTCGAGGCCAGCCGCACTGAGACCGTTTCACGGCCTAGCCGAACCGCGCGCTCCGCGACTGACCCGAGACCGCTCGGCACTACTGACCGGACGGCTCGGCACTACTGACCGAGACCCTTCGGCACTACTGACCGAGCTCCACGTATGCCTTTCAGGTGGTGAGCATGGGGTACCAGGACGGCTCCAGCCGAATGGGTTACACGGACACCATCATGGTACCCCTGGAGATCCACACGGCCTGCGAGTGCGGCTGCAAGCTGACCGCCAACGTAAGTCGGCGCGCATAACCGGTTCACCAGGAGCGTCTGCGACCAGACCGCAGTGTATGATTAAGTGTCGATTTTTAAATAGTTTGTTCCCACGTTGTGAGAGAATGAGTGGAACGTCTCAGGGTTGTAGCAGATGACAGTACTACAGTGCAGCGTGACACATCCATGTGGTATGCGCTGATTCCTTTGGTGGTTGTGAAATGAAGTTAACTCCCACGAATCCCTATTATTTAATTAGGAAGAAAGTTTTCGAACCAAGGTGTTTGACAATCTTTCTAGATATTTTGTAAAAAATATCATAAATAAACTTCGCTTGTAGTAACATACAGTCCCAAATGTCGCAGTGCGACTCTGAACCCCTCCCCCTTTCCCACAGGACTGCAACCAGTTCCAGGAGTACGTCGAGAGCGAGTGTCGCTGCAAGTGCGTCAACAAGGACGACTACGTCAAGTGCTCGCAGAACAGCCAGAAACTCTGGGAGCCCAGCACATGCCAGTGCAAGTGCAAGCAGCAGCGAGAGTGCAGCACCGGGCACTACTTCGATCTCAACACCTGCTCGTAAGTCCAGCGGCGAGGCGATTATCTGTGTCGGATTTATCATAAACCAGTTTCACAATCATAACATTTTTTCAAACAAGTTTGTCGGCCTTCGTATGCTCAAAAATTAAAATTAATACTTGGCTAGATGTCGTCTTTGGTTGGATCCAGTATTTGTTTTAGCCATGGTCAGCACCCACGGATATGCAGAGGCCAAAGTAATGATAATCTGCTGGCCAATAGCAGACAACTACAAGGCTCAACCTGATTCAAAAGCAGCAGCCACTGTCCCTGGCTAGCACCCAGGGGTCAGAAGATCTGATCGAGCCCCTGCAGGGCACGCATCAGTCCTTTGGAGAGGCGACTCTTGCCGTCACGGCTTAAGTGTTGGTTAGGATCCTATAGAGATCTGCTGAAGTGCACTTGGCAATGGCATTACCGATCACCGAAGTTCATTCTACATCTCGACTCTGAAAGCAATATTTGTTCTTTTCTTACCAAATAATCGAATCCAGGCAAAGGACACACTGATTTTAAACTCACTACATTTTGCCATCTGGTTCAGTCAAATCACTGTACCTACAGTACTGCACATCGTCAAAGTTTTTGCGGAATGAAGTGACACACGACCCTACAGCTCAACCAAGGTCACAGATCATAGTTTATAGCGGATTTTTACTTTAGGGCTCATGATCACCGGTTGCTGACATACATTATCATCACTCAGGATCATTATCCTTCGCATTTCACTGGTATATCCCTTGTTTCCGTTGGACCTAGGTGTGGAACATTCCAAATCTCAGCGTGACATTTGAGGAGTAACTCGCCGGAAAGCACGACTAAGCGCCATGTCATGCACTGTGCACATTGCACAGAGTTGCCGACTGTGGGATTAGTGACTCTTTGCTGCTATGGGATTAGCCATGAGCGCCGGCGTTTGACTCGGTCCACCCCTGTGGCCGCCAGATGCACCGCACTGCCCTCGCGAGAAGCCCGACCCTTCGACCAGGGCACCCGTTTCTTCTCGTCCTTCCATAACTTCTACAGCAGCGACCGCACGCCCATTAGCGATGTCCAGGAGGCCAGACACGCCAGGCCGACAGGTAACCCACAAGAACACGCGGGACTAAATTGCATGGAGGGTTTTTTTTTCATACGCATCCCAAACCGGTCTGATATCACATGCACTAACCTTTGGGAATTCAATTAACATATGACATTTCAGAAACAAAATCTAACCGAGCATGCATTATCACAGCGATAGTCGATGACACCGAACTACTAAATATCATAGCAGAAAGATTAACAGTAGCTGCCTACCAAATACCACCATCGTAAAACTCATGCATGATATGATGGTTCGAATATGCACTCACATGTGACGACAAAGCATAAATAACCTAAAATACCTCAACTAACCCCAAACATACGTAGGTAGTTCGAAAACGGTTGCGCAAAGTTCTTCCCAAATGAATGTTGTCCGCATGCCTTCTTACTAATCCTGAACTGAACTTACTGACGCATGAATAATTCTTGCATCGTATCATATCGTATTTGTAGTGCAACGTTTGATTTTTCGGCTACTAGTCGTTTATTGTTTTCGTTTCGAATTTTCGACCTTCGCATCGAGGCCGTTGTCAAGAAACATCATTGTCATGTTTCTTGACAACGGCCTCGATGGTCGAAAATTCGAGCCTCGATGGTCGAAAATTCGGAACGAAAACAAACGACGTAGCCGAAAAAACGTATACGTTGAACTACAATGTCTAGTCGTAAAGGCTTCAAATCAGATATCGTATTTGCATCTTCTACTATTGGCTCATCAGATATCTATCGTGGCGATCTTTTCCCAAAAGCATGATTCTAGACATTCTAATAGCTTGAAAAGTTATGGCTAACATACAGACATGCAAACAAGGGAGAAATGTGTATTTAGGAGTCTCAAAATATCAGCACAAATGTCATATCCAGCCGCATGGGCATGGGTGACCTCACTGGTCATCAGACTGGCTATAGATTAATGTCAAACGTTCTGTTTAAATTCCCAAGACCCATCAGCGTCTGCCTCCCGGTGAGCCCATCTGACGAGCGTTGTCCCTTTCAGTTGCCCAAACCTCTCGGCCGACCGTGCGCGTGCGCGGGCCCCAGCGCAGCAGCCGGTACGACCAGCGGGCGCGAAGAGGGCAACAGCTCGGCTGAGCCGGCCCGCGCAGACCTACCCCAGACGGCGCCACGGCTGGGGCGACTTTGTCGAGACCGTCTACGCCGAGGAGCTGCCGCTGCGGCGCTTCTTTGACGCGGTGTACCCGGAGGAACGGGAGGACGACGGAGAGGAACGGGAGGACGAGGAGGAGGACAGGGACGAGTGGGACGACGACGACGACAGGCTGGATTGGCAGGGACGCTCCGGGAGGCGGTATTGAACTTCAGTGATACTTGAAACGATATGTGGCGTGTGGCCTGATGTCATGTGACTATGGTGTCTGTCAATTGTAAGGTAGCCTGCGGTCACGTGACTTTGACGCCGGGTGATTGTGATGCTGCTGAAAGTACCTTGTGTAGCGCCAGGTGGCAGAGTGTCTGCTTATTTGCCAAGCCTGACGATATAGAGTGTCTGGAACACCGTCGAGGACATGCCGTGTGCGTCAAGTGTCGCCAGCTAGTGGCGGACGTTGAACTGCCGTCGGGGTCGAGATAGTTGACCCAGAGGAGACGCAGTTGATCTGTGTGTACCGTGTACAAGGACGGTTAGTCGTTCATAGAGGGTCCTTAGACACTGGATTCTCTAGCAAGCAGTGCGCCCGGCGAAGTGCCAGGCGCACTCGGCGGGAACCACCTGGGTTCCACTGAATCCACCAGGGTGGCTAGATGGTAGGCTTTTCGTGTGATGAAAAAAAAAACAGACCGAATGGGTCCCTCACAAGCGTTCGTAATATTGGTCCGCTGCAAGAGGATGAAGCAATTCCCGAAAGCTAATAAATAAACAGTTATCAGTTAATGAAACAGATCTTAGCAAATATGATCATTTCCCGTTTATTCTCGGCAAAGATCCGGATACGGAGCCTTTGCGATTTAGCTTTGTTGTATGCATGTACTCGTAATGCTTATGTGATGTTGAAAGTTTCTGAAAACGAGGGTTTGCATGATAGTTTATTTGGTAAAGATGTGATGTAAATATATGTACAGACGACTTTGACAGCTTACAAAAAAAAAAAACAGGCAATAGTCCAAAAACTGTAGCCCGCACAAATCATTCTACTCAACTCCGTCATGCTTTCCATTATTTGGCATAATTAATGACGATTATTACGAGAAATTGCAGCAATTCGAAGCACTTTGTCTCTGCCTTTTCTGTGCCTGTGACCGCGCCATCAAGATCTCGCATAGACAAAAGGGGTCAAAATGGATCGTGTATTGACACGTATTTCAGATGGCCCAGCACTTTCTCATGACAGGATGAAAATCAGTCATCAAGGCCAAAGAGTGGTAACAAAAGATAAGCAGAACCTTAACAATTACATTCATCTTTGACATCAAATATGAAAAACTCGAGCACACTTTGCAGCTCGGTGTCATGACCTGTTACTCGATTCGAAAACAACGCAAACATGTTGACATACAAATACAATCCTTGAGTGAAAGAAACATCGTCTCGAGACACACCTTTACACACCAAAAAAAAAAAAAAAAAACGGCTCCCAAACTTATGCACTGAAAACAGCTGTTTAGTGCAAAAAAAATGTGTGCATATAAGAGGAAAAATTACACAAGTCAACTAATCAAAACGGCACGTATGAACACTATAATGTAAAGTCCAGCCTTTGGCAATGTCGTCGCAGCGACATCTATGAAGCTCACCGCATCTAAATCGACTAACAGTCTCGGTATGAGAGAATGCTCGAACAACACATACCGAAACTAAATTGAACAAACAACAGGACCAGAAGAAAGGCTTGTAATTAGTCACCTCTTGACGAAAATAGCCACACCCTGTATCCATGAAGGCTAAATCCACAAACTCGTCAGTAAGACTTTTCGACACATGTGGGGGGTCAGTAAGACTTTTCGACACATGTAGGGGGCATTGATGAAAGTTTCCACCAATGTCACACGCTGTGTATTTGCCGTTGATTCCCAGAAAAAGCACTCGAATGGGCCGATTGGATCTCATGTGCCGAGCTCAGGAGCTCCCGGATGGTTTTGATCTCCTGGGCCATGAGTACGGGACTCCGAGACCCACCTGCGGACAGAAAAAGGTGGTTACGTCAGAGAAACACTTCGTGCACAAAAGACAGAGTGACAGAACGAAAAAACTGGGCAGTGATCCTGACCGGACGTAACGAGAACATTTACAGAAACAAAGTCCAGCGGAACCACACGCATTTATAGATGAGCACGTAAAACACAATTTGGGACCATGCTGTGGTGACTCATTATAATTCACAATTACGTTTAGCGATATCTATGAAGCTCAATTATGAAAATTCATTATGTCGATCACACCCTACACCGTATTCCGGTAAAAATGAATGACCGTCTTATCGGCCGCCGCCGATAAGACCCGTTGAGGGCTCCAGCCGCGACCACGGCGGCACTGAGCCGGGGGACGGACGCGCGCAAACAGGACGGGCGGGCAATAGCATGGGGAGCTCAGTCGGGGAGCGGCCGCGACCGCGAGAGGAGAGGAGATCACACCCTACACCGTATTCCGGTAAAAATGAATAATCAAAGTCACAACAAAACAGCCTAGTAACCGTGTCGCTCAGTATCACACCTACCTTGAAAGCCTCCCCTGCGCTGGACGTTGCGCTGGTCTCCAGCGCAGCAGGCCGTGGCGGGATTAGTGAGACCGAGTGGTGTCACTCCCCCTCGTCTGGTGACCTGACTGGACGGCTGGTGGAGTGTCAGCTACCCGCGGACATGGCCTGCTTGCACGGACAGTCTGGTGGTAATGACAGACGAGCGAAGAGTGGGAGGATGGCTACGTGGGCAATTACAAGGCACGGAACTGTGTGCGACTTCTGACAGAATGTGCCGTAGGAGTGCGAGCGTCCAATAAACCTTTCTGTTGCCAGCTGTCTGCTGGGTGGCTGCTACCGTCAGTGTTCGGTGGTACGATGGTTATTATGTGTTGACTGTTGAGGGGGTACTACAGTTCGGATGCAGAGCCAACAGTGTGCGTGACCCCGTCCGGGTCGGGGGAGCAATGATTGTGGGCTGCGCGCCGGTGAGGCGACCCGACACAGGTCGTGAGGGAAGACCGGCGAAAGAGGTGAACCAGTCCGCCAGGTCGCTTCCACGAGGGATGATTTAGCAAATGACCTTTCATCACGAGGTCATGCAATCGGCCGAGCGATGGCACATACCAAGCAAGGCGTAGTGACACCAACGCTCTTGCCTCCTGCTGTATCAGCTGAGCGCTGACATTTTTTCACACCCCAAAATCATATCGTTTCATACGTAAACTTCTCATATAGCGATCAATCTGCTGGGACGTCTAAACCAAGAAAGCAGCTGGGTCACAGCCCGCCGAACAGCTGCCCCTATTGAGCGGCTGACGCCGCAGAGATCAAAGGTCCGCCGACAGGAGTACAAATACGGCCGTTCGGTGCCGGGGCAGCCGCCGCCGACAGACCCGGCGCGCCTCGGAAACACCTGTATCCGATGCCGAGCCAGTCCCAGACCCTCTGGCACTAGACATCCTGCCTGAAAGGTTCGAGCGGACACCGGAGAGAAGAGCCGATGCCGAGGGAGGGGGACGTCGCGTCTGGTGCAGCCAAGGACCGACCCCAGCGGATATCGACTGTGAAAACGTCACGTCCGGCAAGGTAACAGCTAAGAGGAGACACACCGGGGGACGACAGGCGCGTTTCCGCCCCGGATACACCTGCTAGATGCCGATTTGGTCACAAGAACCGACCTCCGCTCCGGTACCGGTAATTTGTATCACGAAAGAATAAAACCGGGCCACAGAGGAGGAGAGGGATAAAACACCCGGGGAGCCTCTGCCAGACTGGACCAGAGTGCCCTCTCTTCTCTGTCTGCCAGTGCAACCACCATCAAGAGCCAGCAAGAATCTCCATCTCCGACCAGATAATCTCAAGTGAGTTGTCAGAGCTGACAGCTGCCAGTGCCCGTCTAACTCAGCTCTGAAAGCTGCTCGTCTAACTCCCCACCATGCCCACCACGGACACATTCTCTCCCCTCTGCTATTTCTAACGGCCGTCTACCCTCAAACCTCGCTCTGCCGTCCCATAGCGTCAGTCCTGCCACCATTAGAGGGTAGGGAAAGCGCGGCCAGTAGCGGATAGGGACAGCTGTTGCGTAGGGTGAGGGTAATGGTTCGACGGCGTTCGTATTTCACGCCGTCGCGCCAGAGTGCGGCAATGGCCCATTTCGCTTGTACCGGCGCTGGTGGGACTATGTCAGACCATTTGCGCTCATTGGTGCCGCCGTGGCAGCGGAGTGGGTATTGGGATAGAATAATGGGAGGGTCAGGAATGACTAGGGACAGCTGAGAACAGAGGGTCAGAGTAATGGTTTTACTGCGTCCGTATCCCGCCTCGCTAGCGAGTGGCGCGGGCTCAGTTTACAATTTCGTATAGGAGCGGGGACCATGTGTGGGTTATTTGCACTTCTTGTACGCGATCGCGGTGGATGATGGGGCGTGGGAGGAGAACCGGGTCAAGTGACAGGGCTGACCGGGGGACAGGGCCCCCGGTCCCTGTCCGTCGGGCCAGCGCCGGCAGCGAACGAACCCTCTTTGACCATGTGTCACTCGATGCGGCGCGGTGCTGTCACTAAATTAAGCTAGCGTTAAGGTTATCGTAGGCTCTGCACAGTAACATGAAGGATGTTACTGCGACACACAATATTTGACATAGACCAAATTACAAATAACAAACGCATTTATTTAATAAATATTTTCCTTGAGAAATACGCTATTGTTATCGCTTAGATTCCAGTTATCTTCACCATTAGGGCGCCATTTTCCTTCCCGGACCAGGCTTGGGTCGCGTTTGCTGTTGGTGTTAAATTTATGAATTCTTCTGGATATTTTACCGATTTTGCCGCGTACGACGTCTTAAAGCGAGGTCGTTTGTTTTTGCATCAGTGTTTTGTACTCGAGATGGCTTAGGCAGCCGTCCGGTGGTGCGAGGACCCACCAAAGTGGGATGTCCTTCCTATAAAAAGTATTGATGCTGTCGAAGATGCGTCAGTGTCGGTCGGAGACACGGCTACGGCCAAGTATGGGAGAGGCTGGTTTCTTAGTTGTTGTTTAGTTGTTCTTAGTTTCTTAGTTATCTTAGTTGTTGTTAATTTACTTTAATTTCACTCAAGACGGTGCGCCCGCACACACTTCGAATGTTTCACAAAAGTGGTGCAAGGAACATTTCCAAGGATTCTGGGACAAGAACATGTGGCCTCCCTCGAGCCCAGACATTAACCCAATGGATTTTTCTATTTGGTCCATTTTGGAGAGCGATGTCTCAAAGATCTCACACAGCATTGTCACTGCCCTGAAGCAAGCCCTTGCCACCGCTTGGTCAAATGTTGACCAAGAAACGGTGCGGCGCTCATGCCTATCAGTCACATCACGACTGAAGGCCCTGGTCAGGGCAAAGGCCGGACACATCGAAAAGTAATCGTGTTGAGCGACCGAGGAAGGATGGCAGAATGTGTGGTCGTGGCCATTTTTCTATACCTTTATTTGTTTGCGAATAAATTGAAAGAAACGATGGGTAAATCTTTATGGCGCACCCTGTAGAGGAAGCTTGTTATGTGCTGACCAATTATACTAATATCTATGGATTGGCTCTAAGCAGGGTGCAAGGAGAAAATGGAGACAGCAGTTGACAGCATCGACGCAGACCTTGAGTCTGAAAAAGAGAACGAAGAGACCTGGCATGAGGAAGAAGAAAAGAGCTAATGTGATTAGCTCAGATGAAGAGAACCAGCAGCCGAGCACATCAGCGAGTTGTCGAAAGGGGGAAGTTACTTGCTACTCCTAGGGCGTGATGTTAAAAAGTACCCTTACATGAGTTAGGAGCTGTTTCTGTCAGGAGCTGTCTATGTCCTTTCACTCACCATTATTCATATGGACATCAACCATGCCAGAAATACTTTCTGGGAGAAACTATTTGCACATGGTGTGCCCGTGCTGCTATTCCCTTGCATTACGATTGGCCATCATTCTCCAATAGGCTCAAAACACTAATTCTGTCATGCCTCACAGTGAGAGGCTCCTTTGACGTTAGTTTCAGTGTCGACAAATATGACAAATATACATCTTTTTCCCTTCTACTTTTCCCCTTTTCCCTTCTACATTACGTTTGTTTGTTTGTTTATTGGGGCTTTAGGGCGCGCCGACTGCGAAGGTCATTTTGCGCCCATAACGTCACTCTGGGTTTAAGTGAGAACCGAGGTTGACTAGCTAGCAATCTCGAGCGCGATTCACCAGTTAAGAATTTGACCAGTACTGTGCTGAACGGTCGGTCAGGTCTGGGCAAGATCGACGGTCACCATGACGGAGCCATAAGCGCTTGGCTGGTCGGCTAGTCCCAGTCTTAAAATCAACAAAACTTTATTTCGAATGTTCGTCTCATCGACTGCCGGCCTATCAAATTAGCCTATGGTGACGTCAATTAAATCAGCATCACGGTATCAACTGCCATTGATGAATACTCACTTCTCGAGATATATTGACAATTAACGTAAGATTGCCGCTGGTTGTTAAAATTAAGTGCGGTATCATTCGAGTGCTGATCATAAAATGTCTCAAGGGGGTTGATACGCTAGCTTCTGGAGGGAGGCGGAAAGTAGCATAGCTCCTGGCTGATCTATTTCACAACGCAGAAGATCAGGACGAGCCGGAGTTAGCCGTACTGGAAGTTAGTCGGGCAGCCCATCACGCCTCAGCTGCCGCACTCGCGGCCTATCAAGCTATGAGACAAAGTGGGATCGCCCGGGTTATCGCCCGCCGCGATTTGGAGCGGGCCCACGACGCTGTGCGGACAGCCGAGACCCAACTACGAGAGGCAGAGAACGCAGAAAAGGAGGCCCGAAAATCCTGGAGAAGGGCTGCGCGGACGGCGGCTCGTTCAGCCCGGTTCGCACGAGAAACGGCCGCCGACACCGACTCCGAAGATTAAGAATCAGGCATCACTGGTGCCCGTGCTGGCTGCCGAGACAAGACTGCAGGGGCCAGAGAGCCTGCAGTGGGCTCTACAGCTGCTCTCCAGTCAGCCTCCCGGGCCTCCGGGGGCTGCCCGTTCTGCGACCAGCATCATCCTGCAGCTGAGTGTCCCGCTTTGGGTGGCTTCACCATCCCTGAGCGTTTAACTAAGATTAGAGTGTCAGGTCTCTGTTTTGTGTGCTTAAAGGCAGGTTATAGGGCAAGGCGCTGTGCTTCTCGGTGTTCTTTGTGCAAGGGTAGGCATAATCAGATATGTTATCGCCATTGTTTGCCGCGCCCCGCCGTGAAGGTGTGTGATTTACTTGTCCGTATATTTCGGAACATTGGTTCTCGATGAAGGGATGAACTCATAAGAAATGGCATCACAAGTACTGCCAGTAGGGTGGTAGGCAAAATATCAACTTAGTAATTTTTGTCAGGCCAGGTGATAATTTTGTTCCTTTCCCTAACGTGAGTGTGTCACAGAAATTTCACTGCGATATTCAGTTGTTTACCCCTGCCGCATCGACCTTTTCGGTACGCATCGAACCTTGGCTGAAGTCTTCCCTGAATGAGGGTTTCCTTTCTCAACAGCAGCACAAAAGGCTACCATAACCGTTTATATTCACGTTCTAGGTTCAAGAGTACCTCAATGATGTTGCTGTCGCGGACTCTGCCGCTACCGCCGAGCCGCGCCGGTACGTGCTGCGTTGTTATAGGGCCTTGCGTGCTGCCATCTATTGGCCTGTCTTGAACTTACTAGGGAGCGGCGGCTCCGCCATACTACGGAGCGGCGGAACGGTAGAGAACCGTTGTCATGGCGACGCGGCCAGTAGAAACCGGTAGAATTCGTCGTCAGCTGAATGTTTATACTTTTTGGAGGGAAACAGAGATGGATTAAGAGATTAGGGGAGTTTTTTTTTAGATGTCGGACGGTCGGTTCGGTTGGTGAATTTTGTGTGTGATGTCGGTCGGTCGGTCGGTCGGTTATGTGGATTTGAGAGAAAGTGTTGGTCGGTCGGTCGGTCAGTTATGTCGGTTTGGTTCGGTTGAAGATGCCGTTTGTGAATAATAACGGAAGGTTTGTTTGAGAAGGTTGTTTGATACCACAGTTGCCTTTTTGATCAGCTGTAGGCTACTAATGTCTAACTTGCTCCGCTTCTGTTTCTCCCACAGGTAACTATGGCTGCTAATGCCAAAACTCGATCGCGCCATACTGTTTACCTACTGGGAAACGTGACTGGTGAAGCAATCCTTGGAGCAAAACTTCCTACTGTTGGTCAGGCTCTATCCTTCTTCTACTGGAAACTCAAGGAAGACAAAGTTTCCGTCCGGGGAAGTGCTGCGGCAACGGTAGAAGAGGTTGCAAAGACATGGACACGCGCTAATCTCCCAATGTGCCAGGTGAAGCATAGCATCACACGAGTGGAGAAGTTCTACGAGTCCTGGAGGACGCTGCAGAAGGGAGCCAAGAGAGGAGGCCCGACGCAAAAGAAAAAGGAAGAGGAATTCCAGGCCACTCTCAACCAGACGTTGGATCTCCGCCATCAGGACTGGAGGACTCTGGTGATCTGCCAAGAAGATCGGGTCTTCCTTCAGGACCAGTTTTCCGAAAGAAGGGCAACTATTGGTGCCTTGGACAAAACGTTTGAAAAGAAGATGAAGAGGAAAGCTGACAAGGTAGCCGCCGAGGATGCTCGGAAGAAGAAAGAAGCAGCAAGGAAGTCATTCAGTAGTTTCGGGGCTGTTGCGGAGTCTTCGGACTCCGACTCCGCATCTTCTACCAACTCTTCCTCATCCGAGTACGAAGGGGCCTCTCCGCCTAAGCAGAAACGTCCCATCAACATCATCTTCCCGGAAGTGGCCGCAAGTCTGGACAGGACAAAGACAACAGATCGGATGGCAGTGCACACCATCGCAGCCATCTCCAGAGCTCAGGGAGTGAACCCCGAAGAGCTAGCTCTAAATAAGTGGACCATCAATCGAAGCAGGCGAGCTCATAGGACTCAAGTCATGGAGGACCTACAAGCTGAGTTTGCTGAAACTGTCAATGGTCCGCTGGTCGTACATTGGGACGGAAAGCTTCTTCCTGATCTTATGGGAACCGGAAAACACGAGAAGGTGGATCGTCTCCCCATCATCGTCTCCAGTTCCAGTCGGGAGCAGCTGCTCAACGTTCCTAAGCTGCCAAGCGCAGCTGGTCACGCAATGGCGGACGCTGTCGTAGCCTCGCTGAAGAGCTGGCGTCTCACCGATCACGTGAAGGCCATGTCTTTCGACACGACCGCCAGTAACTCGGGAGTTCGGGGAGGTGCAGCTGTCTTGATCGAAGGGAAGCTGGGCAGAGATCTGCTGTTCCTCCCCTGTCGTCACCATATTCTGGAGATCGTCTTGGCGGATGTGTTCAAGTCCCTTTTCGGGCCAACTTCTGGCCCGGAGATCCCCATCTTCAAACGCTTCAAGGAAAAGTGGTCCTTTGTCTGTCGGGATCGACCGGAGGAGGGTGCGCTGGATAAAGAAACGGCCGTCATCCTCGCTGGACATCAGGATCTCAAGACTGCTGCTTTGGAGTATGCCATGGAGACTGTGGAGCAGGACCACCAGCGCGACGACTTCCGCGAGCTCTTGGAGCTCACGATCGTCTACCTTGGCGGAGTCCCTCCCAGAGGCATTCGGATCATGGCACCCGGAGCCATGCACCAGGCCCGATGGATGGCCAAAGCAATCTACGGATTGAAGATCTTCCTGCTCCGGAGCCAACTCAAGCTGACAGTGAAGGAGACCACGGCCCTGAGAGTTTTCAGTCTCTTCGTCACCTTGGTGTACACTGAGGCCTGGTTCCGTGCTCCCCAGGTTCTGGAAGCCCCACTCAACGACTTGAACCTCTTCAAGAAGATTCGATCTTTTTATGCTATCGACGCGGAAACGTCAAAGATAGCAGCAGAGGCCATGGGACGCCACACATGGTATCTTGGGGAGGAGTCCGTGGCCCTCGCCTTTTTTGACCCTCGCGTTCCCTCAGAGACAAAGAGGGAGATGGCAGCAGCCCTCAAGACGGAGATGGACGGTCGTCCGCCCAAGAGACCAAAGCTTGGGGATCCCGCCTCTCTGCCACTCCCCGATCTCGTGACGGCAAGAAGTAAAAGATTCTTCGAGATCCTGGGAACCGAAGTGGGGTGGATGGAGAAGGTGCCAGACGACTGGGTGGACGATGTATCCTTCCAGACTGCAAAGAAGGTTGCGTCTGCCCTTGTCACGGTCAATGACAGGGCCGAGCGCGGCGTGAAGTTGATCCAAGACTACAACGCGCTCCTCACCAAAGACGAGAGCCAAAAGCAGGCACTTCTCCATGTGGTGACGGAGCACCGGAAGCGATTCCCCAATGCCAACAAGTCAACAGTCGCCGCCGCGTCCACTTCCACTTCTGTCGTCCACTGATGACTTCTTATCAGACTTCTCATCCAACGTTCTACGATAGCACTTACTGCTGAGCGCCAAGCGTCGCTACCATGTGTGTAGGCTTTGCTGCGAAATTTCGCTTTTTGTGACTGTATGCAAATATATGTTTATAAGGGAAAATTTTGATTGCTGTGCGGCACGGGTTAATGAAGCACGAAGGCTCTCAAATTTTGCACACAGTGATTATCTTCCAAAAGGAACAAAATGAGGCACTGGCCTGGAAGAAAGGAAAAACTTTGAATTTTCAGCACCACACTAACTGCCAGTGTAAGCAAAAACACCGTGCAATGGATACTTGTCACAAGAAAACACTTTGTAAGTGGCAAAAAATGTGGGTATCAATCAAACAGCCATGTGTATTGTGTAAAAAAGACGAATGAGACTCCAACAGAAATAGAAAACAAATCCAGCAAGACGAGGTCAGCAAACAATGCGCGCAATGTCATCAAAAGCATGGTCCATATTTGGTGTATGTGAGGCCAAGGCCAGCATGGCGCGATCTCCAAATATGCGCTGCAGAGGAAACGTACAAAAGTCGAAACATTCAAACACAGAAAACGATTTGATGGAAGATTAACGAGTATGCGAGGTACAGTCGGATGACAGCCCAAGTGTGTCCATGTGGCACTTCACAGTAAGCGATAATAGTAATGACGAAGGCCATTCTGCTGACACTACATCGTTTATCTACAATCCGAATATGGTACACTGTACTAATTACGAAACTACTGTCCACTGTCATATTCCGCAGAGCTACATCAACATTCTGCAGCAGCAGAAGCCTAACGTTCTTCCACGTGCCATCCATAATCATCACTTCTACTTGAACACGGACGGCACGTTAGAATCCACCCTTCTCAGAAGCGCACCTGTTGTTGTTCATCTCCGTTTCAAAAACATGCGCATTTCCCTGCATCATACCAAAATTTGCCCACAAATTGTGTCTGTAGAGTCGGTAACAGGATGTCATTCTTGTCATCTAGCTGCCAAAATTACCATCAGAGCAAAATCATTGTGTTTTTCTGGATCTGCGTCAGTCTCTTTCAATAACATTCCATTATCGACGCGTTCCGTTCATCTGAATACTGACGTCTCTGATGTGACTATTCACTTTGTTACTTCTACCCCATGTCACGAAGAACGTCTTTGCCTCTTTCACAATGAGCTGAGAAGTTGCGAACCAATTTCTTTCTGTCTGGATGCACCCTCTATTTCTTTGTCGCAACTCAACACCAGTTCAGCTCAGTCCATTGCTCTATTACAATCTTCTGGACTCTTCGATTCTTTCATTGCTTCAACTGAATCAATTGGCAGTACTATCAAAACCGGTCTTTTGCTAGTCATTGGCTCATTAGCCGCGATTTTTATTTTCTCCTTACTACTCACTTTGCTTAGACGTTAACGATCTTTTGATCGACTGACCGGAAGTACTGCCCGTTTTTAACTACAACGCAATGTTTTGCTATCAGCTGTGTCAAAAACGTCTTTTCTGTCATTTCTGTCACACCGTCTTCCATGGTCTTCCGCCTCTACAAATGTATATTTCTATGTTACCATGACTGTTACCATGACTGTATGTTACAACGCAACGGCAAATGTATATTGGTGACACAGCGATAGCACAACATTAAAAAAAACTACATGTGTGTGAATGTGGATGTTTGTTTACAGACTTACGGAAAGTAGTTCTGACTGTTGACGGATCCGAATGTTTGTGACTATCGTAGTCAATGGGTCCGTGGCACACCTGGGTAACCAACACAATAGAGGTGTCGTACAGAGAGCTGCCTTTCTCTCTCTCTCCCTCTGTTACCCAGTGTTATGTATGTGCTTTTTGGTAAATATGTTGTACATATAATGCCAATGAATGACTGATTTGCTGTATGATGTATGTTTGTATGGGGCATCGTTTTGGCATACTTTGATCCGTTTTTCTTTCGTTCACAGACCTTGCGTTTCTGTTACCCATCTGGGAGTGGCCGCTATCTGACTCCCCGAGCATCGACTACGGAGAAACGCCGATACGCATCACGGTCTGCAAAAGCTGGCTGATGATAGTCATGATGGGATCGGACGTTCATCGCCGACCCGTCTGGCTGTCTTAGTCACTCTGCATCTGATCCACGAATCACACACTGCAACTGCGGACGCCATCACCGCCTGCAACGGCTGCAACTGCAACCAGCAGGTGGCCTAGGTCCAAAGCCAACGCCTGGCTGACCCACATGGCCGCCTGCCGTCGCTGCTACTTCATCTGCTCATCGTGCTTCGCTGTTCTCCGTCCGTTCGTCCGTCACTCTCGTCGCCCATGCCAGCCGCCATCACCATGGCTGAGCGCACCATCGCCGCCATCAACGCGCTGTCGATCAAAGAGGTCACCAACACCCTCGCCAATTCCACCAGCTTCCGGTACGCTGACGTCTCCGGTATCGGTGCTGTGCGGCGGCAGCCAACGCCTCGTGAACGGTAAAGGCCACACCGTCACGGCGCACCATGGCCGCTGCCCCTTCACAACCAGCTCAGACGTCAGCACCCAACAAGCAGAGGTGTCTGGTCCCACGCATCGACAACGGAACACCATCGCGGCGATGATAACAGCGACGACTACAATGACGAGACAACCAAATCGGAGAGCAGCGACAACAGCAGCAGCAGTAGTAGCAACAACAGGCGTACCAGTACCAGTAGCAGCAGCAGCCGTACCTGCAGCAGCAGCAGCAGTCGTACCTGGCGTTCCATGCGCGGTGTCATACGTGGATCTATGCAGTTAGGATCGTGATTGCTTATTGGTCGCCTCCTTTTGTCGGCTTGTTGGGGGAGGAAAGATATGTGGAGAAGGAAATCATGCCTCCCACTCCCGATGGAGGCCCCAAATGTCTGTCCCTATTTTTTGTATCTGTCTGGGTGTCTGGGGCGCATAGCGACACGGGACAGCCGGCTCGCTGGCCGGCTGCCCGTCCGGTCACGTGCTTGCGTCCCGACACCCACCATAAAACCTATGTTCTCTAAATACACTCTCTCACTTCTCCTCTACCGACTGTGACGCCAACACCATCCGCGGACCCCGGCTCCGACGAGGGCGGCCGAAATGGCCGGCCCACAATAGCCCTGATTGTGAGCCGGGCTCCGCCGCTCCAACAGTGCTGATGAGGAACTCGAGTTTGATAGGAAGATGGCTGCACGCATTGTCCATGAACTCATCCTGAACAATTATATGCGGTACATAGGAATTCCTCCATGTAACATGTTTGTGCTAGATCTTTGGCTGGTAAAAAAAAAAAAAAACTCTGTGGTACAACTGTTTCGACAGCGAATCGCCGTCCACGAATAATTGACTGGAGTCCCTCAACAACGTCATCAAAAGTTACACCTTCAGGGAGCGACTGCCGATGGGATTATTTTGCTTATTTCTCATATATCAAGTTCCAAAGGTCACGAAAGGTCGCAGGGTCACTGTTTTGCTCAAAAAGTTTTCTTCTTCTTTTTGCTCGTTACTTCTTTATATATCAAATAGAGCAAAATTAAAGGTACCATCATGTTCAGCACGTCAATGTTCATCGAATATGTCTTTTTGCTCGACAAAGTGAGTTTAACCCGCGCTTGACTGAGCCCTCAGCTGAACGCCATTGATTGAGGGGGGGGGGCTTTTTTGTCCCCCAGATTATCTCCGAAACTAAGCATCGCATCGAGACGCACGAGACAGCGTTGGAAAGATCCCGCCGAGACGCACCAAAAGCATTCTTAAAATTTGACATTAGATGTCATGTGACTGGTCAAGGTCATGTCAAAGGTCAAAAGTGAGCATGTTCACTTTTAGGGAGGTCAGCACCTCAACTCAAGTAGCCAAGAAAATGAAGACAAGATTATATGCGGCTATCCGGGCTGTTCATACAACGGCCTGCGAAAACATCTGGCTCGCCATATCAGCGATGGCATCCCGGTCTTCCCCTTCGTCCACGACGGAAAATAGCATTGAAAACTATATTTCAACAAAGAGTTCTGACCCTAAAGGTAAGTCAGCATTTTTTACATCATTAAAATGTGTCACGTGTAGAGAAAGATAACTGGATAACACTGGTTGTATGGTCTTGTCTTGCGCTCAATTGTATTGCTGTTTCATGATTCTTGTCATCCTTACTGTCGCCAGATTCTTGTCGTTACTGAGCATACATACCTATTACCTATATTAACGCAAAGTGTGTTTCTGCTCTTGCTGAGTTCCAGATCTGTGTTGATACGAACAATCTGCTGCATCTCTGATGTGTTCGGTGCTTTTATGAAACGTTCAGGATTTATGCCAGATTTGCCATGTTTTTATCTTGTGTGATGATCCGTGGGCTTACTGATAAAAAACACGTGTCAACTTGGTGATTAGTCACACACGAAATTCACATTTCAGAAGTGTGGCAAATATCATTTTTTTACACTGATGAATGTGATGATCCCTTTGCCCCAGCCGGTGGTCAGTATGCGAGCTGCAGTCGGAAGACAGCCCAAGAATGTCCATGTGGCACTACACAGTGAGTGATAATAGTGATGGCGAGGGTCATGATGCTGAAAATAGTCGTGATTATGAGCCGGACTCCGGCAGTGCTGATGAACTCAGGAATTCCTCCATGTAACATGTTTGTGCTAGATCTTTCATTCCGTCAGAAGACGGATGGCTTAACAAAAAAAGCAGTTATGCTAGTGTTATACCGCATTCGCACAGATACATGGCACATACCACATGACACGGTCGCTGACGTATTTGGCGTGGATAAAAGTGCAGTGAGCAGATGTTTGCTCGTCTCGTCCCGGTGATGGTTGATTGTTTGCGGAGACTCGTGCGCTGGCCTGATCCAGGGACCATCAAACGACGTCTGCCTCACGCCTTCAAGGATATGAGTTTGTCCTTCGTGCCATGAACGAGGGCATCCAGACTGTCTATCTGTATCTATGTATGTTTTTACATCGTGCAATCGGTCCATAAACACTTGGCTTTTATGATTGACATGTCATAAAAAAAAAAACAGGAAGTCTGTGGAGGAGCTTTCGATCCAAGACCGTTGGTAGCTGATGCTGCCAAAGCCCTCCTCACTCTGGCAGCAGAGGCTGTGCTCTCTGAGAGTATGGGACGCTTCGACGCGTATGCTGATTTCATGTGAAGAAGAGCGTTGAGAGTCACCTTAGGAACGACACAGCGATGAAAAAGCGTGCTTAAAGGAAATCAGGAAATCAATCCTTCAGTTGGCAGAGGGCGAAGACCAGTTCCGAAAAGCGAGCGCCGCAATGTTGATAAAGTGGGAACGGGACTGGCCCGGCTCGGAGTTCCCCGGGTATGTTCAGCGCCAGTGGCTGTTAAAGAACTCTTCGTGGTACGAGGGTTTCGACAGCGAATCGCCGTCCACGAATAATGGACTGGAGTCTCTGAACAACGTAACCAAAGATTACACCTTCAGGGAGCGACTGCCGGTGGGCCAGTTCCTGAACACCTGTGATGGAATGAGGGAGTGGTTCCTGGACACTCGGTGTGAGTTTTGTAAATGTCATATTTCCCTTGAGAAGATGTTCAATCTGTTGGGCCGGTAAATGCCCCTTTCCTTCTGTGTTCCTGAGCGTCCGTCCTTGCCCGTAGTTTCCCCTTTTGACACTGTTCAATTACCATTATCCTCTCTTTCCAGGAGACCTCTAAGAGGGCGATCTCGCGTCTGCGGTTCGAGCTGATGCATATGCGCCAGGAACTCGTGTTCGTGGCGGCCGATATTGCGGCCGAGTTCCTCCGCCGCCGGCGCCCGCTCCAGCTATCGCCGGTACGGTTACCTATGCTGCCGGCAGCGCTCGCCGTGCCGGGCGCCGCCGCTGCCACGCCCGTTGAGTCGCCGCCGCCGGTCCCGGCTGGCGTCGGCACGTCGCCTGAGACGGGCCCCGACTTCGCCATGCGCGCGGCGGTATCGGCGGCGACCGCGGCGTTAATCACAAGCCATGCCTATGTAGATATCGGGTCCCTCCTGGACGATGAGTCCCTCGGTGTCGGCGCCGGCCCGACCTTCAGCCTGGTCGACGGCCGTCTCCGGCCCGCCGCTGCTCCGCGCCGCCCCGTCCCACACTTCGGCGCATGGTGCACCGCGTCTCTGCGGTACGCCGCCGTCCACCCTGCCGTCCATCCGGCGGACGCCTCGGGCCTCATAGGCCATATGCAGCAGGTGGCGTCCCTGCAGAAAAATTTCGCATGCGTTGGGCCCTGCTGAGCGGCATTTGTCAGCCGGGGCGTTGTCGGGCGATTTGTAAAGGATGTGACTTTTAGTTTGTCTTCCTGACTTCGAGGGAGAAACAAAGGAGAAGGTGTCACACCAGCGAAGGAGGTGACGTGATCAGCTCGGTGTCGGGTGCCCTATGGTCCTCAGTTGGTCCTCAGCGCGCGCCTACCGGCGACCGGCTACTCTCCTTTCCGTCACCGCATACCATCACAAGCGATGCTCCAGCTAGATGTATGGTTCAAGGCATCGTCAATTCAATGGTGCATTTGGGTGTGGAATGTGGATGGTGTCTCCAAAAGGGCACTATTGTCTTCAAGGGAAATGGCATTTGCCGCGTACACAAGTAAGAGCGTGACGTGCCCCGACGTACCCATGCAAATGTTGAGGCCTCTGCCAAAACCCTCGTGGAACAAAATTTGACGCACCACAAAGGCAACTCCTCTTCTGCTGCTACCGGACAGCTGTGAGGCTGATGTGGTACGCAGTTTCACTGTAGACTACATGCATGCTGTTCTGTGCCGTAAGAATGCTCTTGGACCTCTGGTTTGGGCCTAAGTGGAGTGCCGCTCCGTTCTCCATTAGAGGATCCCTGACGCAAGTCGACGAAAGGGGACATCAGACCTCCACATGACCTTTCAAGAACTCCGAGAACCGTGTCGGACTTCAAGCAGTGGAAGGCATCCGAATGTCGAGACTGGCTGCTCTATTACAGCGTCCCTACGATGCTGGGCATCATGCCATCCAAGTACGTGGAGCACTGGTGCTTGCTTGTCGGTGCCATGTATCCTCTCCTTCTGGACGATATCCATGTTGATAGCGTTGTTGAAACGGAGCGCGCACTTACTTCTTTCGTGAAAGGTACCTACTGAGAACTTGTATGGAAAAGAGTACATGAGCAGCAACGCGCATTCGCTGCTGCATCTCTGAGAGTGCGTGCGGAGCCTTGGCCCCTTGTGGGCGGTCTCGGCGCTCCCCTACGAGGGCTTCATGATGAAGCTGAAGCAGCCGTTCTCAGGAACTACCTACCTCACGCAACAGGAGCTGCCGGAAAGCAATGCGCGAGGATCAGCTCTAGCCTCCAAATGGCTAGGTGTGTACTCGCCGTGCCGCGAAGTGCTGATCTCAAGCGAAGGGGCTGTAGGGCTGGGTTCGGGCTGTTGTAGGAGGAAGCGTTTGCTGCACACAAGGACACGGGAAAAGCCACAACCGGAAAAAGTCACACTTTTCACAACGTACTGAGTTTGTCGGGTGCAGAGCCTATGTTTCGTCGTTGCCGGGGTTGCTAAATATTTCTTACGCGAGATCAGGTAGTCAAAGTGGACCTTCCGCTCCGCCATATGTGTGGTGTGGTCAACACCGATGCGTTGATGATGTGCCTGCCTTCTGAAGTGGTTTGCAACGCTGTAGTCATTGACGTTGTGATCAGGGTCGCCCTACCACAATATACGCCAAGCAGCCAAACAGAATCGAAAAAGACTAGCGATGGAGGTGAGCACTGGTCAGCTGGTCACGACCTATCAAACAATTCAGCACTGAAGTCCGCCAGGAGCTATTATGCTTCGTCATGCGCCATAGGGCTGAGTTACTATTTGTGACTGAGTCTGACATGTACCACCGGACCTCTGTCGGTCGTGGCCTCCTTCCATTTCCCCTTTCGTTCGCACCGAGGTGTTAATGGCTCTCTTGACCGGGGCTCGGTTCCCTTTGGGCGGGTCCGAGGGGGCCCGGCCCGACAGATCTATTCATTCTGTATCGAGACGTCGACAAAGCATCATGCCGCTCCGAAGCTCACCCCTCGCGCCGGCATCCCCGTCGCCGGAGCCGTGGTCGCCGTCGAGTGAGATGTCCTCGGCGACAGCGGGGTCACTGCCCCGCTATACGCCAGACCCGCCGCTCCCGGACCCCCGGGAGATACAACTCGAAGAACTGCGGCACCGAGTCGTGGGGCTGGAAACCGCGCTCCAAAAGAAGGAGGTGAGGTACTCAGTAATTTATTACTGGGCAAGAATAATTTGAAGAAAAAAAATGTTTGTGTGCGTTTCGTATTTAACCCTCCCGTTTTTCCCCTGTTGATACTGCCGTCCGGTCCCGTTAGTTATTCTTTTCGGTGCTCAGGAGGTCTGCGGGTCTACAAGCAGGAGTTTTGGGCAAGAGCCCTAATCGTCTGGCTTTACCCCTGTTTTCCCTTCTTTGTAATTAAATTTCTGTGGTCTTTGTGTTAGATACTGTACACCACTCACTGTCTCCCCCTTCTCTTCCAGGAGTCGGCAAGGAAGGAAGTGGCGCGGTTGCGTCTGGAACTAACCAGGATCCGGCAGATCCTGGTATACGTTGCCGCCGACATCCCCAGCCCCCGGCCGGGGATTCGGCCCATGTTACAGTGGGCGGTGATGGGCGGTATTTGCCCACCCGGATCGCTGTCGGGGGAATTTTAGATCGCCCCGAACACCGGCCCGGCGGGCGGATTCTTTTGGTGTTTCTTTTTTTCTGTCCCGGCGTAACGGTTGTTCGGTTTAACGATGTCAATCACTTCTTCACGGTTTATGTTCGTGCTCGGTCTGGTATCCGTATTCCGAATTTTTCCGTAATTGACTTCACTGGTTGGTTCAATAAATACCCACGCGGCTCCTTGAGTGTTTTGACCTGTACCGAGGATGGTTTGGATCGGAGAGGAACGGCGAGAGCGACGAGGAAGGGAGAGAGCGATAGATGGGGGAGTGCGAGCGAGAGTGATGGGGACGGGAAGAGGAGGCGGGGGGACAGATTGGCAGGGCACGAGGGGGGACGGGGAGGGAAACGGCGAAGACACCAAGGGAGGGGCGGCGAGGGATACGGAGAGAGAGAGGGAAGAGAGAGAGAGAGAGAGAGAGAGAGAGAGAGAGAGGGAGAGAGGGAGAGAGAGAGAGACTGAGACAGAGACAGAGAGAGCCAAAGACAAAGTGACGTGGCCATCTCTAGTGGAATACACACATCTGGTGATGGAGCTCGTGCTGTGTGGACGGCCCGACCGCCGAGAACGAACGTAAGTAGAGTAAAAGATGCCCTCCTGGTACATAAATGTGGAGAAACAGTCAAGCAGAGCTATGAAGAGTTGGTGATATGGCGGCGAAGCCCGAGGGTCAACATGAAGAAACAGGATCTCAAAGTGGCACAGGCCCAAGTGAGAGGAGTAGCCAAGTGACATGGTTGTATGATAACACTGCTGCTTATCAACGCATATGGTAAGCACGTGCTGGGTGGATCCTCATCTAAAGGGGACCTGCGTTCAAAATGGGCGGCGGGGCGTGACGAAATGGCCGTCTATGGCTACGACGTGTCCTGGGGGATGTGTCGAGCGAAATGGCACCGACTTGTGGCTACGTATAACAAGTTGAAAGATGTTCTAAAGAAAAGTGGAGCTGGGGGCAAAAAATAAAAGTTTTTTAGTTACTCGATAACCTCGTGCGAAAATGTCCCACAGTCGCACCACAGCATTCAATGTCATCAACTCCTCTTTCAAAAGCGTCGCTGGCTGTGCGCAGCCTTAACTAGGCTGAGGACAATGGCTCAGAGGGTACATCTCAGGAAAATGCCTCCAAACGGACAGGAAGCGAAGAGCAGAAAACGCGCACAAGTGGCCAGAAGCGCAAACGTTCCGAGACTTCTCCTGCCAATCAGACCGCAGACGCCTTGCGGGAGATGAAGGATGTCATGAAGAGGAGAGAGAGAGAGGGAGAGAGAGAGAGAGAGAGAGAGAGAGAGAGAGAGAGAGAGAGAGAGAGAGAGAGAGAGAGAGAGAGAGAGAGAGAGAGAGAGACCAAAACAGTGAACAGAACTGGCAGCGGAAGCTGGACCTTTTGGAACGCCTGGCCCAGTCTTTGGGCAGAAAGGAAGGATGAACAGGTTCGTTTGACGGATGTTTGCTTCGACCGGGCATCTCCGTACGCCTATGCCCTTCTGAACTGATCGTCTGAAATGAACAGAACAAATCATTTTGTATCGAGACGCAGGAGAGTCAACATGCCCTTCCGCAGCCCTCCGCTGACCCCGGCGTCACCATCGCCGGAGCCGTTGTCCCCTGACACTTTGTCATCGACGACAGCGGGGTCACCACTTTCCCGCTATACGCCAGACCCGGCGCCCCCGGACCCCTGGGAGGCGGAACTGGAAGAGCTGCGGCGCCGAGTGCTAGAACTGGAAGCAGCGCTGCAGATTAGGGAGGTGAGGCACTTGGTAGTTTGTTGTTGGCAAAAAAAAATTATTGTTTGTTTGTTTGTATTGTTCCTCAGTCCCCTTACTGAGTTTGAATCCCGTGTTCTGTACCTTAATCCGGTCGCGTTATTTATTCTAAGTTGCGCTCGAAAACTTGCAGGTCAACATAAATAGGTGTGATGCCCCCAGGGGGTCTGGAAGCGGTGGGGTGTATGTAGTTACTATTTGTGACTGAGTCTGACATGTACCACCGGACCTCTGTCGGTCGTGGCCTCCTTCCATTTCCCCTTTCGTTCGCACCGAGGTGTTAATGGCTCTCTTGCCCGGGGCTCAGTTCCCTTTGGGCGGGTCCGAGAGGGCCCGGCCCGGCAGATCTATTCATTCTGTATCGAGATGTCGACAAAGCATCATGCCGCTCCGAACCCCACCCCTCGCGCCTGCATCCCCGTCGCCGGAGCCGAGGTCGCCGAGCAACATGTCTTCGGCGACCGCGGGGTCACTGCCCCGGTATACGCCGGACCCGCCGCTCCCGGACCCCCGGGAGAAACAACTCGAAGAACTGCGGCGCAAGGTGTTGGAGCTGGAGACCTCACTGCATATAAAGGAGGTGAGACCCTTAGCAATTTACTCAACTGTGTGGTGAAGGAAAAACTTTACGCCCGGCAGATATCGCAGACCGCGGCTACCAAATCGTGTCCGGCTGGTATATCTTGATGAACCACAGCCCCCCGGACTCGAAGTTAGCCAGGCGGCTCACCACGCCTCAGCTGCCGCACTCGCGGCCTATCAAGCTATGAGACAAAGTGGGATCGTCCGGGTTATCGCCCGCCGTGACCTGGAGCGGGCCCGCGACGCCCTGCGGACTGCCGAGACTCAACTCAGAGAAGCAGAGAACGCCGAGAAGGAAGCTCGAAGGAACTGGAGGAGAGCCACCCGGACCGCAGCCCGCCTAGCCCGCCTCGCGCGCGATATGGCAGCCGATAGCGACTCCGAAGAGGAGAGGGCTGCAATCATCCACTGATTGTTATGACTGTTGACATGTTCTACTCGTGCACAGTGCTGAATTGTTTGATAGGTCGGACTCAGTCGGCGAATATACCTGAATCAAATCAAATGGCATTTGACCCTAATGGAATTCGGAAAAAGGTGGTCTGCCGGACAAGTGGATTCGGGAAGATATCGAAAGAGGGGTGGATTGCGTGGTCGGTTAACAGGAAAGAGACCTGAAATTATGGGCGGGTTCGCCGCAGCGTGGATTCGGTGATAATTGTGGAAATTTATTAGTTTTCATTCTAGATTGGGTGGCGTTACCGATATGAATTCGGTATTTGATCCGACTCTCATCGCCATAACTCTTGGTTCGTAAGTATTTGTATTGGGACTGGTCACAGACTCACAGGGTTGTGCGCACAGATCGCCTCAGTTGGGTTTCCGGCTTCGATTCAAAGCTGAAGTAATGTTATTGACTTTTTTTAACCTTGCAGAATTTCTTTGAACACTCCATTTATTTGTTTAATTTGCCCTACATCCAGGTGCGCAGCTCAAATTTGTTGTTCTCATCGATGAAGCCTGTAGGTCTTAAAAACAGGATGCCTGGGCAAGAGTCCTATTCAGCTGGGTTTGTTCATATTTACCCTTGGGTTTCCATTCTTTTCCGTAATTAATTTTTCCCTTGCCTTTTTTGTGTTAGGTTCTGTACACCCCTCACCGCCTTCTCCCTCTCTTCCAGGAGTCGGCGAAGAAAGAAGTAGCTCGGCTGCGGCTAGACTTGCTGCGGATCCGGCAGATATTACTACACGTCGCCGCCGACATCCCCAACCCCCGGCCGGGGGTTCGGCCCCTCCTCCGTTGGGCGGTGCTGGGCGGCATCTGCCCGCCCGGGTCGTTGTCGGGGAGTTTTAACGGCGCCGGACATCGCCCCGGCGTGCGGGTTTTAACCGTACTAATCATGTCGGTTCGGCTTCAATAAATACCCACGCGGCTCCCTTGAGTGTTTTGACCGGCGCCAGGGAGGATTAACTAGGATCGGAGACTAAGCGACGAGAGCGAAGGGGAGAGAGAGGGGAATGTTGAATCTTCACGTTGAAAGGTGAGGTATGCTTGTATGTGTGTTGAAGCAATCCTCCTGTTAGTTGTAGTGGTCTTTGGTTTTCCCATTTTGGGATCTCCCTTTCCTGTTTATTTCTTTGACCTGTCTCGCCCTTTCTGACATTCTTTATTCATAAATTTTTATTCAGCAGAGGCCGAGACCAGCCGAGACCGGCTCTGTGCCCAGCTTGTCCGACGACTCCGGCTGTGGACGAGTGGACAAAGCGATGAATGTGACTTATTGTGAATGCTCAGGGGCAGGACACATTGAGAATTGCAGAACCTAGTCCCAAACGTAACAGACAAGGTTACGGACGTCACTTACGTCGTCCCCAATCGATGGCATAAATATTTTTTTAACTCATGAACACTGACCAGCTAGCAGGAATCAAGCGTTGCGCAACTTGTTATACGTTCCTTGCTTTCATGCCGTTTCAGACCAGTCTTCAGTTCGTGGATTATTCGAACACCTAATTACGATACTCGAGGGTTATCAACAGCGGCAAAATGAGATCCAGGAAACACAGCAGATCCACGGCGCCCTGCCGCACACCATCTAGCGGCGACTAAACGGCAGCGGCACCGTCCCAGCCACGGCGGAAAGGCTGCCAGGCGGAGCTGCCCTGCCTCTGACCTCCATGGAGGAATTCCGGAGACTCGAGGAGAAGCTGGGTGTGGATGAGTTCACCCAAGCAATAGTAAGCAATAGTAACTAACTGACCTGAAATTTTTTAATGTGGTCATGTGGTCGATCATAGAAATGCCCACGACAGCGCTCCCTGTCTCACACCTGACACTTCGGCTTGCACCCAGACGAAAACAAAAATAAGATCAATGACAGAAGTGTAAACATGATGGTGTAATCAAAAATATAAAGTTCTGATAAAACTTGTGAGCCTTCCAGGACCATGGAACGCTTTAGAATCATCGTGTCCATCGACAACTTCAGCGGACGGCAAAGTATCAAGGACCTGATTCAGAGTTCAGATGACTGGGTGAGCCACAGAATTGGCAGAATGGACAGAAGAGGCTACTTATAAGGCAGCTATGTTACGGCTCCGAGGGGAGGCGGGACAACATGCCGAGCAACTCCAGGCAGAAGGAAAGGAGAAGACATGGAAGGAGTTACAAGAGGCCCTGAGCATACGCTTCGAAACCACTGGGAAAAAATCAATGGTATCGGTACATCCTGAACAGGTTCACAAGGTTCAAACACAAGGTTCAAAGAAGGTAGATGGGCTCAGACGGTTCAAACACTCTTCGAGCACAGAGTGTAGTGCACGCGATCGTAACGGCTTCAATAAGTAACGCCAGCCCGCCAGACTTTGTGGCAATCGCGCCACTGTTGTACCTTAGCGTGCCGATGCCATGTTTGGAAAAAGTACATTCTGCTGCGGCTCTCGATCGATTGCGTGTGTTTCCGAGGTGCTCGCGCTTGGACGGACACTGCAAATGGCGACGATCATGAGATTCCTTGTTGAGTGATAACCACTGTGGTCGAGCAGTGTCGGTAGTCTTGCCGGTAGTAAAGGTAGTCTCGGTAGTAAAGCCTTTACCTGCCTTTACCTAGGCATGATTTCTTTTTCTATTACCTGAAAGAATTATTGAACGCTCGTCTTCAATAGCTGTAAGGTGCTCTCCTAGTGACCAGGTGAGATTGATTTGAGAGGGATGTGACAATGCAACATGTTGCATTTTCTGAAACTGTCAAGCTCTTGATGATGAAGGAACAATTGGTACCTATTATTAGTATATTGATATAGACAAGTAGAAAAACACGGAACAAATAGTGCATGGACGCGTTTCGATTATTAAATCTTCATCAGCATGACATAATCACAGAGAAAACAAGATATCTTGTTTTCTCTGTGATTATGTCATGCTGATGAAGATTTAATAATCGAAACGCGTCCATGCACTATTTGTTCCGTGTTTTTCTATTATTAGTATTCTGTACCAGAGTGCAAACTCCCCTACAGCAAATGGTAAAACCATTACAGGTTCTCAAAGGCTTCACCACTTTCAATGTTGCTGGGCATCCTTTGCATGATTTTTACAGGCTAGACTGCTTATCAGAATGTAAGATTAAGGATTTAAAATTTTATATTTGAGTACTTAAGATTGAGCTTGAAATATCACAGCCGTGGCCACAGCCGTAGCCGTGTTCTTGGAGATATTTGCAGCCGCCCCGGCCCACAGCCGTGGGGCTGCAGCCAGCCGCGGCTGCAGCCGGCCGGTGCAGACCTCTAGGTGGTGACGAAAACCGTGATATGGTTCATGCCGACAAAGATTTCGTGTCACTGGTAAGGGCGAGTCAGAAGGCCAGTGTGAAATATCTATTTGAGTGTTCTATACTGATGACAGGTCCGTGAGGGCTGCGCACCGCTCCTGCAAAGCAGGCCTTGGTGAAGTGTGCAGTCATGCCGCTGCCACTCTGTTCAAGATCCAAACGGCAGTGATAATGGGCCGGACAGAAAAGAGCTGCACCAGTAGGGCATGCGAATGGAACTGTAAGTTCAAAAAGAAGGTTGAGCTAAGCTCAGCACCATGGCGGCCGCTATCAGCAAGGAAGCTGGGCTCAACAGTCAACATGCCTCCAGCGGTGGAAAGGAGCCCTCCGTTGAAGTGTTATTAGAATACGTCATTAAAGGAGGCAATCGTGACGCACGCTGCACCATAATTGTATTAAAAAAGGTAGAGTGATGATAGCGACAGGCGTCGTAAGGTCAAGGGCGAGAATCGCAAGTTTGGTGTGAGCTGAGGACTGAGCATTTTTCGGTGGTGTTTGGAATGGATATCGCCTTGCTAAAAGGCATTACGGCTGTTCAAGGGCATGGCATCGAGCCTATCTGTGAAGTGGACTAGCTGCGATATAAGGAGAAGCTCACCGTATACGAAAGAAGGCTTCCTGATCCATACTATCAGATCGCCAATGGTGATAGAAAGAAGAAGCTTGCCGGCTGCTGACTGAACAGCTGGTTAGAGCTGGCGGCGGGTCGGCGGTGGGGTGCGGCGACGGTGCGCCCGTGCAGGGTATGACGTCACTGCGGACGTGCTCGCGTCGCCGTTCGATCATGTTGCCGAGCGTCGTCGGCCTGTGGGTGGTGCGTCCCGGGTGCGGCCGCCACTGGCGACGCGGGTCAATGCCGCCCTATACTCTGGCTATCCTCGGCTGAGGAGTGTTTTGGTGCCGAAGCCCGGGAGGGAGTGTTTTGGTGCCGAAACCCGGGAGGAGGCCAGGCCAGCTCGCTGCTTAGTCAGGCCCAGGACATGATGGCTGGAGCGAGAATGACTCTGACAAAGTGTGTCTCTAACAGCGCAGTTGTATTAACAAGACTCACGCCGCTAACGGCTCAGGCGAGCGTGACAGCGCTAAGGTTCTAGGGGTCATGTGGCGCAGCGGTAAGAGGCCATTCTTATAAAGAAAAAGGACGGAGGGACGGAAGGAAAAAAAGAACTCAATGAATTAAGCGATTCCGTCTTTTTTGGTTATCATAAAGGTTCCGTCCCTCTATCCCTCCCCCTCCGTTGTTTTGCTAGGATGCGTTTTTCGTCTAAATGATCAAGAGCTTTAGTAAATGAAACAGGAACTAGTTCCTGCAATATTTTCTTATAAATTTCGTCACAAAGAATGCAATAAGGCTAAGAAAATATTGTGTGATCGCTATATAGGTATAATAAAATGAGAACCTGCAATTATTTGGGATCATATTTGAATTTTTATGGGACCGGGGTCTGTTGTCTGCTACGATACATAGCCTTGGCTACGATCAAGGATAATATAGATAAGCGAAGTATGTAATATGTTGTAGTCTTTCCTTCTAGGCTGACACCCACCAGATTTTTTTGCGTATAAATGTGGTAATGCCTATGTCTTACTCAGTGATAGGGTGTCTAATAAGCCGTAAGGGAACAACGCATACACCCTGAGTTAGCGTGGCGGCTCGGGACAGGCGGTAGAGATAAAAGAGGAGGGGATACTGATACGGCATCTTATCAGCTAGGGGACGACGCGGCGCGCGGCGAACGCGCGCGGCGGCTCGGGATGAAAGGGAGGGAGAGAGGGAAGGAGTAGGTAGAGAGAGACGGGTGGCGCAGGTGTTGTTTTGACGACCTGACGCTAAAGAGGGGGGAGGGGGAGTAGGGGAAAAATGGCCTGTGGATCTCTGTGTGGGGACAGCGAGGACAGTCCAGCGAGAGCGCTTGAGCCTGGCGGAGTGTATACGAATTTCTCTGCGTGCAAACAAGAACTTTAAGTGCTAACGAGAAGTTGTAGTGCCACGTGATTCAGACCTCCAACCGTGATATCAGTCGAGGCGGACACAGGACACAGGCCAGGTGAGGGTGGAGCTACTGGGAGGCAGTTGCAAACACCTACCACTTACTGGATATTGCATCTCAATGTGTCCAATCCTGCCTGTTCATGTGTATGCCTGATAAACAACGATAGCTGCAGAACGATAAGGTGGCGGTCTATAGGTACTTGGTCTGCATGTCAAATTGACTAATTTTCGTGTGAAATAACTCCCGACCAATGTCATACAGTTCACATATCGATTAGCATGCAGTCTGAAACATATTTCGCACAACTTGCTCTTGCAAACAGCTAAAAGTCGTACCAATGCCGTGAAGAGCAGCGCTATTTCTGATGCGTTATTTTTCACGAACAACGCAAAGTCTTACGTCACCAGAGGCGTCTTTGTCTCTTTATGATACGGAAACGCGTCCTTTTGGGTGGGGGTAGCGTCAATCTGGCTTCGTTCTTTTAATGGGTTCCGTCTTGCGTCTTCGTCCTTTTATGATAACCAAATTCCATCTACGAGTAATCTCAGAAATGACGGAGCGTCCCTCCGTTCTTTTCTTTATAAGAATGGCCAGAGGACGTGTTCTCGTACGAGGGCCTCACAGTCCCCGCTGATGTAACGCCGACCAAACGTGTAGTGCCCAGTTGCATAGCTCGGCTTTTCGACCCGCTGGAGTTTGTGGCTCCGTATAGTGGGCAGTGGCCAAGAGTCTGTTCCAAGAGCTTTGGCAACTGGGGCTCGCCTGGGATCAGGTCATCCCGGCAGACCGTAGTCAGATCTTTTCAGATTGGCTGTGAGGTGTTGATTTCCTGAAGCAGCTACGGATACCGCGCTGCTACTCGACTGTCGGCTGGCGACACGGTGAGGTTGAGGCCTGCATCAATTCCCGACCGCTCACTCCGATGACCGACTCGTTGAAGGGTGACAGTCCGCCGACGCCCTCCCATTTTTTGACGGGACGCGGCACAGGCTTTCAGTCGAGAGTGCTCGAGGATCCGGAGGCAGTGAAGGCCAAGATGCTTTGTGACAGGGCACGTGTGAGATAGAGACGACTAAACCGCTTTTGGTCTGTTTGGCAAACTGAATACCTGCGGATCCCCCCCCCCCCTCAGTCGGTCAGGTTCAGAGGTAGGTTCAGAGATCACGGTGAGTTAAGACAGGGTTCCGGCAGCTATAGGGCGCGCACGTAGCCCGACGTCGCGCCCGCCAGAGCAGTTCGGCACCGACGACGGACCGCGGCGGACACGCGCGAAACTGTTCAGCCCAGCGTGAATGCATCCGTTCATCCAACAGTACGAGGGAATTTACAATACCGACGGCAGCCCGAGACAGCCACAGCAGTGCTCTTCAAGGCACGGGTGGCTATGTTGCTGGGTCTCAACAAACTTCAGCTACAAGCACAGCCTGTCAGTGGAACAGACAGTTTCGGTTTCGGAAGACCCTGAGTGCTGCCAAGATGCGAGACGTCACGCTCACTCGCAAAGGAAAAACAAAGAGAAAGTGTGTTCGAGAAAAAACGTACCGTGCCGTGGAGCGACGGCAGCGCGCGGCGGGCACAGCCGAGCCTCACCGTCCACGTGGTCCTCTGGGGCCCGCGGGGTCATCTGGAGCACATATGTGTGCTGACCAGCCCCAACGCGCCGGGCCGGCCGCAGCCGGCCGGCTCGGCAGTTCGCGGCGAAACGACGACGACGGCGCGGCTCCCTCGTACAATACGATTGACGTGCATTGTGTGACGAACAATAAAAAAATAGACATTCATCAAATAACTCTTTTAGTCCTCCGGTTCATGAAACGATTTGATTAGATACGCAGACTCTTCGTGAATGACCACGAATCACACGAACAAACTGTGCGAGACACACACTCTCCCAGAGCCAGCTGAGATCAATCGAGAAGGAGGCTGAAGCATTTGAAAAATAAAACGAGTGTGCTTTCATGCTGCGTGTTGATGCAGAGCGCTCTACACTGTGTCAGCGCGCCTGGTCAGGCCGTTCACCCGCAGCGGGTGCTGGGGCGCTGTGGGCTGCCATTCAACGAAAAGGCCGCCGAGATCGCCGAGGAGGCAAAACTGTACCTCATGGTGACACCCTAAAGCCCTTTAAATGCGCAGTATTTTGGCTTACATATTATCGAATTGCAGTGCTGACGGTCGGTGAATGCATCAATTAGTTGGGAGGGGGGAGTCGTCTGTTGTGTCGTCACAAATATACTCGGCAAGTAGTGTCGAGATCAGGTAACCATCCCGCCACGGTGCCTTCAACGTGACACGGCGATCAGCGGCGATGGGCGGCCACATGTTCATTGGACTCAAAGTGCCGCGAAGATAAACTGTGGAGGACATTCAAAACATACTCCAAGTGTTCCCAAGAAAGACGCAAAGCCTCACGTGTAAGAGGCGACGAATTGCCTGCGATGGACTGTTCCTTGCCGGCAGGTATGGCCCAAAGCAGAGTAAGGGCTCGGTGCGAGTACAATCGGTGGATTAAATAAAGCGTGTCGACTGTCGGGTCTGGCTTCGCCTAAGTCCGATCCCACCCAGCCTGGCCGATTTCTCGCCCGGATACGCTCGGCCCGAGCAGCGCGGAGGCGGGCTGTCTGCCCGTTACCTGGGCTCAGGTGGGCTGCTCCAGGCGGACGTCTGCCAGTTTGCGGCGCAGGTCCCGGTAGGCGGGGCTCCACTCGCCGTAGTGGATGGTGAAAATGCCCAGTCCGTTTTCGGCGAGCCGCTGTAGCTCGTCAGACAGCTCTCTGTAAAACAACGCAGACGCAAGGGCTGTCAAACAACCAGTAGGACACCCGCCCAGACACATCACTTCTCACTGCCCCACGCAGTTCACTCGTCATAGAAAATTATGGAGTTAATCCAGAAATGGAAAAATATAGGGGACGCAGAATCAGGCGATTTTGGATAAAAAGCATACAGTTAGGTTGGCAACTAGTGCTTAGTCTGTTATGAGCATGTAGAGCAAACATATTAGCACGTTACTAGCATGAAAGAGAGCAGCACCGTCAAGTCCTCTTATTGCAACAGCCTTAGCTACCCCTGCCTCTCCTCTGCACCACCCAGCCGTACGGGGTCGGCCGCCGGACTCAGCGTACCCCACCCACCCCTGAGCGACCACCACCTTTGCCCTACCTGCGCGTCTCTATAGTCCGGGCCTCGCGGACAGCCAGCACCAGCACATCGGTGGTAGTCAGGAGCAGGTTTCCCAGTTCGACACTGTCAGCGCCGTATCGCGCCTCTGCGCTGGCCATGTTTGGCCGCAGACTCTCCAGAGCCCGCGTCGGATCACCTGCAGGCCGCGGAGACACGGGCGGTTAGTTGGTGTGGCCGACCAGTAAATAGTCGTAAATAGTAAATAGTAAATAGTCGGACAAGTCTGGACAAATAAAAAAGCAGCAATGTCTGAGATAGGATACACCAGAAACAGCCAATAGGATGGTACTGACACGTGCCACAAGGCCCATAAAACATCGACTGTGATAAAATTCGAATATCCGTTCACAGTAAGTAGGTGCATATTTTGCGTATAACGCAATAAGGAAGCCACGCATACATGTCAAGGCCTAACTTCTCTTTACACTAGGAGCATCTGGTTATTTACATACTATACCATTCAACTCTCATGACCTAGCAGGCGCACCAGATGTTTCCCAGCGCCCAAACTAACCGATTCTGGTGCAGGTGTTGGCACGCAGGTCGTGCAGAATATACAGAGTCTCGTGGCTCGGCTGGGCCAGTGCGGCCGCCTCCCTCAGAAGTTCGTCCAGTCTGCAGACCACCTGGCGATCGCCGGAGTCTCCGCCGGAACTCGCCACTGTCGGTCAGTCGGGTGAACGCGATTAGTGGGGACGGGACTTGATTTAGAGACCTCGATTAGGAATAGAGTGGAGCTGATCTGATCGGACGAGAAGTATTGAGCAACGACACGCCTTCCGCTCCGTCAGAATGGAAAGCTAAGCGGAAAGGAAAGCTAAGCTAAATAGAAAGCTAAGCGCAACAGCTCCGACAGAATGGAAAGCCAAGCGAAACATTCATTTAACGCAACTATCCAGTAAACATATATGTTCTGTATACACATGGCAAACTAACACACAGTACATATAATGACCAAAGTCGCACACACCTTGTTCAGCCTCAGCCTCGATCCGCTGCAGCCGCTGCTGCCGGTCGCTGTAGCAGAGTGTGCGGCGGCACTTCAGGCAGCGGCGCCGCTCCCCGCTGGCCTCACCAACAGGCAGGGTCGCTCCACCGCAGTCCGCACACCGGAGGGCGTTCAGCCGCTCCTGAACAGACAGACAAGTGCTCAGATAACTCTTATGACTATCAGTGGTAGTTCGGTAAATGAAGCATATGTAAATGACAACCATTAGATTTAGACCGAACCATCAAACTAGATTGGCATATACCTTAGTAACCCTGCACCATTTTTTTTTTTCACTCAGTATCACAACTCCAATACAATATCCAACTCTGTTTGAGTCCCATGACAGACAAAAAGCTAAGTGGAACCGGGATGCCAGTCTAGACCGTCGCCGAGAGCTGAGTGCAGAGCCACAAATCAGCAGTAGCCCACGGTTCTACCCACCAGGTGGTGCGCCAGCTCTGGCCGCGTGCAGTGCTCGCAGTCGCAGGTGAAGTGGTACTGCTCCAGCAACTGTCGGTGCCGCTCGGATGGCGCACCGCGCGCATAGTGGGGTCCGTAACAGTGGTACACCTCGGCGCCCGCTGATAGCGACTTGATGCTGCGCACGATCAGGGTGTTGCCCCAGAAACTGACGGAGAAAGGAGTACAGACATCGGTACACTGCGGCAAACGTAATCAAAAAGCACCATCCGAGACGTTGCTGGTCATAAACGCTATGTCCTCCAAATTAATGTCATTGCTTAGTACCATTGGCATTTGATACCACATGATACCACTTCTTGTCAAGTCCTGCAGATCAGAAAGCCGAGAGGCAATATCCATTGTCCACGAGCCAGAGATCAGCTGAACACACGCAATGCTATAACTGTCCAGAGACCTGCCGCGCGCGACAAGTAACCACTGGCCATCCCCCTACCTGTTAATGATGCTGGGGTCGCAGCTGTGGTTCATATAGCTGGCCGACGGGTAGATCGCCGTGGCGATACGTTGTTCAGAGAGCTGCACCACCCCTCCGTCACCATCACCATCGCTGGGCAGCGGCACCAGCTTGGTGGGCGCGTGCGCGTTACACACCAGCTGCAGGATGTGTCGCAGCAGCAGCGCCGCCGTCCAGCGCAGCGCCCAGTCCGGCGGACCGGCCGACCCGGCGCCGGCGCCGAAAAACGCCGTCCGCTCCGCCAGGAACACGGCCAGAGTGGCGGCCGCCTGCCGGGAGAACAGTCAGTCAGCAATCAAGGAAGACATCGAAAGGTAAGTCTGAGCGTCGTTACACAGCGACGCTAGACAAACGAAAAGTAGTCGAAAATAAATGCCGATATAATCGCAAATTGTGCGAAAGAAAAACTAGATCGCCAGGTCGCACGTTATGCACTTAGCGATAGTGCCGTCCAACAAGCCTAGAGCACCAATGGATCTAGTAATATCGACTTTAGTGCACCCACTGTGACACCCCAGTCTGGTCTCCATCGCACCTCCCGCCTGCCTCCCGCCGCCCGCGTACCCGTCCGTAGTGGTAGGCGTCCTCTGTGTGACACTCGGCCAGGTGATGCACCAGGTGGAAAACCGACAGGTACCGGTCCCCATCGGGCCGGTAGCAGCTGCAGATGTCGGCCCGGCAGCTGCTGCCCACAGCTGCCAGCTGCGTCCGCAGCGCCAGCACCCGCTGCCAGCCGGCAGTCAGCAGCACGCGCACGGCCGCCCGTCCGATACCGAACGCTTCCAGAAAGGAGGCGTGGCCACACTCGGCCGCGTGGTAGACGGCACCGGCCTCGTCCCGGCAGGCGGCGCTGCAGAAACCCACGTCCGGGCACCGCAAGCACCTGTGGCACGGTCAGACGCAGTTGGAGATAAACCAGACGCAGTCAATGACACTCTTACTGAAGGAGTGTTATGAACCAATGACTAGCGGGCAATATCAAATTGAAAAAATGCTGGTGCATATCGATATATCAGCTCCAGAGCCACTTTCTGTTCTAGATCCAGTAATTAGCACATTTATGGTCAATGAATACATATGGGCGCACTATCTCCGCGCACATTCATCCAGTTACATCGACCTCGGTTCTCCAGACTCCAGTCTGCCATCGTACTCACGGTAGCAGCGCGTGTGTGTGTCGGAGGCAGTGGTGGCAGTGGTCCAGCCGCCGCTCCGGCAGCAGGACGCACACGTACGGCTCCTCAGCAAACAGCACGGCACCCTTGGCCACGGGGCGAGTTGTCACCACGTGCCGCCCCTTCCGCTCGCTCTGCCTGCGGCGGGAACGGTACGGGAGCGTATTCAGTGGCTCAGATAGTGAGAGTTAGTCTCAACACAAGATGATGAGATGGCAAGCTGAATAATGAAATCAAGGTACTTTAAAACTGAGCTTGATAAACCGACATCAATATCGTTTTATTTATGTATTTAAAAAAAAATTGGAACAATGAAATATACGGGTATTTCTCACATGATTAAAATACAGGATTCGATCAGAAATGTCCTAAACTCCACTCACCTGAGCTGCAGGGAGCTGGAGGCGCCAACCAGCGGCCCGCTGCCGCCCTCCAGCGCCGGCCGCGGTGTGGAGCTCTCGTCCTCCCCAGTCTCAGCACACCGGTCAGGGCCGTCTCCGGTCGCCGCCCGATCAATGTCCGCCGACAGAGCGTCCGCCTCCGCGGTCAGCTTATCTACGAGGCAGGACATCATCAAAAGTGGGTAAACTGGCTCCTTAAAGACACGACATTGATGTTTGGCCGGCTTGAAGGTTTCTGAAAGGCATCAGCGTTGAGCACTTTCGCAACATACTTGATTAAAAATAAAAAAGGCTAACTTAGTAGCTCTGACCTTTTGGATCTCGAGAAGAAGAAAAAACTTTGCTAGCACTCCCAGCTCACGCTGCCGCACTGACCTCTGGCGGACGGTCCCAGGCGTATGTTGTCCAGGGCCGACCGGTACTGGGCCAGGGCGGCACGAGACTGCTCCAGCCTCCCCAGCACTAGCAGGCAGCGGGCGCGCCGAACATGCAGCTTGTGGTGCCGGTCCGCCGGGTAGCCAGACTCGAGCGCGTGGGCGATGTCATCGAGGCTGTCCTGCAGGTCACGGTGCAGCAGCCATGCACACAGTTCAGGGAGGATGAATATTGAATAGATTCAATTCATTCCATCTTCTTTAAGAAGGGGGTGCTGCATAGCAAACTGAGAGAAAGTAAAATGTGGACAGCTGCAGATTAGCTCGTTTAAACATCAGTTTCAGTTTAACAGTAAGCGGTAAGTAAAAACGAATTAAGTTGATAAGTAAAGAAAAACGAAAACAAGAAATGCACAAGGTGCACGGTCAAATGCACGAGAAGATCGTGAAGCCGGCCGGGTCCGCACCTGGTGTCGCTGCAGGCGGTGGAGCGCTGCCGAACGGTTGGCCAGCGCGCCGCTCAGCGTCTCGGCGCTGTCGGCATTCAGAGCCGCCTCGCCGTACTGCTGCAGCGCCGCCGCGAACCGGCCGGAGCGGAAACTGGCGTTACCCCGCTCCCGGTGAGACACCGCCAGGGAATCGTCCTTCCGCCGCGGCGCTGACTGGCAGCTGCTCAGCTTCCCTCTGTGGGATGAATAGCTATTGTCAGATGGTCATATTTCACTTTGTTTGTTTACTGGAGCTTCAAGGAGAGATTGGCTGAGCTACTTCACATGGTCTTACAATTGACATTCAGCTAAATGATATTGAATTAGTTTTAGATTGATGACCACAGGGCTCAGTTTGAGCATATTTTCTTCGTTAGGTATGCATCATAACCAAAGGAGTGAAGAAGAGGCATTGAAATCGTTCACCTGGGCAAATACTTGTTAGGTATCATTTACCCCGCATTCGATGTCTCCCGGACGGCGAAGATTCTACGCCGTCCGGCCAATCACGTTCCATAACCGCAGCCGAGCCCCCGCTGACCTTGGACGGGATTGGCCGCACGACGTAGAATCTTCGTCGTCCGAGAGACATCGAACGCGGGGTTGATATCATTTATTTTTTTGTGCCCATTAAGTGTAAAACAAATAGGTACAACACCTAATGCTTTTCATTGACATGTTCAGACATGAGATGGAAACAATTGTGTTGCTATGTTAAAAGCACATACCAAACTGCCCATTAGTGTTTCAATAATATGAAAAGCAAACCAGACTAAGGCAGCAGTGCAGTCAGCAAGCATACCTGATCACTGCATCCTGGAAAAACCTGACTATGTAGTCTTCTTCAGTGATCATTTTAAAATCAGCTTCACATAAAGGATGAGCATCAACCAATCATTGCCTGAAAATCAGCAAAGGAGAGCTTATGAATGAGAGGAACCATAAAAACAATTGTTTATCTATCATCATTGGGCACTCATGGTTTTTAGATACTTAAAGGGACCCTCCCACCTTAACATTAGTTTTGAGTTGAGATAGCCAAGTTTGCGGCCAGGCTCAGAAACCACCATTTATCCTGGTCGCAACCCCCGCAGCTTTATGGTGTTCAAGAAATTTCTTCCCTTTACTTGCAGGGTGGGACCAGCGTGGTCCCTATCTCTTAACCATTACGGGAATCTGATGACGTCATCAGGCTTCCGAACGTCCGTTAAATGTTTGACTAAAACGTTTTGTAGCACGCGGTGGTATATGGTGCTTTGCGCGCAACAAATGCCGCACTTTCAAATAAAGTCGCTAGGAACAGCGGAGATCCCAAAAAGTAAACAAAAGTAAAAGTCTAATATCTTGAAAACCGGTGAATATTTTTCGATGAAATTTGGTAGATATTCGTTTTTGCTCTTTCTGAACCGAGCGACATCACTTTCATGCCAATTCATTAACTTTTTTGAAGGTGGGAGGGTCCCTTTAAAGGAAATAGTTCACTTTTAACATGGGGTTTTGAGCTGGAATAGCAGTTTCGTAGCTTGAGCTGAGACTAGCACAAATCAGGAGCTTTTACGGCTCAACGATCACCCTAGACGAAGATATTCCATTTCTCGTTCCGAAAAGAGTGCCTTGTAGAGGAATGCGTGCCTTGCACAGGAATGCAGCCACGTCATCGTCAGCCAATCAGCGTGCTGCTTACAGCCAATGCAGTATGCGTAGGTTTGAGCTACGCAATATGATTGGTCAATGCGTAATAAGCTTCCGCGTCAAACATTATTTTACATAGAATATATGAAATAATATTTTCGGAGTTTCTTGAGTGATATATATTGAAAAACTGATAGCAAATATTTCGATACTCGTAGTGGTACCTTTTTCAATGCGAGTGAAAAAGAAACTCAAGAAATATCACTCAAGATCACTCATATCATATCAAGAAACTCCGAAAATATTATTTCATATTCATTATAACTTGAGGAAAAGGTAACATGACTCTTAAGTCATACATTACATAGAATATAGTTCGTCCTATATTAAAATATAGAAAATAATTGTTTTTACAAAAAGGTTTTATTTTATTTCATGATTATTTTGAGCATAAAAAATCATAAATCAATAGCAAAATACTGATTTCAGTAAAGTGGACTGTTTCCTTTAAAAGCAGTCCATTATCCAGCATTGCAGCACCAGAAAATGTCAAGTTAAATTCAAATATGCGTTTCTCACTTTGTATTAGGTTGTCCCTAAGTTGAAATCAGAATTAGCAATTGTATTTCAACAACAAATTAGCACAATTTTTATTTGAGTTCAGAGTTAAATACGAATAACAGCAATGCTTATTGTTTAGTAAACAATGCATTGGCATAGGCATCGGCATAGGCTTTATCTTATATGTTTTATCATCAGAAAATTTTCCTGTTTGATCTATATGCCCATTTTGAGCCGATTTGAAATTGTCCGGAATCTGCATGCAGATTCGGAATTCGGAAATTCCGGGAAAAGTTTCATATGTGCCGCGGAACGGACTTCGGATTCGTGATCAGCGTATCCTGTTTGGTCTATATGCCCATTTTGAGCCGATTTGAAATTGTCCGGAATCCGCATGCAGATTCAGAATTCGGAAATTCCGGGAAAAGTTTCATATGTGCCGCGGAACGGACTTCGGATTAGTGATCAGCGTATCCTGTTTGGTCTATATGCCCATTTTGAGCCGATTTGAAATTGTCCGGAATCTGCATGCAGATTCAGAATTCGGAAATTCCGGGAAAAGTTTCATATGTGCCGCGGAACGGACTTCGGATTCGTGATCAGCGTATCCTGTTTGGTCTATACGCCCATTTTGAGCCGATTTGAAATTGTCCGGAATCTGCATGCAGATTCGGAATTCGGAAATTCCGGGAAAAGTTTCATATGTGCCGCGGAACGGACTTCGGATTCGTGATCAGCGTATCCTGTTTGGTCTATATGCCCATTTTGAGCCGATTTGAAATTGTCCGGAATCTGCATGCAGATTCGGACTTCGGAAATTCCGGGAAAAGTTTCATATGTGCCGCGGAACGGACTTCGGATTCGTGATCAGCGTATTCTGTTTGGTCTATATGCCCATTTTGAGCCGATTTGAAATTGTCCGGAATCTGCATGCAGATTCGGAATTCGGAAATTCCGGGAAAAGTTTCATATGTGCCGCGGAACGGACTTCGGATTCGTGATCAGCGTATCCTGTTTGGTCTATATGCCCATTTTGAGCCGATTTGAAATTGTCCGGAATCTGCATGCAGATTCGGAATTCGGAAATTCCGGGAAAAGTTTCATATGTGCCGCGGAACGGACTTCGGATTCGTGATCAGCGTATCCTGTTTGGTCTATATGCCCATTTTGAGCCGATTTGAAATTGTCCGGAATCCGCATGCAGATTTGGAATTCGGAAATTCCGGGAAAAGTTTCATATGTGCCGCGGAACGGACTTCGGATTCGTGATCAGCGTATCCTGTTTGGTCTATATGCCCATTTTGAGCCGATTTGAAATTGTCCGGAATCTGCATGCAGATTCGGAATTCGGAAATTCCGGGAAAAGTTTCATATGTGCCGCGGAACGGACTTCGGATTCGTGATCAGCGTATCCTGTTTGGTCTATATGCCCATTTTGAGCCGATTTGAAATTGTCCGGAATCCGCATGCAGATTCAGAATTCGGAAATTCCGGGAAAAGTTTCATATGTGCCGCGGAACGGACTTCGGATTCGTGATCAGCGTATCCTGTTTGGTCTATATGCCCATTTTGAGCCGATTTGAAATTGTCCGGAATCCGCATGCAGATTCAGAATTCGGAAATTCCGGGAAAAGTTTCATATGTGCCGCGGAACGGACTTCGGATTCGTGATCAGCGTATCCTGTTTGGTCTGTATGCCCATTTTGAGCCGATTTGAAATTGTCGGAATCTGCATGCAGATTCGGAATTCGGAAATTCCGGGAAAAGTTTCATATGTGCCGCGGAACGGACTTCGGATTCGTGATCAGCGTGTCCTGTTTGGTCTATATGCCCATTTTGAGCCGATTTGAAATTGTCCGGAATCTGCATGCAGATTCGGAATTCGGAAATTCCGGGAAAAGTTTCATATGTGCCGCGGAACGGACTTCGGATTCGTGATCAGCGTATCCTGTTTGGTCTATATGCCCATTTTGAGCTGATTTGAAATTGTCCGGAATCCGCATGCAGATTCAGAATTCGGAAATTCCGGGAAAAGTTTCATATGTGCCGCGGAACAGACTTCGGATTCGTGATCAGCGTATCCTGTTTGGTCTATATGCCCATTTTGAGCCGATTTGAAATTGTCCGGAATCTGCATGCAGATTCAGAATTCGGAAATTCCGGGAAAAGTTTCATATGTGCCGCGGAACGGACTTCGGATTCGTGATCAGCGTATCCTGTTTGGTCTATATGCCCATTTTGAGCCGATTTGAAATTGTCCGGAATCCGCATGCAGATTCAGAATTCGGAAATTCCGGGAAAAGTTTCATATGTGCCGCGGAACGGACTTCGGATTCGTGATCAGCGTATCCTGTTTGGTCTATATGCCCATTTTGAGCCGATTTGAAATTGTCCGGAATCTGCATGCAGATTCGGAATTCGGAAATTCCGGGAAAAGTTTCATATGTGCCGCGGAACGGACTTCGGGTTCGTGATCAGCGTATCCTGTTTGGTCTATATGCCCATTTTGAGCCGATTTGAAATTGTCCGGAATCCGCATGCAGATTCAGAATTCGGAAATTCCGGGAAAAGTTTCATATGTGCCGCGGAACGGACTTCGGATTCGTGATCAGCGTATCCTGTTTGGTCTATATGCCCATTTTGAGCCGATTTGAAATTGTCCGGAATCCGCATGCAGATTCAGAATTCGGAAATTCCGGGAAAAGTTTGATATGTGCCGCGGAACGGACTTCGGATTCGTGATCAGCGTATCCTGTTTGGTCTATATGCCCATTTTGAGCCGATTTGAAATTGTCCGGAATCTGCATGCAGATTCGGAATTCGGAAATTCCGGGAAAAGTTTCATATGTGCCGCGGAACGGACTTCGGATTCGTGATCAGCGTATCCTGTTTGGTCTATATGCCCATTTTGAGCCGATTTGAAATTGTCCGGAATCCGCATGCAGATTCAGAATTCGGAAATTCCGGGAAAAGTTTCATATGTGCCGCGGAACGGACTTCGGATTCGTGATCAGCGTATCCTGTTTGGTCTATATGCCCATTTTGAGCCGATTTGAAATTGTCCGGAATCCGCATGCAGATTCAGAATTCGGAAATTCCGGGAAAAGTTTCATATGTGCCGCGGAACGGACTTCGGATTCGTGATCAGCGTATCCTGTTTGGTCTATATGCCCATTTTGAGCCGATTTGAAATTGTCCGGAATCTGCATGCAGATTCGGAATTCGGAAATTCCGGGAAAAGTTTCATATGTGCCGCGGAACAGACTTCGGATTCGTGATCAGCGTATCCTGTTTGGTCTATATGCCCATTTTGAGCCGATTTGAAATTGTCCGGAATCCGCATGCAGATTCAGAATTCGGAAATTCCGGGAAAAGTTTCATATGTGCCGCGGAACGGACTTCGGATTCGTGATCAGCGTATCCTGTTTGGTCTATATGCCCATTTTGAGCCGATTTGAAATTGTCCGGAATCTGCATGCAGATTCGGAATTCGGAAATTCCGGGAAAAGTTTCATATGTGCCGCGGAACGGACTTCGGATTCGTGATCAGCGTATCCTGTTTGGTCTATATGCCCATTTTGAGCCGATTTGAAACTGTCCGGAATCTGCATGCAGATTCGGAATTCGGAAATTCCGGGAAAAGTTTCATATGTGCCGCGGAACGGACTTCGGATTCGTGATCAGCGTATCCTGTTTGGTCTATATGCCCATTTTGAGCCGATTTGAAATTGTCCGGAATCTGCATGTACGAGATTGATATCAATCTGCATGCAATTATTCGAACGTCGAAAACACGCGGTCGTTGGCAGCGTCCGCGCCATCAAAAGTCGCATTGACGCAGCATCTGTCTGAAAATGGTCGAGATTATTCAACTGCCATTTTTCAGTCCTGCGATGCAAGAGGGCCTCGACAGATCGCTGAAACGAGAAATCGCAATTGAAGAAAGTTCATTGAGTTTGGTTTTTAAATTGCTATTTAGGCTGATGCATTAAACTTCTGTGACCTTGGTGAGATCAACTAGACTCCTCTGCCAAAGCCAGTTCTGCCAATTAGCGCTACCTAGCGCTAATTAGCTATTAGCTATTAGCGGCTAGCGCTAATTTTTACAGAGTAGTTCGACACAAGGCTACCAACTATGCGTTCGACGTTAGTGGACCAATGTACGATGACCATCCTACGCACCTGTATGATCATCTGATGTATAGATTGCTATTCAGCCGGGGCTCGTCCATCTCGTTGACGGCTTCAGTGGCGTTCGGGCCGAGGTTGTGCTCTTCTGCAGCTGCCGTCTTCTCCACGATTCCGGCCAGCATGGCTCCCTGGGCCGACCGGCATCCCCCCGCCGACACTGGACCACCCGGCCGGCCCCGCCTCCACCAACTGAAGCCCCTGAAGCCTCTCGGGCTTGGCTCTCTCGCTCCTCCACGCTCGGTCGCTGACGCGCCCGTGGCCGCCGCAGGGCGACTCGCTCCCCCGGTCAGCAGAGGCGTCTCCAGGCACCGGCGCGGAGCAGCCGTCTCGGTCTCACCCGGTTCTCAGTGCCAGTACCTAATTGGTGGGTTCTGCCGCTTTTTTGAAAACTGTGCCGGTGCCTCTGCCACAGAGCACATAGAGATATTTGCTCACAAAGCCGACCATCGAGCCTCCTGACGCAGACGTCGGCACCCTTTGATATGTGCGACCTAGGGGTGTTAATGATCCCGCTGCGGAACGTGAGCTGGTCAACGGGGCGTTTGTACAGCCAAATGGGGTCCATTAGCGCCGCCAATGGGTAAAGCGTCCCTTTCTATGGTCCACCGCTGCTGACCCAAACAGCTTTCTCGGAGCCCGGCTCCCGGTACCTAATAACGCCGAGCTACTATTCGATTTGAGACAGACTTAGCCGGTTCCAATAGCAAAAGCGCTTGCTTTGTACTATAGAAAAGAAATATCAGATATACTTGTCCGAGCAACGCTGAATGCTGTTTTACCGTATTATGAGATTTTACCGTATTATGAGATGTCAATTGATTTAATCATTTAACCATGGGATGGTTATAACAGCGTTGTGACGCGGGTGAGACGGTACCGCCCCGACCTCCGAGGGTGTGCGCCGGCTCATTCCGTGTCAAACCGGCGACTCTGCCCGAGCTGTCGGCTGCGCTGAGCCAGCTGGGTTCGTCGAGGGCGTGTGGCGAGGATGGTGTCACTGTGCAGTTGATCCGATTGACCTTCCCTGTGATCGCGCCACATTTGCTGTATATTGTGAACGACTCGCTTGTGTCCGGCACGGTGCCGACAGCGTGGAAATCTGCCGTCATTACTCCACTTTTCAAAGGTGGTGACCGTTCTGAGCCAAATAATTTTAGGCCAATTTCGATTTTGTCCGTTGTAGGTAAACTCTGTGAGCGTGTAGTTGGAAATCAGTTAATGTCATATTTAAGCGAACATCATATACTTTGCGCTGAACAGCATGGCTTCCGCCCGGGCCACTCCACGGAGTCGGCGATGCTGTGCGCTGTTGACAGGCTTGTCAGCAGCATGGACCGTGGCCTCGTCTCCACGTTGACGACGACAGACACGTCCAAAGCGTTTGACAGCGTGCAGCATTGCCGGCTCCTGGAAAAGCTCGGATGGTATGGTGTGGATGACCATTGGTTCCGCGGTTGGCTCGAAGGCCGAACGCAGCGTGTGGCGGGGTGTACAACGCCAGTGGCGGTGACACATGGCGTGATCCAAGGGAGTACTTTGGGACCGATCTTGTTTTTACGATTTACCAACGATTTACCTTCTTTTATTCGCCACGGACAGCTCATCATGTATGCCGACGACGCGCAGTTTATCGATGCGGATGCTCCGGCCAACGTGGGTGACCTCCGTACTAGAGTAGAGAACACGCTCAAAATTGTTTTGAATTGGTTTACTCAAAATCGTTTAAAAATTAATCCCTCAAAAACAGATCTCTTGGTCGTGAAGTCTAAGCGAATTCACTTAGAAATCAACGAAACATTTAAAATTCATTTTGGGGAACAGCTCATCAGTCCTTCTCCTTCTGTGAAGGTTCTTGGCATAACTTTGGACTCTTATCTCAATTGGGACCTCCAGATATCTGCCGTCATCAGGCGCTGTTATGGCATGTTGGTGGGACTTGCAAAGCTGAGCCACCGACTACCACACGAGACCAAAAAAGTTATCATCGAAGGGCTTGTTTATCCCCACATCACTTACTGTCTGACCGTTTGGGGCGGCTGCACCAAAACCCAAAAGTATAGGATCCAGAAAGTTCTAAATTTTGGTGCCAGGATCATCACCGGACTAAAGAAGTCTCAGCATATTACTCCCGCTTTAAAAGAACTGGGATGGCTCAAAATTGATGAGCTGATTACTAAATGTGACTTGGCGGCACTTTGTCGGATTCTGGGGTCACCTGAGTCGCCTGAGCATCTCCGCACGATGATTGTGTCCCGTTCAGATGTATCAGAAAGGACCACGCGGGGATCGGAGAGTATGCTGCTGCAAATGCCACGCGTGCGCACAGAACTCGCTCGCCGTGCATTTATGTGCCGGGCTACCACCGCCTGGAACCGCCTGCCAGCCGAGCTCAGGAGGAGTCGTTTACTGTGTCACCCACGGAGGTGAATCGCGAGACATGGGGAGTAGATGTGCTCAGTTTTATCGCATTTTAGCAATTTATAGTGATTTTTAAACCATCATTTTTTCGTGTTTTATGAACATGTTCACTGTGTTTAACTAATGTACTGACTCTGAAATCGGAAGAGCCACGATGTGGAGATTTTTATGAATACAATACATACATACATACATACGTTTTAAAAATAGCCAATCTCAATTCAATCGAACTAAAATAAACAAACGAGATGCGACTGCGAGTTTCGGGTAAACGGTTGAATACATGTTCACCGTTTGGGCAACGACATAGGCGTAGGAACGTTTTCGAAAGTGGGGGGGCCAGGCTCCCAGAGGTCTAAAACCTAACCTACCCCCAAAATCCAATTTCTCCTCGGATTTCGGCCACTTTGTTTTCGCAAACATGCTCAGAGGTAAAGAAAAAAATCGAGACAAATACAAAAATAAAATTGGTTAAATTTCAGGGAGACTCCCGTCCATAAACTCAAACTGATGAACGCGTTCCCCTGTCCTCCGCAGCCGTTGGCACCCATAGAAATTCCATAGGCATCCAGCAACTTTTTATTACGAGCAAGCGTGAAATGTGTAAAGCGAGTCTTTTCAATATACCTATAAAAATTAGCATGAACGGCCCAGCTAAGCTCAGCCAGGCCTGTAACGTTTTTAAGAGATTTTATATTAGCGACCACTGCAACTGGGCTGATTGACTGTCAGAGGCCGGTGTGGGACTTTTACAGGCCGGTCTGGGCCCTCAGAGGCCAGTTTAACCCTCGCCGGCCCGTACCTATAAGTTTTCTACATACGCGCCGGCCGAGGGGGCGGGGAGCAGGTACGACCCCTCTCGCCATTTCGCCCCAGGTGGAGATAGCGCGTCGCGGAAAAACGAGCGTGTGCGCCGTTACGAGACGCAGAGATCGATACCCGATTTTAAGGTCCTAGGTCAACCGGTGACCTGAGGTCAAGTCAAGTGCCTCAAGGCACGGTTCCGTTTTTGGTGAATAGTTTCGCAAAAAACGGCCGCAGAGCCGCGATTTTGCCAGCATCGTGTTCGCCTCTCTCAGGCTCGTCGAATGATATGCTTTTTGTTTGGGTGAGGTAAACTTAGGGTGTTGACCTCGGGTCACGGTCAGGTCAGCGCCCCCAGGTCACGAAATTGGTCGAATGAGGTCATGTCTCATAGCATTCGATTCGGAAGGTCTTCTTGAGTCCATTGGTGGCTTTTCCGACTCGCTAGCTCAATTTGATCGGTAGTTATTGACGAAAAACTAATATGACCCTTATAAGGTCATAAATGACGTCGCGCAAGGTCAACATTGCAAAAGTGACAGATCAAACCTTGCAAGGAGTGCATGAAATCACGATTCGGTGTGCTTGAGATAGTTGGAGATCGTTCCCGGCGCCAGAAAAAGTTTTCAGTTTATCCCCATTGACTTATACCTAATGGTGAGGTCACGAAAATGACCTGACCTCATATGACCTATAGGAAAATCCGAGACGTACAAGTTGTGAGACTCCTAATGGATACTAGGTCCTGCAAGGTTCATTTCCCTGTGAAATCTCCTCTGGCAGCAAGGGCGTTGCGAAGTTGCGACATCTGAAGACCGTGCAGAGGTTCACTTATGACCTCATAGGTCAGTGACCTGATCTGACCCGAAAATGCGGTTGGTGTCAAAAGATCCGGCTTGATTCAAAGGTCAGATATGCCAAGCTTCAGCTCTCTATCGCCGGCGTGTTCGGAGCTATCGCAAAAAAAAACTATGGAGGGGCGGCACCTCCCCCCCCCCCTCGGCCGGCGAGGGTTAAGGCCATCAGAGACCCCAGTACAGGGCCTGCAAAGAGCAGTTTGAGACCTTTAGATGCCGACTTGGGCCATCAGAGGCTAATGTGGGTCCCTACAGGCCAGCATGGGTCCTCAGAGGTCAGTATGGGACCCTAAAATGCCGACATGGGCCGGCGTTGGTCCCCAGAGGCCAGCAGAAGGCCCTCAAAAACCAAGATGGGCCTCTGAGGCCAGCATCGGTCTTCAGAATCCAGTGCAAGGACCTCAGAGGCTAATGTGGGTCCTTACAGGCCAGCATGGGCCCTTAGAGGTCAGTGTGGGGCCGTAACAGACCGGCGTGGGCCGGCGTTGGACCCCTAAGGCCAAGATGGACCCTCAGAGGCCGATGCGGACTCTTAGAGGCCGGCATCGGGTCTCCAGAATTCAGTACGGGGCCCTCAGAGGCACCTAAAGGTTAGTCTTGGGACCCCAGAGACAGAAATGAGGCCACCAGAGGCCGATGTGAGGCCCTCAGACGCCGGCTGGGCCCTTGAGGCCGGTTTAGGGGCCCTCAAATGCCGCCAGTGGAGGACCCTCAGAGATCAATGTGGGTTCTCAGTGGTCAATGTGGGCGCTTGACCGCCACTGAAGGGCCCTCCGAGATCAGTGTAGGACCCTCAAAGGCTGATTTGGGAGCTGTTAATAGCTGGCGTTGGATTCTTGAGCCTCGTGGCAATCGAATAAGTGCCAGAGCCCCATACGCCCATGGGGGCCCATTGTTTGTTTGGGGGGGGGGGGCAAATGGAGGGGCAGACACAGACATTGCTGGCCCCCAGCCTGTTTGAACCGAGGCGGGGGCACGGTCACCCTGGCCCCCAGCTAGTACGCCTTTGACGAACTATGCCGACCCCAAGCAGATCTGGTCAAGCGTTGGTCGTTTGTATACGCATTCTCCTGCACCGTGCTAGTATTGTCTTATACCTTTTCAGTGCTCTCTGTCCCGCGCATCATTATCAACAAAATGCTGCGGCACTAGGACTCACAGTCTTGTCTCTGATATGGTTTTCTTCATTTAGTTAAGGCAATTGCGGTCAATAACGCTGTAGAAACAAAAGGGAATCTTCACTAAAGGGCAAGCTGAATAGTTGTCAAGTTCTGGTGTTTAGGGTACCGGGTGGTAGGTACAGACAGACACTTAAGTCAGCAAAAAGTGGGGGGGCCAGTTAACATTGCTGGCCCCCCCACCTCCGAAAGTGGGGGGGCCATGGCCCCCCCGGCCCCCCCTGTTCCTACGCCTATGGGCAACGATCAGACGTGGCCGTAATGTGAACACTAATGCGTGCTTTTTGTTCATTTGTCACCGGAAATAACGTTTTCCACAAACGTTATATCCAAACGTTACAAAATGTTTCCACAAACACCGCACGAGAATAAAAATGAATTAGGAAATGTCATAGGATGGCCGTTGTCCTGACCATCAATTTATGAATAGCGGGACACGGCAAACTAAAATGGTTATGACAGAGGGCGAGCAAAGCGGTTGAGTCTTTTCCGTGGCTTTATTTGTCCATTGTTGCTAACCGCCCTCGCTCTGAGGCAAGCAGGCATGAGTTTGCCTCCTATTGATCTGAGACACTGCTTCCCTTAAAGGGACCCTCCCACCTTCAAAAAAGTTTATGAATTGGCATGAAAGTGATGTCGCTCGGTTCAGAAAGAGCGAAAACGAATATCTACTAAATTTCACCGAAAAATATTCACCGGTTTTCAAGATATTAGACTTTTACTTTTGTTTACTTTTTTGGGATCTCCGCTGTTTCTAGCGACTTTATTTTAGAAGTGCGGCGTTTGCGGCAAATGTTGCGCGCAAATAGCATATACCACCGCGTGCTACAAAACGTTTTAGTCAAACATTTAAAAATCGTTGGATATTTGCGCTGACGTCACACATTCAGAGGGGTATTCCTAAGCATTAGCCCCTCTGAATCAAAATGCTGCAATTTTGAAATTCAATATTTCCGATTTAAGGCATTTCTCGATGTTGTGAGTGCCGAAACCGGTAATTGTGAGCCAGGGACCCCATTTTGGCTATCTCAACTCAAATCTAATGTTAAGGTGGGAGCGTCCCTTTAAGTCAATTGTATACAATATTGACACATGACGGCCAGGCTAACACAGCAAAAAGCACAGCTGCCACGCGCCAAGGACGGAACTGTCACATATTCGAAAGTGTTTCTCAATAAAACAATATCCAGCGGTAGATAAAACAGGCCACTCGCCGAACACTGCACGGTCAAACCCTGAAACCCTTGACCATCCCCTCCGACGTTGACACTTTTGGATCGCCATTCACCGCCGTTCGTATAGAGACTGACGGCTAGGGAGCCAGAAGTTTCAGTCTGTTGTTCAATAGGATGTAGTCATAGGTTAGAACAGAACGGACCATCCAATACTATCTTTCCGGTACATCAAGTCCGGTGCAGTCAGTTACACGGTGCAATCAGTTATACGGTACAGTCAGTATACGGTGCAATCAGTTATGTGGTGCGGTCAGTTACACGGTGCAGTCAGTTATACGGTGCGGTCAGTCTGATACGGTCAGTACGGTCAGTCTAGTAAGGCTAGTACGGTACGCTCAGTCTTTACTGGTCAGTCTCATACGGTCAGTCCGGTACGGACAGCCTGTAGTACGGTCAGTCTTAGTAGGATCAGTCTAGTACAATCGGTCCGTTACAGTCAGTGCGTCACAGTCAGTCTAGTACGGTTAGTACGATACGGCCACTGGCCAGTCCGATACGGTCAGTCCGGTGCTGCCAGTCCGGTACCGCGGTACAATCAGTCCATTACAATCAGTCCGGTACGCTCACCCCTCACTGGTCAGTCCGGTGCGGCCAGATACCAGCGGTACAGCACCGCCACATACATGAGCATCGCCACCACTATGAAGAGATCGTCCAGCAGGCCGATGGCGCCGTAGACGGCCTCCGGCAGCAGGTCAAACGGCAGCACCAGGTACACCAGCGCCATGAGGAAGCACATGACGACGCGAACACGCAGCAGGAGGAGCACGCCGCCGGGACTGACCGCCTCGCGCCAGAGGTGGCGCAGCAAACACGGCACGTCACGGATGTGCTCCAGCCACTGTAACACAAATACGGCACGTCACGGATGTGCTCCAGCCACTGTAACACAAATACGGCACGTCACGGATGTGCTCCAAACACTGTTACACAAATACGGCACATCACGGATGTGCTCCAAACACTGTTACACAAACACGGCACGTCACGGATGTGCTCCAGCCACTGTAACGTAAAGACAGCACGTCACCGATGTGCTCCAGGCTCCAGCCACGCGCCAAGGACGTAACATCACATGTTTATGTCACAAACATCATAAAATGTTTATGATCTGACTTGACAACTGACGAAGTTTGGATAGTATGTGCACGGAAGAACTTCTAAAAGTCATTACAAATAAAACAGTTGCGCGATTGTGGCTGTTACTTTTATACCCAGATCTAAATTTTGTATTTTTATCAACGCCAACTCCCAGCGACTGTTACAATCCTTCCTTTCCACGACCCGTGTCAAGCCGGCGCGGGTACCGTGGGACGGCCGGCGAGCGGCGTCCGTCAGAGGGTAGTCAGGGGCACCTGTGCCTGCCCGGCACATAACACCGACGCGCCGCCCGCTGCCGACTCCCCGGCTCGTCACAGCTCACTGCTAACGGCCATTAGCACCAGAGCACGAGATCCGTCTCCAGCGCCGGAGACGGTCGGAGGAGAGGGGAAATGGCCGCTATAGCCGGCGTCGGACGAGGCCGTCCCGACAAACACCAGCTGCCCCGGGTAGGGCCTGGGAGAGGGGTGACCGGGCGGCAGGTGGAGGTGACCCAGGGAGGTTAGGTGGCGGGCGGCCCCTCAAACAGCACACGAGTGATGGAGCCCGGGAATCACGTGATTGTTTGCCGAACTCTCCCCAACTGGGAAGTGTTTGTAATCCAAGCGTCAGAGAGCCGAAAACCCGGCGGAACACGGTGCTTTGTGGAATATGTGCATGGTGCATGTGCAGTTTACATCATCTGTGATGATGTGATCTTTCGCGGCTGGGATGGCCTCTGTCTGGTCATCATCCGACACCAAACTGCTCTCTCCACCCGACACCAAACTGCTAGTTGCTACCTTCTCTCTCCTCTCTCTCTCTCTCTCTCTCTCTCTCTCTCTCTCTCTCTCTCTCTCTCTCTCTCTCTCTCTCTCTCTCTCTCTCTCTCTCTCTCTCTCTCTCTCTCTCTCTCTCTCTCTCTCTCTCTCTCTCTCTCTCTCTCTCTCTCTCTCTCTCTCTCTCTCTCTCCACTCTCTTTATCTCTCTCCCCCCTCTCTCTCCTCTCTTGTTGGGTGTGAATCCATCCCCCTTCCCTCGCTTACCAACCATTTTGTACCAACCATTTCCTCCCTTTCCGTTCCGCGCACGTTTTTTCTCCTCCATCCCAGCCAAAACGCTTTCAAAGAAGCTCACGTTCGGTTATGTATTTGGTACATCAGCCAAACTCCGTACGTCAAAAGTCACGTAAAAAAAAAAACAGCCCGACAAGTGCCCCGCGGGCAAACACCGTCCAGCACGGCCCAACGCATAAACGGCCTATCCTCGGGCTGGGGGTTTTGAATGTCTGCCGCCACGGACACCAGCCCCTGGCGCAGGTGCATTGCCTCGAGACGTAGTCGCGGGATCTCTCGCCTGGTGGTCTCCTGGAAATGAGAGGATATTGGTTAATATTGCACAGCGTCTTAACGGGAGAAATAAATAAACTACGGGTAAGGAAGAGATGCGAAGAAACACAGGGTAGGGGGCACCAACCGAGTACCGAGCCAACAAATCGACCACATATCTCAAGTGAATGAGCCAAAGAAAAAAAGACATTTAAAAACGTTAAAATAAGAATAGCTGTCGGGCAAAGGTTTAGCGCTTAACAAGAAAAAAGCGGAAATCCTGAATGGGAGGCTCTGGAACAATACATAAACAGGAGAACTTTATCGACCAACAACAAACATACAACAACAAACAAGTAACTCACCTTGTCAACCTGGATTTTCGTGATTTCTTGGCGCTGCTCGTCGATGATCACATCCCAATGATCTGGGAGCGGCGGGTCAGGCGTATAACGCGGGATCGGTGACCCCGCGGTCGCTGATGTGATGACAAAGTGTCCCCGGAGGCGGAGCCCTCAACTCCGGCGATGGTGACGCCGGGCCCCGGGGTCAGCGGAGGGCTTCGGAAGGGCATGTTGACTCTCCTGCGTCTCGATACAAAATAAATTGTTCTGCTGGGCCGGGTCCCCTTGGACCCGCACAAAGGGAGCTGAGCCTCCGAGGCAAGGAAGACATTCATTAGCATCTTAGTGCAGACGGGAAGGGGAAAATGGTAAGGGACCACAGCCGGCAGAGGCTCAGTGGCGTGGTGCTTACACGGACACCTGTAACCCGCGCCGTGCCGGTATACGGCGCAAACATGGCGCCAACTGCCCCGGGCCGGGGGTGGGTGGGGTGTCTGAATACCAGCTCGTCTAACTCGGCTCCTGGGCCACGTAGTGACACGGGGTAAGCGGAATTCCAAAGGGCGTAAAAAAAATAATGAAGAAAACTCTGCGGTCATTTTTTAGGTCAGGTCAAATGTCAGGTCACCAGAGGTCATCAAAGGTCAAATTTTGTCTACTCCAACAATTTTGGAAAACTCGGCGCATAACTCGAGAACTAATAGAGCTACAGCGCCGCAAAAACGCATTCGATAGCTCCTTCAACGTTCTTTTGCAAACATGTCCCCAGATTTGACCTCAAGACAACGGTTTAGCCTCCAGAGGACAAAAGCTTCAAAAATGGCAGTTTTATGGTAATACGTTTTGTAATAACTTTTGACTCAGAAAGGGACATTTATTTTGCCGGCATCGTGCTCCTCTCGTCGAGACGCGTCGAACAAACTGTTAGTTGACCTTGACAGGCCATTTTAAAAAATTTGACCTGAGATCAAGGTCATGAACTGACTTGAAAATGTCATGTTGCATATCAGTCGATCCGTATCGTCAAGATGAACGGATCTGAGGTGTTTTCATCGCTCTAGCATGTCTCTATCAAAAGTTATTGTAAAAAAAAAAACTCCTGGGGACCTTTCATGACATAACATGACCTTAGGGACACCAAGAGAGGACAAGAGTGCCATTTTTCGGTTCAGCTTGTCAAGTTTGCCTGAAAACCGATGTTTGAGAGTGTTTGAAATGACGTTCGTCCAAAAGAGGCCTTGACTTATAATGGAGAGGTCGCATAATTGACCTGACCTTAGGTCACCGATATCAAAATTCCAAGATATACATTTCATACAAACTGTTACTCTTATCAATCTCTGAAAGGTTAAAAAAAAGACTGAAAGGCGATCGTTCAGTCTCTAGTGTAGGTCTATAGATCGTTCAAATGTAGCTATGACGAAGATTCTAACCTTTTCTGAGGTGAGGTCACTTAACGTGACTTGGCGATCTTAAGAGACCTATGTCTGAAGTTTTTACAACATGTGCGGAAAGATGCATAAACAGGTGTGCCAAAAACGGTGGCACGGAGCTCCGCTATTTCCGCGCCGCCGAACCTCATACGAGTAGCAGCCACACTTAACGACGTTCTAACAGGTCCCAATTTCCTGACTTATGGGTCGTTGACCTGACCTGGAAGGTCAACCAATGACCTAGGACCTTAAAATTGGGTAGCATCGGCTTCCTCTCGTCACGGGCAATACGCTCGTTTTTACTCTAGCTTGATCAGGGGCCAAACGGCAAGGAGGTCCAACGGACCCCCTCCTACATATATGTACATTCGCGGCTGGCAAAACAGCGACGCGAGAGAGCGTTAACCCTCGCCGGACCTATTGGTTTTCTACATACACGCCGGCCGGGGGGGGGGACGGGTACGACACCCCCCCCCCCCACTCGCCGTTTCGCCCCTGGTGGAGCTAGCACGTCGCGGAAAAAGGAGCGTGTGCGCCGCTACGAGACGCAGAGATTGATAACCAATTTAAATGTCCTAGGTCACCCGGTGACCTCTGGGGTCAGGTTAAGTGCCCCAAGGTAGGGTTCCGTTTTTGGTGAATAACTTCGCAAAAAAAACGGCCGCAGAGCCACGCTTTTGGAAGCATCGTGTTCGCCTTGCTCAGGCGCGTCGAATGATATACTTTTGTTTGGGTGAGGTCACCTTAGGGTGTTGACCTCGGGTCACGGTCAGGTCAGTGTCCCCAGGTCACGAAATTGGTCGAAGGTCATGTCGCATATCATTCGATTCGGCAGGTCTTCCTGAGTCCATTAGTGGCTTTCCTGGCCCGCTAGCTGAATTTCATCGGGAGTTATTGACGAAAAACTTATATGACCCTAATGACATCATAAATGACGTCACGCAAGGTCAACATTGCAAGAGTAACGCATCGACCCTTGCAAGGAGTGCATGAAATCACGATTATGTGTGCATGAGATAGTTGGAGTTCGTTCGCGGCGCCAGAATAGCAGTTTTCATTTTTCCCATTGACTTATGATTATGAGGTCACGAAAATGACCTGACCTCATATGACCTTGAGGAAAAATCCGAGATGTACAAGTGGTGAGACTCCTAGTGGATACTAGGTGTAGGTCCTGCAAGTTTCATTTCCCTGTGAAAACTCCTCTGGCAGTGAGGGCGTTGCGAAGTTGCGACATCTGAAGACCATGCAGAGGTTTACTTATGACGTCATAGGCCAGTGACCTGACTTGACCCGAAAATGCGATTGGTGTCAAAAGATCCGGCTTGAATCAAGGGTCAGGTATGCCAAGTTTCAGCTCTCTGTCGCCGGCGGGAGCTATCGCGAAAAATCCCTATGGGGGGGGGCGGCACCCGCCCCTCCCCCTCGGCCGGCGAGGGTTGAAAGATATACTGTGTGTCCCGCAGGGGCTTACTTTACGTCATTCTTTATTGAGCACCCTGTATGTCCTTATTCACTACCAGGCTCATTACTATCCGACGCTCAAAATTGTACATATAATCCACTGTCCTTACCTACAGTGAGCGCTGTGCTAGGACAATTGCTTTTCATTGAGACAACGAGACTACATATTACCGTTCTCGGTGAACTGTGTCTGTGCGACAGCACTATACCTAGCACGACATAGTCCCTACTCCATTTCTGGGCTGAATCCCGAGTTTGGCATCGACACCGATTACGTACGAAAGCTCACCGATCGTCGACAGATTTGCATCCATGGGGTCATGAAACAGGTCGGCGGAGCGCCATTCACTTGCTTGGAGTTGTGAATCCCTCCATTCAAATATAGCTATCTATAATCATTACTGTACAGCTCACTGAGAGCATGCACCACCCGGTCTGAAAAATTACGGCTAAAGCCATCTAACGGATGGAATGGGTAGTGTGCATTGCGGCACGGCATCTGTAAAAGCCATCTACGGGAAAAATGGATACACGTGCCGTGCGGCACAGCATCTACCAGGCGCTCTACGCGAGAGCCATCTATGGGAAGAAATGGAAACACGTGCCATGCGGCACAGCATCTACCAGGCGCTCTACGCGAGAGCCATCTATGGGCTGAAATGTAAGCACGTGTCGTGCGGCACAGCATCTACCAGGCGCTCTACGCGAGAGCCATCTATGGGCTGAAATGTAAGTACGTGTCGTGCGGCACAGCATCTATTAGGCGTCCATTGCGAAAGCCGTCGTAAACTAAGATGAACGGCAAGCCTTATAGCCGGGGAGATGAAAGTGTTGGATATACAAACCAAGACGAATGTAGCTGCTAGACGCTTTGGAGAACGTTTTATAAGTTCACCGTAAGATCTATGTAACAAAAGTCAAGATTTAGCGTAAACATCTATAACGCCTTCAGCTTTGATTTCAGCAAATTAGGTATGTACATACATAGCTACAGCCCACCGCTAAAGTAAGTGCGGTTTTACCAATCTCAACGGATGGCTTTGACTGGCGATATTTTAATGCTGAGTGATCGATAAGAAGACGTCAATAGATAAAGTTGCTGCGTTGCAGCTGCAAGGGTGACGACCTACATTCATTGTAATCTGGCTAACCGCTCCTAAGCTTCAGAAGCAGGACATACCCACAGTGTATAATTATATAAATACATATATACACTGTGGACATACCCATGACTGAAACCGCACATTACTTCTGCTGTGGACTTTACCTTGAAAGCATTATACGGCAAGACCGCATAATGCGTTAAATGTGCACGAGCTCGGAGCTGGCAAAACCTATTATCTCAAATGAGTCACAGGTACACGAGAGCCACCTACTGCAAGACCGGGTGCGTTCATACTCCTGACAGACAGGTGGCGCACCAGGCAACGTAACTACACCACTACCTTGCTGCGCGACAGCCAATGGTCAGTGCAGTGTTCGGTTTCTCGGCTATGGATTCACGGGCAACGGCTGTTGTGGCTTGGGCAATGGGTATCTAACCGCCTTGCATCGGCTATTGCCTTATTTGCTAGGGTGTGCCGGGCTATTGCATGTGCAACTTTGGAGAGTCAACATGGTCAACAGTCAACAGACAACAAACACCCCTTTACGACGGGCACCTGGCACTGCCCTGCACCGGCCGGGCCGGGGACGTGCTCGTCTATTCGAGCCCGGTCCGGTGTGAATTGGAGTCACTCACCGGTCGCGGCAGGCCGGAGAAGCGCCGGTTGTACTCTGTTACGGTGCGCCGGGTCGCCGACCGCACCGAGACCGCCTCCGGTTCTGTGCAGGCCAGTTCGGTGTCAGTGTAGCAGAGGAACAGCAGAGTCACCTGTGCAGGTGAGGTGTCCGTGTGTGAAAAGTGCCACCCGAATTGAAGCACTGCAGGCCTGTGATGGTATCCTTGTTAGCGCATATAACTTTCAAAGGCGATTAAAATCCCGAATATCCATTGGCGAGCCACCATCAATCACAACGCTATTTGTCAGTGCGCTCGCCCTAGTGTTCGCCTCTTTGCTCACCTGCTGCCGACAGAGGGGACAGAGCATGGGTCTCAGCGGCTCGCTCTGCTCGCGGTGCACGAGGAGGCACTTGGCGCAGAACAGGTGGCCGCAGCTGGTCTCCACGGCGTGGCGGCGCCCCTCCAGACAGATGGGACAGAGCGGGTCGCTGCCGGTCACACTGGAGCGGCGACGCCTCCCGCCGGACGAGGCCGCCCGCTCCGGCATCAGAGCAGCGCCCAGCGAGCTTCAGGGACACCGCGTGGGGCCATACCGATAGAGTACATTGACCTTCGACATCGAGACTACGGAGTAAACCAGTTCCATTCTTCGGTGCATCTTAAATGCTTACATTAACGCAGGTTAGAATTAAAGAGCGTTTAAGCACCATAACAGCATGTTCTACTATTCAAGTGATGAAAACGGACCTAGAGCAGGTTATAGCGAATTAGGTCTAGAGACCGGAAATGGACGCTAAAAATGTTTTGATTGCGGTTTGCGTTCGCCTTGAATACTGATACAGTTCCGCTCAGCTGCACGGTCTTTATCTCACCACACACTTCTGAGACACACACAAGAGTTGGATCGGATGGCGTAACAGTGAGCGACTTGCTCATATTTGTGAGTCGTCTGGCGTCAAATTAAATGAAAAATGCGGCTCAACGTGCCTAATATTGTGTCCACTGTTGTATAATATCCATTATCCAGCAGATAAAAAAAAAACAAATTCCGTCACACGGCAACTGAGTCACCGATAGAAGAGTGATGACGCTTAGCCAAGGAAGTATCGCAAGAAAAGCGATCGAGAGCAACGTATCAGCGTGAGGCCACACTAATTGTTGGAACATACCAAACATCAAACATTCTTCCTGAGCAATATCTCATTCTTTCGTGTTTCCATCCTAATAAGTTGCGACCCCGTTGCTAACGGAATCGTAGGAAATATATGCACGTGAAACACATACGTGCGCGTGCCGAAATACCTATTTATTGAGAATGATGTGAAAACCTTTTCACGACAGACTGTATCGGATAAAAAATTTTACCAGAGGTATACGTTTCACAGACATTTCTGAAGATGAGCGTCTATTAACAACTAGATGCAAAATTCATACAAGTCATGACACGATGATGTCTACATATCCGCCAGGTTCGCCCATCGGAGTCTTTCACCACCGACAACAATGCGTTCAGTGATCATGGAAACAATGAGCAGTTCAACGGACCGCAAGCTGCACTTCCTCGTGCCTCAGCTTGCCGATACTCCATTTCTCCATACAACACAGCATAAAAAACGGACACTTCCCCCTATATCACCCACCCACCCATCTTCCTCCCTCCCTCCCTACCAAACACGGACCACCCAAGATGGCTCACCCACCGGCTGGGTGCTACGCCTCAGCCTCAGTCTCCGTCTCAGTCTTCTCGACCTTGGGAGAGGCCGGCGCCGCCCCGGCCAGCTGGCGCGCGTGGTCCTCCTCCTCTCTGAGCGCGTCCGAGGCGTAGCGCGCCAGCAGCTCGCGCTTCTTGCGCTCCACTAGCGCCGCCTCCACCTCGCGCTGGGAGGGCACCGGCACGTGCGCCACGAACCGGGCCGGCGCCGAGGCGTGCCGCTCAGCCTCCTCGTCACTATCGTCGGCGTCCAGCGGCGCCTCCTCGACCTCGGCCGGGTCGGCGTCGTCGCCCAGCAGGCCGGCCTCCTTGCGGCGGCGCCAGTCGGCCAGCCAGGCGGCCACGGCCAGCCGCTCCTGCTGGCGCTCGCGCGGCACCAGCACGCCGTCCTCGTCGTCTAGAAAGCCGTAGTAGTCGGCGTCGATGTCCTTCATCAGCTCTGCGCGCGTCTTGCGCGGCGGCGGCGGTGGCTCCTGCTCGAACAGCTCGCGAACTCCGGGCAGATCTCGCGCGGCACCGAAGTAACGATAACCGCGGTTTCCGGGCACCTCACGACCCTCGCGGTCCAGCATTTTGGGTCCGGTTCGCGCATAGTCGGGCCCACCCAGCTCCTTGATGCGCGCCTCCCAGTGGCCCTTTTCGCGCAGCAGCTTGTTAATCTCGTCGTTGAGGTCGCGGATGCGGAACTCGCCGAGTCCGGCGTTCTGGATCTGCGCCACCTTACGCGCCACCTCGCGCACGATCTGATTGCGCCACCGCTCGGCGTCGGGCAGCTGGTCACACTCGGAGGCCAGGTACGGGCGCCGCGCGCGCTCCGGCGCGTCCTCGGAGTGCGCCTGCCGCCAGCGCGCCAGCGTTGTCATCGCCTTTTCCGCGTTTCGCGCCATCACAACAGGTTATCTGTGGAAAAAACAGGAATTATTTACAGGATGTTTGTGACGCTGTATTGATGTACTATTGACTCCCTGTATCTTCCACTAAACAAAAGTTCAGGTGAACATGACAACGTAAGTACAATGTAGTCAGTCATCCTCAATCTGATGTAAAAACCTGACCTACACAGTCAGTTTGCACCAGCATTTTGCTCAGAACACTGACACCACTGGTGTGCTGATTCTTTCTTGATGCATAGTGAGTAGGTGCTGGGCAGGGCTAATTCTCTACCATCTGTAAACAGTTAAAAAAAATCACCCTGTATATGTGGCTGACTGGGCCCAGAAAACTTTCAACCATGAGTGGGACTGGGATTACAATATACGAATACTGCATGGGGGAGCGGGCAATAGCAAAAATATTGCCCGATGTGACGTCACTGTCGCCCGAGGGTGAAGACCGAAACAAGTGCTATTGCCCGAGGCGAAGCCGAGGGCAATAGCACTTGTGGAGGTCTTCACCCGAGGGCGACAGTGACGGTACAGAGGGCAATATTTTTGCTATTGCCCGCTCCCCCATGCAGTATTCGTTTTATTACATGGCCAACTCTCGGAATCTTTACTTAGTACCTACTCATTCATCCCGTAATAAAAAAATATCCAAACACAAATATCATGGTACAATTGAATGTATTGGATATACAATCATAGCCACGTCACATGTCTACGGCACACACTTAGTTGTTTTCTGTTTTCTGTTTCTGTTTTCTGTTTCACGCCGTACTTGAGAGTGTGGAGACTCTTCGATTTGTAGCGTTCGCCGTCCTTGCGTTTTACAGTAATGAAGAACTCCTTCACAGCGTTGTCCAGGACATCGTTGCTGTGCATGCAGCTTTCAACAGATATGCCTTTTACTTGTAAGAACTCAATGAAGACGTCTTCTGCTGATTTAATTACCTTTTTAGTGCCCTGAGCCCTGCGCGATGAAAATAGCTCATCCAATTCATGCGGCTCCAACAAATTAAATCGGGGCATTTGAACGGACATGTTCAAATGACGGCCCAGTTCTAGATGACTTGACTAGCCAATCACGAAATCAAACTGAACAGTCTGAGAAAACGACGATAAAATTACGACATTTGAATTTTTGTTCAAACACCACTGCGCGAGCAACTTACTATTGACCGTTGACATGGCAACCGCTTCTCACCTTCAGAAAGGTCAGTAACCTGACACTGAAAGGTCAGTAACCTGATGCCGGGCAATAGTAAAAAATATCTCATGCCAAATTAACACAGGAGCCATGTAATAATAATAATTGGTTGAAGTTCAGATGGAGCATGCACACTATTTCCATCAATCAGGTTTGATGACATTTGTAGGGATTGCAAAAGTATTGTCCTAATTGATACCCTGGGCTGTGATCCATCTCCAGTAATCATAATAGAGCTGCTTAGAGAGATAACCATAGCCTGCAAAGTTGAGCCAGCCAAAAAAAAAAGAAATATATGGGTGTTGGATTGCCAATTTGCATAACTAAAAATTGAGACCTACCCAGAGAATCAAGAGGTTCATGGAATTAAATCACACCTTGCTACCATGTACCCCATAGTATTAATTTTGAATGTGTGTACTGTGCACCCTTCATCGGTACAAATTTGAACTGTGTGCACCGCCAAGACTATACTATACAAAACTAAGACTAAGCAAGCCTAATTGGAAAATGAAATAACATGAAAAATACATAGAATTAGGGTATTAGTACAGTAGACATCACATGAAGGTTTTCCCACCAAGGAGAGGCACTATGCATAGAGATGCTTCTTTCTAACCAAGCCAAAACAAACCAAACCAAACCTAACCTGCCCTAACCTACAACCTACAACCTACAAACATACAACTTGCAAACCTGCAGCACCTCTCCTTGATTGGAAAACCATCATGTGACATCTGCTCTACTAATGCCAAAATTAGCAGGTTTCATGATTAATCAAAATGAAATTGATAAATTGTGATAGAAATGAAAACAACCAATATCCAGCATGAGCAGGAATCTTTATCAAAGATAAGCTTAATAATTATTCACATGACAGAAAAAAACTGCAAAAATTTGACTTCAAGAAAACCTATTAACATTATTGGTTCTGAGCCTATTAATATTAACCTATTAATATTATGCCCTATCATGGTAACACATAGTGTGGACTGTGGTTTTTTCACCAGCAATATTTTTAACTAACTTAACCAAACGCAACTCCGGTACAAGACCGTTTGAAGAATAAAGTGGTACCTAGGCATCTTGAATCAGATTAAACAACTGTTTTAGCAAGCATGCCTCGCTGAAGAACTTGGGGTATTAGTATATATTAGGTCCGAGTGGACAATTGTGACGCAGTTGATACAAATATGCAACAGCAAAAAATTTAGGTTTTAGGTTAGGTTAGGTTGTAGGTTGTAGGTTTTAGGTTTTGGTTTTAGGTTTTAGGTTGGTAGGTTGGTAGGTTTGTAGGTTAGGTTAGGTTAGGTTGTAGGTTGGTAGGTTATAGGTAAATAGGTAAGGTTAGGTCAGTTCTTTAAGTTTCTCAGTGCTTGTGCGAGGATCATATTAAAGCATTTTGATTAATGATTAATTACCTTACCCTCGTAGTTTGAAAAAGTTAGATCAAAACACTTGTTTATTAATAATTTCGAGCACAGCTCTTCATCAGAATACAAAGCTTTGTATTCTGATTAGCTTTGTATTCTGATGAAGAGCTGTGCTCGAAATTATTAATAAACAAGTGTTTTGATCTAACTTTTTCAAACTACGAGGGTAAGGTCATTAATCATTAATTAAAAGGTTAGGTCAGGTTTGATTATGTTTTTTCTTTTATTTCCAGGACATATAAGTATCATTTTTGGATTCAGGATGTCAAATAATGTAAGAATATGAAAACTTTATCTTTTTACAGTCACTCGGACTCAATGTATACTTTTACCGAACTTGGGCCAACCAAACCACTTTGCAAATTAAGGGAGCAATTCCTAGTAATTTAAGTAGGTTGGCTTCTTCACCTTACTCACCTGTTGAACTCACCTGTTAGGTTTCCTTGCTCATTGCCCAGATGGTGGTAGGGTTATTAGAGACAGGAAACCGTGTCGAAGAGAGACGTGCCAACCCGGACAATAGATAAGCAGGACATTCAGAACTGGACTGTGCAATTGTTAAGGGTTGGAATGGTACGTCTGCTTGGGTGTAGTTGTTGCTGATGGAGGTAGTCTTTGTGCAATTTGCAACAACAAAAGAAGTGTTGACTAAGATGTGCGATGAAGTGAGTAACATATGGAGAATGAGATGGATCAGAATGGATAGACAAGATAGTGAGGATTTGGGGAGGGAATTAGGAACAAGGGCGGGGATGGGAGTCCCTGGCGCGTATAACCCCACTCTTGCTTGATAAGAGGGGGCGCCTACCAGGGACAGGCAGGATTGATTGGGTGTGTTTCTTTTTCAGCTACTGGAGATAATCAAATAGTCGACTTCCGAGACAGGTTCCCAAGGCAGACTTGAACTCCTTCAGTGTCTTGGATGTGACCACCCAGGTCGGCAGGGAGTTCCAGTCTTGGACGACACGCTGGGAGAAGAAGCGGGCTCTGGCGTCAACTTGACTGCGGCTCACTCGGATTTTGAACGGATGACCTCTTGTACGAGTGTCACGGGAGATATCCCATAGATCTGCAGGTTGTATTGGACAGTTTCCGTTGAAGATTTTCCAGCATTTGATCAGGTCAGCCCTCAGTAGTCGTCCCTTTATGGAGTAAAGGTCGAGCGTTCGTAGCCTGTCCCCATACTCTTTGCCTTCAAGTCCCTTTATCTGGCGGGTCCATAGCCTTTGCACTGATTCCAGCCTTTTCCTGTCCTGGACATATCCAGTGTTCCAGACAGGCGACGCATATTCCAGAATAGGCCTGATGTGCGTTTTAAGTATGTGTATCATAAATTCAGGTTCTCTACATACTGTGCCTTTCAGGAGGTTGTGGGCTACGCCGCCGGCTTTCCTTGTCACTGTTCTGCTGTGTTCATGAAACTTCAGTTGGTCGTCAACGAGTATTCCAAGATCAACCTGGGCGACTGAATCGGGAAGTTGACGTCCATCGAGGGTATAGCTGGGTCTATCCAAGATGTGTGAGCGTCTCTTGAAACGAAGAGTGACACACTTCTTTGAATTCATGTGTAATCCCCATGACTTGGCGGTTGCGTGGAGAAGGTTGATATCAGATTGCAGACTTGCAGTGTCACGGCCGATGTTCGAACTATCAATGCATGTGTATATTTTGAGATCGTCTGCGAATATCTTGTAGTGGCATTTAAGGTTTGTCGCGATGTGGTTAATATATATTAGAAAAAGAACTGGGCCGAGGACTGACCCTTGGGGTACACCACTTTTGACGTATCTTGGTGCGCTGTACGCATCTTTGACGACCACTTGCATCGATCTGTCACATAGAAATTCTTTGAGCCACCTTAGAAGGTCTCCCCCGATGCCTATGTGCCCAAGCTTGTCTAGCAGAATATGGTGACAGACAACGTCGAATGCTTTTGCAAAGTCGAAGAGGATAAGATCAACTATTTTCCCTTTGTCGATCTCACTTGATATATACTCGTAAGTGGACAGAAGCTGGTCCTCCGTAGACATCCCTGGTCGAAAACCAAATTGGTGATCGATGAAGATGTTGTTTTCATTGAGGAAGATGTTCAAACCATTAGAGATCAGTCTTTCCAGGCATTTTGCGGGGACTGATGGCAAACAGATCGGCCGGTAGTTCAAGGGATCGACGTGAGACCCCTTCTTGAAGATTGGTACCACGATCGATAGCTTCCAGAGTGAGGGGAGTGATCCTTCTTCCAGTGAGAGATGAAATATCCTGGATAGAGGGCGAGCCAGGTGAGCTGCACACTCTTTCAGAAAACGGGGATGAAGACCGTCTGGGCCCATAGCAGAATTCACGTCGAGATCCATCAGCACCTTCTTCACCTCCGCAGAGTCGAAATCGACGGATTCAAGTGCTCCATCACACTGTTGGTGAGGTGCTGGGTGTGACGGCACTTCAGGTCGATACACACTGGCGAAAGCTTCGGCAAAACATTCTGCCATCTCAGTTGGACTGTCAGTTGTGGTGCTGTCAGGAAGTCGAATTGGTCCTACTGAGGAGCGGAACTTCTTCTTGCTGCGGAGGTGAGCATGTAGTAGCTTTGGGTTCTCCTTCATCTTCAGAAGTAGCGACTTTTCATATTCCACTTGCGAGTAGAAAGTGAAGAGGTGAAGCTCCTTATTGATTCGCATAAATGAAGAGAGGAGATCTTGAGTGATGTGCGATTTACGACCATGTAGAGATCTAGCACGCTTGTATTGTTGCCATGCCCTGGTACGTCTCGTCTTGAGAGATGTCGGAGGATTAGTCTTCCAGGGGACTTTGCTCTTTGGTTTGTTGCGATTAGAAATGGGGATATATTGGCGTATCAGTGGCTGTAGGACTTGAAGGAGCCTGTTGAAGGCCTCTTCTGCGTTCAGGTGCGCAAGTTCAACATCCCAATCCACCTCGCTGAGGACGTTGTTGATATTATTGTATTGTCCTTTGTGCCAGAGTATGTGACCAGGTGCGTGTGATGATGAGCAAATTTCTTTGTCGAATGTGTACTGACAGTGGATACTGCAGTGGTCACAGCCAGGTGGTGGGGGCCTCACCTCTACTTCATTTATCCTGTCTGATTCTGTTGTCAAAATCAAGTCCAGTATGTTCCCTGATCGTGGAAATGTTGCCTCATGGATCCACTGGGTGAGTCCAAGTGTGTCAAACAAGTCCAAAAACTTCGAGTCTGATGAAGAGATGGGCTTCATAGAATCAAGTGACCAAGTGATGGTCGGTAGATTCAAATCTCCAATGAGAATGAGTTCTTTGCCAGTACATATTTGACGCAGGAATGCCATTAGCATGTCATTCTGTTCCGGTGAGTTCGAGGGTGGCCTGTATACTGCAACCACATGCAATTCCAGGGCGGACAGATGAAATATGATGACATTGGGGTAAGATGAATCAACATCCTCAACTTGAAGTCTTTCAGAGATGTATGCGCAAACACCATGTATACTTGAGCCCCCACTATCATTGCGCAGAAGTGAAATACTGCCTCTGCTTACCTTATACCTTATAACTTATTGTTATGCCAAAGTTATATCACGTTCAAAATTATTTACCTCGACACAGCAACTTCTAGGATTCTTAGCAAATTCATCTGTACCGTGTTCTTGAGGTAAGGCGGAGCACGCTAGCAGAATAATTTGATGCTTTTGATTCGCTAGTAAGCGGATTACTATGGAAACAAACGCTTTTGCGAGTATTTGTGATCCCTCAAAACAGTGAAGAGACATATTTTATCTGCGCTATATTTGTCTTAGAAAGATTCCATCAGCTGATTTCCTTTCCTAACATCGGCAATGCAATTGTCGAACCAAGTTTGATTTTTAAAAAAATATATGTTGCAGGCACTTTAGAAAATCAGTCATTTTGTAAAATGCCTAGGCATTTTACAAAAAGACGGCTGTTTGAAAAATGACTGAACGCAACCAGGCTTTTTTCAAAATGGCTAGCCATTTTACAAAATGACTAGGCATTTTGCAAACTGCCTGACCAGCATGGAACGTAGATCCCACTACAGATACTATGGCCAACAGTTTTTGGACGTCTTCCTACACCCTATAGGTACGTGTTCAGCCTGTAGCTGATCGATTTGAAGCTCTGTGATGACGACAATGCTGAGTAACGACCAGGTTGAGTTGCAGACTCGGCTGTAGCATAAAGCATTGTTTAGTTAACGCTGTAAAAACTCCCAAGTACATCAACGCCGTTCATGTTCTGCCTGAAACTAGACCTAACAAAACCAGCCGGAGACCGGCCCTAGTCAATAGGCAGGCCCGGTTGATGTACAATTACATGTAAACAAATGAGTGTAGTCTTTGTTTCATTGTGTCTTTGTTTGACAGCTTTGAGTACCTACTTGCATGGTCCCAGTTAAAAATATCAAGCTACACATCGGGAGAATCATCAGGTCGCTTGGCGTAGGACGAGAGCGTTGGTTTCAGAAGACACTAACGCCTGAGTGTGTGGGATCGAATCCTCGCGACCTCTAATAGTTTCACAAATACAGGCCGGCATAGGGCCAGTCGTTGGTTGACGCTCCAGATTGATCATTCTAAATCCAGCAGCGTCGCTGAAGAGGGGGTTGGAAATGTCGCGGGCCTGCACTTCTCAAAATAGAGGTAGGTATGGACTTCTCACTGCTGGACTCCTCTGGTCATAATGCTGGACTCCTCGGTCCACCTACACGCTACCAAAACGTATATAATTAGGTATACTCGTATCTACAACACGCTGCTCAGTCATTTTGTAAAATGGCTAGGTATTTTGTAAAATGCCTAGGCATTTTGCAAAATGACTGGAGAGTCAGTCATTTTGTAAAATGCCTAGGCTTTTTGCAAAAAGCCTGGAAAATCAGGCATTTTGCAAAATACCTAGGCATTTTACAAAATGACTGATTTTCTAAAGTGCCTGCAACATATACATATTGGACGGCCGTTGAACATGTGAGGGTGATTACAGTGGCGGCGGAAGGTAATTTTGGATGGGGGTGCAAAGTTTTCCCAAGGGGCCCCTCTGGAAGTTTTGGGCCCCCTCCAGTGTTTTTTCTTTTCTTTTTTTGAGTGATCATTAACCCGCGCCCCACTGGGGGGGGGGCTATTTATAGCCCCCCCTCCCGTTTTTCTGCAATAACTTCCAAACCGCTTGACGTATCGCCGCCAAACTTTCAGTACCTTCGGCTGCATTAATTTGACACCTTGTGTCAAAATTTGAACTTCGTAGCTACCATAGGTCGGCCGGAAATGACGTCAGAGTGACGTCATGTTCGGCCGATTTCGACGCAAAACATCGAACCACGGCAATCGCTCCCAAGGGCTCAGTTTTTAAGCTAGATCCAATTTCTTTGCATGAGAGGACTCAGAATTGACTGCGCTATCAAACTGCTATCTCGGATTTTCGAAATTTTGAAAATTTTGAAAATTTTATATAATAAAATTCAAAATTTACATTTTTACATTTTTTCCAAAACGTTTTTGACTTTTCGAAAAACCCGGAATATATGTGATAGAACGCGTTATTATGACTAACTCTAGCAAGTTTCAGCTAAATATCTTCAAAAATGGCCAAGTTATACGCATTATTGCAAAAAATTCACAATTATTAATTTTTCAAATCAATTTTTCACCACGTATTTGACATCGTACGCCAATATAAATAGCACCATCGTGTTCCTGAGCTCAAACTGCATCCAATAGACACCTTTTCTGTTGAAAAATTATAACTTCAAAATTTGACCTTTTTTGACCTGAAAGTGACCTGACCTAAGCTAAATTTGACTCAAAATGACCTCGAATGACACAGACGACATCAAATTCGAAATCTTTGGCCTAAATGGACCATAAAACATGTGTCACGTGACCGACGCATGATATAATATTTTCGTGACCTGTGATGACCTGACCTTGACCTGAAAATCAAAGTACAAGTTTGGTACCCTCAGGGTATCTAGAGCATCTGTTCACGAGTGTGTGAACCAAAAATGAGCCTGATCTGACTTGTAGGACGGCGGCCAGAGCCCAAAACGTGAACAAACCAAAATGCTAATAATTTTTACTTTGACCTGACCTGTGACGTCATCGGTGACCTCGAGGTCAATGAAATTAGGTTTCGCTCGACAGTTTTTCCGGGGCTATCAGACGCCGTTTGAATTTTGACGATCGGCCCAGTAGTTTCGGAGTTAGGAGGGGGGGCTATGAATAGCCCCCCCCCCCAGTAGGGCGTGTTATACGCATACCCCAGTGGGGCGCGGGTTATTGATTCATGAAAAATTAAGATTTTGGAAAACTATCCCCATACACACAAGTTCTGTAAAAGGTTTGAAATTGCAGTTTACTGTATGCCTGGCCTATTCAAATACATTAGCCTGAGGGGTGTGGTAATAACTGGTGTAAGCAAAGTGACCACGGTCAAAAATGCATTACCAAGTCAACATTTTGGGATGGCCTCGTTCAAAAAACGGCTAAGAGCTTCGGTCTATAGTTCGTTTTTTCTAAGTTCGACCCTCACTGTAAACATCTTTTTGAACAAAGCACGAGAATTGCTAGCTGAATTACTTAGAAAACTGGTTAGCGCACATTGTACTGGAGACATAAATAATATTTTCCAAATAACTTTTTATCGCCGATGATATACCGTTCTGTTAAACGCCGTGCGATCTATTGATCAGTTCAGTTATAATTTCTGACAAGACGTCTATCCCCGTGAGGCTGTAGATAAAGACAAATACGAGCTATGAGCCTGGAAAATAAGAGCCAGGAACAAATCATTTTGAGTAAAATTAATCGTCTGTGAAATCAATGTGCGCCAACCAGTTTTCTCAGTAATTCAGCTAGCAATTCTCGTGCTGTGTTCAAAGAGACGATTACAGTGAGGGTCGAACTTAACCTTCGCCCCAGTGGGGGGGGGCATATGTTACCACCCTGTCGCGTTTTTTGCGTGTGAATAAAAAACCGCGGCGCGTAGCGCCGCGCCGCTTGGGGTAGCTTTTGGTACATCAATTTTGGACAATGTGTGAAATTTTTGACCCCAGGTCATGTCAGGTCAGGTCACCAGGTCAAGTTAACTGACCAAGCCTAAAAAAGTTTGCAATCATGTCCAGCCTGCAATGTTTGTCAGAAAGGTTTTAAACTTGGTGGATTGCATGCTGTTATGGGCACCTACAATTTGTATATCTCGGATTTTTTATATCCGTGACCTAAGGTCAGGTCAGTGGCGTGACCTTTCCATTACAAGTCAATGGAGAAAAATGAAAATGCCTCTAGATCCGTGTGTACGCATCGGAACAGTCCAAATATTTCAGAATCACAATGATTTAGTCCACTCGTGACGACCAAGGGGTCATTTTTTCTGATAGCCTCTAAAAAGGTCATCCGAGGTCATTTGAGGCTACAAACAGTTTTTTGTCAATAACTCGCGATTGGAAAGAGATAGAACGCTGGGGATGGTTTCATTGTGTTTGTCTTGTTGAGACGCATCGACTGATATGCAACATGACCTTTTCCGGTCAGGTCATGACCTTGACCTGAGGTCAAATTTTCAAGTTGACCTTTCAAGGTCAACTTATAGTTCATTCGAGGCGTCTCGGCGAGGGGAACACGATTCTGGCAATAGAAATGTCGTGGCTTTTTGTAGTCGAAAGTTATTGTCGAAAAACACTTTTCGTAAAAACGGCTATTTTTGGAGTTTTTGCCCTCTGGAGGCTAAACCGTTGACCTGAGGTCAATATTGATAATGACCTTTTCAAAAGAAGAGTTCAAAAGCTACCGATTGCTGTTCCATGCGTTTTCCTAGCTATCATAGTTCCTGAGATAGCGGCATGTTTTCTGAAAAATATCATGACAATTGGCAAATTTTGACCTTTGATGACCTCTGGTGACCCCAATATTGCTCTAAGGTGAAAAATGACCGAAATACTTTCAAACGTACGCATTGAGAGCTATCGACCACTTTTTACCGCGTCTTTCTAGCCCTCTTAGTTTTTGAGTTAAAGGTGGGTGGTAACATATGCCCCCCCTCACTAGGGCGAAGTTGGCTGAGACCGCCACTGGGGCGCGGGTTAAAAAAACGAACTATAGACAATTATTTTATCGTTGGCATACTGTAGAATACATACCAAACTCGGCCGGTGATAAATTTTCAAGACCTCAGTCCTTACTGATTTTTGAACTCGGCCTTCGGCCTCGTTCAAAAATTCAGTAAGGACCTCGGTCTTGAAAATTTATTTACACCGGCCTCGTTCAGTATTATATAGTACCTACCTATCTCAAATAATGAGAAAAGAAGTAAATGCAGCTAGTTTTTTATCGGCTAATCTTTTAGTCTAGCCACCACCCGCAGCGTCTCAAACCACTTTTCTGGATCCGCAGTGGACCATTGAGTGCCCTACGAGACCGTTCCAAGAAGACCGTGTTTAGATGCCCCTTGGAAACCGACCACATAGAGACTCCTCCAAAGACCTACATGACTCCCCAGACTGAATGAGCCCTCCGATCACAGTCGGTCCCTTGAAAGTTGCTGAAAGGTTTCAGAAGACAGTATAGGCTCGTCTTTTTGTCTTTTGTCTTTTGAGGGCTCTCAGAAACCGGCATCGGACCCAAAAAAGCCTGTATGGAGGCCCTCCAAAGCCGGGGTGGAGGCCACAGGAGCCGATGTTTAGCCTAAAGAGCCGGTATGGAGGACTGAGTACATAGAGGAAAGGGGTCTCAGTGGGGCCTTCGGGGGCAAACTTTTGAGCCCCAAAAGTATGTGTGGGGTCTTAGAGGCAGGTAGGCCCCTGGGGTATGCACGGGGTCCCAGGAGCTCGCGTGTGAGCCCATATATTCGGCTGGCGGCTACTAGAACCAGCATGGGGATTCTTAGAAGCCGCTTAGACCCACATTTCATGGGTCATGAGTCCCAAGAGTCGATGTATGTAGGAACCATAAAAGCCGGTGTAGGGCCCATGGCCCTATAAGTTCCGACATTGAGACTCTCAGAGGCCGGCGACGGGGCACCAAGAGCAGATAAAGTGCCTCAACAAGCCGACATGGGGCCTGAGAATCAGTGTGGAATTCCAGGAGCCTGCGTGAGCTCTCGGAAACCTTCGTATTTCGTAAGGTCCACAAAGGTCGTTGGATCCTCTGAATCTGAACTTTGTGGGGCCCTCAGAGGCCAGCATGTCTCCTGGCACCTGCCTGCGTTGAGTTGAGACCCTCCGAGGCCGTCGTAGGGTTCTTCAGAGGCCAGCGTTGGCCCTTGAAGCCTTCGTTAGGCCCTAGAAGCCGTCAAGAGGGCCCTCAGAGGTCAGCATGGCCCTGGAGCCTGCCTGCGTCGAGGCCCTCAGAGGCCGTCGTGGGGCCCTCAGACGCCAGCGTGGGCCTTCGGAGCTTGCGTTGGGTCTTAGAGACCATTGTGAGGGCCCAGAGAGGTCGTCGTCAGGGCTCTCAGCCCCTCAGGGACCGTCCTGGGGTCCTCAGAAGTTGTTGTGAAGCCTTCGAGAGGATCATCAGAGGTCGTCATGAGGGTCCTTGACCATAGTGAGGGTCTTCATGGGCCCTCAGATACCTTTGCAGGGCTCTCAGAGGCCTTGGTAAGACCGCTAGAGGCCATCGTTGTTAGGGCCTCAATAGACCGTTGTAGGGCCCTCAGATGCCAGCATAGCCCCTGCAGCCTGGTTGTGTTGGGCCCTCAGAGGCCGTCGCTGGGCCATCTGAAGCCAAATGGGCCCTCAGACTTGAGTTGGGTCTAGGGCCGTCACGAGGGCCCTCAGATACCGTCGTAGAGACCCTCAGAGGCCAGTGGGGCCCCTGGAGTCCTGTGGGACCCTCAGCGGTCGTCATGAGGGCCCTAAGTGGCCGTTGTAGGGCCCCAGGGGACAGAGGTCGTCGTGGGAGCCCTCAGAGATCGTCATAAAAGGGCTCTCTGAGGCCGTCGTGGGCCCTCAGATGCCGCGTGGAGCACCAAACGCGGCTCGGGACACTTCTAGGCCGGTGTGGGGGCCCCAAAGACTAGCATGGGGCGCTCCTGACCATAATTGGACATCCCGGATGATTCCACATCAGTGTTCGTTTCCCGATCACTGGTTTTCAGGAGAAAATGTATTGGATGGTGCGATGGGCCCCTTGTACGAATTTTGGGGGTGCAAAAAGATATGTTTGCACCCCCATGTTCTTTGATGGGGGTGCAGCTGCACCCCCTGCACCCCCTATTCCGCCGCCACTGGGTGATTATTGGAAACATGGCTATAACCACTGGGGGATCCACGGTGCGGCAGGGGCTAAAGCCCCCCCCCCATTCGAAACTCGACAGGGGCGGTAATCAGTGGCGGATCCAGGGGGGGGGGGGCAAAATGGGCATTTGCCCCCCCAAACGGCATAATTTTAGCATTACGCCTATGGACGATGCATGGAAAGAATCGATAAATTGTTATGGTTTGCCCCCCCCCCCTAAACTCTGAGCTGGATCCGCCTCTGGCGGCAATATAAAGACTGCCACCTTTGCACCATTCTTCAACTCAGGAACTACTGCCTACTGGACCGATCGGAACGAACGAAACACCATTCGAATCAGGGGGTACGATTTTATCAGCAGTTTCGAAAATCGTGACCCCAGGTGACCTCGGTGACCTCAAAAGGTCAACTTGGCATTGACACCTATTGCAGCCATTCTATAACTCAGGAACTACTGGGCCGATCGCGACAAAACACCACCAGTCGAATCAGCGTATGCGATTTCATCACGTGTTTCGAATATGGTGACCTCAAATGACCTCGGTGACCTCAAAAGGTCAACTTTACGTTTTCGCCTATTTTGCAGCCATTCTATAACTCAGGAACTATTGGGCCGATCGCGACGAAAACACCACCAGTCGAATCAGCGTATGCGATTTCATCAGCCGTTTCGAATATGGTAACGTATGAGTAATGACTATAGAAAGGCATTATTTAAGACCAAATTGGATTTTGCCTCCTCCCCAACCGAAAATCTCTGGCGACGCCTATGCCTGACGGGCTTGATCACCTGCCACGGCCGAACAGCGGCGCCATCCCGTTCCGTTTGGGCTTATACGTCCGACGCATGTAGATAGAGGTAGAACCATTAAAGGGACCCTCCCACCTTCAAAAAAGTTAATGAATTGGCATGAAAGTGATGTCGCTCGGTTCAGAAAGAGCAAAAACGAATATCTACCAAATTTCATCGAAAAATATTCACCGGTTTTCAAGATATTAGACTTTTACTTTTGTTTACTTTTTGGGATCTCCGCTGTTCCTAGCGACTTTATTTGAAAGTGCGGCATTTGTTGCGCGCAAAGCAGCATATACCACCGCGTGCTACAAAACGTTTTAGTCAAACATTTTACGGACGTTCGAAAGCCTGATGACGTCATCAGATTCCCGTAATGGTTAAGAGATAGGGACCACGCTGGTCCCACCCTGCAAGTAAAGGGAAGAAATTTCTTGAACACCATAAAGCTGCGGGGGTTGCGACCAGGATAAATGGTGGTTTCTGAGCCTGGCCGCAAACTTGGCTATCTCAACTCAAAACTAATGTTAAGGTGGGAGGGTCCCTTTAACCACAACACACGACCGTTTGTTTCATTACGATAGCCGTGCAGGTGACTGGTCAGATGCGTCGACGAAACGGATCTAGACGACCTCGCTACGCTCACTACTCTCGCTCGCTCGCAATCAATTGGCTCATTTACGATAGCAGAAAGACGATGTTGGTAATGCTACAACTAAGTCAAAGCCTTCGTAAATCGTTCAGAGCTGCTGCGAGGAGCATGATAAATGTAGGAAATTTCATTAGAATATATGACCTTCTCCTTGGAAAATGACGAAATGAATGACCAGATTTAGATTAGGTATTTATTGATAAATTGATTATATTTCGGTCGCAGACCAAATTCATCAATAAATAATCATCGTCATTCATTTCGTCATTTTCCGAGGAGAAAGTCATATATTCTAACATAGATAACAGTAGCACTATGGTAAAATTATGAAATAAGTGTAAAACTGAAGCTATCAACAAAATCATAGCAAAACGTTTAAAACCGAAATGTCGCAAATTTTTGGTGAATTTTGTGGCCGTTTCCAAGTTTCCAATGAGATTCACTGGTAAATAGGCATAATGCACGTGCTTTTTCAGTTTTTCAACTGCTGCCAAAAGTTACATCATATTTTGGGGTCCCCTATTGCAGTTCATCGAACTTCGTGTCAAATCCAGTTCTACTGTTATCTATGATTCTAATAATATTTCCTAAAGTCAAAACCATTTAAACCGCGGCCTGGTGGGGTCTGTTTATAACGCGACCTGGTGGTGGGGGGGGGGCTATTTTTTGCCCCCCCCCCCCACCCTCGTATCTCCGAAACTACTGGATGGAACCACAAAATTCAAACGGCGTTCGAAAGCCCTGTCAAATTTGTCGAGGAAAATTAATTTTATTGAACTCGGGGTTACCGAGGACGTCAGGTCAGTTCAAAGATGAAATGCTTTGCCGGTCACGGGTCTTCTAGGGAATGCGCTGTAACATCGAGTAAAACGCATTTGATCGAAAATCAGCGATAGGGCGTCAGTTGCCTAGTACGTATGTTGCTATTAGAGGTCACTGATAATACCAGGTCAGGTCATAGGTCAGGTCGCACATGAATCCAATTATACTAGGGCAGTGTGATGCATGTTTTATGGTCAATTTTTCATTTCAAACTCAATGGTGTTAGTTATAAGACCATCAGGAACGGTTTAGGTCACTTCCTAGTTCCTGGTGGAGGTCAGGTCAATGTCAAGTAAAAAAGGTCAAATTTCAAAGTTTATATTTTGCATAAAATGGGTATTGATTCGATGCAGCTCGTCACAGCGAGTCTAATGGTGGTCTTTGTTTTGCGTTACGTGGTCTAGAATTGCTAAAACTTGAGTTGGAAAATTTTACTTCATCAATTTTGAACAGTGTTTTTCGCTATAACTTGGCCAAAAAAAGAGGTATTGATCTAAAATTTGGTGTGTGAATAGAAGTCGGTAAGGGCTATCACATATACCTCGTTTTTCGAAATTCAAAAAAAAACTTTAAGGATTTTTTGGTTAGTATATCAAAAAAAATTACTTTTTTGATTTTGGGGGGCAAAAAAAAATCCGAGATAGCAGTTTATAGCCATGATAATTCTACAGTCTACACCTTTTCTGTCCAAAGTGTTTTTCTGTATCTTCAAAGCTATAGGCCTGACAGCTCTTCCCGCGAAACCTTTTTTCGGTCGAAAACGGCAAAACATGACGTCACTCTGACGTCATTTGCGGTCAACCTATCATAGCCTTTGGAAAATTGTTCGGTCACAATGTGTAAAATTGATGCCCGGGAGCGTACTGAAAGTTTGGTGACGATCAGCGCAGCGGTTCTGGAGATATATCGAAAAGTCTGGAGGGGGGCAAAAAATAGCAAAAAAAAAAAAAACGCCATGACAAAAAAAAACAGAGCGCGGTCAAAAGGTATCTACTGCGGGATAATTTCTTCGCAATAAACCTGAAAATGCGCTATGGCGGACAACCTGTAAAGTCAAGTTTTCTTGGGCTTAGCTTTTGTTTTGATGGAAATTGTCAATTTTGAGTTCATGTCGCAAAAGTGAATCGTCAGAAACGGTCTATCGGAAAAACTTGATCTTATCCCCTCGCCAGGCCAGGGCCTTTTTCATAACGCGGACAGCCAGGAGGGGGGGTTTACAACCCCCCGCCCCTGGCAGTTGGCTCCTATGGCACTTAGAAACACCAAACTTACAGGTTAGATAGATCCATAGGAGATCTCGCCCCTGTGTGAATTTGGTTGCTCTCAGTCAATATTTAGGGGGGTTGGGGGCAGGGGTGCGGGCCGGAGCTGGAGCTGGAGCCGGCACATTTCGCCCGGAGCCGGAGCCGGAGCCGATTTTTTTCTCCGAAGCCGGAGCCGGAGACGGAGCTGTCTGAAATTTCCACGGCTCCGCATCCCTGGTAACGGAGTAGGTATGAATGTAAAAATTCCGCTAAAACAGCTCAAAAGTTTTTCGCTTATAACTTTTGATACAGTTAAGATGGAGCAAAAAGAAAAGCACTAGTGAACTCATCACGTCCACGCGCATCGAATGGTATGGTTTACCAGTTTAAGTGAACCTATTTTTTTTCTAATTTTAAGTGAACTTAAATAAATAATTAAGTTCAAGTTAACAATATTGCATTATAATCGTTCGATTCGGCTGATCACAAGGAACACAATGACACCATTTTTGAAGCTCTCGCTTCCTTGTCTGCCAAGTTATTGGCAAAAACGTAGTTTGACTTCATTTGACATCAGATGACGTGACTTAAGTGTTTTTTTTTTTTTTTTTTTTTTTGCTAAGCAAGAAAACACTAAAATTCATCTTCAATTGAGCTAAAACAACACAAAAATGTTGAAATGGTGCATGTTTTTACAATTTGAGCTATTCGGAAAATTTTTCTTAAAAATTGTCGTGAACTCTAGATGACCTCAGGCCCACCCGAATTTGGGATTATAGGTTAGGTACCTATATCACTCGGTAATCTTAGCATACCTTGCCAGTTTGAATCAAATGGATGAAAACTCTTGATTTCATTGACAAAATACCGTATTTTTAGTGCCATTTTGACCATGTACCGGTTTTTGTGACCTTGTGACCTGACCTGAGGCCACTGGAACATTAAAATTCCATATCATGTCAAATGGCTGCCCCAAGTTTTGTCTTAAATTTGGTGGCGCTAAGTCTGTAAACTGCTTGTATGCTATAAAAGATACACTCAGCGATTCCGTTGCCGCTAATATAGTCCAATTTTACTCTGACATTGTACTGGTTTTGGCGACCTGGTGACCTGACCTGAAATGACAGAGACCTGAAATGTTCAAGGAAGGTGCCAAGAAATTGCCCCAGAGGTTATGCCAAATTTGGCGACGCTATGCGCCGCTGCTTTTACGTTTTTTTGCGAAAGCCCCTGATCCGGCGAGGGTTAAATCAGATCAAAGGCGTTGTGAATTCTGATTGTCCAATCTTCACCTAATAAAAAGTGATACATCTACTTTTTTTAATTATTTGTAAGACCGTACGATAGGTAGTACTTATGCGTGACTACTTATGCGTAATTATGCGTAATGCGTAACTGATAAAGCTCCGACCTATCTGGGATAAAATATCTGTGCAGGGGAGCTAATGATAAGTACATTTAATACATCTTACTTAATAATTTACCTTAAATTATAACTTTATAGAAGCGCTATATCTTATCCCACAGGCTGCTTCACCTCGCCAGTGACCCCTAAAAACGACACGACCCGGTAACCGGGGCGGTGCAGTGCCACCCGGGCTGCTCCAGTCACGTGGTCATTAGCCGCAGCAGTGTTCACACCAAGGTCGTCTGGACTATGTACGTGCGCTCACTGCTGATGACTCGTAATGTAAGTTCAGTTAATCGTAGTAACTTGCAATTACCCGACGATGAATCACGATTCAGATGCTAAAAACGCTTTGAATACCAACCGCATCATGCAACCACCACGGACTGACGTGGGTATCACAAGGTATAGCAGACGAGCAAATAAGTCTCGAGGCTCTTGATTTTCAATCAGCAGCCGGCGTGCAGAAATCATTGTGATGTTTGAGAGATGTGCCAAATCCATCAGCTGCAAAATCACGGCACGAATTCGTGAGTCTCCCTCTGCAAGCTGGTGGTGCATGTGTTCTTGGGGATTTATCTACGCCATGCGCCACCCACCGACTGCTGAACCGATACTGAAACTAAGCCATACTATCGCCCGCATTTCGGTGTATTCGACCGACAGGCATCTCATGCTGTCGTTTTCTTACATGCCAGGATGCCAGTCAATAATCTTGGTTCTCCAAGATTCCGGGCAGTGATTTTTTACATTTACATGTCGCCGATGGCCAGTTACCAAGGTCATCTTCCAAAGGGTTCACTGGGTACATTGCAACGTATGAGGAAGGCCAACTTATGGCGCAGCGTCGCAGCGGAACGTCAGGCACCACAAAAGCGTAAATTCTACCGGTCCAGTGTCAAAGTTTGGTGATGGTTATCTTGCACCAAAAACCAGAGACCACCGGCCGTTTGTCAGCTCTGTCGCTGTGGATGGCATTCAGATTGCGCAGGTGCGCATGATTCATAAATGCGGCGCGGCTGCCGGGCTGCATTATTTGTGGCGCGCTTAAGACGGGTGAGGTGAAGGGGCGCATTGTAAGGCGGTACCGGCGCGGCGCCGGCCAGGGCCTGAACCCATCAGGCATCAGGGAGCTGCTAATCTCGCCAAGTCTGGCAGCCTGTCTATTTAGCGCAGACTGGCAGCCTCGGATCATGCAGCTGCCAATCTCACGAGTCTGGCAGCCTGTCTATTTGGCGGAGACTGGCGGCCCGGGATCACTGTACTATATCTCACGAGTCTGGTAGCCTGTCGGGTGACTGAGGACCAGCCACCCAGCACTGGAGGTCGCAACAGATCGCCACACGCCGTCCACCACACACGCCTGTTGTTGCATCGCGCTGTGTCGATGCGGGTGACGGCCCGGGGCGCTCCTTAGCACTGAGGTGCAGACACGGCCGTCCGTCTCATGGTTCATCCCCTGCCCTAACCACCGGACCTGAGGTATAAGCGAAATGACTTGCACGTTGTTGTTTGGATTATATTCTGCCGGCGCAGAACTGTTGGGCTGACAATATGATGGAAGCATGGATGGGACGTGTCCTGGGGTGGCCAGGCATTGGTTCTGGACGTTTTTCCACCCGTTGCCCTGACCCCAACCACAGCTGACCTTTATGTGAATCACCGATACAGGAACACCATAAAGGCTCCGGAGTGTAGATGCAGTATCTCAGGCTACATGTGGCTCATGAGGATGCGTAAACAGCTTTATAACTATAGTCTGGCAAACCTAAGAAAGAACGGGTTTAAAGGTAGTGTGCCACCTTTGAAAGATTTCCCATTTTATTTTTCCTAGGATAAGAAGCTTCTGTTTTTACCTAATATCGCAAAAAAAATCAAAAATGGGCCTGGAATAGTGCCTTTTTCGCCTAAAAGTTTTTCGGTTTTTAGATATGTGTAACAACTGTAGTGGGCTCACCTGCAAACAGGCGTCGGGCAACAATCGCGAATGCGGCGCACTTGTGACAATAAGCAAAGGTCATTATAGTGTTACGACCATACGACGTACGGGAGTGAGTTATCAGCTGTCTAATCGTAGACAACACAATGTCGAGCCTTAAACTGTAAGCCCGTATTGTATTGTTTCTTTTATTTGGCTGTCGAACATTATTTATGGTTTGAAATATGATTTTATGTAAAATAATTGAAATGAAAAAGCCGTCTTATAAGTTATGACCCCATTTCACCACACGCAAGTGGCAGAAATGACAATGAACAGCTGACGCATTTTTCTTGGCCGAAGTCAGAGCGCGCGGCCCGACGCACCACGCGTATTTGGAAATTCCGACCTCGACGAGCATCAGAAGCCACCTAACAGGCGTGTTCGAAACCGCAGGAGATGATGATGAACGGGTTTATCGAAACTTGATTGGATGAGCATATCGGTAATAGCGATTTCAGTGTGTGCATTTATTGTTCATAGTGGTGTGAAATGTGGTTGGGGTACGACCGACAACCCGTCGGGGCGAATTTCGCACTGGGGTACTCAAAATTTGAAGAATTTAAGACGTTTCCATGAGTTTTGAAGTTATGGATAAGTTCTAAAAATCCGGTTCTCCTTATCTGGGCCATTAACTCCATACGGTCCAAGAAAGCTGGCACACTACCTTTAAAGTGCCACGGCCGTTTATGCATGTGCATTTATATTGTAAGAGCATATTTTCGATATTTTCCCTCACAACTTTTCACACAAATTTTTCCGAACCATACATTGCGAGTGATCAAAACACGTGCAAAGTGATTCAGGCGCTTTAACTCCGTTCTTTCTTAGGTTTGCCAGACTATATCTACATGTATTTTTTTAAACGGTTTATGACTATAGTCTGTTCGATATCAAGCTTGCAGTCGGAGTTTCTTCGGCAGATCGCTCCTCCGCTCAAGAATTTGCGTCTTTAAATGTAAGAGCTGTATATACAGAAATCACGCACTGCTTTCAGCACGGCACTTCGACTGCAAGCTTGAAACGGAACAGAGTATACTACGCCGTCAAATGTTTATTTTCTTCTTTTCTTAGAACTATACCAGCCAGCTCACAACATTTTTGGGTAAGATGCATAGAAAATAATTAAAGGAAAATGGGTGTTTGGTATTTAAATGCTAGGCAGGACCGATGCTGGTTTGTACGTTTATATGCATACAAGCAGCTCTAACTGGACAGTGTCCGCTTTTAGTGAGCATGTTGAAACACACTCTATGTAGATTCTGCCGTGTACCCGTAAACTCCTGCTTTGACCAAGAGGCCGACAAGCCCTGCTTAGCATGTGTTCCTCCTTCCTTGGCCCAGTAGACACACCAAGACCGCGAAATTTATTTAAGAAAAGAAATATTGTGGGCAGTGAGTAGGTATGTTTTGGGCATGTTGATAGCGAGTCGAACGAACTGTTTGCATTTTTCACGATCTACTGCCCAGCCGTCTACAGACGTTACATGCTGAAATATGAATGATTCAATGCCCCGGTTTCCATGTTTGGATATATATATATATATATATATATATATATATATATATATATATATATATATATATATATATATCGTGAAATATATATATATATATATATATATATATATATATATATATATATATATATATATATATATATATATATATATATATATATATATATATATATATATATATATATATATATATATATATATATATATATATATATATATATATATATATATATATATATATATATATATATATATATATATATATTGTTCATTGAATAATACAGCGTACGAGTGATTGATGAACAATGTATGTAACAATGTAACAATGATTCAATGAACAATGTATCAAAGAGAATCTGCTCCCTACCTTCACAAATATATATATATATATATATATATATATATATATATATATATATATATATATATATATATATATATATATATATAGAAGCCTGAAGCTGCGAAACAAGCAATTCAACACATGAACTCATAGCTTCCAAAATTCGGATTTCGCTAACTAAGTTCATACTAATCTTTTTAAGTTTTTAGGTCACTATTCGCTTGATTCAGGGTCATGAAACTTGCATTGCAGGCGTAAAATATTTTAGTTCGAGAGTACTAAAAGGTCCGTCGCGAACGACCGTTAATTACGCAAGCTACTGGCGAAAAACCGAATAGAAATGGGTTCATCCGTTTCTCCCTTTCAAGTTCGGTGGTTCAGATTTCGCATTACCTGTTGATATGTCCTTGTTCAGGCGTTTCTCAGAGCGAGTGTATTTTATAGGTAAAAAGCGTAGCCTTGCAAGTTTACCGCAAGCTGCAGGATACAATCATTACCATCCTTCATCATTCACTGCTATTACAACCAGGCGGCCATCTTTACCACGCAGCCGGTGATGGCAGCACTTCTCTCCGTCGTGAGCGCTCGCAATGCTCGGTAACCTGTCGCACTGTACATACAACGCGTGGGCACGTCAGTCGCAACTCGCAACGGGCCACGGGCTCAGGCGCTGTGGCGCCTGATCCCTTTTCTAAGCCTTCCCTTCCCCTCTTATCCCAGCGTTTTTAATTGGTTGAAACAATGGGCCTAAGCTAGCCAATTGAAATAATCAAGTTAATAACAAAAAATAAGAATCAACGCAAATTCCCTATGTTAAACTTAAAAACTTGTAAGTGGTAAGGCTCGTCGTTCACTTGAATGAGCATGTGCATTGTCTATGACTCCATAAGCCATCGGTCTGCTTTCGTCGATGTTTTCTGAAAATGTTGGTTCTGGTAGGAAAAGCATTTACCTATAAATGAAAACATTTTCATTTCATCACAAAGAGATTTGGTTGTTCAAATTAGGTGCATTCTCCCGATAGCCCGTCGTGAAAACGGCTAATATTTACTTTTTAATACAATATGCAGCCGATTTTCTAGTATGCCCTTGAGCTGTCTCTGCTGTTCGTCACGTTTTGACGTTCCACTCGGTGTTGAACAAAGATTATGCCTGCCAGTTATGTCACTCGCACCCGAGCCGCCCACGCGAACTGGTGGGTGATGCAATTCAAATTATGTAACACCATCGCTATTCAGCAGAGACTTCCACTTCGCTTCCCTGTTAACAGCTAACGCAGCCTTCCATTGCAGCGTTTTACGGCGAAGCCCTAAGACTGGGTGCGGGCAGCTTCATCCGCGTCTTTCTTAGACCCGTACGGCCGGCCTCCTGGGGCGAGCTCGAGCGTTGAGCGCGTCCAGCTGTGAAATGGTGAAACGACTCCCCCAATTTTTGGAAACATCGGCCGTAAACTGACGAAGCCTCTCTTTCCCATATCGTCATATTTGAAAGCCAGAAGCCAATTAAATATCCAGATATGTAGGACACTTTAACCCGCGCCGTGCTGGGGGGGGGGGCGTTTTTACGCCCCCCCTCAGGTTTTTCGCGAATATCTCAAAAACGGCGGCGCGCAGCGCCGCCGTTTTTGGTACACGTGTTCCTACATCATTTCCGCACATGTTGTGAAAATTTCAGACCTAGGCCGTTCAAGGTCAGGTCACCAGGTCACGTCAAGTGACCTTACCTCAGAAAAAGTTCAAAGGCTCGCTATAGCTACACCGACTGAACGATCACTTTGAAACTTTCAGCGATTGATATGAGTAACAGTATGTATAAAATGTATATCTCGGATTTTTGATATCTGTGACCTAAGGTCAGGTCAATTTTGCGACCTCTCCATTATAAGTCAATGGGAGAAAATTGAAATGCGCCTCTTTTGGACGAATATCGTTCAAAACGCTCTCAAACATCGGTTCATAGGTAAACATGACACACTGAATAGGAAAAATGCACCAGTGACCCCTCTGTGTGCCCCTGAGGTCATCTCAGGTCATGATTGGTCGCCAGCAGTTTTTTGGCTATAACTTTTGATAGAGACGTGCTAGAGCGGTGAAAACACGTCAGATGTGTTCAGCTCGACGATACGGATCGACTGATATGCAACATGACCCTTTTCGGTCAGGTCATGACCTTGACCTGAGGTCAAATTTTCAAAATGACCTTTCAAGGTCAACGAATAGTTCATTCGACGCGTCTCGACGAGAGGAACACGATGCTGGCAAAAGTAATGTCATGGCGCTTATGAGTCAAAAGTTATTGACGAAAAAACGTTTTTCGTAAAAACGGCTATTTTTGGAGTTTTTGCCCTCTGGAGGCTAAACCGTTGACCTGAGGTCAAATCTGAGAACATTACTCAGAAAGGTCTGTAAAAGGGCTATCGAATGCGCTTTTCCGCGGCGCTGTAGCTCTATCGGTTCCCGAGATAGCCGTTGGCAGTTTCCAAAATGTTGAAATAGTCAACATTTTACCTTTGGTGACCTCTGGTGACCTGACCTTTGACCTGACCCAAAAAATGACCGAAGTGTTTTCGTCCTTATTTTTGACGCTCTTTCGATTGCCGCTTACCGCGTGTCGCTACGTGGCCCAGGAGCCGAGTTAGACGGGGGGGCGTGAAAACGCCCCCCCCAGCACTCGGCGGAAAGTTCAGGCCACCAGCACGGCGCGGGTTAAATTAAAGGAACCCTCCCAACAAAAAAGCTAATGAATTGGCATGAAAGTGATGTACCGTGGTTCAGAAAGTGAAAAAATGAATATCTAGCAAATTTCACTGAAAAATACATATCCACCGGTTTTCAAGATAGTACACTTTATTCTTAGGTGTTGTTTTTATCCGCTGGGACTGAGAGCGTGAGATGCTGTTTTTTGTACTCCAGCGTAGATGGGTATTGGGTAGCCATACGGCTTCCACGGTATGGCTACCCATCTACGCTGGAGTACAAAAAACATCATCTCACGCTCTCAGTCCCAGCGGATAAAAACAACACCTAAGAATGATCTGCATAAAACTTGGCAGAAAGCTCGTTAAAGTACTTGGTCTGTATAGATTTAAAGACATGATGTGGAGATGAATTGTGAATTAAAATGAAATCGGACTTACTCCACAAGAGTTCGTTGGGTCGGAGCTTTCGAATTGTATTACAATTCTTCGTCAGCGAGAGTCGTATCGGATGTTAAGATCGAATCGAAGGTACAGTGCGGATCGAACAAAATATGGGTCGGACAGGAGGGTCTCTGAGGCAACTAGTTGGTCTTGAAATAAACATACAAACACTGGGAAAACACGTGAATAATAACAGGATGCACACTTACTAGAAAAAGCCTGTAAAATGGTTATAAAACACACTACACCATTTTGCCTTCAGTTTGAAAAAGTTAAAGTTCAATTTGAAAAAGATGTATTTCAATTTGAAAAAAATGCAATGCAAATCGAATGGCACGTGTTTCAAATTGAAGTGTACCTTTTTCAAATTGAGCTTCAGCTTTTTCAAACTGAAAGCAAAAAGGTGTAGTAAAATATCTAATACAAAAAAAAAAATATAGGCAGGTAGGTAAAAATACAGTTAATGACATGTAAAAAATTGCATAGATTAGGTGCAAACAGTACCTAAAGCAGAGATAAAGCTTTACAAAAACACGAATAGTAAACTAGACTAAGATATAAAGTATCAAAATGATAAATTCTATAAATGAACTTTTTAACGGCAGAAACGGCGAATAATGGGAAGCCACCTGTCTTGCAGCAGGGCACCAGAGTTGCGGTTCACATTCGCGTCATTGGGTGACACTAGGACGGCTTCCCGCCGTCCCACGGTACGAATGTAGGCCGATTCGAGAAGGAATTTGGTCTGTATAGCTCAGAGGTAGAGCATTGGAGCGCTTGTCCAAAGGCCCGGGGTTCGAGTCCCCGTACAGCCCAAATCTTTAACGAGTTTGCAAAAGATGACTGATGTCATCACTGTCAACCGTGGAAGCCGTATGGCTACCCATCTACGCTGGAGTACAACAAACATCATCTCATAGTACACTTTAACTTTTGTTTATTTTTAGGTACCTCTGCTGTTCCTATGACGTCATTTTGAAGCAATAATTTGGCATCCTCAAAGTACGGCAGACGTTGTCCGCAAAGCAGTATATGTATACCACCACGTTTTACCAAAGGCTTAAGTATAAAAAATCGTTAGCTCTGTGCTGACGTCACAAATTCAAAGGAGGCATTCAAATGAATTTTAGCCCCTTAATCCGAGAACTGCTGACTTAAGTATTTCGGAATTAATTAAGTATTTTGGAATTAAATCCTTTCTCTAGGTGTGAGTGCCCAAACCGGTAATCAAGCCAGGGACCCCAATTTGGCTATCTCAACTCAAAACTAATGTTAAGGTGTAATGGCTAGGTACTTTAACCAGACTTAAATCGTTCGATCAAAATTATTTTTATGTTATCGTCCTTTCCGTGGAGAATATTATCAAACCATAACCCGCTTGATGCAGTCAGCAGGTACTCATAAATTGCAATATGTAAATATACTGTAAATTGTAGATAAATTGTGACTATGTAATGAGCTGAAAACATTCAACCACAAGCCTTCATTCACTCAATTTTAAAATTCTCAAAATAGTTTATTAGGCAGTCGACTACCTAATTCATTCCTGCGATTCTGCTTGTCCAGAACTTGCCGATCTGATTTAATTTAATCTTAAGGTTTCAAATCTGCCATGCCTTGAGGAGATACCTTCGGGCGGAAAACCACAGCAAGTACAGCTTAGGTTGTCCATAACAGTGTTTTATCGAAAATAAATGTTATGCTGGTGACTTCAAATAAATAGAGGTAAGGCACAGTGCTCATTTTACTGCGCTGCGGGTATTCTTATTGGTTACCTCAACAAAACCGAGCATAGCCCAAATGTCATAGCATAATTGTAACGAATCCATGACAGATGTAAAATGACGATAATAACTCAAGTTTGTTGTACAAGACAAAGCTTTCGATACATAAAGTATCTTGATCACTCAAGATACTTTGATACTTTATGTATCGAAAGCTTTGTCTTGTACAACAAACTTGAGTTATTATCGTCATTTTACGTCATAGCATAAGTCACCCTGAAATCTTAAGATAAGGACTCTCTTTGCTCCATATTTAAGACAGAGCATATCATCGATAAAATTCCTCCCCAAACAAAAAAAAACTTTTGCTTAATGTTGCTATGTATATATATATATATATATATATATATATATATATATATATATATATATATATATATATATATATATATATATATATATATATATATATATATATATATCGGGCGGATAATTTAGGCTCAATCGGCTCGATCGGCGGGGCGGAACATGACTCGCGTCTTTGTTCTTTTATTTCCGAATTCCGAGTGAATGTTAGCGCGGCCTTCGAGCTCTTCTCGGTTTTGTCGGATACGAATGTCTGACGCGCAGTGAGACCAGGGCTGTACCTGCCAAAGTTAATGGCGAATGATTGGTCGAACCAGCGAGCGCTGAGTCGTCGGCCATTTTGACTGCTCGGCGTTGAGACAGGCTCTGTGGGATTACAATTCCAGTTTGAGCTCCAGCTTTATAGGCTAATAATTTCATTCCATGGGAATTTCGTTCTTGTTTTCGGGAATCTTTTGATCAAATGGCTGCTTGATTTGAACGGCGTTCGGGCGGACAACCGGTCATAAAATCGTGCATCGGACGGCCCAAAGATGGCCATTTTGTGAAACCGCTTATACAGGGTGTCCAGAAAAAAACGGATACTATTATTTTTTGCTGTATTTCCGAAAATAAACACCTTACAATTTAAAATGGCACATGCTTGTATTCGCAAAAATATGGCAAAACAGACAACAGGTGCCACATGGCATGTTAACTCTTTGGTTAGTAGCGGCAGCTCCTCAAAGCAGATACTCAATGTGAGCGGCCTTACGGCGGATCAGCCCCAGCACTAGCACGGTCTGCAGGTGACTGATGGTCATGTTGACCATCTCGGAGGGCAGCCAGACAACTTTCCAACGACGCATTACAGTGCCCATGAGTTTTGCCAAATCTTGCACTATAAGCGCATGAAGTTGGAATAAAATCGGCACGTGCGTTTAATGAATGCGACTTAATTTCCGCAGTATCTTTTTTTTCTGGACACCCTGTACACCCATATGCGGTAATGACTAATGCGTGTGTATGGCCGGCGGGGCGGTCGCAGCGCATGGCGAGCCGGCAGCACCTGTCAGCGCTGGGGGGCGGGTGCCGGCGGCGCGGCCGGCCAATGTCCGTCGTCGGCCGGTGGCCACCGGGCGGCAGCACTGCGCCCGTCGGCCGCGGCCGCGCGCGCCGCGCCGGGCCCGACCAGCTCAGTTCTGTGCCGGGGCCCGGCTCCAGGCCGATTTCGCCGTGGTAGTGGTGTCGTGCAACGTGACTGAGAGCGGACAGTCGAGTCCGCTGGTGGCCGGGAGGGTTGGCGGCATTTGGAGTCTGTCCCGCGGAGAACACCATCGTCCGTCCGGCACCGCCCTCTGGTACGTACCGTGCTCAAACTGCACAGCGCTCGGCGCCCCCTGCCTGTCGGTGTCGGTGACACCGACGACCACGTGTGTGAACTGGGGGTGTAGATAACGCGAGCCAAGTAGTGTTTGCCTATCTCACCAGCTAAGATATGCGGACAATATACTGTTGTGCCGGATGTGTGTGTGTGTGTGTGTGTGTGAACGGTGCGGGTGGGGGTCTGTGGGCCTGTGAACTGAACAGCACGTGGGTGTGGTGTGTTGAGAGGTCAGTCGATGAAGGAGTGGCTAACACCTTGCAGTGTCCGCGCAGACAGCGGCTGGGAAATATATGAACACCGCCATGTGAGGTGCGTTATGTGTCAGTGCACTCAGAGTGCACATGTGGACGCCAGAAGGGAACGAAATCCATGGAACGTCGCTGGGAGGAAAACGTAAATGTCTTCGGCTCCTGGGTTTAGTGGGGTTTATATTTGTAGTTATCTATGCGTACCAAAAGTATTTCAAGCCATAAATCTTTAGAACGATTAGGCATGTGAAAAAATATGGTGCCACCCAGTTACCTTCGCTCTCAATTCCATGTGATGTTGCCCCTAACACAACAGAATGGTTACGACAGCACCACTGAGCACAATGTAGACAAAACGTTCAGTATCCAGGCTTAAAGACACAGCCTCGTTCCCCTTGTTCAGCTAAGTGTAGCTCCGCAAATCGTTTGACCAAGAAGGTGGTGAATAATGGCAATGTGGGGATGTTGAGGGGGTGCTTTTCCTGTTCAGGGACCATAGCTTGGTCTTGCATTGGGTATGGTCTGAGAGTCACCCCAAAAGCTTTGAAACGTAAATATACAGCTAGATAGATCATGAAGAAAGACTGCTGCTATATAGGTACCCGAGGAAAGACGATGCAACCGTTTATTCAGACTCAGCTATGGCAAATTGCTAGAAAAAGCCTTTTTGCTCCTCATGGAATGTTTAAAATCACATGTTTAACTCCAAAACTAATTCTATATTATCGCATAGCCTGATTCATCACATAGCCGGCCCAAAAAGATGTCTTCTCAAGTCAAAACCTTGAAGTTCGATACCTATCTATGGATGCTGTCGAAAAGAAGTCCTAATCAAATGAGCAAAAAAGCAAAGCTCGTATCCCGACCTTGGCCTTATGCTCTTTCAAAGGACAGGAAGATTTTGATGTGGTGAAGATCAAGGTCAGGTCACGTGGCCTTTGACCTTGCCCTTCACTTCACCTGCTCTTGCCCTTCAGCCCTGTTTGGCCTCAAGCACAGAAGTGCCTTTGATCAGTATTCAGTAGTAATCTTTGGTTAAACCGTTGCTCGTATTTATTTTTCTAGTCCCAGATGTGTGATGCTGAACATTGCCTGACCTGCAGGAATAGGGACTATATGAAAAATCATGGTGGGGAGTCTTTTTTGAAAGCCTTTATAGATTCGCCTCCATCTCTGTTGCGCCTCTGCAAGTCATCACCTATTTTCTTTAGCTCGGTAGATATGCTAGCGAATATTAGGATAGCGGAACATGATATAGCGTAGTGTACCAGTGAACCGTGGTGTAACCCTTTGTTCTCGTCAATCTTCTATTGGGTAAGGCCCTTTCAGTCTTACCCATATCCTCTTAGGGTTGCACAATGCACAGCTAGGTATGGTGGGTGTGATAAGACAGCCTTGAGCACCCTGAAGTGTGTCGCTCCGTCAATCACTCCTTCAAGCCAGAGAACTACACACGGGCAAGCACTGTTTACTTACGATGTTCTCCAGGCCATCGCCTTCGCTCCGTGTGCTTTCCTGCACTGCTCAGCTTATTACTTTGCTAAAAATCACTGGAATAGCACCACGACTCGACTCTTTAGTGTCCTGAGCACCACTTGACCCATTCCCAAAGATAGGTGGAGCATATAGCTAAGAAACTTACCAGCACCATCAGTGAGGAGCAGCTATACGGCGAATTAGGGGAGATCGAGGCAAAGCGGCCATCCTATGTAATGTTTGCTTGTACCTATACCGATGCTTCATTTTCAAACTTGGAAATATTCTTCCTATGTCAACTTAATCCCTTTTAGATTGCCTTTCATTTCAACTTCCTCTCATTTCTGAAGGCGTTTGTTCGCATAAGTAGGAGATATTGGCGAAACTTTACACCTATGCATTTTGGCCACTTTGCCCCAACCCCCGGGGCAAAGTGAACACCGGGGGCTAAATGAGAAACATGAGAAACACCGAGCCCCGACATGAGAAACACGAGTAGTTGCTTCATGCACGGCTAGAGTTGCTCATGGTAATAAGTTTTAGACGAGGATGGATGTTTATTTTGTCATCTTCCCACCTGTAGCTAAACAATGCAAGGGCATTCATGGAAAACAGTGCATTGTAATTTTTTGGTAACTCATGTAACCGAAAAGTGGCCGAAATATGCGCATGGCGATACATTAAAATATCAATAACGTTTGTTGTCTAGATGAAAACAATGTATGGCCAATTGGGGGCTGACCACTATGCCCCGTCCACTTTACCCCGCACATACCGTCCAGGACAAAAAATATTCCAACTCAGCTAGTTATTAGTGGGGCAAAAAGCATTAAAATTGGTAGAAGACATGTACGATAAGTACACAATGCATGAACAAGAATGCTTCAATAAAATTTCAAACAGCAATGGAATAAAATAGCATTTAAAAATACAAAAATAGTAACACACTTGGGAAGAAATACTTTTTCCGTGCATCACAGAACAATAGCGACGGGCCGGATACCCCCTAGTGTGGCACTGGCTTATTCGAACTACCGATTGGCAACCAATAACTGGAGAAGACATCTGTTGTAAATGGCTAAAATACGGGGTGGCCACTTTGCCCGGGTGGCCGTTTTGCCTCGGTCTCCCCTACATACCTCGCCCGGAGCAGAGCCGAGCAGCTGCACGGTGTGACCATTTCGAACTCATACTCTGAGTGTAGAATGAATGGGACGAGTTCGCTTCTGACGAGTAAATATCCATCAAATGCCTTTCGAATGATGTGTCACGTCACTACGCTGAATGTTAACATGTAGAATAAATACATCGTCTTTCTTTATCTCATTCCAAACTTTGTGCGTCAGCATTCAGCAGCATGATGCTTTTTGGCAATAAAGGACCTTGAGCAGTGGACCTTGGATGCGAGCCCTGCACTTTCGTACGCGTAGGTAAGGAAAGATCACTTCTCTGAGTTGTGACGGTTGATCTTTAGCAAAGCACCAGCTATCTGTGCAAACGACCCAGCCGTTCTTGAAATGTTCAAAGGCATTGCAGAAGCACCCCAACCGTGATATGTATGTGGAAATGCATTTCTCGGCTGGTATCCACCGATAGACCATGTTTCAGCGCAATCGGTCCAGTTATTGGAGAGTTGTAATTGTGAACGAGCTAGGATAAGTTTTGGCGGCAATACGTGGCACCTGGAAATCCGATGTATCAACACTCAACAGCGTCAATCTCGAGTCAGACGGGACGGGACGCCCTGTTCCTAAACAGAGAAGACATACGGATGTATGCTTGTAAAGATATAGGCTTGTCTTTCAAAGGGCCTTACAGACCGAAAAGGGACTGAATAAGCCGCTGACACATTTTTTTGTGTCCTAGGAATAGCGAAGAATTGTTTCACTCCCCTTCGTATTTTGTTTAAACACTTCTATCTTTATGTCGGGTCACTAAGTCTCATTAAAATCCATTGAAATAACATTCAGACACTTTCTGAATTAAGGCCACTCCATGCTTCAAAACTGTTTTCTTTACTTTAATGATTAAGGGATAGAACGAACATAACCGAACCACCAGCCACTGCTAAATTGCTATCTTTGTCCGGAATCCATGTTAAAAGACTAAAGTTCCCTTTGACTATACTTTGCGATTGAGTCATTTTGTTCCATATTGCATCAATTTTACAACTTCTGAACTTGGTCGAATTTGAGGACAATTCGCAAAAAAAGTGAGTGATGCGCTGTACCTATCGATCATGAGCTTTTGCGAAATTTGTCAAGGAATATCGAATAGGGCAAATTTAGTCATGACGCACTTGTGTAAAGTGACCTTTGGCGTGTCCTAACAAATGACTTAATTAATTCTACAATGACTTTTGACATGTTGACGGCTGACGCTCTTTGTCAATAGTTGCTACGTAGTAGAATGGGAGAGGGGATGAAAGCTGAAAGCACCTAGTTGAGTGAGAGCTTCGCAGAAAAAGACTGTGCTGTTCTTTACGACAGGAAGCCGTTGGTTATAGTTCGTTTTTCTTAAGTTTGCCCCTCACTGTAAACGTCTTTTTGAACACAGCACGATAATTGCTAGCTGAGTTACTGAGAAAACTGGTAGGCGCACATTGATTTCACCAGATTTCACAGACGATCCATTTTATCAAATTTGTTTACTATTTCACAGACTCATAGCTCGTATTTACCCATACCTACAGCTCCACAGTGATAGACGACTTCTCAGGAATTATGTCTGAACTAATTAATAAATTGCACGGCGTTTAACATTAACGTTACATCGTCGGTGTTCAAAACTTATTTTGAAAATATTATTCATATCTCCAATACAATGTGCGCCAACCAGTTTTCTCAGTAATTCAGCTAGCAATTCTCGTGCTGTGTTCAAAAAGACGTTTACCTACAGTGAGGGGCAAACTTAAGAAAAACGAACTATAGCATCATACAGCATCCAGGTATCAGATCCACCGCTCACCCGTCAGAGCTTAAGGCCATTGACAAAAAAAAATCAGTTTTTGTGAATAACTTCGGAACACAGTCGCAGAGCGACGAAAATTATAGGCATAACCCATTTTTTGTGCCTTCAAGTGATTTTGGTACTTGTTGTTTGAAAAATGTCAATGTCAAGCATGGCCTCAGGTAGATTAGGTACTAAGCTTAATGTTGATCGGCATATAATATTCATGTTAATTTCTACTGCAATGCCGAAAACTATCGTCAAAATACGAGAAAATCCCTTTCACATGTCGGTGAAGGGACCTTTGGTGCCTTTCACAAGGCAGGTGACAGGGATAGCGTAAAATTTTGTTAATAATTAAATAATTTGATTTTGAGTTAACTTTTTAAGTTGACCAGATATTATACCGGGCTTCTCAAAAAAGTCAGACGAATTTGTAATTCATATATTTCAGGGCATGTCAGTGATACAAAAGTGAATAAGGCACCACCTAAAAGCCTGATCAAAGATCTTTCGTTTGAGGGCTTTTCAACCGTCGGCGGTTGCCTTACTGAGCCGCACCGATGACATGTTCGAGATGGGCTCCGTTTCGATCGATGCAGAGCTTGGCCCGGCGCAGCGCGGCCTCTGCCGCAGCACGGCACACGGAGGGCGGCAGGCGGCGCACCGCCGACCTCACTGCGTCCTTGAGCTCTTCAAGACTTCTTGGGTTGTTCTGGTACACCTGGGACTTGAGGTGACCCCACAGGAAAAAGTCCGGTGGGGTCAAGTCCGGGGAGCATGCCGGCCACGGGTGCGTCTCAAACCTTGAGATAACGCGCTGCCCGAAGCGCTCCCGCAGCCACTCCCGATTTTCTTGAGCGGTATGGGCTGTGGCACCGTCTTGCTGAAACCACTGGTACCTTAGTGCTTCTGGATTTCTTCTCAGTCTGGTCTGCAGGATCCTCCAAAACTTTGTCAGGACCGCCCGGTATCGCTGAGCGGTGACAGTCTGTGTGTCACCACCTCCATCTTCAAAGAAGTAGGGCCCGATTACGCCCCTGCTGCTCATGGCACACCAAACCGTGACTTTTGGTGAGTGCAGTGGCGCCTCTGCTACCACGTCGGGCTTCTTTCCGGACCAAAATCTGAAGTTCTGGCTATTAACCTGACCATCCAGATGAAAGTGGGTTTCGTCACTGTACCAGACTTGGTTGACAAAGTCCGGATTCTGTTCGCACATCCGTACGAACCACGCACAATAGCGTTCTCTAGCAGTCTTGTGGGCTGCGGTCAGAGTCTGGTGGATTGAAATCTTGTACGGGAAGAGTTTCGCGTCAACTCGTGCCATCCTGTGTGCTGTAGCGGGGCTGCATCCGATTTCCTGTCCGAGTCTGCGCATGGACTTGTTGGGACTTTGCTGTAACGCATCTCTCACGCGAGCGATGTTCTCAGGGGTTCTTCGACTGCGTTTGCGGCCGCTGCGTCCCTTGAACCGATTGTTGACATTTCCTTGAGCCAGAAACTTGGCAACAATATGCAAAATTACGTTTCGGGATGGTGCTTTTTTGACCTTGAAGTGTTTTCGGAACTTTCGCTGTGTCGAAACGACCGACTTAGTCTCAAAGTATAATTGCACGATTTTTGTTTTTGCGTCTTCAGACCACGGCTTCATTTTTGCAACTCAGCAAGTGTGACATAATGTAAATCTCTGAAAAATTCTCGTTCTTTCCACGTGTATTTTATTTTGTTTAAATGTTGCTAAGGGTCCTCCATTTGCAAAAGAAATTCGTCCGACTTTTTTGAGAAGCCCGGTATTTTTACGACCGCATTTTTTTAGATATCGTAAGCAAGAACCATGAGTTAAAGTTAGTGTTGTTAACACAACTATCCCTAATCCCCTCTGCAAAAAATATATGAATGGCTAAATATTTTCGCTTGAAAAGTGGGGAAACTTGGAAGCCCTGCGTTTGTCGGTGCCTTGTTGCCTAGGAGCTGGAGCAATTTGACCACCACCCCTCCAAGCACTCGTCATGGTTTTAAGCGCAGTTAGTGGTTGGCACCGACCATCAACACGATACGGGCCTGGCTAATTATATATTTATCAGGTGCTACGCAAATGGCGGCACTGCGGCGCCATTCCGTTTTCAGTTTAAAAGAGCTTGGAAAAGACAGATTTTCTCGATCCCCTCTTGATCAGTATCAGAGGCACCATGGCGTCGTATTGTATATAAGGTACGCAATAGGACCATCGCAGATCTTGGAACGTTCTACGCTTTTTGTTATTATTTCTTTTTCACTATTTCATTGCCAAAGTTGCTCAAGGGGTGCGCAGCGGCGCGGCGGCAGCCGACTCGGTCAATGCCGGCGTGGCTCGGTTCGATTTCGCCGCCACCGCGCTGCACACGTGCGGTGCAACGTGACGGCCCGACGGCGGCGCCGGCTGGCGGCGGGGGATCGCCTCAGTTGCAGGGCCCGATCCGTCCCTCCCGCGCCGCCTCTGCCGACCGTCGCCCCTCAGTGGGTGCCAGATACCACAGCGGATACGAGGGACAGCCGCTGCACTGTGGCAGAGGTCCCGACCCATACACTGCGCCCCCCGTATCGGGTTTAAAAGCTGGGCCTGCATGGCACCGGAGCAGCGGGTCGAGCAGCCGCCGGACGAGCGTGGGGAACAGGGGGGGGGGGGGGGGGTCTGGATGGAAGGGTGGGAGTAAAGTAGGACAGTAGTGCTGAATGTTGTACTATTTCTTGGATCAGTGTTCTGATGTGGGCTAAATGTCAACGCATATTAAATGCTGTCCTGCGCCGTTTGGCCCCGTGACCCCGAGGTGATTGATTCATTCAGTTTGGGTTGAATCACCCCTAGAGTCGAACAGCCCCGGGTGACTCATAGACTGTCCAATGCCCATGCTTGCCGAGTGAACATTGACAGGTTTTTAGCGGGTAGTTATGGATGAATATTAGGTTTATCTCTTTTGCATTTTCTTTTTGTCCCGTTTCAACCACAGTGGACTAAGCACGACAAAGTAGATATGTTTGGTTTAAAATGCATTTGTAGAGTATGGCCACAGAGGCCACACATACAGAGCCTTACGCCGGTCACCCATTGTGACATCATCCGCTATCTCTGCAAGGAACTTGGTCAACACAAGTGGAATTGCGTGTGTCTGCACCATATAATGTCGCTTGTCGCTGTTAGTGCTAATGCAATGCACGAACGACAGTGCTGTCTGAAAAGCGACCACTGCACTGACATCTCAAAACGCTGCTGGTGTTTAATTTATTTTTTTCTAGTCTATAATCCAGTGGTAATCAAGTCATCACATAAAACCACAGGGCATCACAGCAGCTTGTCATTGCAATAATAAGATGCATAATGCGCGCGCCCCATACGGTCCTGGCTTTCCACGCCATGCATTTCCACGTTGGAACTTGGAACATAGCTCAGGGTTCCCAGGCCAAGCGGAGGGGTGCTAAAAACTCATTTGATGTCAACTCAGCCTAAGAAATTTCTGTAACAGATCACCAGCGATTGTATAAATAAGGACAATATTCCATTGACTTTACCTGTATGCGGCTTTTTGTAAATAAAGTAACAAAACTTTTTTTTGCTCAAACATGCTTGCTTTCGAGTGCATACAACACAAATCATGTTCATGCCATAAATGTACGATATCACAGTCATGTCAGGTCACATGCATTTGGTAAGACCCCCTTAAACAGTTCGTCCTAAGTTTGCTCCGTTTTTTTCCAAATGCACGATGAATTTCGGGGATAGTCCTGTACAGATATAAATCACATTAGGCACCTACACAAAACTTGCCGACCTGTCACAAATAACAAAAAACCGGAGGTATACGAAGTCATGGCTATGATACCATCATGTAATATACAAAGTTTCAAACTTCTTAGAGATTAACTACAGGAATGACATGTAGGTACGCATTTTTTAGATGTGGCTACCAAACTTGACTTGGTGACCGTACTTTATGTAATATGGGTCAAAAAATTTATACACGATGCGAAATTAGTTTATGAAAAGCTATACCAATTTTTGCGAAGATGCACAGCGTGGTTTTCTTTATCCACGAAAAAAGCTGGAGAGCATCCTCTCCAGCGCCTTCCCCTGGCACCACCACCACCACTATCACCAGGACAAGAGTTAGAGGATTCAGGATCACATCAGGGTAGACCATTATTCCCTTACATCATCGCTATACATACAGATGTAGGTAAACGTACAGTGGAAATGAGTCGCATCGGTTCGGTTTGCATCCACCACCACCATTATCTATAAATATAATGTATTGAAGAATTGGTAGAATTTCCGTTTTTTTGCGGGACATACAGCATATTCATACCTACAAAGCAACACAACACCGAACACGTATATGAGAGGAGGCATAACAACGCGTTGAACCAGCCCACCGTTTCTGGAGGAGGCAGGGCCTATTCTTCCATTTTTTGTGTGAATTATTTCCTAAGCGTTGCGAAGTTCATACATAGAGCTTCTATAAAAAGCTTTTATACGTAAAGCTTTTTATAGCTCCTTGTTAAAAATCGAGAATACGTCTTCTTTGATTTGTTTTTAAACAAGACCCGTCGATTTTTTGTAATATTTGCTAATAAATAACGTCATGCCACACCATTTTTTTCAAACTTCGAAATTTTTAAAGCTTCTATTACCTTAGGTCCGAGAGAAACGATGCGTAAGAAGAATTTAAACGGTTCCGTCTTTCAACTACATGCATAATTATATGCAGGCTTTTCTCGTCAGGACGCACTTCCAAGTTCTTCTTCTGTGCTCGTTCCTCACCACCAAAAAGACGTTATGCCGGTGGTGAGTGCATATGATGTATCAGTCAATTGAGCCCGGACACGCACATGCGACCGAACCACCACTGACCCGCCGAGGGCGTCCGGCCCCGGGGCTGCGGGCGCCCGGGCAAAGTCGTGTCGCTGGCCACGTCACGCTGTGACGTAACGCTCAGATCGTCAGTGCAACGCGCAACGGGCGACAGGCTTTCCTCGCATATCTGACTGAAGCATGATATGAGCAAGTATGTTGGCCAACTTCAGATGGGCGGCGGTGCTCGGTGCCAGTGGCCGGTTCGATTTCGCCGTCGTCCGGCCCAGTGCACGTGCGGTGTAACGTGACAGAGGCGGCCGCGCCGGCCAGCAGGGGGAGGGGACGCCGGAATTGCAGGGACTGTTCCGTAACGACTTCAGTAACGACCGCCAACGGCCACCCCCATGACATCGTTTGAGGAGCAGAGTGTACAAAATCGACGGTAAACGAAACGAAGAGGCCATGGAGATTGTATTCCGTCGGTCAATATGCAATGGAATTTTTTTGCGGCATGTCAGCAGTAGGATTATATGTGAGGAGTGAATATGCCGAGTACGACGTTTACCAAGAAAATGAAGAGTGAAAACTAAAAATAGGACTATGTTAGGTAGTTGGTGTGGAACAACACCACTACACAAACGATCCGTGAATTTTAAAATGCATGTAAATTGGAACGTCAGCGTGATGTATATTCACAATTCGAGGCTTCTGCCACGGTGGACTGTCCTGTCAGACATGCGACGACGATGATTTAGGTTTAGGAGCGACCATATGGCCAGGAGGATATTTGAGAACGCAACGATGCGTGATTCATTGTGACACAGTGATGAAAATGATTGTTGTGATTGACAGCAAAGACTGATATCCGTCAGTCATGTGACGAATCTGGACGACGAGTGGGCTTCAATTGCAATGCAACAGCAACCTCATTGCCAGGTCTTCAAAAACGATATTCTTGGTAGCTTGTAAGCATCGCATGTTTTATGTGGCATAGGACTGATAGAGGTAGGTAACCTTCAAACAAGCAGTGGTGTTTGTGCATAAGCAGAACAGGAAGCTGCTTTCGAGACTTCACCAACAGTTATAAGCATTTGAACAGAGCATGAGAGCTGAACACTGAACAGCATGCATGATGACTGATGAGTGATGACCTAGGTATTTTTATTCATTCTTATCAGCTATATCTTACCACTATGTCCTGCGATTTGAGTGAAGTAATATCAGTTTAATTTCGGAGTTCAGTGTAATGCTATCAATTGTTTAATATTTTTCATATTTACACATCAAAAGGAAATGAACAGATGCATCATCATTAAATCGCTTGGTACTGTTTTTAAATCTATACCCAACTCTGTTTGACAAGCACTGTGCGACTACCTAACTATGCGCTGCTCTCGGCGCGGCTAATTTCGGGACGAACACGCAGAAAACACGTGAGCCGACGCGCAGACCCTGTGTTCCACCCCCTATCAGTGTTTGTCCTTCAGATAATAGGTACGTACACATAGTACGTACAGGAAAATTCAAGATAACAGGACATCCTGAGTCTAGCATACCCTGTTTCATTATGGACAGCAATGCCATTTTCATCGGCAGCAATTATCTCAAGTGAGTCTTCTGGAATAAATTAACGGTAGGAAGCAAAGCCGTTTTGATAGTTTCGCACGACATATAAGCCTCATCAGACAATTAAGTAAAGATCAATAGAAAGTATAAGTAAAACAAAGATCAGAAGTTATTATAAAGATGAATATGAGATGGTGTTTTCTGATTTGTTTAATCAGATATATGCGCATTCTAGATCAATTTCAAAGTTTACATGACGATTATGGGACACTGCACCCATGTATGATTTGTTTGTGCTTAATGTGGCAGCATGAGCGACTGCTGTAAAGGCAACACGATAGTTCAGTCACTTTTGGGACAATGTTTTTGCTTATTAAGTTACATATTTGTTTCCCTCCATTAGGTCACGTGCATTTCTGGATGATGGTGCGGTCACTCCTTCGGTGTAAAGTACTCTTGATCCATTATAAAATCCTTACAAAAAAGGCAAGGAACTCAAGTATGCGCTCTCACGGATCTTAAATGAGCCCGGAATGTCACAGAGCCAGTTGTATATGCCTACACTATCGGCGGTCGACAGCTACAGGAAACCCCTCTCCACCAACAAACGATTCGTCTGCACTCGGCTTCAGATCGACATGGACTGCGAATGTCCATACACGATGCACCCATTGTCAGGAAGGCTTAGCACGAACACTGCGTGGGCCGCTTTCAATCTTGTTACCGAACGACACGTGTCTGGCAAAGAAAGACGAACTAGGCATATTATCCATCTTGACATGGCCCAAGAAAAATAATGTTTTCAAGGACTTGCATATAAACATCAATCCATAATGATCATGAATACAATGCGGGACAGCCTAATGCGCCTCCAATTAGGTTTTTTCTTTCTTTTTACTTCACTAGGCGGTAAGTTCCTCGTGGTTGGCGCAGTTTGTACATATGTGCACTGCTAGATTCGTAGCTTCTGAAATAATTTTGGTTGCAAGAACATAATTTATCAGGACATCGACCACTTGGTTAAGTGGAGAGCTTCTTGAGAAGTTCGCTACTCGTGACATCCGTAGTGCACAAATGCAGTGACCGTTTTATTGAAGGAAACTGACCAAGCAGTCGCGATCTTTGGTCGCGCTCAATGTTCATGGGGTGAATCGTGGCTATAAACATAGGTATACGAGATGTGACAAAAAAAAAAACACCGGGAATTACCTTATAAACTTAAAATTAAAAGACATACAAAGAATTGGCTCATGGTCCCATTTTTATTAGTCCTCTCCCAAATATGTATAATATACAAGTGTGTATGATATAAAAGATAAGAAGTTTGTATAATATATAACATACATTATATACGCAGCTTTGCGTTTGCTTCGGCTAAGCACGGAAGGGCAAAGGTCGGCAAAGACCAAAGGTCGGTTTAGTTATGTCGGCAAAGGTCTTTTCCCCGAGGGTTTCCATAGCTCTTGTCACGGTGTTCTTAATCTAAGGTAGGGATACAGAATGAGTTCTCTAAAGGTGACATTTTAGTCAAGGAAAACTCAGAAGTCCTACGGTGCAAGAGCTTTAATAGGATGGAGTCATGCGGTCCGACTCTTGATCAAAATTTTTTTCCCGATGAAATGTTTTGTGCGAGAGCGCGTTGTCAGGATGGAGGAGTCATTCCCTATCGCATGCAGCTCTCAACTCTCTGCACCCCCAATTGCTGCAGCAAGGCGGTGCAAACTTATTCCCTTATCATGTCAAGCTCATCTGCTATCATTCACATCACTTATCTTCACTTATCATTTAACACCAGCTGTCTCCCACGCTTTGCTCGTATCGTTTTCATTCCTCTCCGGCTTGAAAAGCCGTCCTCTCCCAAGGCGGCTGAGCTTTCACTACAAATTGGCCGATTTTGAACTACGTGTTTTAGTCACATTCCCACATAGTTGAAATAGAATTGTCGCCTCGTAGCTCTTGCAACAGCTGGATGCATCCTGTTTTATTTTCTTCCATAATCTACTACTTATCATTAACCACTTGCTCCATTCTTCTAATTCACACCAGCTTTGTGACAAGGTCAAAAGTATGGGCACACGGAACAGCATATAAGACGGAGGCCAATGTACAAAGGTGATAAATATTTGGACGATATGGTGTCCAACTAATGGACAACGATATTACCACACAGTGTCTGTGAATTGTTGTGCAATGTACAATATAATGGTATTCATTGTTTTTCACTGGGTCCTTACTGATGGGCATTACAATTGCAATTCCGGAACTTTTTTGTCAAACCTCGTTGCTCGTATAAGTCGAGTTTGTATGTTTTTGGTTGCATAGACTCGGTCTTGTAGACATTGTTTGGAGCCTTAGAATATCTCACTAGCTATAAGAACACATCCAAATTAAGTGATGTATTGTGAGTAAACGATATTCAAATGGTTCTGACAGCAGCATAAATATTATAACTTATTAAACGTTGTTTTGACCGTCCTGCCTGACGATTTTAAAATGAGGCAATGAAATACATAACAAAGATTCAGCTTACATTTCATCCCGGTATAGTCAGGCATCAAACGCTCAAAACTGATCTGTCTACGTTTGATGTCGAATGGTTCGTACCTGAATGGATAAACCAACTTTTTTAATTCTGATCATACATTAAAAAGTGCCTATGCTGAAACAATGGTTCATTTAAAAAAGAGATGATACGGCTTTTTTCTAAATGTTCTGTGCCACTAGAGTTTGTCGACCGCCAGTGGCTAAATGGCAAACGTTATCGTGGGTACCAATAAAATAATGTCAAATTTTATGCCTAACCATTTTATGACCAGCGCGATGCGAAGCGAGCGCGAGATATATTGTAAGGTACTGTACCAATCACCAAAACAATGCACTCTCGCAACTTCATCAAACAACTTTCTTTGCATTGGAGATAGGTGAAATAAAGTGATTCCCTTGCTTCTTCGCTGCTGCTGAGTTTCTGCAGCAGCTTTTGATTTTATCAAAATTATGTTCTATAAGCCATTCAACGCGTATCCTTCCGTCCATCGTTTACAAGGCCTTCATAATGAAAAGGCCTTTTAAAGGGAGATTATGACCTTTTTCCACAAAATCTGAGTTAGGACCATTTTCTGACAAAACACAACAAGTTATAATGTAAATTAAAACCATTTTGCTCAATTCGGTACCTTGCCGCAAATATCTCAACTTGAAGTCACGTTAGCGGGGAGCGCTGAAAATGACCGTTGAATAAGTACTTACATCACTTTTTGGTACTTGCATGTAATTTTGTAAAATGAGCGTATTCATTACATTTGATCTTCATCACATCTAATTAGTTAATGGTCGTCTATAGTGCCTTCAAAAGATATTCATGCACTGTAAACCAAATCTACAAGTTGGCTCCTTGTTACAAGTTTGGTTCCAATTCGCATAGGCGTCACCTTGTCGATTCACCAACCCCAGGCTTGTTGGCCAGCAAACTAACAGTTTGTCTACAAGTTTGGTTCCAATTCGCATAGGCGTCACCTTGTCGATACCTTGTCGATTCACCAACCCCAGGCTTGTTGGCCAACAAACTAACAGTTTGTCTACAAGTTTGGTTCCAATTCGCATAGGCGTCACCTTGTTGAGTACTAGTCTGGGCCTTGTGAACCTACCAACTTCTGGATAGGCATAGCCGTTTCCTTGTCGGTTCAACAACCCCTGGTTTGTTGATGAACTAGCCTTTGACTGGGCATTGCTAGTTTACAAATTGTCAACAAGTAAGTGTACTAACGCTCAGTTCGAACTTGTTCTTCCTTACAATCGCTTTGTTTGCGTTGATAACCTTAAGAACTTACGATTCGCGTTCGTTTTCAATTGCCACGATACTGATTCAGGAAATATTTTCTATACGGACAGGTCATTTTTTGGCTGGAAGTGGTGCACAAAACCATGACTGGCATCAGTTATTGCTCAAAGGCTTGCGCTGACAAGAAACGAAATACTGATGGGTTATATAATCGATGAATGCATACACCACATCCATTCGGAAGTTTCTGGAATCATTAGTATTTATTACGGTCACGTACCTACATCACGCAGTATGTAATTAATACTATTGACTGGAGACAATTCCAAGTGCATATTTTCGAATGGATGTGGTAAATGCATGAGGTAGGTATACCTATCGTGCACCGTCAGCATATAAGTCCTTGAAGCAAGAACTGCTGCGTATGTGGAAGAACATGGTTTTGTGCATCGCATCAAGCCAGAAGTATAACATGCCCGTATGACGAATATTTCCACATTGACCATAACAATCATGGCAGTTGCACGATCACGCAGATAATTCGAATAAATCATGATCGCCAACCAGATTAGCTTTTACAGCCCATATACTCGTATGTCCATCAGTTAAGTTAAAAATACAAAGAGTTGAATTAAAGGCAAATAAATGTATTTATATATAAAAAACACCGACCGCAAAACATCTGCTCACATGTGCATGCAAAGGTCTGGCCCACTTACATTGCGCGCGCAGGGGAAGGGAGGCGTCTCGACCGCGGGTATAGGCACGATTAATGCGTCCCGCAGGCCAGAGCGGGCCTCACTCACAGCACGAACACCACAGTTCACAGATTTCACTTTTTACTGCACAAATGCTGGAACAGCCCTCGTCGCTGATCCATGCTGCACGGCGGCCGCGCGACAACTGCTGGTTTGAACGGTTTGAAACCGCCGCGCCGGGGCCGGACGGCGACCGCTGATTGGTCCGCCAAGTCTGACGTCACGGGCGCAGCTGACCATGTGTATGCTGACCAGCTGACCAGTACAAGTTAGGCGCCGGTAAAATAACCATGCGGCAACAAGTTTCCAAAACTGGTTAAGAAACAAACGTTGAAACAAATGTAGAGTTGGTCTGGATACTGAGAAGTTGGTGTGCATAGTAACTATTGACTCGTAGTTGTCACCTGACAAGCAATGCACCAGACAACGGCTTGTTTGAAAAGTATCAGTTGGTAAACATACCAAGAGATGATTGGTTATATTACACAAGACTTGTCAATTTGGTTTACAGTGTGGTTTGGGGGTGGTTTATGTCTAAATTTACGCAACTATTTTTCCTGTTCATCATCTGTCGCCATATGCTGCTATTTTAGTAGCAACGACTCAATTTTGAATCGGTCCCGCCGACTGCACAATAAAAGAAGATAGATACAACACTTTTGCGGCATCACTGAAAAACTTATGCAGTACTGTTATCAAAATTCTCATAACACCGTTCGACAAACCTGAAGTCTTTTTGAAATAAATATGCTTGTATTTTTCGCTTCAGGCTCTGAGGCCAAAATAATGAATTTCGTAGTCGCAATCGCAAGATTTGACTGCGTTTCTGGCGCATGCCGTTCATTTGTGGCGCAAAATAATACTTGGAAACAAAGAAGAGTAGGCACTATGTACCCCCGAATTAGAATCTAATTAATTCTAAACCGAATTAACTCTAATTCAAATTAGAATCCTTACAACCAAGCAACGACAAGGCGATAACATAAACAAAAACCCAAGCGTCGCTGTTTCAAACAAAAGCGCCATATACTGCAACTTTTTTATAGAGAAGGACAACGCATTTCGGTGGGTGTTACAAGTACTGCAAGTACTGCTTCTTTTTGCAAAAATAAAAACCTTTTTCACATACGAAAATGTGCTAGGAAATTTTCATATTTTATAGAAACTACAGTAGAAATTATAGATGTCGAGTAATTTTTATTTAAGAAAAAAGAAAGCTCATTATCTCCCTTTAACGGAGCTGCAGCCATGTTGCGCGTCTAACGCCTTGATAGCTTGCAGCCCACGTATACGAATTTGCTTTCCGGATTGTAGCTCTCCCCAATCCCAGCTACTATCCTCGACTCCGGGTGATTTTATACAGCCTAAACGGATAAACTTGAAACGGAATCGACCCCCAGTATAAGGGACAAACCGAAGACACAAAGAACTCTCAGTCATTCGCCCTGTGAGACTCTTTGCCCCGTGGTATCGGGCTTGTGCCAGGGTTGGAAACTCCCGGGTCGCAGAGCGTTGTCTGCTGTGAACCCGCCGTTCGACATGGTGGCGGCTGTACATACGGTGTTCAGCAGGGGAGCCTCCGGCCAGCGTACTTACAACCAGCGGTCGGTAAAATAGCGATGGCGGTGCGTTTCTGCAGGCCCGGCCTTGGCAGTAACTCCGCCTCGGAAACTGGCCGGCCTGCGTGGTTTCGGAGTTGGTTTGACAGGTGCTGCCACCGCGGTCATGCGCCGGGAACATTGGCGGCCGGCCGCAGGTGCAGGCGGTCGGCACACTGGCACCGGCAGCGGCCGCCCATATGACGGCCGGTAGAGTTCTGCACGGCTGCAATTTTCCACAGCCTAGCCGCCCCGCAGCCGTGGCTCCACAGCCACAGCCGCCCACAGCCGTGGCAAACTGTGGGCAGCCAGCCGTCAGCCGGCCGTGGATACTTTCAATGAAATGCAACCAAATAGTATATAATATGTTGTTTTTAGTTGAAACATATAGCCAAAAGCACATTGCAATCGGCTATAGATTCTCAAGCTCATGAAGCATCATAGGTTAAGTGGTTGTGTATCTGGCTTTAGGCCGAAGGCCTGAAGCCTGATGCGCAACGCATGCCTATTGCCTACACAAGCCCTTGCAAGGGGTTAAGAAAGATGGGTAGGTACCTAGGTACCTACAACAACAGAAACAATAAACAACGAACCAGAATAGAAGCACTAGCAGTGTAGACATCTAATGCCAAATCCTGAAGCATGGTTGTGGGACAGAACAACAGACCATGATGCTTTTCATTATCAATGTTAGGTATGGAAAATGAAACTCAAGTTGATGGACTGTCAAACAGAGATTGTCTAGTCAAAACTCTTGCTTCTTTCTTACCTTGCATATTTTCTGGGGTGTGATATGCCAGACTTGAAGCAGCCTTCTGGGCAAGTCTCAAACTAATTTGATATGCAAGGCATCAAAACACTAGTGAGCATCCAAGAAAGAAAAACACGGCCCCCTCCCAACAGATATGGCAGCCCGAGCTAGTCTTGGGATACAAAGCATACTAGGTCCATAGACTGCAATGATAAATTGGTGATTTTTAGGACGGTTTACTGGAAAATTCTTGACAGAAACTGGGAAAGTCGAGATCCTATCTTGTTGGAAATTTCATGTTCTTTTGTCGCTTTTGGAAGTGTTTTTTGATTTGGGACTGCTAAATCGTGTTCCCAAGAGACAGAAGGTAACCATGTTTTACATTGAGTCAATGGCAGAATTCTGATCTACTACGCTCAATTTATTTGTCATCTTGTACGAAATAACTAACTGTATTGCACTTTTGAAAAGTTCATAAGTAGCTCAATGTTTTGTCTGTGGACTACTTTTCGATTGCATGCGAGGAAATGATGTTCCCAAGCCTTTGAAAATAGGCATATGCCTCAGCAGCGGGTTCGAATCCCAGCGCGATCAATGTTTTTGTGTATGTAATGGGTGGGAGAAACGCAGGCAAACGAAATATTTGAGAAATGGGAGGCAAACGAAATAAGGGCTACGAAGCAGGGCTGCGGAGTCGATGGATTTTCGGCGACTCCGACTCCGACTCCGACTCCGGCTTTCAAAAACCAGCTCCGACTCCGACTCCGACTCCGGGCAGAATTGTCGACTCCGACCGACTCCAACTCCCGACTCCGACTCCGCAGACCTAGCAGGGCTGCGGAGTCGACAGATTTTCGGTGACTCCGACTCCGATTCCGGCTCGGGTTTCTAAAATCGACTCCGACTCCGACTCCGACTCCGGTCACAACTGTCGACTCCGACCGACTCCGACTCCGACTCCGACTCCGACTCTGCAGCCCTGCTACGAAGTCTATGGATTTTCAGTGACTCCGACTCCGACTCCGGCTTTCAAAAACCAGCTCCGACTCTAATTCCAACTCCGGACAGAACTGTCGACTCCGACCAGGGGTGGAGATCTGTCAAAATGTCAGGGGGGGGGGGCCAGGCCGGGCAGATGGAGGCGGGCTGGATGCAGTACCATTGACTTACATAGCAGTAAGTCGTTTTCAGGGGGGTCCTGACCCCCCCCCCCCCCCGAGATCTCCACCTCTGACTCCGACCGACTTTACAGCCCTGCCCGGTCTGTGGAGTCGCTAGATTTTTGGTGACTAGCGACTCCGACTCCAGCTCCAGTTTCCAAAATCGACTCCGACTCCGGCCATAGCTGTCGACTCCTACCGACTCCGACTCCGCAGCCCTAAAAGTTATATATCCTGCTTTCGAATGGTTCATCTCTAGAACGGGTTCAATTAATATTTTGTGCGCCCGCCTACGACATCCTGTAAAACGCGAATTCACAACGGGTGGAGCTGACGATCACCCCCACTAGAGGATTAACTTCTATGGAACCTAGAAACGCCAAATGTTCGGCATTGGTGACAACCCTTATGTTGTTACCTCCGTGTTAGATTGACGACTATCCCTATCAATTTTCTCTTTTATTATAACTACAACATTTAATGTACTACAGGTCACCAATCAATGTTTCGCTTAGGTAGCTTTTTGGCGCCCGGCATACACCTTAACATGGTCACAAAGGTATGTAGCTTTAAAACATTATGCATTGACTTCACAAAATAACAATGGATTCTCAAACTGTGCCGGAATCGTAGCTCAAACTACTAGTTAGGTCCCTCAAACGATATGGGTTTGCAATTTGCATGGACACCTCCGATAAGTATCAGCACGTTTTTATGCCCGTGAAAACATTTTGCCTCCTCTTGATCCTGAATCAGTGTCATAAACGGCATACACACGCTCAAAACGTCCCCCATCTTCAGACCTGAACCGTCAACCACGATATCGGCACCTCTCCGGTTAGATGCCATAGGATACTCAAGAAACGCGATATGTCGCTCATAAACCATAATCCAAAATCACGGGGTCGGGAACTCTGTGATATTTTCCTCATTTGCACATTCGCACAATCATTAACGGCCGAGGACACCCATTCATTTACACTTAGGTACATTTATCATCACGAAGGATCGAGGACACCCACATATATAGGTGCATCTATAAGTGGGCGATGATGTCGAATCAATGAGTGCATTTAGCAAAGAAGAAGACAAATGACATCGCTAAGACAAATGCTACAGCAGGAGCAACACGCATTGGCACTCATTAGAGCTAACGGACACGTCCGAGATCATTGGCAGTAGCAAATACAGCCTTTAGCAACACATGCTTCAGGAAACCTTTACCACAAGAATAAGATGTGAAATTCCACACCAGAAACGTTAACAGCCCGACGTGACATCAAGTAGCGCCATGAACCAAACAATACGTTCTATTAAACAGACGATCACAGTCATCGCACTCACACAATGACGCTCACCATCTCCCGCAAGTCCACGCCCTTAGGACGGCACATACTGGCGACGCTTCCTTCCCTCCCGTTGCGCGTCCGAGCTCACTCGGGCTCGGTGCTTAGTGTTCAGCCTCTGCAGCTCTATGAAAGTCCGCACGCGCGCGAAGACCCGGCGGACTTGAGGCGACGTCGCGTACCGGAACTTGGACTCCAGAACCGCCTCGAAGTCGCGAACCACTCCGGGCCTTCGGCTGAGACCGTCCGGCTCCATACAGTGGTGCACAGAGAAGGCGGCGTCCATCTGGTCAAAGACGTCCATGAAGTCAGCCGTGGGCACGGTCAGCCCGCCCAAGCTTTTCAGCCGCGTCCACAGGGCTCCCATCGGCTCGTCCTGTTCAGCGCCGGAGGACGCCGCTGCCGCTCCGTCTTCGGCCGACCGCTTCCGCGACACGTAGCCTGCGACGTATACCTTAGCGCTATCTCTGGCCGACACGCCCGTCTCCAGATCTCTGGCGCCGGTGACTGCTCCGGAGGCGGGCGGTGCGGCGGCTGGCGCGGGAACCGACCTGAGCAGCTCCTCCATTTCGGCCAGTTCCGCTTCGAGGTTGTCATCGGCTTCCGGCTGGTGTTGGCTCGGAGCGAACTCCCGCAGGTCGGCGGCCATCTCGTCATCCAGGGCAGACTGACTCAGCTCCTGCTCTAGTGGCGCCAGCTGCGCCAGCCAGTCGGGGTCCCGGTCGTCCGCCTCCTCTCCGCTGCTAGGCACCGCCGGGGCAGGCGCAGTCGGACCGGCGCCGCTCAGCGGTCGTACTCCGCGCTGGATGGCGAACAGCAGCGTGAGGAGGCGCAGCCTGGAGCGTACTTCGGTCGGCGTCGGGTTGAGGTTCGACCCGCCGCCGCTGCGCACCATTCCGAAGAATCCCTCGAGTCTGTCCTGACTCAGCCGGCGCGTTAGAAGATAGGTCTGCTCTCCGAACTTGGCCTTCAGGTCCTGGAGCAGGCCACGGACTGAGGACACGGAGAGGATGATCCCCTTCTGGAAGGGGAGGAGGGCATCCTTCCGCGGACACACTCGCAGTTCCCGGGCCTCCTTCTCCAGCGCAGTCAAGGCGGACTCCTGCTCAGTGGTGCCGCTGTAGCCTCGCCGCAGGGGCTTGACGTCCTTGGGGTGGATGGCGTTCAGGACATCCATGCCCGAGTCCAGGACGCGCAGTGCACGCACCTCCTCCCGCCGTCCGAGGTGACGCTCGATGGCCAGAGCGACGGTGGCGCTCAGCAGCTCCATGGCCGGGCGCACCTTCTGTCGGGCCATGTTCTTCACCTGCAAAAAAAAAAGTTTATGCCAATCATTCCTTCATCATTATTTTAGGTGAAAATGAAACGACGAAATTGAACTATTGCGTAAAACGGCTTTTATTAGATGTTTTAGACATTCTGACTTCACATATCTACTCATCCACCAGAAATAATTCAATTAAATTAGCCCGCGCCGTGTTGGTGGCCTGACTTTTCCGTGTCATGCTCGGGGGGTCACGCCCCCCCCCCCCATCTAACTGGGCTCCTGGGCCACGTAGCGACACGCAGTAAGCGGCAATCGAAGGAGCGTCAAAAATATTGGCCAAAATGCTCGGTCATTTTTAAGGTCAGGTCACTAGAGGTCATCAAAGGTCAAATTGTCTAATTCAACAATTTTCGAAACACTAGACGGCTAACTCGGGAACCAACAGAGCTATAGCGCCGCGGAAAAGCGCATTCGAAAGCTCGTTCAACGTTCTTTCGCCGCCATGTCCTCAGATTTGACCTCAGGTCAACGGTTTAGCCTAAAGAGGGCAAAAACTCTAAATATAGACGTTTTCACGAACAAAGTTTTTCGGTAAAACTTTTGACTCCAGAGAGTCAGACATTTCTTTTGCCAGCATCGTGTTCCCCTCGTCGAGACGGGTCGAATGAACAGTTGACCTTGAAAGGTCATTTTGAAAAGTTGACCTCAGGTTAACGGCATGACCTGACCGGAAAAGTTCACGTTGCATATCAGTCGATCCGTATCGTCGAGCTGAACACATCTGACGTTTTTGACCGCTCTAGCACGTCTTTATCAAAAGTTATTGTCGAAAAACTGCTGGTGACCTTTCATGACCTGAGATGACCTCAGGAGCATTCAGAGGGGTCATAGGTATTAGGTGCAAGTTCCCGATTCAGTGTGTCACGTTTACCTCTGAACTGATGCAGAGTTTGTTGATGTCTACATGGTAACTCAAGCGTGCTAGTAGCGGCCGTGAAACACCGCCCTGGCGTTGAGAGCCGGGTTCGAGTCACTACGGGCGCTCACATTTGTTTCTAATTGGTAATATGACCTGTGGTCAGTGGCAGTGGTCGCGTTACAGGCCAGATAAAGTCGGTGAGCGGGGTGGGCCGCGTTCAGCTCCAATATTCGACTGTAAATTGTGCCGTTGACACGAAATTTTCCGATCGGGTGGTCATGATCTGCGCACAAGCACTGCTTATCGAGGCTTATGATCTCAGAAATCTATTCATTCAAAAACGTCTGACTAACTTTATGAAAAAGCATCTTGGCCATGCCGACTGAATATTTGATCTCAGGTCACACATTGTAGTGTAGATTTTCTCACCTGAACATGGGTTGCCAGATGCACCTTGTGGGCGACGCGGTACTCGGCCGATGCGCCGTTGATGGCCACCATCTCCTCCATCAGGGCCTTGTCGAGGAGACCTCCTTGGCTGGTGCGGATGCCGTGGTCCAGGAGGTTGTTACGCACCCTCTTCATGATGTGTGGAGGGTCTGCCAGGACCCACACCCTCCTGAAAACATGAAAACCATGCATCATTAGTGAACTGCAAGGCAACAAGGTTTAAAGCATACACGACAAATAGCAGGCGCGTCATGCGTGTATCGCATAATCCAGTCGATACTTACTTTAACTTCTATATAAACGCAGTGCAATCGGTGTACATTAAAGAAACAAACTTTCCTTCACTAGCTCTGCAAAACAATCATGCATAATAAAGTCCTGCAGAGATAATTGCTCATAAAAACAGAAGTGACACATATACATATATGTGGGGGGGGGATAGGTGCATACAAGATAACTAAGATCTGACACTTATTGTAACAAAAACTGTCATTAAAATGAATCCACTTAACAACATTGACACCAAAATGGCTGATTCCAAAGCGTTGACAACAGTCTCAAACAGTGTGACAGTGCAAGGCACAAAACCACTAGTCAGAAGGCAAAGCCCTTTGAACATAGCAATGATCGCAGCACGTATAGCAGCCAGGAGGCAGAACCAAAGAACCTAAGCTCACCCCCCCCCCCCAATCTGCAAACTTAGTATTTAGTAAGCATCTTGCATGTAACAGCTTAGATCCATGAAAATACATATGCTCACCTGTTGGAGTCTCCAGGGTTCAGGAACCAGGAGCGTCCATCATGTGAGACACCCAGAGCCTTCCAGACTCCGAGGTTTGAGCCACCCATGTCGCTCACAGTGGCCACGACTTCAGCACCTGCAGCCTCGATGCCCTGGATGAGGCTGAGGAGCGTGGCGACAGTGACTGCAGAGTCAAACTGGAACAGCACTGGCACCTGCCACTTGGAGAAGATGCCCGCTACCAGGAACTGTTGCAGGCGCCGGTGCGGTCCCAGGACCTGATCCAGTTGCTGATCATAGCAGGCCACTTTCCGAATGTCCATTTCATCATACATCACGACGCACTGGCGTTCCTGTCGTGTCAGGTTTTGCACCATCTTGGCCAACAGCTCCAGCTGTGTGGCAGAGCTGTCCGGCTGCAGGACAAAGGTGGCCAGGTAGCGCTGCAGGGTTGACAGTGCTGGCAGCGGGTAGCCATTGCCGCGGAGCCACTCATACTGTCGGCGGGACAGGTTGACGCGGTGCCGCAGTGCCTCATGTAACGAGTCCTCTGTCCATGGACAAGGTCTCGTCCCAGTGATGAGATGTTCCCCCTGTGAAAAAATGACTGAATGTGATCTCCTGTAATTGACATTTTTATAAGCTTACAAAGATGGTTTGGTTGTCTAAGTGCCTAGGCTAGGTGCATGCTAAGCAGATAAAGGATTATAATTGGACGGTAAAAAACAACAATAACAATGACAATGTCATTAACCCGCGCCGGGCCGGTGCTCCACGACTTCCGCGTCGGGCCGGGGGGGGGGGGTGTCTGAACACCCCCCCCCCGTCTAACTCAGCTCCTGGGCCATGTAGCGACACGCGGTAAGCGGCATTCGATAGAGCGTAAAAAATATGACGGAAACACTAAGGTCATTTTTTGGGTCAGGTCAAAGGTGAGGTCGCCAGAGGTCATCAAAGGTCAAATGTAGGCAATTTCAACAATTTGCCAACGGCTAACTCGGGAACCAATGGAGCTACAGTGCCGCGGAAAAGCGCATTCGATAGCCCTTTTACAGACCCTTCTGAGTATTGTTCTCAGTTTTGACCTCAGGTCAAACAGTTTAGCCTACAGAGGGCAAAAACTGTAAAAATAGACGAAAACTGTTTTCGGCAATAACTTTTGACTCAAGAGTGCCACGACATGGTAGCATCGTGTTTCTCTCGTTGAGACGCGTCGAATGAGCCATTTGTTGACCTTGAAAGGTCATTTTGAAATTTGACCTCAGGTCAAGGTCATGACCTGACCGAAAAGGGTCATGTTGCATATCAGTCGATCCATATCGTCGAGCTGAATACATCTGACATGTTTTCATCGCTCTAGCGCGTCTTTATCAAAAGTTATAGCAAAAAAAAACTGCTGGTGACCGTTCATGACCTGAGATGACCTCAGGGTCACACAGAGGGGTCACAGGTGCTTTTTTCGATTCAGTGTGTCATGTTTACCCATGAACCGATGTTTGAGGGTTTTGAACACCATTCGTCCAAAATAGGCGCATTTCAATTTTCTCCCATTGACTTATAATGGAGAGGTCACAAAATTGACCTGACCTTAGGTCACTGATATCAAAATTCCGAGATATACATTTTGTACATACTGTTACTCTTATCAATCGCTGAAAGTTTCAAGGCGATCGTTCGGTCGGTGTAGCTATGACGAGGATTGCAACTTTTTCTGAGGTGAGGTCACTAGACATGACCTGACCTATTTACAAAAAAAACCGCAGGGGGGGGGTGTTCAAACACCCCTCCCCCTGACCCGGCACAGGTTAAGGTTCATAGTTAATAGTTAATACTAAATGGTGTGTATTATTTCTAGCTCTCGTGCATGTCTGTGCAGAACAAACAGGAACCATGTATCTTGACTACCTAGGTACTAAGTTGCACAAAGTCCAAGGATTTAGACAATAGACACACCACTTAGCATTCTACTAAGCACTTATTTTCTCTGTTTCCAAAACTTAACAATCATGACAAACATTTTCTACATGCTACCTATAGGTAAGACTTCAGTTATCTATTACTGCTATTTTACTCCACCTGTATACAGGCCACACTTGCCAGTGGGAGGTTATGATTGACATTGAGCAACAAGAGACAAGGTTTAGCAGTTATTTCTGTTACAGACATGACTCAAAACAAGGATATACAAGAGAAAAGCAAATAGACATGTTCCAAATGAGTAAAAATGAACTTCAAGCCAGCTCACCTGCTGTTCCGTGAACAGTCCAGTTTTGATGGCCGAACGAGAGGCCTCCTTGGCCAGGGTCAGGTCATGAAGCTTGTCTTGGATGGCAAGAAGCTGCTGCTGAAGTTCCTTCTTCTCATTTTGCAAGATGGTCTTCTCTGCCTCCAGGGCATCCTTCTCTGCCTGCAGCTTTGTGCAGCCATGACACTCGATGACTCTGAAACCAAACATTGCCAATGTAAATTACCTTCTATTGACTATCCTAGTCTCACGGATAAATGCATGAAATCAACAGCAGCCAATATGGATATATGCCGAACATTTTTCATTATTGCTAGTTGCTACTAACTATAATGATATTAGGTAACTTCCCTGATTTCAGACATAACTTTATCCCATATGGCCTCAAGTTCAAGTTCATGCAATACTATGGTCATCATTGGCATTGTGTCCTCTTTCTAGTTTCTGGTCCTCGCATTTTATTCTCTGGGTGGGTTAACACGGTCCAGCATTAAGCCTTTTGAGTTTTGGGACCCACACAAAGTTGAACCTTTTACCACCAGGACCAGAAAGAGTTAACCATTCCAACACTGACTCCAGAGCACAAAACATAGCTTGGCACTTTCATATTAAACCACTACACTACACTACACTACCACTACACTACGAGTTTAAAATACAACAAAGAAAAAGGCATAGGATTAAAAGAATAGGTAGGTACCTAGGTAGGTACCAAGTCAGGTTCCAATAGGATTTATAAGTACAATTTCTTGAGTAAAATGAGGACTTCAAATCATTACCTGGACTTAGTCAAGTCCCTGGTGCGTGCAGGAGGCTGGATCGAGGAACATGCCGGAATCATGATTGATGGAATGGCGCCTGGAAGAAGGTTTCTCTTGCGAGACTTGGACAGACATTCCGAGAAGTCGGATGGAGCGAAATGGGCTGAACATACACGAGGATCGGCATGATCTGCGAGCTCTGAATCAGCCCTCTTGATGGCGTGCCACCACTGGAGGGCCAGCTTGTGGTCCTTTGGGAAGGAGAAATACCTCGTGCCCTCGGGATTTAACTTGCGTGCAGCCGTACCATTGTGACAGGCTGGAACGGCACAGCCTGGCATCTCCGCAATGGAAATTGAAATACCGAAAACTTGAGATAAAACACTTACTGGAACGAAGCTGAAAATCTGATGAAAATATTTAATAACTAGCCAAATCACTCAAGTACCAGCCAAATACACGAACAGCAGGCGAAATTTGACCGAAAATGTCCGTTGCTAGGCAAACAATTCGAAATTGACTCAGATGCGCAACTTCTGAATCCTGCCAGCTTGTCACCATATCGAATATACTACTGGAATTTGATACCAGAATCTTCGCTTCCAACTAGGGCCAAAGTTTTTATTTAAAATTATCGTATTATTCCAATCAAAAGAAAAAAGCGAGATATACGTTCTCTAAATTTAAAAAAATTGTAATGTAGATATTAATCCTTAATTACAATAATTTGTATAACTGGAGATCATGCATACTAAACTTGGACATACCCCCTAATTCAATATACCCTGGAAAAACATTCTTCTATTTTGATTTTTCCAAATAATGATCTTCGCTCAAATCCCCCAAGGACGTGCGAGCCACAATTACCTCTTTTAATCAAAAATTTTACTTGAGTTTTTAATGACGTCAATAGCAAAGAAGTGGCAATAAATTGTTTTGTGTCACTATAAACAGCCATAAAAATTATAATTAATAAATAATAATGCTACGTAGTCAAAAACTTGCTTTCAAATAAAGAGTAAGTATCAAATTTATACATTTTCAGAAGAAGACGTCATTTTATTAGTAAAGTCAACAGCTCGCGTAAGAAATATTGTGTTCAGGGTTTTCACCGTCATGTGAATTACGTGTTCAGGGTTTTCACCATCATGTGAATTAACCGTAAGTAAGGTTCATGTTCACTTATAATCTAATTCCATTGGCTTATTTGATCAGCATTTTCTGTTAGCGGTCACTCACACACCAGTTAGAACATAAAGCGCCAGTTTTATATTATGTAATTGGACTTGCCGAAAATCCAGAAATACATCTAAGAGTTATGTTAGATAATATTTTATGAAGCCTTTACCTGCCTTTACCTAGGCGTGATTTCTTTTTCTATTACCTGAAAGAATTATTGAACGCTCATCTTCAATAGCTGTAAGGTGCTCTCCTAATGACCAGGTGAGATTGATTTGAGAGGGATGTGACAATGCAACATGCTGCATTTTCTGAAACTGTCAAGCTCTTGATGATGAAGGAACAATTGGTACCTATAATTAGTATTCTGTACCAGAGTGCAAACTCCCCTACAACAAATGGTAAAACCATTACAGGTTTTCAAAGGCTTCACCACTTTCAATGTTGCTGGGCATCCTTTGCATGATTTTTACAGGCTAGACTGCTTATCAGAATGTGAGATTAAGGATTTAAAATTTTATATTGGAGTACTTAAGATTGAGCTTGAAATCTCACAGCCGTGGCCACAGCCGTAGCCGTGTTCTTGGAGATATTTGCAGCCGCCCCGGCCCACAGCCGTGGGGCTGCAGCCAGCCGCGGCTGCAGCCGGCCGGTGCAGACCTCTAACGGCCGGGCACCGGGCGCCGCGCGCGGCGTCATGGAAAGGGCCATGACGTCACCGCCGCACTGCGTGGCCCGTGTAGCGGCTATACCTGATCTCGGTCAACCAACGGAAACTGCCAGGACTGTCTACGGGCCAACTGCGCACCTCATCGAAGGATCGAGATGGGGTGGAGACTGGTACACTCGGGGGCAGATTGATGTTCCACCACTCCCTACCCATCGCGCTCCCATGGCTCAGCACTGGCTGCTGCCAGTGGCAGCACTGGCAATACTGGCACTGGCAGGCAGTGCTGAGCAGTGCTGAGGGCAGGCAACACTGACAGCAGCCAGTGCTGAGCCATGTGATCGCCCGATGGGTAGGGAGTGGTGGAACATCAATCTGCCCTCGAGTGTACCGCAGCGGCATTTGGAAAACCCTAGGGTAACCCCACGACCGGATCCATGCGTCAATCCGATGCGTACCCGGGCGATGTCTCTTTCGACCTCTGCCGCTGATGGTCCCCATACCGGTTTGTCCCTAATTGAGCCAGTAGCTCAAGGCACGTCCGATTACACTGTAATTGAGCCAGAGCCATGCATCACAGATCAGCGTACCGGCCGTTATGAAACGTACCCGATGACCCCAAACGCTTCGGTAGTACCCAGGTACGCGAGCGGTGACGTCACGGCTACTATAAACTGGCTTTTAGAGTCGGCGGTGCTGTCTGCAAGCGGGCCACAGTGCCAGTATTCGGGGAACGGATCTTTATTTTTACACCAGAGACTCTGATTTGAACCATCAGGTGTCTGATTATTGCTGTGCAGAGTGCAGTGTGTAGTCACATACCGTTACAATACCGCCTGATGACACACCTCCAAGCAAAGCAGTCAAATGTCTGTTGGTGGTGACAAACTTGGGATAGGCCACAACTGCGTAGTTTACTGCGTTAAGCTACGAGCGTTATGTATGTGTGTGTCATATGGTTTCGATAATCTGTTCCAAGCTGCTCGTCTTGTGAGTCGTACAGTGGGTGATGGCACAGTTACCAGCGCCGCTATATATTGCGTCAGGTAGCAACAGTTTCCGGTCGATCCCAGGGAAGATCATATGAGATGGCTTCTAATGAAAAAGCCATATAATCTCACCTAGCATATGCCTACGTGTCCGGCGGACGACATCCCTGTGCCTATTTATAGTCACCGTGCCTGTGCCTACCTTTTACCGAGAAGCGCTGGGCCGGTGGTATTGAGTATTTGGGCGATCCGCTGTATGGACTGAGGAGCGGCTGCGTCTCGGCCGGGCTCGCTATCAGCCGCGTGCTCTGCAGCCGCGGGTCTGTGGACGCGTTAGGGAGGCCGTGCAGCCGCTGCTCTGGGCCGTCTGCTGGCCGGGCTCTGTCGCCCTTCACCGGCACCGCCGCGGTCCCCGTACCGAGGACGGTGGCCCGCTCAGAAACCCTCAGCCGTGCTCAGCAGAATGGCCCGCGAAATTAGTATACGGCGGAACTGGTGCATCTGTAACATGAGGCTGCATATCAGTGGTCTTTTCCATGGCATTTGGAACGCAATAGTTTGGCTGGTTTACCTAAGGAAAAAAATAGAAGCCGTCAAGGCAGCGCGCCAGTTGTTGCGCACATTGCTACTTAGCGATAAATCAAAATAGGGGATGTTTACGCCATTCTTTCTACGCGAAGAAAGTATGCCTCAGTTTTAATTGCCTTTATGAAGCTTCTAAATGGACTATCGATGGTGTTGACATGAGACGCACGAGATATAGGTACAGGGAAAACTTCCCAGCAAAACATGGCAAATAGACGTAAGCAAGAAGGAAGCTATTAAGCAAGGACGATGAGTTGATTGCACGCTAGTGCTGCGAATTAAGGGCTGCCGTGCAATTCCGCTCTGCGCAGATAGACGCGTCATGCAAAGTTGAGTCAGCAGGGTGCCCCAAACTGAGTCCTGTTCGGCGGCCTCGGTACCGCTGGACACCGATGGCGCCGTCAATTGACCGGAGGAGTCGTCCAGCTCGTTTACGATTCAGCTCTTCGACGCCAACCCTTACCAAGACGAGAGGCTGGCGGACAGAATGTCCGTCCTTTTCAATGTTTTGATAGGATAGTTCTGCTTAAGCAGCGTGTCGCGGTTTGTCTCACCCGACAAGGGAGAAATCTCATCATCAGGGCCTCCATGTGTTCAGGCAGCATTTCCAATTGTACTGCCGGCTTATTTGCTGAAGGTCTGCTGTTTGTTTGAAAGAGCCAAGGCATTCCATTATAGGAAGGACATTCAAGTCGTGTATTCCACTCGCTGTAGCTGCAGATCCCATGAAGTGCAAGTTCTGGTATCCGATGTGCTTACTTACCGCATAGGTTAGGCAGATCCTCACTATTTTACATTCACGGAGTCGGCGTGAGACCCTATCGATCAGATGGGAGGAGCCGGCTGACCAGACGTCGGTGGCAAGTGCACGTGCATACCAGTAGAACATGTAGTCCCATACATCCACCTCAGCGTCGTATGCATTTAACGATGTTGACGTTTGTGGCGTGGGGTATTTTGTTGTTGTAGCACACGAACAGTGACAAGAGACGGTCGGATAAGCATCGGCGGATCGTGTACCGCTTTAAACACGTGCTTTTTAACGGCCAGCAGTATTCACTGTGGCACATCCAAGTTGGATGCGCGACATTCGAACGCTTTGTCTCACTTAAAGGGACCATCCCACCTTTAACATGGGGTTTGAGTTGAGATAGCCAAGTTTGCGGCGAGGTTCAGAAACCACTATCTATCTAGGTTGCAACCCCCGCGGCCTCTTGGTGTTGAAGAAATTCGTTCCCTTCATTTAAAAATGGGCCTTGTACAAGGCCCTATCTTCAACATGGAGCGACCGTTAGTGTGACGTCACCTCGTTTAGTCATTCTGATTTAAATGGGTTTGTTCGTTGAAAAATCGCTTGAAACTTGGTCTGAAATTTGTTGTGGTGCCTACAGAGTAAAAAGAATCAGCTTTATGACAGTAATGTGGCCTGGGAAGGAGGTAATTTTGGGCTGTGACGTCACATATTTGAATGTTTGTGTTTGGAATATGGGAAGCCTAAGATGTTTAATGAAAAATAAATGCCAGAACCGTGTTCCTGGTCATCCAATCTATAAAGTCGGGCACAATTTAACTGGTTTTAACAACATTTTAGAAGGTGGGATAGTCCCTTTAAAGATATCCATCAAGGTGTTTTGGACTACAAATTACACACATACATCTGCCGACCGGTGTTATCTCATGTCAGGAACACAAAATTTCACTTACAATGTTAATAAGAGCACCGGATGTAAAATGCATCCCCGTATAAGCACGTCAATATATATTACTGAACGACTCTGGGAAAGAAAAATGGAAACCGAGGTCTTTAAAAAATCGTTGGCACGAGGCCTATCCGAGTGCCGGAGATTTTTTGAAGACCGAGGCCACCGAGGCGACCGAGGTTTCCATTTTTTTCCAGAGCAAGTTCAGTAAAAAAATTTCCCATACGTCGTTTAACTGCTATCCATTCATTAACTCACAATTTAAATATCAAAATCACCTTTTTTAAAGATTTTTAACAACAAATTACCACTCCAGAACTGTATGTCATCCGACCCCCACCAAACACGATTTGGCAGCACTGTAAAGACGTCTGCTGGGCGTGAAGTTTTCCCTTCACCATAGGGTTTACACACAAACTGGTCAAAGTTTGAGCCAGGATATACTAGTCTAAAAATGCAAAAAACGAACAAATTTTGGCATCAATAGATTCAGCATTTCATCGTGTGCCTCAAACCGTCCATCATTTGGCCTCAAAGGAGGTAAAAACTGTTCAAAATCGAAGTTGAAAAGATGCTTTCTGAGCACATAATCTGGTAGCAATCACGTGACCTGCTATAAGCAGCTTATCGATAATTTACAAACATAATTATTAATATGCTGCTTTAAACAACATTAATCATACATTTTGAGCTTTCAGTACTTTAAATAAGGTCAAAACATCGCAAAACACAAAAGTTATTACAATAGTCACGTGGGTGTCAGGAAATGTCACAGGTGCGTCAAATTTGTGACTGGGGCTTTACTTTCAAACATCGGATCTACCTGTTTCTTATAGGTATCTTGATGTCATCAACCCGTGCCAGAAAGCAGTGCAGGAAAGATCACGTGTTTCCTGCAGGGCTAGGATAATGCTCTAGAGATATCTCGGCGTATGAGAATTTAAGTATGGTGTGATGATTTTTGAGCAGCACGATCAACACGATGAATGTACGACCCGCTCAATGAGTTGCCTAGCACATTGACGTATTACGTGAACCTGTCCCGTCTCACGTTTCCCGGCGATTCCATCCACACGTACATACAATACATATCATACACTCTTCATTATTGCACACCCACTCATTCGCTACGACACACGCAAGGAGGAATACGTTAAACCCGGTATTTTGCAACTCTGGCAGGACCGGCTGGTCAGGTCTCGGCTTGCAGGTGTCCTTGCCGATTGCCTGCGCCTATGTCCAGTCCGTTCGACTTGCACCCACCAAGTAATAAATGCATATGAGCGTTCCGTTCCGGAGCTGACCTGCACCAGGAGACTGACCTGGACACCGACCTTGACACTGGCTCCGAACACCATCGGTTACGTAAATCACCAGCATTTGGTCAATAAGTGTCGGCCAGGCGTGAATCTGATGGCGACTCAGATCCGACGCATTGAGCGCTTCAGTCTGCTGCGAGATTGTGCCGCGCTATTTTTGACCCCGATCGATTGAAGAATCCGCGACTCTGAAGACTCATCTGGCTCCCGGTACTTACTTACTTAGTTTATATACAATAGTTAGTTACAATACAATAGTTAGTTATATACGATACAATGTAATAGACGATAAATGGATGGTGCTGGTGGCGTGAGACATCGTGTTAGCTGGGCTGGGCCAAATTTCGATCGGTGATGCCTCAGTGGGCTCGACGCCGACACCTTTGCAGCGGGTTGTTTTCGTATTCAAATCCAGCGCGTGGGTTTCATGGGGACCTCATGGACAACCAGTTGCAGCGAGGCGCTTGGCCTTCAGGGATTGATCAACGAGGATGTAGATGATTTGCGAGAAGTCCACTGCCAGTGACCGCGAGCCCAAAAACAATGAGAGTGGTTCCCTATCGAAAGAAGCGTGTCAGAAAGAGGTGTCAATCAAAGAGAAATTGATCCATGCATTGAGATGCATGGAAAGAGATAAAACGTAACATTACGGCACACGGGCATGACGTAGTTTTTGCCTATTGCTATACGTCTAAGATTTGTGTTCCAAAATCACCAACCTCAGATAGTTTGATGTTCTTTTTTCCGCAATGCAGGATTATAGAGAGAGCCGCCACACCGGTGGGCTTAACTATGAAGTCATGATGGGAAAACACTGAAGTCCCGGAGGGATGTCCTTGCAGCTCAGCGAAGCCACCCGAGCCACTCCGTGTCCGCGTCTTCGCACTTTCCACGCCTGACTCAACCATTCAGAAAGACAAACAAGGGAGAGAAGGAGTAAAAATGGGCATCCGCAGTCGTAATCGGACCGGTTTATTTGTTAATCGCCGCGCCGCATCGGTCTGCCGAGGCTAGCGGAACTTTTCCGGCACGCAGCTGCTGGCCCTGCAGTGCAGTAACTGCGCAGTGGGCTGGGCCACATGACACGCGCGTGTCTCCCACCAAAACAATCGCATTGGCCTTCCCGCGCTGTGACGCTACGGATGACGTCACACTGGCCCGGGCCGAGCGGTGATAGGCCGCGCGTTTTGGGGATACGTGTCTGTGAGGTCATGACCGCTGGCTCCAGAGCATTCCCATATACCAAATAAGGGGGTTCGTGGAAAAACCCATGATTCACCGGTTCGAATGGAAGGTTCGGGGATCCACAGTCGGTATTGGCCGAATATATAACCGGCCGTGGCGGCCGGCTCGTGATATTTCACCGGGAGACGTAGCACCGGCCGCACAGCCGGCGGAGTGAGGAGGACGGTTTGCGCGCCCCACTGACGGCATGGTCGGCGCCCACATGGATACCTAGTTACACCGGAGACGTCTTTATTTGCGAAGGTAACAAACGTCCGCCTCTGAGCGGACTCGGAAGAACAGCCGAGTCTTCTTGGTGAAGGGATAATTCAATAGATATCGAATAATAAAATAAAGCATATATGCATGCAAAACGAGATATAGGCTTACCTGTAAAGAGTTTAAATATTCAACAATGTGTAAGTTGTAAGAATGTTCAGACGTTACAAATCTCTTGCGGAGGCGATGCATACAGGTATGTACTTATCTTCACAGGAGTATGGCGCCTAAATTGATTTAAGGATATCAGTGAATGTTTGTTTTATAATTCATTATTACCGTGAACAATGTGATGTAACTTGTGTGTGATCTGGCAGTACAAATTACAACAAAATGTTTGTGTGGCTGCTGGAAAGTTAGAATGGTGAGATCGGCTTTGCCATGCTGTCTTTTCTTATGATCTTCACAGGGTTTCCTTGCAAAGCGACCTTTGGAAATAACTGGTCCCCTAGTCATTTATCCAACCCATAACTAAACTGAATCAAAGGAGCAGTGTTAAGCTTAAGTACAAATGTACTTTGCCGCTCAATCGTAGTCCTTATATTGAATTGTTTTCTTTTTAGGAAAAAAGTCAGAAATAATGTTCACTTGTTGAATCACTTGTAGGTATATGTAAGGCATAGGCATAAGTAGTTAGGGAAAAGATGCTTTTTAAATGGCCTCCTAACAATCAAATACCAAATGCTATGTGAATGAAATAATTATTGATGATTTCGACTACAGTTCCACTACTTAAACACCTGACTTAAGTTCTATCTGGCATATGTAGATAATGACCTTTGTTTTAAATCATCAAGTTACTTCATTCACCCAGTTGGTATTTTATTGCTAGGAGGCCATTTAAAAAGCGTCTTTTCTGAAGCTACTAGTTAAAAAAAATGTTTGAAAATCAACTAAATTAGCGAAATGCTCTCTATATTAGTGCGCTTGGTGTCACTTTCCACGACATTTGATAGCCTCATTATGACTATTTTCAGCGGTGAGTGTGAGGAAACGTAATGGGCAACGGTGATACAGAGATGGAGTCTGAAGATTCCATTACCCATTATCGTTCTAATAGACGATTCTGCCTTGTTTTTTTATTGAAATCAAGTCCTTTTCTTACATTAATCTTCCCAGAAAACGCATTAGTTCGTCTCAGAAGACGCATTACTTCGTCATAAAGGAAATTATATGTGCCCCTTATTGTCGTGACTCTTTTGTACGAGTACTTTGACGATATTTGCGATTGTAATTTTACTCACGTGGTCGGTCCTAAATTAATGTTAGATGTTCTTTATAACTTTCCAAACAGTTAAGAAATTTCTAAAGCCGTTTACATTTTGCCTTATTGTTGAATGCATTGAATTGAAATTGAAATGTGCGGATCAACCGCATTGATCAGTGTTTTGGTTCGGGCTCAGTCATATCGCGATATTCGCTTGATAATTAATGTTAAATAATTATGCAGCCGACTAAATGTATTTACTTCTCAGAAGTTAGTGGGCATTGGAAGAAAGCATGCTTTGTAGCCAGAACCAATTTTATTTTGTCAGAACGAAAATGTTTTGGAATGCGCTAATGATATTAAACTTGCAAAATTAATGGCTAGATATTTCGTGGCGATTCACGTCGCTGTTTAAATGATTTAAAACAGTAAGAGTCAAAGAAAAGGAGCTTAGTTACGTTTCAAGTTAGTTATGGAGGATCGCATAGACCGGCACGGATGCGAAGTCCTGGACATGTCGGATGTAACGTTTGAAAGGCAGATGGCCAACCGTGCCGGACCGAGTGCTGATCCGGCCAAACGCTGGATAAACTGTCGGCATGGAACACCTACAGCTAACTAGTTTAACCAAGTGCTGAATGCCCTGATAGCTAATTGCTGACGTAGACTCTCTTCCAAATCAGTGCAGTGGGCAGCGCTGAACCGTGTTGATTGGCCCATATAGATTGTAATTGAGGCTGTGAGCTGAGTGTTGGCCGGAGAGGCGCCGGGCGCTGACCGGTCAGCCAGTGCGGCCGCCGGCGCCGCGCCGTCCATCTGTCGGGATCGATGGCTGAGTTGCAGCTCTCGGCCATCGCTCGGGCCCAGGTGAGCCGGCGGCGGCGGCGGCCGGTGGCCCGGTATCGAGCGGCCGGCCGCCGCGCGCGCCGCCCCGACGGCAGCCGGTCAGCGCTCGCTCGCTCGCTCGGGCCGCGGCCGCGCGCCGTACGCGACGGTGCACCGCCGTGACCGACCAGTGACCGGTGCCCCGTCGACCCCTCAGGAGCGCCAGCGACGGCCGCTGGCCATGGACGCAGCCCGAACGGCGGCGGCGCGTACGCCCCTGCTGCAGCCGCCTGCCTACCTGCAGCCGATGCTGCCCTACTGGCTGCCACCCCCGACTCCTCCGCCGGAGGCCCTGGCAGGTGAGATAACGACGCGCACGCGGCAGCCCCGCAGGGCGTTATGTAATTTCAGCGTTACATCTCAGGTCTCACCACCCTGCTATCACCCCCCCCCCCCACGTGTCACGCTGTTCTCACCTTCCTTCCCACGTGTCTCACTCTGTTCTCACTTCCCACCAATACCATGGTTATTCCACGACACGGCAGTTTAGAGGGACTGTTCCGCGATTTTGTAGATTAGTCCGTACTTTACTGGGCGTCTCATGTGGCAAAAAGAACATGTATGAGCCCAAGTACTTAATATCGTGCCGACCATTTGTTATATGTGTATAGTACACGCTTAAATTTTACCGCATTTGTATGCTAAAATATCCATCGAGTCACTCATGAGACTTAACGCTGACATACCTAATGATGGTTCAGTTTCTAACTATTGTCAAAGAAGCATCAAAATAGCAGTATCATCTAAAGTCACTGAGATCAATTTAAATACCTTAATGACTGGCAAACTAACTTCAATTTGCATGCTGTTCGCCTCGCTTCCACGTACCATATCTGCCAGCATCAGTATCAACTCTCGCCGTAAACTGCGAATATAACGGATGATGGAAAACTATTGTGAATCTATGCTTTTTATGAGCAGTTATACAAGACTGCTATCTACGTTTTTTTTAAGGTTAAGAGATTATAGGTCTCGTATTTTTAATTTCTTTAAAAGTGGTTTCAGTTTATTTCAATGAAGTGTCTTGTGTGCAGCAAAAGATATTGACACAGTTTTGTGAGCCTCTGGCACCGTATGCAGTTCGATCCTGTGTTTGACGGTAAGTGAACGAATATCGCTCATATGCACATTGAAATCAGGACAGATTGCTATGCCAAAATGTAAGGTGTTTGGCGTAACCCCTAAACACCTAACGCCTATAAAAGCGATAATACCTCATAAACTCATAGTTCGGCTCATAAAACGTAGCTCATAAAACGCACAGATTTGTGGGATCATGGTGATATTTATTATGAAAATGACGATGCATGAAAATGACGATTCAAAGGTTTTGTAATTCATAAGATTTGTCTGATGGCTCGAATTTCCAATGCCCAAATATACTGCATAATGAAATTCAAATTTGGCCGCAAAATTGCTAAGCTTTCATAATCGAGACTGGCTTTCAAATATTGATTAACGAAAATTGGGAAGACGTGACAATTGCAGCATGTGAACATTTTGGCACACAGGTTAGTTTGGCTCTCAATCAGGTCTTTCCCCGAGGAGGAACAGTCCCTCTAACACGCGCACTGCAGGGGGGGGGGGGTTGTTTTCAACCCCCCCCCCTGTGGTTTTTCGCAAATTGCGAGAAAACGGCGGCGCGTAGCGCCGCCAAATTTTGCATACCTGTTCTCACAACTTTTGCACACCTTGAGTAAAAATTTTGACCCCAGGTGACCTATGGTCAGGTCACCAGGTCAGGTCAAGTGACCCTACCTCGAAACGTAAATTTCGAAGTTTGCAATCCCACCAAGCCCACAGTTGTTGAGATATGATCTTGAAACCCACAGGAAATAGTAAAGTCATCACGAGCTACAACTTGTATATCTCGGAATTTTTATATCGATGACCTAAGGTCAGGTCATTTTTGCGACCGGCCCATTATAAGTCAATGGGAGAAATTTCAACTTACTCTGAATGCCATCCTATGACTTCAATACGCTCAGGATCATAGTATTACAGGTCCCTGTTGGTGATTTCACCGAAACATATCACTTATGACCTTTGGAAGGTGATCTCCAGGTCATCTTAGGTCACCTGAGGTCACCAGCGGTTTTTCTTCAATAACTTGAGATTGAGTAGAGATAGAGACTCCGTTCGACGTTTATCGTGTTTTTTCTCGTCAATGCGGATCGAATGATATGCAACATGACCTATTTCGGTCAGGTCATGACCTTGACCTGAGGTCAAATTTTCAACTTGACCTTTCGAGGTCATATTATATATCATTCGATGCGCCTTGACGAGCTAAGAACGATGGCGTTCGAATCGATCCTCTGTCTTGTGTGCAAGACAAGTTATTCAAGAAAAACTACCGCGAAATTCCTGTTGTGAAAATCGTAACATTTTGTCTTCGGTGACCTCTGGTGACCTCGTTTTTGACCTGACCCAAAAATGATCTTAGTATTTCTTGTCGATCTCATCTTAACCTATCTAACGCCGTTTACCGCTTGTCGCTACGTTGCGCCGTTTTCGAGATCTCAGGGGGGGGGGTTGTTTTCAACCCCCCCCCTGCAGTTCGTGTTCGGCTCGGACCCGCTGCAGTGCGCGTGCTAATATTCAAACACCTATCGTACAAACGCCTCATTGTATCAATGTCTCTTCCCGAGCATAAAATTCAGTTAATTTATGTGAGAACATAGATGCGATAATCTGCTTCTATCTCATATCCTAAATATCCTAATGGAATGTCCAAATACTATACTAAAGACCAAATATGCCAAACACGATAGGTTTTCATTTCCTATTTAATCACACCAGAATTAGCTTAAACTTATGCTCTCATTGTTTAAGCCTGTTGGATCGCTCTAAGTGCATAGCTAAATGCTGCACGATAGAAGCAATAGAAATAAATAGAAAGTCAAATGATATTTTTTTCAACTACCCGATGTTGTATATCTTGGATCTTGTATATCAAACAAACTCATTAAGGTTTCACGTGTGCTTTTGATTGAAGCATTTAAAGCGATAAGAAAGCCTTTAATAATCAAAATATAAGTAGTTAATCAACTACGAATATTGTGGCCTGTCAAAATATTTAACAATAGAATAGCCGTCCTTCGTTAAAAAAAGACATCGCCTTTAAAGCGAACCAGTTAGAAATTAAATCTTCAAGTACAAAGAACAATTATTCTATATTCATCATTTGAAGAAGATCCGGAGGAGGGCAGCGACGGGAGCATAATTTTTCTTATGTTTGACACATTCCTGCACATATTTTTAGTCTCCCCTTAAATTTTAAGCTATGTATGAGACGATTCTCCGCAGGGAAATATCATAAACTGCACAGAAGATTTACCTACTTTGTAGGTGAGTTTCGCTGTTTCAAATCGATACCGAAACATTGTGGGCCGTCATTTGATGTTATATCCTTGCCTCTTTCATCTTTGTCACTCATAGTCTCATGGCGTTGTTTCCCCAATTGCTTATGATATGGTTCTCTCAAAATTGTTAATATTGCTTATAAATCAACGTAGCATTAAACAATTGAACATTTTTAATGTTCTTTTTATGCTCAAATCAAATATGTAAAAGAAATTCCCACCTGTCATTGGTCCAGTCATGTACGGCAGGAACAGTGGCGGATCGCGAAACGTTCGCACATCGACTCGGCTTTTCCGGACGACAAAGAGGCGCGTTTCACGACTTATTCAGCGCATGAAATCCTGCTGTTCTTAGACGAAAGGCGCTGCACGAAACGGTTTCATGTCGCCCTCTGAAGGTGATTCGTCATTCTGGTGACAGTGGTGTTCATTCTAGCGAAATTCAAAATAATGTTCCCCTTAGTAATATAGTAAGAAATCGAGCCTTTAGATCGCCTTTGGCTTCAGCGCAACAGAACGCTGATTTGACGAGAAATTTCAGAACTGTTCGCGCGTACTTACTCGGAACTTATTGCTCACTGCATTTTCTTGGAGGATATGTTGACTGTCGGTCCATGTGAAATTGACTCGTGCGTGATTTCGGAAGTCCCCTCGCCTTCCCCAGGATACATTTCCAAGCAAAAGCTGAGCATGAGCGAGGACGAACTGGCTCAGCGAACAGTCCTACTGACGCAGGCATGCAGAATAGCCCCCATCGCATCACCATATGACTGCAGGACATACAGGGCACGATTGGGGTTTGTTCTGTGCATAAGGGCAAATGAAAAGGCGATCCAGTCACAACCAGAGCTCAGCACTACAAATAATCTGTTCCATGTTTTGAAAGTGGGAAGAGAACTTATTTGACCAAATAGTAAGTGTGCTTTGAAACGTATTCGTTTTCTTGCTTGTTCAACATCTAAAATGTTAACTCGATCTCATTCGGCAATCGATTGCTTTTTCTGTATTGTTCTTGATGTATTCTGTTAACGCTTTTCCCTCAGTTCATTATCTTTCAACTTAATGTAAGCAAACGAGATTGATAAGCAAACCGTTTCCTTTATTTGCTTCTAATTTTTTGCACGTTTCTATGACGCGTAATCTTTAAATGCGTGAATGAAGTTGGGAGTTTGTACTCCCTCAATGCCGCCATTTTGTGTCAAACATTTCCAATGGCTCTCGAATCTCGCCGCTGTAACCTCTGTCCTTCCTTAGATGACAGCGAGCCTGCTGTCATCCACTGATTTATTTCTATAATGGACCCCAAATATCCTTGGGTTTTTACTGGATAGCAGTGAAAGGGGAACGAACGATGGCTGTAGCACTAGCCAGACTTACAGACACATATTGTGATCTTGAATTAATAACGGGGAAGTTCAGATAAAGCGAAACAGTGAAAAAGAGGAAAAGCTCTCCTGTTATTTTATTATACATACGAGTTGGTTATCATGAAGTTCCGGGGCTTATTTCACGTTTGTTGACAAACGACGGAGATATCACTACGAACTGCGAAATATCTGAGAAAAAAATCGGAGCTTATATAATCCGAATAACAAAGCTTCTATCCTCCGTTTGCATTGCAAAACGTTTATTGGCACCGTACACTTAAAATGAGACGAGGAGAATACGATCAATCATCGATACAAAGAACGTTTCGTCGACATTTTCTTAATAATATGTTATCAGAGGCCATTAACGATGTGCACATCATCAAAGAGGGGCCCGTTAACGTCCGCCCCCGTCTGTGGAAGGTCACGATAGTCATCGAGTCTTCAGGATGTCCGTGTGCCGTCCTGAGACGGACCCATTGAGATGCAGCGGTTTGTCTGCAGGACGACCGCTTCCCGGTGATCCATCATAGGGCAGACACAAAACAAACGGACATGAAGGGCAGAGCTCTACCCGGTGGGTGCCGGACCCGGTCCGGTCACCCTGCACCAGATTCTACAGCCACGGCCCGATTTATATTTCACCTTTCTTGTTCAGCGCCTTTTCGCTAATTATGAATGAACGCTCGATATGGCCCATGTACCGGAAGGCTAGTGTATATATTTGGTGTTGCAAGCCTTTCGTGGAACAGTGTGGGCTATTCTGACGAAACGGTCGTTCAGTCGGAGAATCGTATCGTCATTCATTTATGCCTTTACCTGAGTCACCAACTACAGCCCGGCCGGGCCGGTCCATCCATTGCCGCCCGGCGGTCCTGCCGAGTGGTTAGAATAGGAAATGGCCCAGTTCGGCGGGCGCGGGACTTGTGCCTGTGCAGAAGTGCAGAACTCCTCCCGGCGCCGCCCCCGGCCATCGCCGGCTGGCGGGGTTATGTAAGTCCCGCGCCGTGCCGCCGGCCACGCTGCCCCAAAGTTCAGATGTGGTGCACCAGGACGTTTCATGTTACCGCGTGGAGCGGATGCACTGCCTCTCGCCAGCGGAGCAAGTACTAAGGGCTGGTCCCCTGCTGGTCGCGAAGGTGTCTTTGGGTGTGGCGACTGGTCAGAGTTCCAAACTTGCGCTTATCAGTCAGCTTTATGGTAAAGCGCAATGAAGAATGCCGACATCGATCGGTGATCTTTCACTTATTTCATATAGTAGTAGCTTCGGACATAGTTGTAAGTTATTTCAGTGAGAAAGCTATGGTGCAACATATCTTTAGTTTAGCACCCCTTTAACATTTACGCAATTGCAAAGTCCTAAGCTTATCACATAATTAAAGCAGAACGCAAACAAACCCTTCAGACGGGCTAATAGCACGGCATAGCTGCTGAAGTCGACCTTCTCATCTCATTCACCCTCTCCATCGAGAATTGTCATCCCACTCATCTTCTCCATCGAGTTTTCATCTAATTCATCTTCCCCATCGAGAGTTCTCATCTCATTCATCTCCATCGAGATGAATGAGAACCCATCGAGAGTTCTTCCCCATCGAGAGTTCTCATCTCCATCGAGAACCGCGTGAAGCGCAGCCCTGAAGCAGCGATCCACCGAGACATCGGATTCCGCGCTGCTCAGGTAGGTACCGTGCTCCGCGGGCCCATCTCACAGCCCCGGAGGTAGACACACAGACATCCTGACAGACTGACAGCGAGCCGAGAGCGGCGCGATCACCCTCCCGTCCAGGGACTGCCGTCGGCCGCCCTCCGCCCCTGGCAGCCTCCGGCGGCCGCGCTCTGCGCTCCCAGCAGTCACCGATGAGGTCAGACGACTGTCCTTGCGTCTGGCACGTTAATTCACAGTCTGTCCTTGCTTCTGGGACGCCACGTGTCTGCTAAACCCGGCAACAGAAAACAATGGGCAGCGACGCTCTGCACATTTGCATTATTGCCTCCAGCAACAACATTATACAAGTATAATGCTTAACATTTATCATCATCCATAATCGCTGCGCGGCTCACAATTCTTCTTGCAACTTTTTATTGCTTAGATTAGATAGTTCAGTGATGGTGATTTCGTGCATGGCATAAGATCAGGGATGCGGAGCCGTGGAAATTTCAGACGGCTCCGGCTCCGGCTCCGGCTCCGGAGAAAAAATCGGCTCCGGCTCCGGCTCCGGCTCCGGGTGAAATGTCATGGCGACTCCGGCTCCGGCTCCGGCTCCGAGTAAAATGATCCGGCTCCGGCGGCTCCGGCTCCGGAGGCTCCGGCTCCGGCTTCTACTCAGTACATCCCCTATGCGATCAATTAACCCTCGCCCGCACATGCCATTTTCCCATCCTAGAACGCACATGGGGGGGGGGGGTGGTTGCCACCCCCCCGCGCCATTTCGTTCCTGTTGGAGATAGAGCTTAGCAGTAAAGACCAAAAAGATTCTTTGGGAAGAGACGAATCCAATGATACCCAGTTTTACCTTCTCAGGTCAGTCATTGACCTTCCAGGTCAGGTCAAACTAAAAAATGTTGCTGTTTTGGGTCACCGTTGGATATTAAGTGCGCTGCTTATCAAATAACGATGACGATGCTGTTTTCTGGTGCCAAGCCAGCTAGAACCACTTTGTCACACTATCCGACCAGAATTTTGCTGCTGAGGTCATTTCAGGTCAAGTAAGGTCAAGGTCAATTATATGTGTTTGTATGTCTGTGTGTGTCTGTGTGTATACTGATGTGTGCACCGATTGTTTTTGGGTCCATATCACATGAAATCATGATCTGAGAAGCTTTTACCAAAAATGCAGTCAAAAAACTTCACAAAAAGTAAATTCAGCTTGCCTAAAAGTAACGCAATTATCTTAGATGACCTAGGTTGACCTTGACCCTGACCCCTGTACATCGTCGAACAACATGTTCCATGATAGGTGGGAGGTAAGACTGGCAAAAAGGCCGAAATCAGGGTGTCAAAAGCTCACAAGGCCCATGGCAAACGCAAGATGTTGAGAATTGGCCATTTGGGTCATGACATGATCTGAAAAACAAGGTCATATCTCCGAAACCAAAAATCACAGAAACTTGAAATTTTCAGTGGACATCAAGAAAGGATAGACGAGCAGCTATACGAAAAATCAGCCTTCTAGCTCTAAAAATGTTGAGTGCAGAGCAGAAAGACTGCCTGGGGGGGGGGGGTGGCAACCACCCCCCCCCCCCATGTGCGGGCGAGGGTTAAATACGGGTGGAAGAAAAAAGGCGATGGGATTGGTACACGTTGCTTCTGTATTTGTATAACAAGGCTATTTTGAATAGGTACCACATTGTTTACGCCTTGTACTGTCAAACCGAACTAGGTAAATAATTGTTTCCTCTTAAGAAAAGGAGCCGGAGTCGCCCCCTTTTTTGACGGCTCCGGCTCCGGCTCCGGCTCCGGGCTATATTGTTTCACGGCTCCGGCTCCGGCTCCGGCTCCGGGCAAAATATGCCGGCTCCGGCGGCTCCGGCTCCGGCTCCGGCTCCGGCTCCGCATCCCTGCATAAGATGTCACACCCATCCCATCGTCCCGGAAGTCAAATTCGCTTCAAGTTGTTGAGTTCAGGCGAAGCATGTGGAAGGCAGCATCTTGTAGATTTGGTTTACAGTGCATGGGTGTCGTGTACAAGTAGGGTCAGGCCCTACCAATTATTTAGGAATTTTAGCATTAGCCCTTCGGCGCTGCACGGTGAGAATGGCTTTGGTAGCGTAAAGTTAACCATTAAGTTAACCTACAGACTTACCAATAACTTTAGGAACGTGACGCCCTTGTCACAATAAAAACGATGAAGTTCATCCCGCAGGTCAGTTGGTGAAGCGTTGGACTCCCGCGGTGGTGGTGAGAGCTCTGTTTCGAGTCGCCCTGGCGCTCGATGTAACTACTGACGGGGATGGTCTCGGTTGGTGGGAAAGCCTGGAGTAGGAGCAGCCGCAACGAGTTTAACGAGACGACGGTGTTCAGCTTTGGTGGGCTCGCTAAATCTTGGTATCTAATCTAAATTCTTCCGTTATCTGAAATTGCGCGATCAGGGCCTCGTTTCATAAAGCGCGTCAGTAACTTACGCCGGTCTTTGGGCTTGTATTGCAAACGCATGTGAAGCGATAAATTTATTTCCACATCTCCCTTCTGTTCTTGCTTGCAAGATAAATAAATTCGACGATTCAAACTATCGTCAACGCTTCACTTGCACTTGCAATACAGGGTGTCTCAAAAGTTCGTTCACAGGTACCAGCCATGCTTTTTTGTCAATAATTCTGAATCAACAAGAAATTAACAGTCGAAATTTTGCATGGGCATTGGTGACAACCTTCCTCAAGCAGTCTCATTGTTTTCAAGTGCATTCGACCCTTCATGAGCTCACAAAAAGGGTTCACCTCTGACCATGGGTCAGGCACGAAAATGTAGGTTGCAAAGTCGGGTATGTTGTGAAACTCTCTGTTTCAGGAGTAATGAGAATGGTTAAGTCGGAAATGACACATGGCTAACTGTCGGCGAGGATGAGTGCAACATGATGATCATCTCATACAAACGGTGGCTAAAATTTTTGAAGGACGAAACCATGCGAGACTAACGGCGTTTTGAACGACCCTCGCACGACAACAGACTCATGTTCCGGAAAGCAGCTGAAAATGCGGTCATAACTATTGAAAACTGGCAAGAAGGTCACAGACAGAGGTTACCCATTTTCAAAAAGTGCAGGTCATCGTAAAATAAAGACAAATTATAATTTAAAATTGTTTATAATATCTATAACGCTAATTTTTGGGGACAATAACACAAAAATCGTCAATGCCAAGGACACCTGACCCTCCAAAAGTGTCAGTTATTGTAAAATTTTATCTAACGAAGTTTTAAGAGGCAGATCTGCAGCGAATAATTTTCTTTTAAACACAAAATCCCGATAAAACCACACGATGGACAGGTTTGGGCCGTTTACAAAGCAGAACATCTCCCGAGGAAAACACTCCGCAACCGAGCGAAGGTCTTGGCATGGGGAATGACGAGCGCTTGGAATTTGCAAAATTTGCACAATGTGTCTGAGAAACAGACGTCCGACACATTCTGCTACCATATGATGCGAAAAATTTACTCCTGGCACTTCCCGTTTTGTTCAGGACTGGGGTCGTTTTGAAGAGGAAAATGGCGCTTGGGATGTCGGCGCCAGTCATTCATGAAGGAGTTAGCGCCAGAGAATGCCTACAAAATACTCAAGAATGGTGTCGATGCAAGCTGTCGGCTTTCAGGGAAAATCAGATGTTGCCGGGGAGCTAGTCAAAACTAAATCCGACGCAGAAACTGCAGGGGATTCCCCTGCAAGAGCTTCAAAGCTGGTAACCTTTTATCAGCCTCCGGCAGCTGACGGAGCAACAAAAATCGGTATGGGCAAATATTTTTAGAGATACAGCAAAGGGGTTGGTTTCCAACCTTCTTAATCAGTTGTCAAAGCATGCATATTTGTCTAGTGTACACACAGACACCAAAACCTTATACTTTTGGCCGGTTCTTATATGCTTTATTGGCATGGGAAATGTGTGAACGAACTTTTGAGACACCCTGTACAAGAGTTGCACTCAATATAATCACTTGCACTTGCAATATAACACGACGGGTGTTTGAGGTCTCCGCAACAAGCTCTGCTTAGCGTGGGCTTCGTCTCTGTCAATTCATCGATTCGAACATTCGATATTAATTGATAGGTATGAAAAAGAAGTCGAGCATTTACCCGAACGAAGATGAAACCTCAAATCTAGCTATTTTCTATTTTCCGATGAATGGCTTCACCCGGCTTCACCTAAGTCTGGGTAACGTAAAAAGAACGAAGTTATAAGCGCTTGAATCACTTTGCATGTGTTTTGAGCCTTTTGATTACTGTAACAAATACATAGTCTAGAAAAATTTGAATCTGTCTGAAATGCCGTGAGATCAATGTTCTCGGATACATTAAGAGATAATGCAAAGGCACGTGAATTAATAGCGGTTGCACTTTAAATGTGTTCTTTCTTAGGTTTAGTAGACTGACTGCAGTACGTCAAGCTGTTTTATACATGAGACACCGATGCGTTCTAGTAGATTGTTTTGTTTATTGCCCGTCCTCCTTGCAAAGGAACTCAGGTTTCTCGTTTTGGTAACTACGTTGCACATGCTCTTCGTCTCAAATTTATTCAAACAGCCAAATTTTAAGAGTTTAATAATATTACAAAGGTTTAATAAAACCTAAAATATGAATTCTATATCTTATTTCATGAGATTCATACACCCATGATCGTAGGTAAGCGGTAGTTAAGTTCACATTTGTATTCACTGATCATGTATATCTAAAAAGAGTGATAACTAAAAGAGGAACAAAAAGTGATAAGGTTCGCTTTGTGGAATGTGGATACACGTTTCCTTCCCGTCATCGATTATAGTCGGATTTTTTAAGCTTATCGGATCACTTTAAGTGCACAACATGATACGGCACGAGACAGAATATATGGAATGAACAGAAAGTCAAAAAGGAAAATAAACAGCAAGGTAATATTTTCACCTAGCTAGTGCTGAAAGTATCGAGGCTTCACGTGCGCTTTTCATTTAAGTTTTTAAGCGATTAGACAGGCTTAACAAATCCGACTATAGTTATCTTGAGCTTTAATTACTGTAGCATGTGATTTGTATGGTATGAAGTTTCTCTTTTAATATCACCGCTATCGTCTTTTCCATAGTGTGTATTTTTTCTGGCAAATTAGTGTGAACCAGCAGCCTGAACAGCATGTTCTCTGAGAAAGACCACTTTCCGAAAATTCCAATATCTGAGCGACTAAAACTGAATCTGACCAAAACTGGGTCTCACAGGCGCGATCCTCGGCTGACGCTCCAACAATCCCTGTAAGCTGGATCTCTAAAATCGGCAGAGTACAAGAAAATCACGGGGTAAGCAGACTTTCGCACGCTTCAATGCAATGACGGGCTGTTTCGTGTACATGGCAAGCTAAAAAATTAACTAGTTTAGTTATGCTGTCAATATAGCGCCCGCTCTAGCTGTAGATCATGACTCACGGGGAATACCTATAGGTATACCTACCTACCTATACCTACCTACCTACCTACTAACGTACCTATTCGCGAAGATTCGCTAAAAGCTGTTCGAATATTGAGGTCAAAGACCTACATGACTAACTTTTGCTGTTCAACTCTTGGCAAGGCTTGGAGCTCGGTGCTTGAAATGTGGAAGACAGTTGAAATAAAATTAATTCATTGTAGCCTGCTTGCCACTCTGGGCATCCGCTTTACCCTTGCTTTAACGTAACGCTTTTGAACTAAATATACCTACCTAAATGTTGTATGTTTAAAATTGATGGCAACTTTAACATTCAACCAATCACTTAGGTAGTTGGCCAAATGTTTTAATTGCAAAATTTTATTTCACATATTTTAAAAAGAATCATTTCTTTACGCAAATAGGATGAAAGAAGGCATTAAACGAATTTTAAATGCAGCTTTTTGAGTTCCAAATTTTACAGCATTGGCGATATTTCAGACGATAAACGAGCCGTACCTATATTTACTTTTCTATGGGCATTACAAGTAGGTACAGTACAGGTAAAGTGAAAATGACATCATTTTTTATCCGTATTTGAAAAAATGACACTTTTCAACTAAATACTCGAAATGTATGGTTTGTAGACATGCTTGATATCATAAATTATTAAAAATCACGTTTAATCACGTTTAATGGATATTTCATATGCAGATAGCAGCCATCGAATATGTCTTATAAAATCGCGTCTGAATCCTCGTGAAAACCCTAATTGGGCTAAGACGATTGCAATTTGTTTACAGTGAATTCGTACCAATGCATATCATTCCTAGTACCGTAAAGTGGGGCTATTTGAGACAGTGGGGCTATTTGAGACAGTATTTAAAATCGCTATAAAATGAAGATCGTTTGATTTTTGTGTGATATTTTTGCTCAGGGAGGTGTGGAATCGAGCAGTAAATCGCCTGAGCAAAAAATCAAGCATAAATTTTAAGTGGTTTTTATTTTATAGCAATTTTAAATACTGTCTCAAATAGCCCCACTGTCTCAAATAGCCCCACCTTACGGTATCACGTTTTGCGGCTAAAAAACGAAATTGCAGGTCCCAAATTTCGCCGATAGACTCGATTCGTTTTAGCCTGAGCAGATATCTTTGAAGGTAGGTAACTAATAACTAAAGCCACACTTGCCTGATTTATTTCTTAATGCTTGCCTATGCTAAAAAAGGCAAAAATGAATAATGGAGTGAGATTTAAGACAGGCGTATTTAATTGTTTGACTCAACCACCAGTCAATATTATACGTTTATATTCAATGAAGACCCAGCTTAGGGTGAATTATTTTATCTAAATATTACCATCCACGAGTCCCTGACAATTAGATCCAAGTCAGGTACATACACTGCCAATCGAGCTCCACTTTGAAGCCGCTGTGTCCATCCAAAGCCAGTCCTGAATCTCCTCACAGCTGAACGGACAACGGTGCGTGCACGAACGAGGGAGTGCTCAGGCACGCGCACTTTGCTGCACGTACAACAAGCTGCGCCAAGAGGACGGGGGCGTCAGAACATAAACGGGGGTATCTGGATTCTGGACAAGAGGACGGTGCGCAGCTGAAAGGGAGGATGTCGCGAACCTGCGGCTGCACAAGAGACTGCGCCAGCCGGGAGGCATGAGCGGCACCGAGGCACCGAGGATCAATGTGGCAGTTGTATTACCAATATATACTCGGCAGTGAAGTTTGGTGTTTGTGAAAGTATGGCACAGAAAACCCGGCTGGCACTCAGATGGAAAGCTTGCAATGGTACCTAACCGGCTCGACTACGTTCGGCTATGACGCTGCGGGCCGTTAAAACAACAAAATGTCGTGAAACTCGACAATCCTTTCTGCTTTCTGTTGACTGCATATTCGGCCAGTCACTCGTGAGTCTGAGGAGGATTAGGGACAGATTGATGCCATCTTCCAGTACCTACCCGATATCAATAAATATTTGTCTTTTTCCTCACATGGAAAGAGTACCTACTTATTATTTTATAATACGATTTTACTTTTAATAGTACAAAAACGCACAAGAAAGTAAAATCTGTCAGCTTAGTGTCTTGTGACTTTCGACACTTTTTCGGGAGTAGGTAGGACCCTAGGACATAGGTAGGGTAGACCGGGGCAAGTCGCCCCGCCGAGGTAAAACGCCTCACCGATGTTTCTCGGAACTGGCAAGGTTCTGGGGAAACATCCTCTCTTCTATAAAACGTGCACTATACGATCATTATATGAGCAGACTGGAAATAAATTGTGATGACTCTTTAGGGAGATATAGCCAAAAATGTGTTTTGGGAGTGATTTTTATGTTTTGTTGTCAGATTATGCATCATGGCGTTCTTTTATCGTCCACATCAGGTTAACGACTTTTATGTATTTTGAACAACTATTGTCTAACGCTTACAATGCCGGGTTGGTTCGTGTTAAATTATGTTTTCCTGGAGTGCAAGGCGTTGTTCTCTGACCGAACTACGTGATGGGGTAAAACGCCCCAGTAGGTCGCGGGGCAAAAAGCCCCATGGGGCGTTTTACCTCATGTGTTGTTCGGACTACCCACTTCCTAACGTTTGGTAGCTGGCGAACGGTATGTTTCTATGCATTTATATGTACTTTTCTCAGCAACTGGATGGCAAAGGAAGTATTTTGGTAACATTTGCATTGCAATAATTTATTATTTGGCCTTATGAGGCAGGTGAAAAATCTGTTCATACAATAGTGTCGTAGCTGAACACCTGATAGGATGGAAGGTGCTTACTTCAGTGCCATGCCTCCCAAGGTCCAACGGACCTTTCATATAAGATTTAGTCAACTAGCATGTTTAATCTTTAATCTAGAGTATGGGGCTTCTTGCCCCAGGCCGTGGGGCGTTTTGCCCTGGGGTTGGGGCAAAACGCCCTATTTGCAGTTGCTTCACAAACCACTTCCTAGCTGGGAGTCCGATTATAAGTGAATGAATTTGAGGGGTGGAAATTAAAGTAAAATGTCCAAAGAACGCATTGAGCACAAATTTGGCCTTCCAGGTTATGTGGAATAAAAGTTATGTAGCAAAATAAATTATCTGGGGCGTCTTGCCCCAGGCTACCCTACCATTGTCTCCCCGCATCGAGCCTTTATGGATTCGCCACTGTAACCACCTTTAAACATGCGTTTAACGTGAAAAGTGTAATAAGTCCGGAAATCCAGGTTGCAACATTTAGTAAATTTGCTAATTGGTGACGTAAGTACGAAAATAAAAATTTTGCGTTTTTCAGCGCGTACTTATTGGTACGTGTTTTGCCTGAAGTCACAGATGCAGAAGACAGGTAACTATATAAGTCTGAGTGTATTTCTGTGACTGAAGTAGTATTTCTTTCAACAGATTTGTAAATATTATGCAAATTTTAACTTCATTAAGAAGTGAAATCAAGTGGCACGCAAGCAAGCGTAGTTCTGTTATTTTTTTACCGCTATTTAGGTAGGTACAAATGCCTCAGATGTCAGCACAAATGAAGATGAGTTAGGTATGGAAAAGTCCTAAAGGATAACGCCACAAATGCAGTCATCGGTTATATCCGAGGGTTGACCATTCGCTGACCATCAGCGGGTCGTTGTAACGTTGTCATTACCAGCGGAGGCCGAGACTGCATCATAACGAAATGTAAAAGCGAACCCTTCTCCCCGTATAGGTCCCTGCCGTGCCGTGAGACCTGGCAAGGACCGATGACCGCCTTAGGCCCCATAAGAACTGAGTTATAACGAGCATCAGACTGCCGCCGGGGCACCTTTCCGCCGCCACACGGCCCATTAGTTCCCATCCCAGCCGACTCACGGCCCATTGTACCTCCGACCCAGCTGGTCTTCACACTCCAGAGGGGCCACTAAACTTTATTAGGGGACCCTAATACCGATTAGTTCCCATCCCAGCCGACTCACGGCCCATTGTTCCATATCTCAGCCCTAAGCCGGTTTAATAGTCCTTATACTGCCCGCCAGATTGCTTGTCATTCCACATTGCTAACCATTAGATGACCGATTTGTTGCCATTTGGACACTCGACTGATTGTTGAGTCTCATTCAGACACTCCATTTAGATGAGTGACAGTCGATGTGTCCTTACTTTTGACTGATTTGTAGGATGGCCGATCAGCTTTCAAGCACGGTCAGACGATTTATAAGATCAGTCCGTTATCAGTCTATATAGTGGCAATCGAATGGTCCGGTTGACCACCTTGGGCCGTCTAGCGACCGTTCTTCCTGCAGTATGTCACCAAGTTGGTTTGATAACTCGGCCATTTCTACAATCCACTAGTTTCTTCTTCCGAAGGATGATGACGTCTTCCATTTATACTCATTGTCTGTCTGTTCTTTCGCCGGCAGAGAAAGAGAAGAAGGATGGCGATCCCTGGCCCCCCGTGGATGCTCAGGCCGCCTTTCTGGGCCCCAGTCTGTGGGACTCGCAAAAGGATCAACAGCTGAAGGTGAGTTGAGAAACATAAAAAGACTGAAAATTGAATGTTTTTTAGATAATTTGTCTCAAGCACGCTCAGCGTAAAGAATTTAAATCTCCTAAGAACTAAGCGAGGACCTCTTTGTCCCAATACTGTAAATGGCATTTCTTGTTGATGAGATGAGGTCGGCAAATGGGATGTTTGGTGCTACCTTCGATATCGTTATCTTCCGAAGTAGCTCAGACCAGCGTACTACAGCTGAGTGAAGCATACGCCGTCCCCCGTCTGTGCTCTCCCCAGTACACAGACCTGGAGGATTTCCTTAACGAGGCAGACACCGTCTCGCAGCCGCGTTCCAGCCCGCCGCAGCGCGTGCCGGGCAGCCCGCCGCTGCAGGTGCCGCCGCCGCCGCCCCAGCAGTTCCCGCAGCACCTGCACCAGCAGCAGCTGCAGGAGCGGCCGTGGCCGGGCGCGCTGGGCCCGCCGGGACACCACCAGCACCAGCCGCCGCGCCACCCGCAGCACCAGCAGCAGCACCATCACCAGCAGCAGCAGCATCAACACCCGCAGCAGCCGCACCCGCAACAGCAGCACCCCAGCTGTCGTCTGAACGAGCACCGGGTGCCCGACCAGGCCGGCCGGGACCAGCTCAGAGCCGGTGAGTGACTCCCGGACAGTGATGGGCGCCCACCGGGGGCGGCCTGTCTGGCCGAAAGACGTAGCACTGTGATGTAACTCCATGAAGGGTGGGCGCGAGACGCCTCAGCAACCGTTATTTGCACGCGCTGGGACGTCGGCCCACCCGCGCCTCAAGGCCAGGTGACCTGGCCGGCCGGCCGGCCGTGGAGCCCTCGCGGTTCGCGCGGACGTCAAACGCTCAACCCTGGCCAGTGACTGATGTCATGCCATTTATGCAAGTCCTCCGTCCATTATTTACGACTGGAATGAGACGTTTGAGATTGAGCGTGTGCGTGACCTGTATGTGATCGTCGTGTACCCTGTGACCCCCAGGTGAGGAGGGCGGCGCCCCTCTCAAGGTCAAGGTCGAGTTCCAGGTGTCTCCCTCGGACCTGGCACTGGCCACGGTCCCTGGCACCCAGTTTGACCCGCAGACACACCAGTTTTCAGACGACGAGCTGAAGCCACAGGCTATCTGCAAAAAGTCGAAAAAGCAGGTGAGAACTGCGGGCCTTAGTTTTATGCCATGTAACTCAAGTGATTGGGAGAGGGTGCTGGCGGACTGGTAATTGTTCACACGCGTTTTTGCGTCTTGCACATGAATTAAAACTGCACATATAATAATTGTCGCGGGATATCCGTAAGGTGCTACCTCCTTAGGAGTAGGTAAACGATTCGGCGTTGCTTTGGTGGCAGTCTCGACACCAAACGGTGGTCATTTGGGAATATGTAGAAGTCCTACAGGCTACAGAAATAAAACTTAAAGTGGCACCTATGTGGACATCGTATCCTAACGTTGTGCCATTCAGACACAGAGATTGTGCTGCGGCTCATTCAATAGCACCGCGCTGTCGGCCCCCTAATCGACCGTTTCCCGGATCGCCAGCCGGCTGGCCGCAGCCGCGAGGCCAGCTGTTCCGCAGCGTGCGTGTGCGGCCGCAACGGTGCAAACGCGCTTCCGTGCAACGGGTCGGGTCGGGTCGGGGCCGGGGGGTGGGGGTCGACCCACTTGGCGTATATCTCTCGCCGGTGACGTCAGCGGGCCGTGTAGCAGCTCCAGCCGGTTGACCCCCGCCCTGCACTCTGACATAATCTCCGTAACCCGGCTGCAGACCCGAATGGATTGCGCAAGAACTAGCGAAAGCTTCGCTCGCTCATATGGTCCTTATCGCGAACTGATTTCACATCGTCCGTGCATGTTGAGGCGAACGGTAGGAGACACGTGTAGGCTAGGATAATCAGCGGTTGACCGTCAACGTTATGCAATGAAATCGCCTGTGCGATAACCGACCGTTTCCTGTCCCTGCAGAAATTCTATTACATAAAATGTTACATCATGTTCTTTGTGCTCAAATTCTTTCACATGATCTATGATGGTTGTAGCAATGTCATTATTGCCGCAGCGGCTGACCCGAATCTGCGCCAACTTCGAATTGAAATGCGTGACGGCTCATCACTAAAAAAATCAATCATTTGTGCGTGACCCGGTTCGCGTTTCTTGTTGTCTATGGATGCCTCCCTCGTCCACATACCTATGTCTACTATCTGGCCAACTGATCTGCTGTCGCGCGAATCGTGCGGTCCGCCCATCGTCCTCCGCCTCAGTAATTATTTAGGTACATAATTTCGCAACTCGCACACTGTGTGTGCCTGACACGTACTGCAGAGTCATGACCTTCACTTGACCTGAGATGACCTAGTTAACAAACGTAATTGAGGTTTAACTATGCGGGCAGATAGTTGTTGCCATCTCGGTCTATGCGGTTATGTACCTTATACGACCCCCCGTTGTTACGTATTAGCTTATCCACGCAATCGCTGCCGGTTGACACCACATCGATACGGCGGGCGGAGGGGGATGTCAGAGCTGTGACAGCGCGACATGTCAGTTGTCAGGTCACATTGTGTGAGGCGTGTCAGCGGAGGTCAGGAGTGTCAGCGTCTGGGTCACGGCGTGTCAGGTGTGTCAACGGGAGATGTCAGTAGCCAGGTCACGGGATAGTGGCCGTGTCAGCTGTGTGAGGTGTGTCAATTGTGTCAGCTCAGTGTCAGTAGCTAGGTCATGGTGTGTCAAGTGCGTCACCGTTCGTGTCGGCTGTGTCACCGTTGTCTTTTCGCCGTTCCAGATTGTCCCCGACGAGCGGAAGGACCAGCGGTATTGGACGCGCCGCCAGCGAAACAACACGGCCGCCAAGCGCTCGCGCGACGCCCGCCGTCTCAAAGAGAACCAGATAGCACTGCGGGCCAACTTCTTGGAGAAGGAGGTAGGTGGCCGCCGCCGACGGTGCAGTCCCTGGCCCTGACAGGCCTCGATTACGCAACGCTGAATGCTGCGCCAGGCCGACCTGATGAAAGACGGCCTTTCGCGGTAAAACGGTTCAGCTGTAACAGCGCTCCGCTTCATCACTGCTCTGCGCTTTTTGTAGGCTTATCCTGTTCTGCGCAGCTGTTCTCACATTTATTCCGCCGTGCGGTAATTGGTGCCTTACCTCGTATCCGCGCGCTTTCATCCCATAGTTTGCTGGAGATGAGATACGTAATAATGTGCGTTATTTGAAGATGAGTAGAGCTATCACTTTTATTGTTGACGTGTTACATAACGAAAGTTCTGCTCGACTAGTAATTGGCTCGAGCCTTTTTATGCTCGGCCACGTCGCTCGCATAAGTTCCGGAGCACTGACGCGACGGGAGTTGAACAGATGAACGGGACAGATGAGCAACCTTTTCACGTTCAACACTGTTGCCTTGTGTTGACCTGACTTTGTGTGACTATAACCTGACCGGTCGCCCCTGCCATCAGAACGCCGCCCTCCGAGAAGTAATGGATGAGCTGAACAGGAAGAACCAGGAGCTGAAGGCACGGGTAGAGAACTGCCACTGCCGCTAGACGCGGCCGGCAGCGGACAGGCGACCGACTCGGCACTCACACGATCCCGCACGCTCCAGAGAGCCCCGATGGGCCTCTCTCCGTCTCACTCTCTGCTACTCTCTGTCGACCTGCAACTCAGCCAGTGTTCACCACCGCGCGCGGCCAACAAACTCGGCTCACTGCAAAATCGCGTTCCGTGGAAAGAAAGTGCTCGGCTGTTGAAAGAATAAATCAATCTTTCGGACCTGGCGTGCATCAATGTAGTTGAAGGCATTTGGAACGACCCTAGGGCACTGGTTTAGTTTAGCTGATTGAGATTAGTACCCTAATCATATGCTTGCTACATTTACAAAGGTAACGCCGTTTAAGTTCGCACGCATACTACATACTTTGGCATATCAGTCTTAGGCGCCGTGAATCAATAGCGGAGTATTGCAGATTGTCTTCATAGGTATCGGTGATTCTAAACAATCAAATTTTGTACCCTGTCTTTCGCATGTCCGTGGGCCTTAACCCCAGAGGGTGTCATCTATAATGTTCCTTACTTGTACGGGAACCACTGAAGTCGTCACTAAGAGGAGAAGTTTGCTTGCAGTTTGTTTCGGTTGGGTGTGCTTTACTGCCATGTAGGTGTAGGGTTTCACAGCTAGCTTTCCGCATAGTGTCAAACGGGTAACATAAGCAATGTTTGCGGATTAGAAGTGAACGGGTTCGGGAAATATCAAGTTAGAAGTAAGAGTTTATTCTTGTATCGGTACGGTAGCATAAGTCAAACATTGTATCACTGACGTCGCGTTAGTGTGCAACCAAAGTCGCGTCAAACGCTTTATTATAGTTAAGGAGGACGGTGTCGAAGGGCGGCTCTGAGCCCGCGCCGGTGGGGTGTTGCGGGGGCTGAGACGGGTGCCGTGACCACTCTGTCCCGCCGGCTCCACTGGGCCGCGGACCGCGGTAGCTGTGGCCGGCGGCAGGGACGGCGGCCGGCGCCCTCACCCTCCCACTCCCACCGGCTCCGGCCAGGGCCGAGCCTTCGGCGGCGAGACCATGTGATTTCTCTGTGGTTCCCGGCGCAGTCCCCACAAAATGTATTTTAAAACGGGACCGCCTCATCTTGTTACCAATGTCGACATACATGTCGTCGGGTGTAAAACGGTGTCATTTGCCGGCGGCAATTCGTGTGCACTAGAATAGTTGCGTTGGTGGGTGCTTAGGTTATGATTAGTATTAAGAAGTCATCATCCATGGTCCTGTCTAGCCTGTCACATACACATGTGAACAGCTACTAATGAATAACTGCCAGACTGTTCCAAGGAGCTAGTTATTACGGCCATAATTTAGATGTTAAACCAAGGACACCAGTGGATGATGACTGTATCTGGTTGTTCGATGTTGCTCAAGCAGGCATCGGTACCTTGCTGCTTCTCTGTTGCTTTCCTTCTTGTAGCTGTGCTGTCACGGGAAACCAGGCTTAGGTGGCGGTGGGTCGCGGGTCAATAAAAGGCATTGGGAAAAAGGCTTCACCTTTGGCTCAATTTCACCAAATCAGAACATCATGCCTGACCAGTGACCACCAGTGTCGGGTACTAGCTGACTCGACCCGCTCCGCCGACCTGCGGCGGCGGGGCGTGACCTGCCGACCTGACCTGCTGTTGACCTGACCCGGCACGGCTGTCGACCAATGAGACGCGGCGCGGCCGGTGGGCGCTGTGTCCTGCTGTTGGCCCCGCCAGCCGGCCCTGTACGGCCAGCAGGAGCCGCCTGAGCGTGTGTAGCGCGGTGTGTGTGCACACTGCACGGGCGTGCAGGTTGTTGTGTGTCGTGTCAGCTGCTACTACAGTTTGCCACATGTTGTGGACGTGTGGGACCCCACCAGCACACCTGAGGGCAAACTAGGACACTCCCTTTGGCCAGGGAACCAGACAGGAACCACCGGGTCAGAACCAGGGAACCTCTGTGCCAACTGCCAGAACTGATATCCTACCGGGCTAGGACCTGGGATCCACAGGACCGGAATAGAGGAACCGTTGGGTCACTAGAACCAGGGAACCATCGGGTCAGCACCAGGGAACCATTGGGCCAGAATCAAGGAACCTCCCGGACGGAACCAACGGGGACCACCGGACCAGGGCCAGTTTTCTGAACCAGGGCCAAAGGGACCACCAGACCGGGCCAGAGGAGACCAGCACACCGGGGCCTGAGGGGCCGCCAGACCAGTGTCGAAACCGCAGGAGACCACCAGTCACAGACTGCTGGGGCTGGGTGTTCCGACGGTCCACCTCCGCCGCCCGGGTTCCTGTACCCCGAGGTCGGGTCACCGGGTAACCCAGCTGTCTGGTGGCGCGCCCTCCCTCCTCCGGCGGTGGCCGGCTGCTCCCCGCTCAATATGTCGCGCAGTCTGTGTGGTGTCGGTGGTCGGCGCTCTCGCCCAGTGAAATACACGCCGTGTGAAGCCGCCGAGAGTGTCAGACGGAGCCAGTCACCCGGAACTGAGTCAGACTTCCTCGGAGGGGAACTGCGCCACACCGGGCGCCGGGGGCAAACGAGCTGAGAGGCTCCGGCTCCGGCCGAGAGCCGGGAGCCGCCGATAGGCAAATGTAGGAGAGGAGACGCTACCGGGGCCACATGCGCTATTAGTTGAAAGATACGAGTTACAGTGATGAATAGTTGGGATGCGTAAAATACGCCCACTCTCACCACCACTCGAAGTGGTAAGTTCCTTACCTCTAGATTTGGCCATCCGGGTTCGATCCCCGGGCAATACACACGGCATTGCCGCTACCTGACCGCTTGGAACAGCCTGAGGGTTCCGGTTGCCGCTACCTGACCGCTTGGAACAGCCTGAGGGTTCCGGTTAGCGCCTTGGTCCACTGGATGTGGTGCTTAACCCGAACCAAACCAGCCAACCACCACTCGAGTGGGACAGGGGGCACTGGGTACAAAACTGAGACTCTGACAAGTGACAGCTTGGTCGCCCTGACAGCTGACAGCTGTCGAGCTGACAGCTGGGGGTATTCTAGCCGCATTGAAACTACTCGTCGCTGAAGCCTTATCTTGATGTCAATAGCATATACAGACTAGTCGATGTGAACTGGGGCACCGGGTACGTCAGCCAGGCTCACCCGTACTACGCCGTTCTTCGCAACTTCGCGTTCAATACAATTTGCAAGTTATTAAATAAAGTTGGTTATTAGTGGTTGAAGTTGCAAAGAGATAACAGTTAACCATAATATTTCTTTTAGAGAGAAAATCGCCTGGAGTAGTCGACAAAGGAGATTATGATGCGCCAGTCACGGACAGCTTGTTGAAAGGCGTTCAAAGTCGTGGGCACAGCGGGAGACCTGTTCGGATGTTAGACGTTAGTTGAGTGTGATCTTCGGTCCAGCGTCATCGACCAGCAGTCCAATGATCAAACGACTGTGAATTTCCTCGCCAGTGACCGTGCGGGACAAAATGGCGCATGAGCGTCATTCGCAATAAGTTCTGTAGTATACCGTCTGCACCGTTTTCCTCATTGGTACGATTTCGGGCACGATAATGTACCATACTCGGCAAAATATGAGAACACTCACCAGATAAAAACGAATGAGAACGTCCCTCAATAAGGAGCTATACGTATGTCTATGTTTCGATGCCAGATTTCCAAAGATCCGAGTCACGAATGAATATTTACATTAAGCTCAACATTTCATAGTCAAGTCACAGCGGCGCTCTATGAACATGGGACGATAAAATCACATTACGTAGATATTTCGTGTAAAATACAAACGAATATATACGAATTTGAACATAATAAAATGCAACTTCAAATGCATACAAAATAACATCACATAATCGACATCAAAGCACATCTGGATAACACCAGTCACGTTTGACGAGCCAATACCCGATCTCGCTGGCGACCAATGTTCGATAGGTGTCGGCGCTGGCTTAGTCGCGCCAGAAGCCGTCAAAGACACCGCCCAGTCGCGATGGATGTCCGGTGATTTGGTGTGCTGTCAGACTGCGGTATCGGCGCAGTCGTGGGAGCGACCTCTGACGCCAGCCGCGCAGCCGCTGCTATCGACTCGGCGGCTCGGAGTCGACGAGTCGCACTGATGAAAGTGTCTCGACTAAGTTGCACGGGTCCCCCGACTCCGTTGTCCCCCGAGTCTCCCGGCTCGGCTGTCCAATTGTCCATGAGTCTCCCAACTCAGGTGTGCGAGTCTCTAATTTGAATTGTAAGTCTCTGAGCTCAGTTATACGGATCTCTTGGCTAAGTAGTACGGACCTCTCGGCTCAGCGTTAACAGTTCCCACCTCAGCGGCGCGAATTCCCCAACTGAGCTGTAAGAGTCCCCCAACTCAGCTATCTGTGTCTGCGTCGGCTCAGCTGCCGGCCACCACGGCCCCCTCGAACAGCTCGAGCAGCCGTTTGAGCTCACGCACCTGTACGGCCAGTGGGTGGACCTGCTTCACGGCCTTGTTGAGCTCCTCGGTCTTGGCCATCAGCTGATACATCGCCTGGGGGCAGACGGAATAGCATGAACCGCACGGTAAACGGCACCAGTGCGACCGAGACTGGCGTCCCGCTCACAGCTATAAAGGGAGCCCGGTATTACCCCAGGCTAATGGCGATGTTACTAGCATACCACGTGAGAAAGACATAAACGAATAAAACGATCGTGTGACGCACACCGTGTGATACGAAGGATATGATCCTTTATTTGTTTTATTCATTCGATGAACCGCCCACAGACAATGCTCATTACCAGACATGTAAAACAAGTTTCCAAATAACTCTGAAAGATATTAGAAGCATACAAGAAAGAAAATCACAGATAGTCCAATGCCACGCAAATACCTGTGGCAAATGGAAGCCGCTGCATAATGCGGCGATGAAAAGGGTTTCTCATTAGGAGACAGATGGCGTTGGATATTGTACTTAAGTCGACTAAAGTCGCTGGTGACCGGACCTGGCCGCTGGCGAACAGCACTTGTCGCTGCCGGAAACTATAGTCAACAAACTGAAATTGATAAACTGGTTCTTATTCAGCGCCTTACAACGAAAATAGAACTGTGGGTAGCATGTGTTTTGTCGCGTCACTTCAATCAATAGGGGGAGGGATAGAGGAGGAGAACGAGCCCTCCTGTGAATAGGCAAAAATAGTCCGTGGGAAGGAATGCTAAATAAAGAGAAAGGGTGTCTATTTGTGTCTGAGAACTGCCATAAGCAGACATTTCATCAAATGAATCCATAAGTAGATTTTAGACAGTAAGCTCACTTTTGCCCAGCACGTTGACGAGGTGACCAGGAAGGCTAACCGCATGCTTGGCTTGCTCATTCGGAGCATGCAGACCGCGCCATGTATGCGCGGAACTAGGTTCGACCATCGCCCCGTGATGACTGCCTATATCGCCCACGTCCGGTCCGTGATTGAGTATGCCAGCGTCATATGGTCAGGGGCTGCTGTAACCCACATGGCCCGCCTAGAGCGTCTCAATCACCGCTTTCTTATGTGGCTAGCTGCAAAAACACAGGGTAGGTGTCCTTCTCTGGACTACCAATCCCTTTTAAATCACTTTAGATGTCAGTCAATTAAGGCACGCATGACACAGGCTGATATAACTTTTATGCGTTCTATCTTAAGCGGCCGGATTGACTGTCACGAGCTGGTGGCGAAATTCAGCCTTGTCACTCAGGTTAGGCGTTCTCGGCACACAGGCCTTTTTCATGTCCCATTTGGCAGAGTTAACGCTGTGAAGTGTGGCTTGTTTATTCGACTACCCAACCAACTAAACAAATTCTTACACGAGCATTCGGAGGCAGACTTCTTCCAGCCGTCATGTCATTGGAGAGCACTACTGCTCCGCTTTGCGAGTAGTCAGGGCACTTTTAATGAGTGATATCGACTGATGTCAGCCAGCACTCTTTGCTACTTACTTTCTGTGATCGCGTCTGGTGTACGTGTATGTATGCTGGGAGGGGATTGTATGTGTGTATACTGTATAGGGGGAGGGCAGTGCGGGTTGAATGCCTGAGGGGGTGGGATGGGAAATTTTATTGCGACTGCAGCCTTAATGTGGGCCTCGGCCTGTGGTTGTTATGAAATAAATAAATAAATAAATAAAAGTAGCTGTCTTTCTTTTAAATGATTTGGCGTTTAACAACAGAAGAGCATAAACGTAGCCCCATCTACATAGACAAAAGACACAAAGGAAAGTGTGGGCCAGGGAACGTTAACCGGAAGCCACGAGTTTGATAATATGGCATGACAGTACAAGAATGCAGTATGTCAGCCCAGGAATGACGTGCAGTGTCCATGAAGAGTGAAGACCCCGCACCAGCGCGAGCGCCACTGTCAGGCAATACATAGTCGTAACGTAACGTAACTATTCGTAACGTGCGTAAACTAGTCGTGAACTATTTGTGTCATCAATGCGTGAAGTAAACTTGACAGTCTCAGTGGGAAGGCACGGTCACTTTGCGATGCCCACCGATTCGTGAACATGTCGTGAACTTATCGTGAAGTCGACGTGAGGTATTCGTGAAATGTTCGTGAGTCGTGACAGTTCGTGACAGTCGTGGCTTGTCGCACATTGTCACGCATGTGCACGCATTTCCCGCATCGGCCCAATGAGTTCACGAGTTCACGAACAGTTAACGAATAGTTCTTGCGACTCGGTCGCGAAAATTTGACGGGAACAAAATTAACATTTCGAAATTATCGCTCCGACATGCCATGCATTAACGAGTTAACCCACACTTCACGTCAGTATACGACTAGTTTAGGCACTGATTCGACTCGAATCGTGCCTTTAAATCACGCAAGTGTCAGCCTGTCTTAACCGACAAGACAGCTTAGCATTGCTCGGAGAAGGGGAAATGCATCCGAGACGGTGTTTAAAAAATGCACATCTAACTCAATGCACACATCTGTTGCGATAGCCTTGGAAGCAGACTGCATACGATCATATTCTGACTAGACCATACGAACCCCACGGTTCCGTGAGATCTGCATCGGAGATGAACCGGTTGTGATCATAGTAACACAGCCATTTGGGAGCATACATAAAGATACCACGCGATTGACGCACGTGCAAGCATCCAGGGAAAATAAACGGAACGCGCATCATATCGCATCAGATGTGACTTCTCGTTTTATTATAGCGCTCATGAAATTGGTTCAGGGATTAGGCTCCCTTTTCGGAGCTGTATCAAAGGGGATTTGGACAACGAATAAATGAGCAAAATCGATCTCCATAAAACACAAGCAAATGATTTTTGCAAAGGTACCAGCTCTACATTTATATGTCATTTCGGGCTATCGGCAACCATGTCCGATGCTAACATAAATGTTATCGAGAGACAGATACTGTTCAAAGACAAATTGACCATTCGGCGATTACGTAATGCTTGGGAGTTGGGAGTGTTCACTGTTCAGTGTCGGAAAGGATTGTTGACTTTTTTCATGATATCGATGCAAGAATAACGTAAAATATACAGAATGATATAACCCAAGTATGTACAGTCCGGCTTTTGATATGTAACGTCATAAACTCATCACTAGCGTTCAGTAATTCGTCCATCAGCTCAGCTGTTCGCGGAGCGTCGGACTGTAGAACGTACAACCCAGGCCCCACTCCCATCGTTGCTCGATATAAGAGACGGGGATGTTTTGCGATTGGAGGCAGCAGTCTGTTAAAATCAGAGTGACTAAAACCGACCGTCCTTGACTGGTAACTATGGAAGCTATCAGGGCAAATGCAAGGCATTGACTTCAACGCCTGCCGACACCCAGAACTCAACACAAATCAAGCTGCCATCATACCGTTCCGACCGTCTCACACAGGGAACAATCCGAAACCCGGCATAAACTCGATTTCGATGGCGAGACGCCTTTGGGGCGACGAACGAGCGAGTGCAACAGCACCTAAATCGGGTCCCAGTACCACTGGTAAGCGAGAAGCATTGACAGAAGACTCTGGTCTCACATTCCGACCGCCGTCACTCGCCAATTACCTTAATGTTGGCATCCACGCTGTCGCAGGTTTTGCAGACGGCGTCTCTGTAAGCCTCCATCGAGTCGACGGCCAGCGACGAGATGCTGTACATGGTGCCGGTGAGGCTCTCGATCAGGCCGTCGGCGGCGGCGGCCAGCCGGCGGGCGTCTCGCTCCAGTTCGTCCAGCAGCGCGGCGGAAGGGCGCAGCGGCGACCCGCGGCCGGCGCCCTCAGAGGGGACCGCCGGCTGCTCCGGGGTGGCCGGCGACAGGTCGGGCGAGAGCAGCGTGTCGCTGCCGCACCCGAGCGCGCTGGAGCGGCCGCTCGAGCCGCCCGAGCCGCCGAACGGGCAGATCTCCGAGTAGGAGGTGGTCATCAGCTGCCGCAGAGAGACAGGAGAGCGGGCGTGAGAGAATGAACATGCAGCGAGACGTAGACGGACACACTAACAACAAATTTGAAGGTACTATTGAAGTGATTATAATACAGCGCAAACAAGGGATATTAGCCAGCTTACACTGCTGCATGTCTTAAAAAATAAATGACACACCACCCTGAATCTTCCATAGCCAGACAGCAAGAGCCAGTCAGCTAACACCTGGGCTAAAACATGGTAAGATAGAGCACCCACCCTGTCTGGCCGCGCCTCCTCGGCGGCAGCTCTGTCCGGCCGCGTCTCCTCCATTGCTGTCCGGTCCGGCCGCGTCTCCTCCATTGCTGTCCTGTCCGGCCGCGTCTCCTCCACTGCTGTCCGGTCCGGCCGAGTGTCTGCCACGTCCACTGTGTCTGCAGTCTCCGCCAGCTGCTGTGGCGGACACGGTTCCGCGGCAGGCGCTACTGCGGGCACCGCGGCGACCCCGACTGGTCGACAGAACGGCGCACAGGAATTGGAGGCGGTCTCCTCTGCATCGTGGAGCTAGGAGCTCATGCAGAACTTCTGTGAATGATAGGAGTTTTATCACAATAGTTCTGAATTGTTTTATTGTGATTACTTTTCTCCATGCTGGCTAGGTAGGTACCTAATTTTAAAATGTACTCAGAGAATGAGTAAAACTCTACATTAAGGTAAACATGGCTTTCAGAGTATAAATTTGAGTTTCTTTTCCTTTCTTGTTTCAAAACCAATTGGAATATTAATGATCTATTATAACTGTATTCTTGATTTATGACTGCAGTAAAAATCACGTTTTGTTGTCTGCTATTGAAAGAGTGTAGCTGAGATAGTTGATTGGAGCCCACCAGAGTCTTGAAAGTTGGAAAAGAATGATAACCATGATAATACACTGTACTGGTTTTCATGTCGATCTCATGATGACTGACAATTACTCTTTGAATGCTGGAAAGACCACCAAAGTGGGGTTAAGGGACTGTACAAGAAATGTGAGAGCATTGGATTGTAAGAGATGGCACAGAGTCTGCCTGATCAGTGTTTGTTTGAATACCCACAGGGCTTACCACCTGGCAAAACCCTCTGCTCAATGAGCAGTCAAAAACACTTATGAAAAACTTTATCCTATGTGGGATGAACAGTGGCTGCATCAAAGCTGAAGGTGGGTAAATGTGAAGATGAAGTCCACATAAATAAAAAACATAATTGGCATTGGTAGAGCTGGCGTCACCGTCAGCGTATATTCCATAATAGGAGAGAAACTGCAGGTTGGCTGTAAAAGGTAGGCTGTAGGTTGTAGGTTGTAGGTTTGGTTAGGTTAGGTTAGATGCTCCGACAGTGACACCAGCTTTACTGATACCTACCACATTATCTAACCTGACCTAACCTTTGTCCTTACGGATTTTTAATTCGGATAAATCACTTTTTCACGCTGGTGGGCAATTTTCACCCAATGAAAAACATAGGTACTGTTGGGCAGGTGCTTCTTTTCAAAAAAGTTAAAAATATGAATTCATTTTTGTTTTGATGTTCAAATTTAACAATTAGGTATGTCCAAGGCTGGTATGTCTACAGTTTGCTTTGAAAAAAGCAAAAAGTGTTCAGGCCATACCGCAGCAAGCCATAGAGGCCCCAGCAAATATTAACCACAGACTCACCGCATAACAACAATGTTAATGTAGGTATTAAATTGATCTTATTATATATTCCTAATTATATTATATAATTATAATTATGTCTAATTATATATTATATTCCTTCCTAACTGTAACGTCTGTGATGGCAGTTTGAGTTGGCACTTCATAGGTCAAAATAAAAAGAATGATGTTCTAAAATAAATTCTCGAACTTGCCAACGCATCTTTCTGCTAAGTGAGCGAATTTTGAGCGAATCAACGCGTTAGTTTACCAAAAATACGGATGCACGCAAAGCAAATGAACAGGTAAGTATAAGCCATGTTTGAAACTAGCAGTCCAGAAATGGCGCACAACGTTTACTACCATATTCCTTTACGAAGTATTTTTTTACTAATACTAAAAAGACGGCAGAGCAATTTTGCGTTCGCTCGACCACTTCCTTGAGCAGGACCGCCGGATAAAGGCAGCTAGGGGGGGGGGGGGGCGGGTCTGGGCAGAGACTACGGTCTGCGATAACCGCGGCTTACTTCGTCCAAGGCCGTTGCGCCGTATTGGCACGACATTTGAGCAGCACTCATGCGGACAGCCAAAAGACAGTTCGGGTCTCCCAATAATGTATTGACGCCTGCGCTCCATAAAAACAACGGAAAATCACATCGGGTATCATCACATAGTTTGACAAGATTCCAGGACCTATTTTGAGGACCTCCGCGCGATTCTCTTTGCACAACAAAAAGCATCTAACAAAAGTATCAGTACTTCATGCAGAATCCCTACGATACAGCAAAAGCATGTACATCGAGACTGAATTCTGAGCCAGTCGACTCCTGGACTGCGCGCAGACATCTGACTTTGGCGCCTCTCCCGTCGCCAAGCTCGTGCCTGTGATCCCTTATCTTCTTCCAGCCTAACACTCGGACAGGGCAGCAACGCCCGGAAGCACCTTACCTGAAAACGGACAGCAGCAAGTTAGGGCAAATGAAATGCACGGCACCATACAGTATGCACTTAGCTGAACTTCTACCATGAATGAGTGAACTGAAACAAACCAGACCATCTTCGATCCATCCCACAAATTCACCCACCCAACAAACTGATCAGCCATCCACTGCCCTTTCAAACCCCACAAGCCATCCACGCTCCAACCCACCCACCCTCCACCACCAGCCCGTCGCCGCAGACTGACCCTCGAGCAGCTCGAGGCTGGCGCCGCCGCCGGTGCTGACGTGGCTGACGGACTGCTCGGTGCCGTATTTGGCGCAGCACGTGGCCGTGTCGCCGCCGCCGATGATGGTGGTGGCGCCGGACGAGGTGGCCGCCACCACGGCCTTCATCATGGCCTGTGTGCCGGCGGCGAACGGCGACAGCTCGAACACGCCCGGCGGGCTGCCAGGAGAGGGAGACGGGTTAGTCAGTGACGCGAGGTCGCTTATCGACGACACATTAGCGACACAAGGTCGCTTGCCGGCGCTACGTGGTTGGGTGGTCACTGATCAGACATCGGCCTACGTTGATTACTTTATCCTGACATGATGACGTGCAAACTTTGCAGCAAAAACGCTTCAATATAGGTGCAACTGTGTGGGGTCCTGCTTTAATGCCACTCGCTTGACCATATGAGTTAGAGCAGCGGGCTTCCACTGAGCTCAACTGAATCCGACGTCAATTCGGCACGCGGAACGCATCAATCGTCATAAGGTCAACTAAAAAATTTAGGGCGAATAAGTTTTCACGGGAAATGAATGTGGTTTTCGGAAGTGAAGCCAGCGGTACAATTTAAACTCAACGCCATGTGGAAGTCTGAATGAAGCGACCACCTCAAATAACAAAATATCGCTTGGTAAACTGAGCTATTAAATGACAAATTATCCAATCACCTACCCCACCTATCGGCTAACTCGTAAAGGAATGCACTAACCCGTTCCAGACGATGGTCTTAGCCCTGGCGATGACGGGCTCGAAGGCCGCCACCGACTTGGGCCCGACGTCCAGGCCGAGCCAGCCGTCCGGGATGCCGCCCTCCACCGTGGCAGAGCCCACCTGGGGGAGGGGGAGACGTGGTCAACGACATCACAACACAGCACAATATAGCACAATACAGCAGCCAGCCGTCCGGGATGCCGCCCTCCACCGTGGCAGAGCCCACCTGGGGAATGGGAATACATGGTCAGTGATACACAACACAGCAGCCAGCCGCACACTGGTCGGAAACGCTCCAGCGAGAGGCCAGCGGCCTTTCCGCAAAAGTTTTTTGCTTGTTATTCCACAACTAGTGAAGCAAACTTCATAAAACTTTGCATACCTTCTCTGTCATATGTAAGCTATCATTTGGATGTCAAGCACTAAATATATGACGTGAATCTGTTAAGTTATGACGTCATAATTGAGTATAATACAGGATCTAGCACCACTTTAAGTGAACAAGGGAAAGTGGAAGCTGCTATTCGGGCACCGGGAATGGTTTCATGCACTCCTTGCAAGGTCCGGTGCTTCACTTTAGCATTGTTGACTTTGCGTGACGTCATTTATGACGTCACTAAGGCCATATAAGTTTTTCGTCAATAACTCCTGATCAGATGGAGCTAGAGAGTCGGGAAAGCCACCATTGGACTCGGGAAGACCTGCCGAGTCGAGTGATGTGCGATATGTCCTCCTTCAACCATTTTCGTGACCTGAGGGGCTCCGACCTGACCTTGACCCGAGGTTAACGCCTTAAGTTGACTTCACCCGAACACCAAATATAGCATTCGACGCTCCTGAGCTAGACAAGCACGATGATGCCAAAATCGCGGCAGTGCGACCATTTTTGGCAAAGTAATTAACCAAAAACCGAGCCCGTGCCTTGTGGCACTTACCTGACCTAAGAGGTCACTGGCTGACCTAAGACCTTAAATCGGGTAGTACTTGCTGCGTCTTATAACGGCACACAAGCTCGTTTTTTTCCGCGAGGCTCTAGCTCAATTAGAGGCGAAACGGCGAGGGAGTTGTATCAACCCTCCCCGGTCAATATAGAAAACCAATCGGTCCGGCCAGGGCTAAATACCGGAATTGTGATCTAATGTAAAAAGACGGCCCAAGGTAACCTGACGCCAGTGACAGGTGTCCTATATTCGCAGCGTCTTATATTCACGAAGGTCTCAATTTCCACTTTCTTCAGCCGAGTGATGGTTGTCAATAGCAAGGCTCTCTAAATGCAAGCCGTAATCGCCACGCAATATGTGGAACGCTTTTAATGTCAATACATACATAAATGCAATAATAAAACCATATTGTATGCGCTTTCCACAAAATTCATAAACTCAAGCGCGTCTGTTTTTAATGACCAGTCAACTACGCATGGATGCGTGCAGGCCACACAGGTCAGCGTAAGCCGGGCGCGGCGGCCGAGCCGAAACTGGGGCGGGGCGGGCGGTAGTTGGGTAGGAATAGCGGCTCCTGCAAATTTTGCGCAAATATGCGCAGTTAGCTTTTATGTTGCCCTGGTGTAAATTTAAATCCTGCTTCATCTCACAAAAAATCAGAGTGGGACTAGATGGGACTACCTGTTGTTTCCTTACCTAAACTTTGCAGTTATATTCCAGAATCACTCTAGGAGAGCCATCATAAAAAAGCTACAGTAGATCTTAGTTGGGGAAAAAGTATACCAAAAAATTTGCACTGACCAGTCGGCAACTTCATAACAAACATTTTGATGCATAATATGTGGGATTTCAATTTGGTGTCTATCAGCAATAAGACTCTGAATATCCGGCTCAAGAAACCTCTTGCTCCGCGTCAGTTTTCGAGTTCTGGGATACCCCATCTTTGGGGGCTGATTACAGTTATTTTTGGTCACCCGGATTAGTTTTTTTGGCCTAATTATAATAATTTGATCAATTTCAAATCGATCTATATAAAAAATAATCCGAAACTCCGGAATCGCCCGTGGCCTCTCGTGAGGGCGTTTCCGACCAGTGTGAGCCGTCCGGGATGCCGCCCTCCACCGTGGCGGAGCCCACCTGGGGGAGGGGGAGACATGTCAGTGATAACACAGCACAGCACGGTACGGCACGGCACGGCACAGCACAGCACAAAACAACACAGCACAACACAGCACAACACAGCAGCCAGCCGTCCGGGATGCCGCCCTCCACGGTGGCGGAGTCCATCTGGGGAGGGTGGTAAGGGATATAGGTCAGCGATGGAAGCCTGGTGACTGGAAGAGCGGGTGGGACAGTGTGGGTGGGAATTTTTTTTTTTTTTTACCGAAATTTACAGATCGGCCGACAGGCAACAGATGAATCGGTAGAGCGGCCAAATGCTGCTGATTGAGCCAAATGGAACAGCAACACATAAGCGGGCTAAATACAGCGAATGAACAGCGAATTTGACACTTGGGTCTGTTCCAGATAAGAGTATTAAGTGAAACAGCCTTGATAACTAAGGCGATTCATACGCGGGAGAAAAGCTAGAATTATAATTCCAGTTTAACAGGTAAAACTAAGAACCGATTTACCGAAATAAAAGAATCCATATATCATACGTACGTTGGCGGCCTCGTCGAACTTGTCTGCGGTGACGAAGTCGACCGGCAGGTGAATCTGCACGTTGTTCGCCTTGGCCTTCTCCATCAGTTTGGAGACAATCTTGGCGCCCTCGGCGTCATACAGAGAGCTGCCAATCTGCGGCGACACGAGACACCACGGTAAGTCGAATAGGTACACATTGCAGGTGTGAGTCAACCACATGACAATTCAAAACACTGAGTGATCTGATTACTGCAGCGTACAGTTATAATCAAACAACTCACTTCAGGGATACAGTGTAATTAGGACCGCAACATGCAACGGCCATTATGTTACAACCGTGCAGCCGTTTATGTTTAATACAACCAGCTTGTCAATTGTAGAGACTTCGTCAGATTAGCTTTGGTGGGATGCATACCACCACGACTAACCACAATTGCCACCCTTGAACATGCATTAATACATTTGTTCCTAAAAACGGCCACAACGTAGACGTGTTCCAGGAGTTTCAGAAAATAAAAGTTCACTAACCACCGATGTTCCACATGCTACAAAAGGTTCCACATGTTCACCTTCATGCCGTTGAGCTCCTTGAGGAAGGTGAAGGCCATGCCGCCGCCGATGATCATCTCGTTGACCTTATCCAGCATGTTCTCGATCAGCTGGATCTTGTCCTGCACCTTGGCGCCGCCGAGAATGGCTAGGAACGGTCTGCAGACACCGGCACACCAGGGTATTTCATCACCCAATCTTGATAGGATGTACGATGGGAAATAATGAACAAAAGCTATAGCATTAGTCGTCAAAATATGATGGGTTACATGTTATGGTGTACCAGGGAGGGTATTGTTTGGGTGAATGATGAATCAGGCTAGTACAATTACATTGACCGGCCGCCAGAAAACAGGTTACATCCAATCACGCCATATATCTAGATTCCAGTATCACCCCCCCCCTCCCTATTGTCATCAGCGAGCCAGAAACACCCTCTACATCTGCTCACCTCTCGGGCGACTCCAGCGCCTTGGCGAAGTAGGTGAGCTCCTTGCTGAGCAGGGTGCCGGCGGCGCGCTTCTCGAAGCCCTCGCCGAGCATGGAGCTGTGCGCGCGGTGCGCCGTGCCGAACGCGTCGTTCACGTACACATCGCCGAGCCGGCGGAGCGACTGGCGGAACTCGGCCGTCTTGGCCGGGTCCGCCTTCACCTGGAGACGCAGGCAGACAACCGTCAATGTCTCGGGACGCCTGGCACTACAGGCAGGCAGGCGGCAACTGTCAATACCTTAGGGCCGTACCGGCCAACACACACACAATCGTCGAAAATTCACATCTCTCACGGCAGACACACAATCGTCGGCGTCTCGGAACACTTGTTAGCACAGACGGACGGCCGTCAATGTCTCAGGTTAACGTTTAGCGCAGATATAAGGCGCTAACACCGAAGGGGCATACGGTAACGTCAGCCGTCGTCACTCGTCAATATGCCATGCTTCATAGGGGTTTGTGTTATATCAACCGAATGAGGGGTAATTTGGTAGACTAGGGTTTTGGGACAGGCATTGTGAAGTGTTTTGTGTGACCCAACAAACGGCATCTGCAGGCTGCAGGTCTGACCTTTTCGCCAGCTTCGTTGACTCCCTTGCCCTCCTCCTCGACGTGGTAGCGGAGGTTCTCGAGCAGGATGACGGAGCCGGCCGGCGGATCCTGGCACGCCTGCTCCACCGCCGGGCCGACGCAGTCGTCCAGGAACAGCACCTCCCTGCCAAACACGGAACACTTCAGTGGACTGGGTTCAGGGGAAGAGAGGGATACGTCAGGGATAAAGGCAGAACAGAACACTAGGGAAAGCACGCCCCTGCCACACAGCAGACACATCAGTGTACTGGGCTCGTGGGAAGAGAAGAATTTGTCGTGGTTAAAAGCTGAAACAAAAACACGGGGAGAAGTGTCAGCTAAGAAGCAGTTTTGAGATGAGTGCTTTGTGAAGGGCATTCGCATTTGTCACCTCGCTCGATGTCCCCAATGCCAGCCAGTCCAGCTCACCTCCCGAGGAGTTTGCGGAGCTCCTCCGCGACCGGTTTCATGGAGGCCTTCTCGCTGCGGCGTCCGTCGGGGCGGCCAAGGTGCGACATGAGGACCACGCTCTTGGCCTGCTTGTCCAGCGCGTACTGGATGGTGGGCAGGGCGGCCACGATACGCTGGTTGTTGGAGATCTTGCCATCCTTCAGCGGAACGTTGAAGTCGACCCTGGAAGGGTAAAATAACTGTCAGTTATGGCTGCATGCCTGTATACATTCATCATCATTTCATAGCGTTATTTATTCACGAAACAAATGTATCCTTTACATCTACTTCCATCTGTGCCAGTTGTTGCTTACATATTACAGAATTTGACAGAGCTAGACTATGGCGATAGAATCTGTCATACCTAGAACAAAAAAAAAGACAAAACTATGGTTCTCAGTGTGTGGATCTGTGAACTCAGCGGTTTGCATTTCACTGCAAGTGCAAATCTGCAAAGCACATTTCTTCGTACCCATGTTATTTCGTCATGCATTAACCCTCGCCCGTATTGATGTTACTGGGGGGGGGGGGGGGGGGTCCGTTGGACACAGGGCTGCGGAGTCGGAGTCGGAGTTGGAGTCGGTCGGAGTCGACAGTTCTGCCCGGAGTCGGAGTCGCCAAAATCTCACCGACTCCGACTCCGGAGTCAGAGTTAACGCTGCATGGCTCAACGTCATGTACTGCACCTGTTTGATTGACGATACTGCGCTCGAAATTAGATTTTGTCGAAAGAAAGGCCATCTTGCTATTTTGGACGAACGTTTTCAGCGATAGAACCAGAAGACGGTGAATTCCCCAGAACCTGCTTTTTAATTCGGCACGTTAGTTAAAATGCATAATTTGCATATTTGCAACGCAAAGCCTTGGAACTTACAAGGGATCGTTCCAGGCGAGATAAAAACATCTCCATTATCAGCCATGATATGGATTTTAATAGAACCGTCCGGAGTCGGAGTTGGAGTCGGAGTCGATTTTTGAAGCCGGAGTCGGAGTCACCCTAAAATCCATCGACTCCGCAGCCCTGACCCCCTTTGCCATTTGGCCCCTGATCGAGCTAGATCTTCGCGAAAAAAACGAGCGTGTTGCCCGTGACGACAGGAAGCCGATGGTACCCAATTTTAAAGGGACCCTCCCACCTTCAAAAAAGTTTATGAATTGGCATGAAAGTGATGTCGCTCGGTTCAGAAAGAGCGAAAACGAATGTCAACCAAATTTCACCGAAAAATATTCACCGGTTTTCAAGATATTAGACTTTTACTTTTGTTTACTTTTTTGGGATCTCCGCTGTTTCTAGCGACTTTATTTTAGAAGTGCGGCGTTTGCGGCAGATGTTGCGCGCAAATAGCATATACCACCGCGTGCTACAAAACGTTTTAGTCAAACATTTAAAAATCGTTAGATATCTGCGCTGACGTCACACATTCAGAGGGGTATTCCTAAGCATTAGCCCCTCTGAAACAAAATGCTGCAATTTTGAAATTCAATATTTCCGATTTTAGGCATTTCTCGATGTTGTGAGTGCCGAAACCGGTAATTGTGAGCCAGGGACCCCATTTTGGCTATCTCAACTCAAATCTAATGTTAAGGTGGGAGGGTCCCTTTAAGGTCCTAGGCCATAAGTTGACCTTCTATGTCAGGTCAGTGACCCGTAAGCCGGGAAAATCGGGATCTGTCAGAACTTGATAAAGTGAGGTCGCAACCCGCGGCATCCCAGAATCAGCGAAAACGGACGGTGGTCCGCCCTTCAACGGACACAACTTTACCATGTCCGCGTGCTGGGCTGGCTTCACGCACCGCAGGGTCAGCCCCGAAGACCCAGAGGCAAACGGCCTTGCGGAGGCCTTTATGAAAACCATACAGAAAACATGACATACGTCCCGCATCGAAGGAAAAATCCCAAACAGGAGTTGTACAAACTCCTATGACAGTACCGCGCAACACCGCACCCCAGCACTGGGAAACCCCCCGCGGAACTACTCTTCAACCAGCCTTTTCGTACTCGGCTGCTGACAGCTGAGAGAACATCTAGAACACCATCTCATGACGTGCAGAAACACGACGCACGGGCAAAGAATGTGCAAAAGGCCTACAAGGACACCCCCAAGAACGTGCGACCTCACAACAATCAAACAGGCGATACGGTTCTTCTGCAGCGCCGGTTTACCTAGACAGCCTCACGCTACGACCCAGAGCCCTACAAGGTCGCCCACCTGAAGGGAACGTAAATCACCGCCACTCGCGGCGGATCTGCCCTCACCAGGGACTCGCAGAAGTTTAAACGGATCGTCCGTCTCCAGCGACCCAACTTCAAACAGCACCTTCCACTAACGCTGCATGGCAACAGCAAAGAACCGTGTCTGGGATCAAACCGGCAAAGGCCTACCTCCTCAGCTACGGTCAACGGCGCAGCAGCGCCTCCACACGCTAAGTCTGACTTCTGAGACCTCCAGGTCTGCGGAATTGCCCCCGCCACAGCCGACTGTGGACGCCCCGCCCAGCTGCCGGTCCGAGCTCGCCAGCTGCCCTCACACCTCGCGGAATACGATCTCTCTTGAGCACGCGATGCCGCGCCCTCTTCCTTGACATATAATTTAAGAAGCACACATTTCGTTCACCACTGCATTAGGGGCCGCAGGTACTGGTGCGGCCATGCTGTCGTGCGGTGTTATCTGTTCGTCGTTATCTCAGGGAGCCTCTTTTTCTGTTTCGCCTGTGTTGTGAATAGCTGTAGAAGACTTGGTCCTCATACCTTCCTCATGCATGTTCATCGGCCAACATTTCGCGCTGCGAGTAGCCGCTAATTCGCCATGCTCCAACTCCCTCCATACCAGTAAAGCGCCTTGAGGGGCGACAAATGGAGCGAGCGAGTGTGGGCCTTGCACGTGCGAAATTTCGAGGTGGTACCTCTAGCTGACTTTTGTGCACTGTATCCGACTAATCAGTCTCTAGCAAAGTGCCAAATTTGAGCGCAATCATCCCAGCCGTTCTCGAGATCTGGAAGCGGCACCCTGCACGTGCGCACGTGCAAAATGGGTCCCAACTGACTTTTGCACGAGACCCTACTAACCGGTCCCTAACCGCGTACCAAATTTGAGCGCAATCGGTCCAGCCGTTCTCGAGATCTGGAATCGACCCCTGCACGTGCAGCAGCACCCCAACTGTGGCACATGCAAATGCATTGCCTAGTGAGTGCCTACCTACATGCCAAGTTTCAGTGCAAACTGCAACCGGCCCAGTAGTTACCGAGATATTGAACTTGTTGCAAAACTGACACCTCTTCGTTTTGCACGTGGCACGTGCATAAGGGGTCACCCACATGCATCGGGAATAGTCCAATACTTGGTAGACGGAATGAAGCTACCCTTAAAAAATTACCGCATGTAAATCGGTCAAGTGGTTGCTGAGATATAAGCTTCCGACCGCTCATTACGGAGCGAGCGAAGCGAGCGGAGTTGTACGCAGAATAACGGAAATTTCTGAGTATGAGCGGCCGGCCGGCCGTGGTCACGCTTTTGCGACGCTATGCGCTGCAGCTCCTTGGCCCTGTTTCACGGTGGAGCGCTGCAGTGCGCTGCGCGCGTCGGTGCGTTGGGTTTCTATGGCAATATCAACAAACTTCCCTCCGACGCTACGCTATGACGTCATCGCAAAACGCTAGCACCGCAGCGCCAGCACCATCCTCACATTAGCAGTATTCGCACTCAAACCTCTGTTCAATTGGTACTAGGTTCTTCAAGGTCTCTGTTCGAAACGCGATTTACCATAAGCTAACGGATCGCATGCAGTCATTTGAGTGACGTCAGGGGTATGCCTCAGCTCCCAGCGCAGCGTCGGGCGGTGAAACAGGCCCCTTGTATTCAGGGTATTCTCTTAGCAGACGTCGCCCCTGCTGCCTTATCTAGAAGGGTAGGTTGTAGGTTGGTAGGTTGTAGGTAGGGTAGGTGTTCTTGACCTGAGGAGGGACTGTACAATTGGACCCCAACAGTGCCTCAGTGTGTCAGTGTTGCCTCCCTCAGGTGTGTTAGCCTCTCAGCAATGGGCTGTGAATAAACAAGAGGGCAGATATCTTGGTTCTTTACACCTGCCGTTACTAAGCATTGCATAAATGAGCATGGATCAACCCTGCATCGGTATCCATGCCTAAACACGAGGTCAGGGGTGGAGAAATATGCCGAGTTGGGGTTGCACGGGCGCAGCAACTCCGCCGTCACCCTAGCGTTAACCTTGACCTCCGCCGTCTGGTGCGGCTCCAATGCCAAGCTGCACCGTGTCCGGACAAAATTTCGTCTGACATTTTTTCGTCGGACAGTTTTTCGTCCGCAGATATTCGTCCGTTTTTTTTTTCGTCTGTACATTTTTTCGTCTGTGCATTTTTTCGTCTGTACATTTTTTCGTCTGTACATTTTTTCGTCCGGACATTTTTTCGTTCGTATATTTTTTCGTCTGTACATATTTTCATCCGGACATTTTTTCGTTCAATAAATTTTACGTCTGTTCACCCAAGGTTGAGTGAAAACATACTACAATGCTTTTCAACTGTGGAGGCAAATGACGTCATAATAATACTCGGGGCGAAGCAGTGCAGTGCCGAAGGCAATGCCTTAGGAGAGATTACAGGCAATGGTAAGTCAAATATTTTTAGGTTAAGTGGTTATGCATCAGGCTTCAGGCCCGAAGGCCTGAAGCCTGATGCATAACCACTTAACCTAAAAATATTTGACTTACCATTGCTTGCAATCTATTCATGCAAGTAACTTTTTCCTTATCCCCCGCCGGTAGGCAAACATCAGTAGGTAAGGTTAGGTAAGGTTAGGTTAGGTTAGGTTAGGTTAGGTGGTATTTATTTACTTTAGGACCGGCAGCCTGTACTTTCGTCGCGAACCCCAAGTGATAGTAAGAAGCATATCACATTACATAATTTGACCTTTTGATTTCATAGCTGATTGGCACAAACAAGTTTAAATGCACCAATACAACATTTACCGTCACCGCCGTAGATCCCCACCGACTGCGTACTCCACCGGCCACGCACTGTGCTCCAAGGTTCAGTGAATACATATTAACGATGCTATTCAACTGTGAGGAAAGTGACGTCATGAAATTTCTCGTCGCGAAGCAGCGGCAGTGCCGAAGGCAATGCCTTAGGAGAGATTACAGGCAATGGTAGGTCAAATATTTTTAGGTTAAGTGGTTGTGTATTTGGCTTCAGGCCGAAGGCCTGAAGCCTAATGCACAATCACTTAACCTAAAAATATTTGACCTACCATTGCTTGCAATCTATTCATGCGAGCAACTTTTTCCTTATCCCCGGGTAGGCAAATATCAGTAGGTCAGGTTAGGTAAGGTTAGGTTATGTTCTGATAATTTATTCCGTGTTTAATTTGCTATCCTACCCCATATCACCCAATTTTTTATGACGTCATTTTCATTGAATTAAACATGCACACATTTTTCCTTTTCGCAAATGGCAACGGCGCAAACACGTTGTTTATATTCTAATCGCCGCATTCGTATTATTTCGTCACCTTGATTTCGTCGGTGTACGTTACGTGACACGGGGTGAGATGGCTGGATTTTATCAAGTTTTTGTGTGGCTTTTTGCAGTTTTGGTGACATGTAAGTATCATTTCTTGATTTAGGATGTCAAATAATGGAAGATTGTCGAAAATTTCCCTTTGAAAAAGTGTGCCGGTCCTAAAGTAAATATTTACCGGTTAGGTTAGGTTAGGTTAGGTTATGTTAAAGGTTAGGTTAGGTTAGGTTAGGTTAGGTTAAGTTAGGTTAGGTTAGGTTACGTTAAAATTGTAGACGAAAAAATGTCCGGACGAAAAAACGCACAGACGAAAAAATATACGAACGAAAAAATGTCCGGACGAAAAAATGTACAGACGAAAAAATGTACAGACGAAAAAATGCACAGACGAAAAAATGTACAGACGAAAAAATGCGAGACGAAAAAAAGTCGGACGAAAATCTGCGGACGAAAAATTGTCCGACGAAAATCTGCTGGACGAAAAACCGTCATGGAATCAGCTGCACAGCCGGCGTGGAATTGGGAAGACTTGTGCTACCCCAACTCGGCACAATAGTCTGCCTGTTTTGCGGACCTTAAGTAAATAAATACCCCATAGTTCACCCCTCCATGAGGTCCGAACTCAGACTCAACTCACTCACCTCATCAGAACCCTCTGACCAGCGAGCTCCAGGGCCTCAATAGAAAGTTTCTTGTTGAGTGACATGATTCTCAAAATATAATACCCTGAGGTGCAAAATGGTTCCAGAAAACTCACAATAGACCACAAACCCTTGCCACAAACCAAAGCCACAAACTCTCCGGCAAACAGCGTGACGGAAATTGCGCGAGCTGGAGTTGAATGCCGCTGGAGACTGGAGGTCAGTATGATCACTAGTACTTACTTACTAGTGATCATACTACTTACTGATCTGAAACATACTTACTCAGAAGACGGTAGAATTCTTTGGTTGTTCCATTACTTCTTATGCGTTACCGCTGCATGACAACATGTCCTCTGACTTAAATGCACCAATAATAAAGGCAATGGTTTACCACCCAAGGTTTACCAGCTTGAGTTGGACTATTTTGAACCAAATTGAAGAACAATAACCTTCCACCTCTAATCTACTTGGATTCTACCGCTCTTCTGGCAGATGTAAACTAGCTGGAGCAAAAAATTGTTTTCCTCTTTGGAAGGTTGCCTCACGAGTTTGACCTTCTGATGAACTTGAACACTGGCAATTATTTTTCCGTTCCTTCTGATAAGCTATGTAAATGCGACTTGCGTTAAATTCTTTGAAAACTACGGAAGGCAGACTGCATTTTCATTGTCGACTCGCTGAACATTGTCAGAATCTTGATAAGTGTTACCGAGCTGTTGGATGTTCAGACGTTTTGTAACGAACATAAAAATATATATGAAGTTGGAGGCATATTTTTGGATACTTTCTCTCCAGAAATGCACGTTCTTACACATTCTCTTAGTTGACATAGCCGAGCATAAAAGCATCACAAAAGCGATTCCTCTGCAGCACCTATCCTACAATTGCTACCAAATATCACAATTTGACGATGTCCCCAGCTTGGAGTCAAGTTAATTCGCCGATCCTTGTGAACTGTCACTCTCGAGTCAGCGGTGGCGCGTGTCGGGTGCGCGTGATTGTGCGGCGTGTCCTGCTGGGTGGGCGGGTGAGTTATCACTGAACTGAAACTTAAACCGTATAATTGTCATGTCTCTTAAATGAATTTATTAGTTAAGGGTGGCTAAGGGCCGATTCTCGACGTTTCTGTGCCCTTAACCATTATGATTCTTGGCGCCAAAACCTGAACCGGTTTTAGTTGCTGATAGATTTAAGCAAGTTGCTCAGTTTCAAGATTCCATTGACACTGCATGAAAGTAGAAAATTCATGTTTGATTACCATTGCTGTTTTTCTCTGCAATTTTTAAATGTGCTTACATGACAGGCGCTTGTTTTGTTGATGACATTATTTCTTTCTCTCTAGCATGGCACCCACGCCGGGGAGCGGTGCAGCTGCTCAAGTTGATACTTTTATTAAAGAAAACAAAGTTGCCGTGTTCAGCAAGTCTTGGTGTCCCTTTTGTGACAAGGTGAGTGAGCATTTGAGAAGCCTGGAAACAGCTTTATTCTCTAGGTTTTCAAGTCTTGAAAACCCAAATTCAAGAGCGACTATGCATTGGCTTCACTTTACACTTTATTGAAATTGGGAGAAAACAACAATTTTTAGGATAGGCCATTGTCATTTGGTTGCATCAGACACCACAGCTCATTTAGGTCATAGACAGTGGCGCGGGAACCGGGGGGGGGCTAGGGGGGGCTGAGCCCCTCCAACTTTTCGGCTGGGGGGGCTCGTAATGTATTTGAGCCCCCCCAGCTGGAGGAATCGAAATCGGAAATCACCAACAAAATTTCATAGATTCATACATAGGCGCGGGAACCGGGGGAGAGGGCAGTGGGGGAAGCTTGCCCTCACAACTCTGGGGGCTGGGGCCGTGGGGGCGGTGCCTCACAACTTTTCATGAGGCCAGGAACCGTTGGGGCAGCTTGTCCTCCCCAAATTAGGGATTGTGAGTCACAAAGGAAGAAAGCATGTGAGTGAAAAATCTACCTATTTTACTGACTCGGCAACTCATTTGGCAGCTTAAAACCTTTATTCCAGGTTGCCAAAATGGTAGTTTCTTCACTCAGCTGAGACGGAATGCCTCACTTTTTTTTGCAAATATTTTCTTCTTTTTTTTTCGTTGAAAAGGCCAAGGTCTGAAAAATAAGTGGCCTAAAACCGATGAGAAAGCTAGATTTGGGGGTACCCTAGGTTGGTCTCTATGATGGTTCAGCCCCCCCAGTCTGGAAGAAGTTCCCGCGCCACTGGTCATAGAAATCACATTCAGTGTCTACTCAATAAAGTAAAAAGTCATATGATGTGACATTCAGTATTAGGTTTCAATATCCAAGGCAGGTGAGGCCAGGGCCACTGCAAGTACAGTTTCTCTGCTTTGTGTTGACTATGCTTTTGTCTATCCATTCACAAAAGCCTAGATCCATGGATATATTATCCAACCAATGAGTTTCAGTTTGTTGTTAAACTCTGATTTGATTCAAAATGGTCAAACATCACTTTTTTGTCAATTAACAGGCATTTAGTAAATATACCTACACATGAAGTAGATTGTCATGTACTTCAGCTGGCAGAGCTGTAGTCTTTGGCGCTCGACATATGATGGGGATGCTTAGGGCAAGGGTGGGTGAGAGGCGAGAGCAGATGCTTCTAGAGTGGGACAGTCTTCTGAAGGTGTGTGGGTATCCTGAAGTTTATGTTCAGGCTTATCCCCACGGCCCGGGATTGTCCGGTCGGTGAGCAGTGATCCCTGTTTGTGAACAGGTACGGCGCCGGGTGCAACGTATCATGGGCTCGTTCGCCTATCACGCGTTTGAACTAAATGCGTAATGAAGTTGAAAAAAACATCTGCCTTGCTATTAACAATAACAAAGCATTTCTATTTTCATTTTTATCGGCGACAATTTATCTTAGGTAACAAATTTATTTATCGTCTTTTCCGTTCTTGGTTACTCACCCACGAATAGAAGTGAGATGCTGAATCGAATTCACCGGAGCTGACTACAAGCAGACGGGCAGTCCCGTCTTCAAGACCGTTCGTCTGCCTACATGTAGCCTGTTTCTCATCTCTTCCTGTGCTGCGTGATGTTTTTCATCCGCTGAAGTCGTGAGTGGGAGCCGTGCAGTCGCTCACGCTCTCACGCACGCAACCTCTCTCGGCTCTCTCCCTCTGCGCGATGTCACGTGATGACTTGCTGTTCTATTCTTCCACCGCTTTTTCTAACCAATCTCGGTAAGAACATTTAACCCGCGCCCCACGCACTGGGGTCTGTGTATAACGCGCCCCACGGGGGAAGCTATTCATAGCCCCCCTCCTAACTCCGAAACTACTGGGCCCGGGGCCGATTATCAAAATTCAAACGCCATCTGATATCCCCGGAAACTCTGTCGAGCGAAACTTAATTTCATTGACCTCGAGGTCACCAATGGCAATGACGTCACAGGTCAGGTCAAAGTAAACATTATCGATGTTTGGCGTGTTCACATTTTGGGCCCTGGCCGCCGGCTTACAAGTCAGATCAGGCTTATTGTTACTTGTTGGTTTACACACTCGTGAATAGATGCTTTAGATACCCTGAGAGGTCAGGGTCACCGGTCAGGTCATCACAGGTCACGGAAATCTTATATCCCGCGACCGCCTGGGGGGGGGGGGGGTCGGATCCGACTCCCCCTCCGTTTTTCTTGAATAACTCATGAACCGCTTGCGCTATCAACTTGAAACTGTGCATACCTTCTCCCCCATCAATTTGACGTCTCCTGTGCAATTTTTAAGAAAAAAAAATTAAAAAATTTCTGAGATATATCGATTTAAGTGATGTAACTACATGGCGTTTTCAGCCAAAAAATGGTAAATGTTTAAAAAATCGCCAAAAATCGAGGTTTTAAGCAAATTGCAAATTAAGGACATGAAAAGACGCAGCTCAACGAGTTCTTTAAAATGGCTATCTCGGATTTTCCATAAAGTGTGTTTTTCACCCCTAAAAATTCAAAAAACTATATTTTTTTGAAAACGGCTAATAAAATCCAAAATTTTAAGAATTTCCAAAAAAAACGGAATATATGTTATAGAGCTCTATTAGATCATTAGATGTCCCAAATTTCAACTTTCTATCTTGATTTTTGACCCCCAAATTGTAAAAAATAGCTCCAACATGCATAGGGCATGGTGACGTCATAAGCATTTTCGCGAATTAGAGGCACTTCTGAGCATCGCATGTGAAAACAAATGGCACCACTAGATTCCTGGGACAAAGCTCATCTAGAAAAGTGCATTTTTATGTCAAAAATAAAAAGTTGAAGAATTGACTTTTTTTCTTAGCCCTCGTGTAGTTATGTATGGTATAAACGATTTTTTATGCTTTCAATGCACACTTATCACCAGCACAGTGACTTGGGGTCACATATAACCATTACCATCGGATTTGGCGTGAAAAATAAGCCATAAAACATGTGTCGCACGCCCATGTAGCAGAAAGTGAAAACTGTGACCTTTCGTGACCTGACCTGACCTTGACCCGTACTTAGTATGACCCCTATACGCACATGGTACCTTCACTAGGTCTTTGAGGTCATTTGTGGTGAGTTTCGAGCAGCAGCTATCGATTCCGTTGTCCGTAAGCCTAATCATGCAAAACCCCTGAATTTGACCTTTGACCTGACCTTGACCCGAAAGTTGACCTCAATCTTAAAATCTTAAGATTGCTTTGGGAAGGTCTCGTAGAGACCTCTCGAACGCCGCCTCGCGGGGCTCGATACGACCATTGGTTCTCGAGATAACGGGATGTGGCTGATGTGGGTACGGAAATAGCCCAGGCGGTGCCGGGATATCATACATCGGTCTGGTGACAATTCTTTCATGGTCCATTTAGGCCATATATTTCGAATTCGGTGTCGCCTGTGTCATTTGAGGCCATTTTCAGCTTGATATAGCTGAGTTCAGGTCACTTGGAGGTGAAAAAGGTCAAATTTCAAAGTTCAAACTTTTCAATCAAAAAGGTGGTTATCAGATGCCGTTTGAGCTCAGGAACACGATGATGCTATTCATATTGCTGCACGATGTCAAATACGTGCTGAAAAATTGATTTGAAAATTGTATACCTAATGCATAGTGAGATTTTGCTATAATGCCTGTAACTTGGCTATTTTTGAAGATATATGGCTACAACTTCCTAGAATATTTCACGGGCATGTGTTCTATTCACTTGTGCGCCGTTTTTTTGTGGAACATCAAAAACTGTTGGAAAGAAAGATAATATAAATTTTGAAATTTAATACACATAATTCTCAAAAAAAATTTAAAATTTTAAAATCCGTGATAGCACTTTGATAGCACAGTGTATTCTTGTTCCTCTCATGCAAATACATTGGATCTAGCTAAAAAACTGAGCTCTTGAGAGCAATTGCCGTAGTACAATGTTTTGCGTTGAAATCGGGCGAATATGACGTCACTCTGACGTCATTTCCGGGCGACCTATGGTAGCTACGAAGCTCACATTTTGACACAAGGTGCAAATTGATGCTGCCAAAGGTACTGAAAGTTATGCGCCGATACGTCTAGCGGCTCAGGTCACCATCACAACATTCCAAAGCTTATAAATGCCTTTGCGACTTTTATGATGCACTTTGGTGTTCCTTATTTGCGCTCCTATGTCAGGTTTCTCGTCTTGAATAGTTAATCGTTTCCTCCTGTAAATCAATCGTTCTTTTATGTTTTCATTCACCACATTTTATGCTTTCTCTCGCAGGTGAAGCAGTTATTTAAAACAAATGGAATCGCCTACGGAGCACTGGAGCTCGACCAAGTTGGTGAGTACAACTTTCTTAACGCATGTGTGAAACACGTCGACAGTAACTGTGTGAGAGTAATGCCTAACGGGAGAATACCCTTATCATTCTTTTATTATTCCTGTTGCCATTACATGTTTTTCTTGCGTTAGTAGGCAATTTCCACTGTAAGGGGCGCAGCGTTTCTGAAGAGTAGCATGACACTGATGGCGGGGATGGTGGCGCGTTAGCTCCAACTAGAGGGCCTTGACGTTAGCTCTGCTCACCGTGCTGCATCTTTATGTCGCCATGGCAACGGCTGTTTCATGCCTGGTGGGTTGGCCATAGGTATGGCATCTTGGGTATGGCCTTGATAGGTATCTTGGGTTGGCCGTGACTCGGCAAGTTCTTTTGTTTATTTGCTTGTCGCGCTTCAGTTGTTCACTTCTCCGTGTGTACGGTGTAGCAGCCGGCACAAAAATCAAAATATTTGTGCAACGTGCGACGTAATCCAACGTCGTCATTTGTCGACGTTTCATTATTCTCGAGGGACACAAGTGAAGATATCATGTCGCGTGCAACATTCTCCCCAGTCTCGCTGGAATCGAGACTTCGTAGTCGAATCGAATCCAAGATTCTTACAGATAGTCGAATCCACATCACTGTAATAGATTTCTAATTTGCTGTCAGCATCGCCACGCCGGGGATCTGTCAGACCGTTCCACACTGTCGAGATACCCTCGGTCATACCCGTCCAATCAGGTGGGCTGGGCGTGTCTGACCCCGGGGCGGGGGCCATCTGCGCCGTCACGTCTCGTCAAGCGTCACGTCACATTGCGTCACGGGTCGGACAATGAACGGTGCGCGGGCCGGTGTCGGCGCGCGGCCGTACCCGTCCGCACCGGACCGCGTGACGCCCGGTCAATACATGCCAGTCGGTCGGCCGGCAGTGCCGCCGGGCCGTCCAGCGGTGTGTTTGGTCCGGTGCTCTGTCCGGGCGACCCAGACAGCACCGAGAGGGGTCGGCGCGGCGGCCGGATGGGCTGCGGCGCCTCGGGCGCAGCCGGGCCGCTGCAGCCGCCGAACGGAGGTGAGTGAGGCGGATCTCCCCTCCTTTGGTGGCCGACCGGGCCGTCCACAGCATCCTCTGCCCAGTCACGCTGACTGACGAATCGGCAGGCACGGAGACTCCCGAGCACCGCGAGCTGCACGGTCGCAGAGACCCCGGAGACGGAGAGCCCCGCGGTGACTCGCCGGTGATGGCAGCGGTGACGCCTGAGCTGCCATATGTGACGTCACGGGTGACACGCGATGGGGAAGTCTTGTGGTATTTGTAGGAGTGGAGCGAGTGGATGACACGCCATTCTCAGATCAGTTGACAGTTCCGTCACGTACGGTGCTTTGAGACCTGCTTCTGATCCGGATGTTTGCCGTGTTGGCAATTATTCTGCGAGCATGGCTTGTTCAGTCTTTGAAATTACGGGAGAGGAAGAGGGTTCGCAGCTCAGAGCATTGAATCATAAGTCTCATGTTGTTCCCGAGAGTTGTGTCGTCAGAACTCAAGCTGTGGTAGGTTGCCACTGTTTTTCCCTCTGCCGGGTGAACGAACGCTGTTAGCCCAGAATGCAGCTTTCTCCCGGTGAATTATACATGGCCAGTGATCAGTTATGCGTTCCGTGCAAATTCGTTTGTGATATTGAAAAGAATGGAAACTGTTTCAACTGGCCCATTGTTTCCTGTGAAATCTAGAGCAATCTACTTATCAGCGTCTTATGCGTAGGTGGGTATTGGAAAAATCCAGGCTTATGAATCAGGCCCTTTTGACCTTGTCAAGGACGAGCGCCATGTGAACAACTTCCAGGAAACGACCACAGCGATACCCTAACCACACCTCTAAACTCTGCTCTCTTCTCTCCGTTGTTAACTCTCTCCAATCATCTGGGCTGGGCACCAACCGGTGAAAGCCCCGTTCACTGTGACCCGGTGGCTGCGACCACGCGGAGGCGGCGGCCTGTCCCCCAACCTGGCGTGGCTGTGCCGTTACGTAACCGAGGCAGCGTGCGGCGGGCGGCTCCGTGCCGGCCGAGAGGCGGTGACTCGCCGGCCGGCCCGGCGCCAAGGTCGACTCCGGACGCGGCCACGATAGGCGCCGGCCTGACTCAGCAGATCCCCGCCACAGCTGGTCACGGTGCCCGACTCACTGCCTGCACCGCCCGGCAACCGGCCGCCGCCGCCGCCACGGCACTAGGACCTGGGGCGGCTATTTTAGGAGCTCGCCAGAGGGCAACGGCAAATGTCAGCGACTTCTATGTCATAAATCGTGGGTGCGGCTAGATTTGCGTTTCGTAGTGGTCCGCTTAAAATGCAGCATGTTCCGACGCCTTTTTATTTCGAATATCTCCTTTCCTTCTTGATATCCATATGCAATTTTCACTGCGTGCTTGTTTGGTAACTTTTGACAGAATAAAAATCGGGTTTGCCTCTGGTGATGCTGTTTAGTCCTTTCGACCACTCACATTTGTATTCGCCGCCTTTCGAATAGTTTCTGCTACATGGATGACGGAAGCATCGGGCATTCCCTTCTCTGATGTTTGTTTGTGCAGTGTGCACAACGTGAGATCTAAGTGACCGCCTATACGCACTGCAATCACCGTCGCCAAGTACCGAAGTCGGCGAGACTGTTTGAGGTCAGAGAGCGATGTCCGACGATGGGGTTAAAGAGTACTGCAGCGATAGGGGTTTTACGGCGTGAGACTGCCCAATTGAGTATTCAGTGGCCACTCCACACTGAGCTGATAGCTACAGCCCTACTTTATCTGAAGTTGAAGATGTCCACTCCGGCCGCTGACTGGCAGTACAACGATCCCTGAGTCTGAGTGGTTCACAGGCTAGAGACACAATCCAGACCAGTCTAGTCGGATTCTACCCTCATCAATCTCAGTAATACCCCGGTCAGGCGGCCGGCGTGATCTGTCTCCCGCAGACGGGAGGTGTCCAATGCACGGCACGTGAGCACCATTGGCTCACTACGGTGATGCAGCATCAGATCGAATAAGTGTCCGAGGGGTACGAAATCCAGACACCTGCCACGATTCACGGTAATGGCAGAATTAATATTCCTAATGGACGTTCTAGTGACTGTAGAAATGGTGTTTTCGTACTCGTATAATAAGCTTTTTGTACCACATGACACACAAAGTCCGCAGAAGTGTATGTTCGCAGCTTAGTTTGCAATTGGTGACATTCTCGCCTTGCGCCCTGTTTCTCTCTCTTACACGTTATCAGGGTTCACCGCCCCGCCCGTTCTGGCAGAGCCCCCCCCCCCCCCTCCAACGGCAGGTCATGGGCAGGGGAGAGGGGGAGTAGGGAGCGCCCCAGAAATGATCACTGATCAGTGTTGTGATACGATCGTTTAGACAAGTGTGCTGCCCTCCTGTGGCTTCGTCATATGTGCGAAAACCCGTCGACGTTTTGGGTTTAGTCAGCTTTTCGTAGCCTGTCGACGCGGTTGTGTTCAGGGATGCGGAAGTGGGTTATTTGGCGCAAGCTCTTCAAAGATACGGCGTCGGCCGCTCCCACAGGCATGTAGCGAACAGTGGTTCTAAATGTGTCTCCGCGCTGCCGAGAGTGAACAAGGGACGATTGATTCTGTTTGGACGTCTTTCGTGGCAGTTACAACCTGCAAATTCATTTGGTGACGCACAAACGCTACAATCTGGCGAGGGGCGATGTGTCCCAATGGCTTAGTGCGGCTAGCAAGCCGCACCATACAAGTACCGTAATCTATGTTATCATGAATAGTCATTTATTGCGTATAAACTAAGAAACCGGTTATTGTCAGCGTCCGAAAGTTTCCATCCCTCAGTCAGAGACCAAGCCAGCCGGCGGCGGCTCCACAGTCGTGCACAGCTGGTTGTAACTGATTCTCAGAAAACAACCGGACGATGTCACCCGGCGTATCTCCCCAGTTTCAGGAAACGGTCACTGCCGGCCGGCCGGGCGGTCCGTGTAGGTCCGTGCCAGCCGGCCGGGCTGCAGGGGCGTGTCTCCAGCACTGTGTCGCCGATGAGGGGCGTGTACCCTGTCCGTGCCCTTTGACCCCGGACCGGGCGGGGCTGTCAGGGGGCCTCTGGGACGAACGCCGACTGACGCCGGCTCGGTCTGATTGCAGAGGACGGACCGGCACTTCAGGATGCCCTGAAGGAGCGCACAGGTCAGAGCACCGTGCCCAACGTGTTCGTCAATGGAGAGCACGTGGGCGGCTGCGACGACACCCTGCAGGTCAGTATCGGGGTCACGGGGTCACGGCGGGGTCGCTGAGCTGTCAGAGGTCATTGAAGGGGTCAGAGGGAGCGTGGCAGGGTCACTGCTGTCAGAGGTCACCGGCGGAACCCCTTGTTTACCGGGGGAATGCTTAGATCACGATATTGCTAATAGGCTACTGGATCACGGCACGGTCACAGAACTGTCTTAGATCATTGACGGGGCTGAGGTAAATGATCGCTGCTTTTCGGGGTGTAATTTGTATGTGCTCAGCAGATACGAGTAGTATGAAAGTATGAAAAGGTTGAGCTCTTGCATTTCATTTGCTTGGTCAGATGACTGACAGCAACAACTAATTGATAATTCTAATGGGAAATTTCGTTATTGTTACCGTGCGCATTCGTCGAATCGTATGTCGATATGGCTCATTTGTCCGTGCCGTCCGGGCGGAAAGCAGCCTTTATGACGCAGTCACTTATGTTTTCCGTTCGGTTGCTATGGAGCCGTACAGCCAGTCATGTGGAGTCGGCTGACGTCACACTATTGTTCCTATGGAAAGTTGCTGAACTTGGTTCAGTGTAGCCTGTAGGCGTAAAGCAATCTTGGTTCAATGAACCAAAATGCACGCTGCTTTATTGCGTTTTCACTGATGTTACAGATGCTTTGTAGCCAAGGTACCCTAGTATTTCTAATATCAATATAGGTATGTTGGTATGTAGCGATGCAAGCGAGTATGGATATGCATTATACATCACTCGACCGAGTCTGTTAAAGCTGACGCAATTGGCATTCAAATATAACATTTGCCCTAAGTAAACAGTAGCAGAAAACGAGCAAAGTCACCTTGCAAACTGCTGAATAGCGTTCAGACAAACAGACCCTCTGTACCAGGCCATAGTGCGTCGTCAGTTCAAACGCGGATGCAACGAAAACGTCTTCCGTGTTTTTTTTTCTGGTGCACAAGCCTAGCGTCACACCGCACACAAAGACAAGGCACAAATATTGTGTAAGTTCTCAAAGGAAAGAAATTGTGCATGTTATTTCATTCGCTGTAAATTGTTTCTATCTCGCCGAGTCATATCAGATCCACCTGAGTGACCTCTACAAATGACAACGCCTCCTCAGTCCGCCCTACCTCATTGGCAGCAGATGCCCCCCCCCCTTCCCCACCCTCGCTCAGTGGTCAGCTCGGCCTCTTCCTATCGCCGGGCGCCCTCCACGGGTCAGTCCCGCCGGCTGACCCCACAACACAATCGACCGGTCAAAAGGTCAGCCGTGCCGACCGGCCGGCGACCGACACTAAACAATATCGTTATGGAGCGGTCACACCGATAGTAGAGCCGATAGCCGAGGGGCCGGCTGGGACGGCAGCTAAATGAGCTCACAGCTTATCCTCCCGGGTGATAATATGTTGTCCGCTGTTGGAACGCGCTTAGTGGAGTGGCCGGGATATGAAGCGAGATTGTCGTGCGTTGGATAAGTCCCGGAGCCGATGGTCAAACTCGCGAAGTTTGTGATCGTCCGGCTGACAGCTGCGTGGCAGTTGATCGGTGCGGCGTTACAGATTTTTGGGTGCCGTTCTGACCCTGTGACGGCCGTCCTAGTTTCTGTGACGGATTCTTGGATAGATGACCGATCGTAAGTGACGGCCGTGCATAACGGCTGTCATATCAAATAGTAAAGTAACCGTGGTCATATCCACTGTAACTGTGTTGACTCGCCTGCCTATGACTGAAACTCATATTTAATCGTCTCTCCTGGCATCAAATGGGCAATCTGTATTGGTTTGACGGCCGACTTTATTGACTCAGTATCATCAGTAACCAATATCCACCAATCTACCCTTATTGGTGGCGTCTTACATCTATCGTTATTGCTTTCTCATCCCAGTGAGCCCTCTGTGACGTCCGTGCCCAGCCTTCAATCTCCAACACTCTTACACCGCCTCCGCTCTGCAGGCCCACTCCAGCGGTAAGCTAGCCTCGCTGCTGAACGGAGGCGGCGGGGACGCCCAGTACGACTACGATGTGGTCGTGGTGGGCGGCGGCTCCGGCGGCCTCGCCTGCAGCAAAGAGGCGGCCGTGCAGGGTGCGCGAGTGGCCGTCTGTGACTTCGTCAAACCGTCCCCGCAGGTAAGCGAAAGAGGGGAGAGAGGGGAAGGTTACGAGGCCGAGAGCCACAGGTGTTCTTTGTGTTTGTGCAGCGGAGTGGGGGTGGGGGAGGGGAGGGGATCGAATCGAGTCTGGCTACACTTGTTGAAGTGCGTTTTGACCTCTGGTTTCTGTGCCAGATACGGACGGTGATAAGATTCATTATATGTGTTTGTGTCAGTACGGCTGCACCGCTCTGGCCTTTATCATTCCACTCGCTGTGGGATCAGTACGCAGTGTTTGAACAATGGTACCGAAGTGACCTTATCTGACTCTGATCTCTTGAACTCCGTCTTATGTGCGTCTATCGGATCGCTGTTCAAAACTGCCAGCCTGTGATGATGCGCACATGTAGTGACGTCACCCGTCGTACGATTGATGACGTCAGGGCACCACGTGGGGCCTGGGCGGCACGTGCGTCAACGTCGGCTGCATCCCCAAGAAGCTGATGCACCAGGCGGCGCTGCTGGGGGAGGCCGCAGAGGACGCCCAGAAGTTCGGATGGTCCATCAACACACGTAAGGACCTTACGGATAGCCTTGTGTTTATCGCTAGACGTGAGGGGTGTTACCGAATCTGACACGACTGACCTCGACAGGAACTGCATGCAATTTTTGCACAAAGTTCTTGGGGTGCTTAATGACATCTAAGCTGTAGAAGCCTTAGGTTTTAAAAAGAAGGCGTTTCCAAATGTGCAATGGAAGGACCTAGAAAAATGAAATGCCTCCATAGTTCATAAAATGCTTAGCCTGGGTATGTACTGGCTGGTCGTTGGTGCATACGATCCACAACCTTGAACGCTCTTTCACCATACGATCCGATACATAATAAATCAAGCGTTGACCACCACCCAACCACTGCTGAACCAGTCTGTGCACTGCCCCCTCCGCACCACCAGCTGAGCCAGTATGTGACGCCCTCCCCCCCCCCCCCCCCACCGCACCCTCAGCTGAGCCACTAGGTGACACTGCCCCCCCCCCCCGCCGTACCACCAGCTGAGCCAGTCTCTGACCGTGTCCCCGCCGCGCCCCCAGCCACCCACGACTGGGAGAAGCTGGTGACGGCCGTGCAGAGTCACATCGGCTCCCTCAACTGGGGCTACCGGGTGCAGCTTCGCGAGAAGCGCGTCACCTACCTCAACGCTTACGCCCAGTTTGTCGACGAACACACGCTCAAAGTAAGAAATCACTAACTTGCTGCCGCTGCCGGTGTGACTAAGTGTAACTCTGTCAACGGTTTGGCGTGTTCCCTAAAACACCTCCGTTTGAAGCTTCACAAAAGTTATCTTTCATTGCTTTCTTCTTTCAGGAAGGTACTGTTTGCTTCCTTTTTTTACTGGAAACTGAAGTTACATCATAATAGTGGAACTTAGATCACCCCACTACCCACGTAAAAAAAAAACTTATATCGGAATTTCTCATCTCCTATCACCTGCCTCCACTGCTGCTCAACTGACACCGACATCCACTTCTCCTCCAGACTGTCGACAAGAAGGGCAAGGAGAAGACCATCACATCCCGATACATCGTGCTGGCCACCGGCGGCCGACCTCGCCTGCCGGACATCCCCGGCGCGCGCGAGTACGGCATCAGCAGCGACGACATCTTCTCGCTGCCGCACTCGCCGGGAAAGACGCTGATCGTGGGTGCCAGCTACATTGCGCTCGAATGCGCCGGCTTCCTGCGCGGCCTCGGACTGGACGTCACTGTGATGGTGAGCGTGACGTCAGGGTGACGTCATAATGGGGGTTGTGATGACTGAAGGAAGGGTGACGGAATAGTGGTGTGTCGGTGGATAAGGGAGCGTGAGGGGAGGGGGCGAGAGAGAAGCCTTTTGGTCGCTGAAAACCTAGCCCCCGTGTCGGGTTTTATGGCTGGTTGGCTTTCCCGCATGGTTTGGTGAAGTAGGCTCAGGTGTCGGTAAATGCCCCCAGTGAGCAGTTGTGTGGGTGTATCCTCAATAGCTGGGCTGTCAGCGGGTAAAGTCGGTGCCTGGTTTCAGACGGTCCAGATGCGGCCTGTCATACGGCTGGGCTGGGCGGGTATGCCTGTGCACACTCGTTCTCCGTGTCGCGGGTGAGGACGTCTGAGCCTGCATAGCAGCCACACCGTGGGTTTTTTCCATATGTAGTTCGTCATCCCTCGTCCCCCCTCCACCCATAAAATTGTGCTCAAGAATACAGCGTACCCTATTACACCTGGTCAGTAAAGTTGAGCCCAGTAATAATCATCCTTTACGAAATACATTATCACTTCTTTCAACCCTTTGCCCTATCGTTTTTTTTGATGCATGGCTGCAGATGGCCTGTTTTTTGTGTATCAAATTACTGACCCATTTATCTGTCTTTATGGAGGTAATAGCCGCTCGTATTTGCGACTGAGGCCGTGCAGCTCTGCCGTCTCTCCCGACCCCCAGTAGTTAACCCAGCATACCAACCACCGTCCACAGCCCGGCCTGACCCTGTTCCCTGTTTCAGGTGCGGTCCATTCTGCTGCGCGGCTTCGACCAGCAGATGGCTAACCTGGTGGGCGAGCACCTGGAGAAGCGCGGCGTCAAGTTCATCCGGCAGTGTGTGCCCACCGAGCTGCAGCTGATAGAGGAGGGACCGCCGCGACAAGTCAAGGTGTGTGTTGAAACTTTTGCTGCCCTAGCTCCCGGGCGCTGTTCTGTGTAGGTTTTTAGCTGCATGCTGCCGGTTTCCCAGATAAGGGAGTAACTTGCTTGCTGGCGTTTCTCGGCTTCTCATTGGTTAACCCCCACGCCGCGATAATTTATCAATGAGAAGCCGGAAAGCGCCAGCAGGCAGCTCACTAACAAAAAAAAAAGCGACCAAAGAACTCTGCGGCCGCTACCGCTGCCGCCGATTTGTCTGCTCTGTGTCTATGTGGGGTAAGGGTCGCCGCTCACTTAGCCAGCCGGCGGCGTAAAGGGTCGCCCTACCAGCCGCCAGCCCGCGGTGGTCTGCTGGCCGCGTGGGGAGCGGTCGATTGGTGGCGTCTGTCTGTTTACTTTCACCGCTCAGCCACCGCCGTAATGTGATGGCCGCTGGTAATGTAATGGGCGGCTGCTCTGCGGTGGGATGGGCTCTGCGCTGACCGTTCATGCCTGACTTTATCTGGCTGGCTGGATGTCTGTCTGTCTGTCTGTCTGTCTGTCTGTCTGTCTGTCTGTCTGGATGGATGTCCGTCTTTCTGTTGGTATATTCGCATGTCTCTGGCTATGATTCTATGACTGTCAGTGTGTCCGTGTTTTTGCTTGTCTGTTTGCTCTCTCTCTCTCTCTCTCTCTCTCTCTCTCTCTCTCTCTCTCTCTCTCTCTCTCTCTCTCTCTCTCTCTCTCTCTCTCTCTCTCTCTCTCTCTCTCTCTCTCTCTCTCTCTCTCTCTCTCTCCCTCTCTCCCTCCCCCACTCTATCCCTCTCACCTCTCCCCGTGTCCTCAGGTGCTGGCCAAGACCACCGACGGCGAGGTTGTGGAGGGCGAGTACAACACGGTGCTGTTCGCCATCGGCCGGGACGCCTGCACAGACAACATCGGACTGGACAAGGTCGGCGTCCAGCTCAGCCCCAAGTACGTACAAAGACCTTCGAGATAGGAGGATTATGAACAGCGCGAAGGGATAACTGGGGGCATACGCGCGTGATGAAGACTTCAGTGATAACCGTCATATCGGCAGTTTCCGTCTCGTGATAGCTCAGTAATGAGAGCTCTGCTAGCGCAGGGTATTAATGCGTGCCGGTGTGTCTCGACTTCACTAGCTCCACCTACCTGTGTGGTGTCAGTTGTGACCTGACACCCCTCCCCACCCCCCCCCCCCCCCCCATCAGGGACGGTAAGGTGGTGTGCACACCGGACGAGAAGTCGACCGTCTCCAACATATACGCCATCGGAGACGTGGTGAGCGGCAAGCCGGAGCTGACGCCGGTGGCGATCCAGGCCGGCCGTCTGCTGGCGCGCCGGCTCGTCAACGACGCCTCCATCCTGACCGACTACGCGAACGTGGCCACCACCGTGTTCACGCCCATGGAGTACGGCTGCATCGGCCTCTCTGAGGAGGACGCGATCGCCCAGTTCGGAGAGGACGACATCGAGGTGTACCACCAGTACTTCACGGCACTGGAGCACACGGTGGCGCAGCGGGACGAGAACGGCTGCTACGCCAAACTGATCTGCTGCATCAGCCAGGAGGTGAGAATTGTGTAGGGAGGATGAATTATAAGGGTATAAAGTGGAACTTGGATGAGAATATGACGTAAGTCAGTCGATAGAATGCGAAGTATGTTTCAATGAGGAGAGTGTGATGTGGGCGAGAGCATTAGAACACTTCCTTATTTTGCGCCTACCGACTGCTCGGAGCTGCTCAGTCTTCTGTGCTGTCGGTCCGTCGCCAGTCGTAGTTTTGCGCGGACGGCCGCCGCTGTCCCTTTCCCTCCTCCGTCTAATTGTTCTGCTTCTGTTCTCTGTTTCCAGTACAAGGTGGTCGGGTTCCACATCGTGGCGCCCAACGCCGGGGAGATCACCCAGGGCTACGCCGTGGCCATGAAGCTGGGCGCTCGCAAGTGGGACTTTGACGCCACCATCGGCATCCACCCGACCGTGTCAGAGGTAAGATGGTGACCCTCAATTCATCGTGATTATAGCTGGCTAGGGTTGGCTTATGGGGTCAATAATTATGAAGCCGTTTCTTACTAAAACCAAAGACAAGCTTTTTCACTCGTATTTATTTCGTGAGACCTTTACTAGTCACACAAGGGCGTTATTGGAGCTGACGTATTTTTTTGTTCTTGACCAATGCCGTTATTACGATAATATGCAGTCTTGTTTGCCGCTGCGACTGTTGTCTGACACGGTCCATCTCTCGGCAGAACTTCACAACGATGAACGTCACCAAGAAGTCTGGCGCCGAGAGCAAGTCCTCCGGCTGCTGAGGTTAAGCTGGCTACTGGGCCGGCGGCCGGTGCGCCTGTGCGCCGCTGCCGGCCCAGTAGCTGATTGGGCGGTGACGGAGCGTCTGCCGTGTGTCCAGCCGTGCGCGGCGGGACGCCGTATGACGGCGCGGCCCCAGCCCTGTCTCAGGAGGGCCGCGCCCGAGGAGAGCAGCGCCCTCACCGCCCCCCCCCCCCCTACCGACACCGCCCGGCGCGCGTGTCCCCCGCTCCCCGCGCTCAGGGCCGCCGGCTACCGGCGGAGCGTGGCTCTGCGGCGCGCCCGCCTGTTACACAGAGCCCGACTTCTGGCCGGAGCCGTCCACAGTTACGATTGGTCGTTGGATTCCGCTCGTGTTGTCCGGGTCTGATTGCAGTGAGCTCGTGGCACCGAGTGTCTCAGTTGTGATTGTGATTGGCGGCGCGGGTCTGAGCGCCCGGCGCTGTCTGGGCCGGCCGCCGCTGCCGGCGGGTACCGGGGCCAGCCCTCCGCTGTGCCGAGAACAGGCGCCCGGCCCGACTCCGGCCCGCGGCCGGCCCCCGAGTAATTATGTAGGTTGATTTATCAGATCGCCGCCGGTACCTCCCAGTGACACATAATAATGTGAGCGCGTTTGCGTGTGTCCATCGATTCACTATGCCGAAAGTTGAGATGCGCTGTGTAGTTCACCGTCATCTGTGAATTTGAACAGAATGCCGCCTTTTCGAGAACCGGTGTGACTTGGCTGGCCTGGCTGGCCCGGTTCTGTTCACGAACTGTAGCCTCTGCTCTCAGTCTGTCCACTGAGCATTGACGCTCTGTTATATTGGTACTGTCAATAAAATTGCATAGGATATTTATGTCGAAGTTTATGCCTATATATACCTACATTTTGAATTATCTGTATTATGTGTGTTTCATTGTACTTGCCGTATAGTTATGAGTTCAGGTGCATCGGCACTCGGCAGTTGAGCTTCATTCTTTATCTTAGAAAAGGCCAGGCCCTTGGCCTCTATAGATGACCTTGGAAAAGGCTTTCATTTTGACGTTATCTCCGGAGCGTACCCGAATCAAGCCAATCGCCTTTCTCCCTTGAAAGTAGATGGTTGGAATAAACTGCGTTATCGTGCGAAAATGAAACTCAACACGGCAATGGACATGTCTAACTGATCCGTCATGTAGAAGTGAGGAATGTGAGAGATGCACATTGCACAAGACACCGCCTTTCGACTCCGCGTGCTAAAATTCCTGTAGTGAGATTTTATATGGTAGCATTAGCTTGAGACATTTACGGCGTGCCTGCGACGATAAGTAATTTCAGGATTTTGCTGAATATCAGCAATAGTATTCTCAAGGCCCTAAATACAAGGTTGCACGGACTTATTTCTACTAAACCTACCAGAATATAGTTTCACGGTTGATTATTTAAATAATTATTCAATCAAAATTTCTTTATTACTATCTCATAATCATTTATAAGCAATTTTATAAATCAACTTTCAATTTGCTTGCCTTTTACTAGCAAAATAACTTTTCTAGTATTGGGTCAACATAGTGGTGTAGCAGTAGGAACCACATCTGGCAAAACCCCAATGCCTACATACAGCAGAAAAACAGCCACCAGATGTCGCCACAGTCGCCACTTGGTCGCCACACAGATGTCGCGCGCGTCGCTAATCGCCACACTACCGATTTCCATAAGGACGCATATGTACGGATATGTATAGGAAAGTCGCCCTTAAGGATTACGCTTGCATCCTTTGCTTATGAGGTCGGTGGTTGGAAATTGGGAGGGACTCAGCTATTTTCGACCACGGATATGCCTTTATCACATGATGAGGAACATGCTGATAAGCGTTTTATGTGTCATAACAGCACACAAGTATTTTTAATCATTTTTCAAAAATAGCCGTTCTGCCGTATCTTTCAGTGCAAGGTGCCGTCGGTCATCCCCGACGTGACGTCACGCCGGGGATTTCCAGATTTTCCTACTAGACTTCGACGCCCCCTGAGTATTCTATGACCGTGGCTGAATATATATTTTCTTTTGGAAACTTCTAGGGGGTAACGTTATTGGGTAATATTTAAAATATAAGCTCTAGTTTTTAAACACAACTACTGACCACTACTGACGACAGATTCAGAGTCCCAATGTGATATTTTTCATAACAACTAAGCTGAAGGATGAAGAAGAATGGGGGAAATGAAGACGTCATCCTGCGGCCCACAATGTAAGAACTAAAGATAATTTGATGTTTTGTTTCAAAACATTGTACATGTTAAGGTCTGCACCCTGCACCGCTGACTTAAGTTTTGCTCAAGTTTTGCGTCGTTCTACGTCGTCCGGCCAAGCTGAAGCCAATCATGTTCCATAACCACGGCCGAGCCCCCGGGCCGCTGACCTTGATCGGGATTGGCCAGACGACAGAGAATCTTTGTCATCCAAGAGACATCAAACGCAGTTAAATCTTGTTGAAATTGCCTGTGGAAATTTGGAAATTTCCATACTTTTCACTTTTCAGTCTGGTACTAAGGTCAATAGGTTCTGCTGCTGTTGGATGATATGTCACATTTTTGTGGTGTAGTTTTCAAGTCACATGAGTTTTTCTGTTGTTTTCAGTGAGTGGACAAGCAACAAGCCGGATTCCATCAATCATGAATATGTGGAGTATGGACTGAGGGAGGCTGTGCGCTCAGTTTTTGGGGAGGTATGTGTTTTACCCCGCGTTTGATGTCTCTCGGACGGCGAAGATTCTACGCCGTCCGGCCAATCACGTTCCATATTCCACAGCCGAGCCCCCGCTGACCTTGAACGGGATTGGCCGGACAACGTAGAATCTTCGTCGTCCGAGAGACATCGAACGCGAGGCTAATCTCTTTCATGCCTACAGCCCTATGCATAATCTGGACAGCATAATTCACACCAGTGTTTTGCTATACCGCACGGGACTGGCATATGAACTGAAATATATTGTTAGCTCCAAGGCCGTGTAGTGTCTCAGAATTTGTTGATTTGGGTGGGACAAGGCATTCAAATTAGAATAATTTTCAGCACCCACCTTCATTTTTTTTAGAACAATTCTCCACTCCCAATTATACCAAGAAAATATCTGTCTGTATGGATAGTTAGAATATATGGTTAACCCATGGTTAGAATCCATTGTGTCAATGGTCACATTGGATTCTATCTTTGTATAGAAATGCATACTATCTATCCCTTTTCTTCTCTTTTTTTTGGGGGGGGGGGGCTAATCTGACCAGCAATTGACCACTCTAATCCCCTTCTTGGTGAGTAATTTTCTCCTCTGACACCCAAGCCAAAATCTAATTGTGGGACACTGAGGCTGTGTCCATTTTGTAATTTTTGCCACCTTCAGGTTTTGTTTTTCTCACCCTAGACCAGCTGAGACTGGCCGCACACTGACCACTATCGTCTTTCTCCCCCAGTTTGGCGCGTGCTCGCCGCTCTCCGTTACTTCCTACGACGTCTCGGCGGGCCGGTCTATCGTCTCCGTGCCGGCGGACTTCGCACGCCGCGTGGCTGCCGCCCTCACCCTGGCCACCGAGCTGCTGGGCTCGCCCTGTGTCATCCACGTGCACGGCGAGTCGCCCCACCAGCCGACGTCGAGACGGTACTTCGCCTGAAGGTGGCGCTAGCTGTAACCTGTGATACGCCCGGCTCGGTGATGGCACACCGATCGGCGAGGTGGCGGTGCCATGTCCGGCCCAGGAAACCCACAGAGGTGCGGTGATGGTCGGTAGTGTGACAAGTGCGTCCTCTGAGCCGCCGGGGTTCACACCAGACCCGATAGTGGCCTGCTGCGCTCCGACGGCGATCGGCAGTCACCAAGTGACCGTTCACACGTGACTGATGTGATACGGCGGACTGCTGGACACCATATGCCAGGTGGGAATGTCGCTCACACAGATCGTGACTCATCGCAACATGTGTTGAATCGAGGTGACGGAACACGATAATTTCACACCATCATTACTGCTTTTCAGCATTTAGATGTTTCATTCATGTACCTATGTTGATATGCCAATATATTTAATGCTCTGAATCGCTAACTACTGTAGAACCACTGGTTGTCACATAAAGATTATCAATAATTGCGTATGTCCCAACGTATCCTTGTGGAAATTGTATTTTGATCCATTTCATTATTTCCGGCTATTCATCACCCTTTTCACAAGATCTGAATATGACACTGACGATGATTCTAACACGCTGCTCGCTGTGCAATCATTTCATGATTGATTCATCCATTTCTCTCATTACGGTCAAATCGCCCTCACGAACACGGAGGCTTACCTATACCAGTCGTCACATACGTATGGCGTCATACTCGGGTATGGCTGTACCAGGCAGCTCAGTATACCTGGCTCTAATAGGTGCGGTCCGCTACAGATCAAACAGTGGACGACGGAGCGGGCAGTCTTGACCTTCTTTCTATAATTACAGCCTGGTTTGCCTTCTCCGTTCGATCATCTCTTGTCGATAAAGAATCGATTACCCCGCGCTCGCAGCACTGTCGCCTCTAATATGGCTCAGAAGCATTTTCCATTTATCTCTCCGGCACATACAAAGTCCTTGATGTTGAAGAATCTGACCTTGCCTGTGTCAAGCGCGGCCGTTTCGAATCCCTCCCAATCGGCCGGATACATTCTGACAATGCCATAGATTTTCTTTGCCGTGGACACGAACACCTTGGTCGGGTTACGGGCGAACTGTGCCGCGCAGTAGAAGTAGCTCATGTCGGCGTCCGGGTCGAAAATCTCCACGTTGAAGAGCCGGCAGCCGCTGGCGAACCAGACTCGCTTCAGGTCGTTATCGGGACTTTCGGACAGTGTGATCGAGAGTGCTGCTCGCGAGCACGGCAGCGACGCCGGTACCTCTGTCTTCCAGATGCACGAGATGGCCCTACTGCGCTCGGTGAGCATTGTCTTGAAGGTGACGGTGCGCTCGAACTGCGCCTGCGTGGTCACCACGTCCTGGTTGCAGGCGGGCGGCTGCGCCTTGCGCGTGCTGCACGGTTTCGCCGGACAGCCGTATTCGCTGTTGACGAGCGCGGCGTCGCTGTCGGAAGGCGCGCTCCAGTCGGCGCCGATGGTGGGAGACAGCATCAGACCGTCCTCGGCCTCGTGCTCCGTCTTGCCCAGGAACACACTCTCGCCATTGTAGCTGAGCCCGTACGTGTCAAAGTGCATGACGGAGCCGTAGTCGTAGGGGCACAGGTCGTAGCCCTTGTAGTTGAGGTAGAGCACGTCCTCCAGGGCGGTGTTGTGGTACTGGATGAACAGGTGGTCGTCCCGGTCGGGCCGCGAGTGCTGGTGCGGCAGGCCGATGACGTGGCCCAGCAGGTGCACCACCGTGCCCTTGTCGCACAGGCTGCTGACGGACATCTGCATGTTCTTGGCGTGGTAGCCAACCTGGGCGTAACACCCGGTTCCTCTGAATATGCTCAGGACGTTGCCAGTAGTCTCCGAGAACTTGATGCATGTTTTCTTTGACCATTCTTTCATAGCCGCTATCACCATTGACTTATCCGGGTATGGTTTGGTGAACTTGTACTTCACAACCTTATCGGGCCATTTTTCTTTTATGAGGATATAAATGTTTCTTTTTAAGTAGCCTGTCTTAGACCAGCGGGCCTTTTGCGCCGGTGATAATACCATATCCCCTTCAAATACAATCTTACGGACGTCCTCCACATGCATGTTTCTCATAATGCGATCTGTTGGTGTCAAAAATTCTCTTCTTGCGACCTCACAATTTTCCTTCTCTTCATCACTAAAGATATCTACTGAACGACTTGAGATCTCACAAGCAAACAAGCAAATACACAGAATGTACAAAAGATACATCAGGCACTTCCGGTTGCCTTACAAACGCGTTATTATAGCAGAGCATACGACTGAACTAGTTCCAAGCAATGCATTGGTGAGGGTTAGTCATGGTCTTAGGGTCGTTGTGATCAAGGTCGTGATCTAATTTTCCCATACCTGCCGAATGCACTGACGGGGCTGGTCTAATGTGATCGTCAATTATTTTCTTGGGTGAAGTTCTTAACCTCTTGATCTTTGCCCAAAAGCACGTATGGAAGCAAGGCAATGAGCACTGAAAGAACTTGCAAAGGGAGTTGTCGGTCGAAGCCAGGGTCGAAGCCGTGGAAGCCAGCCGAACCGAAGCGTATCTTGAGCGTATCAGACCTTGCAGTGAAAATTAGCAGTATCACGTGCCTCGTCTGCAAAGGGATGCTTTGCAGAGTAAATGATCAGTGGGTGATGCGTTCAAAGCGGTGTCAGTCGCTTTTGATCAAATATGTTTGATGGGTAATGCGAAATGAATCATTTACGACGTTAGTTTATTCCGGTTTGCCTTTCAAGAAATTGCTTTTCAAGTACTTTCAGAAATTAATTTAATTACTTTCAATCCGTTTGAGATCGTGGCGCTTGTCCTGTTAATGGTGCTCAAAGATGTGAGACAACTTTCAAAACATACAAAGACATAACGTTTAAAGTGATAAATGTAGGTAATTAAATTGATGTCCTACGGTTTAGCCAGTTCACAGACTCCACGAATAATCTCCGAGTGACTGTAAGGCTAAGGCGTCATTTCTTTCCGTTGTTGCTCGTACTTTTTACCAGGTATCAGTATGGCTGCATCAGGGGCTGTATCACGTGTGAGAAATGTAAAAATATTGCATGGTCTGGTATCAAAGGGATGTGACAATTGATACTTGCTCGACGGACGGCGAGAATTGACAGAGGTGGTAGCACCTCATCCTTCAATCCACCATCAGCTGCTAACATCATCTCAATCTCGCCAGGCACACTCGCATCCGTCAGAATGCACCATCATACCCCACACATTCCCGGGGGTAGTGCGGGGCCGGTACTGCGTCCCACCTCTAGGTCAGTGCCGCGGGCGAGGGCCAAGGGCCGGCCGACCGCAGGCGGGCAGCGGCGGCCGGCCGCGGCAGGCGTCTGCGGTGCGCGGCGGAGCTGTCGGGAGAGCGGAGCAGGCGCTTCTTACGGAGCTGGGGACAACTGAGCTGCAGGATTGTAAACCAGGTGAGACCGTGAGCTGACGGACCACGCGTAAGGTTAGCACGTGAGCATAACAGTTGGGACCCCGGCCTCACTAACCACGGATCGGGTAAAACCGTGCGCCGAGGGACCACAGGCTGGATAGGGCACAATTGGTGCAGAGATAGTGTGAGTTGGCCACCTCCGATGATCGTGAATTGTTCCGTGTTCGTCTTTTACTTGTGTCCTCCCGTCAGTCTGCCCGCGTCACGCGTGTTTGTCTGTTCGTCCGATCCCGTGCTGTTTCATCCGTCCCAAGGGTCGTTATAACAAGACCTTTGATCCCCAGTGCGAGGTCCACCAGATTGCCTTCTTGCAACGACGCAGCACAATGTTACATTGCGTTTTCTATCAATATGCCAGCCTACTGGAGCAATGTTTCACCTGATTCATTGGTCAATTGAATTTGACTGCCAGAGCTGCTCACTGCATAAATCCTGGAGCTGCGCTGACACATCTTTCTATAAAAAACGCATATTTCGCAGGACGGTCCCCGTCGGCCACCGTTCCATCTTCCGTCTTCCGCCGTCCTTTCCGTTCAGCACGCACTGTGTTAGCCGTACCGCGAGTGTCTCTGGTGTGCGGCCGCATCACGTCACGTCCTGTGGCGGTGACGCGACGTGCCGTCACATCCCTGCTGTCAGGGGACTGGCGCCGCACGAGATATCGCCGCTTCCTGCTGACTGGTCGCTTCCTCCAGTCAGGTCTCAGTGTCAGTGCCGTGCGTCCTGCCTCGCTTGTCCTTTGTCGGAGTATCGTGCACTGTGTCTCATCCCCTTCCTCAGCGTCGCAAATCGGGTCTCATCCCCTGCCTCGGCGTGGCACGTCCTCTCGCGTCCCCTGTCTCAGCGTCGCACGTCGTTTCTCATCCCCTGCCGCCTCAGCGTCGCATGCTGCGACTCGTACCGCCGCAAGCCGTGACTCGTGCCGTGTCTTAGCGTTGCACCGCGTCTCGGCGTCTCTCGCTGCGCATCTGACGAGCCCGACCACACAGGGCGCGGTGTGTGTCGGCACATAATCAGCGAACGGCCGGCCGGGACGGAGCGGCGCCCCGATAGACAGCGGACATGGCACCGGTCGGGGCGCGGTCCTGGATGCTGCTGGCCGGACTGCTGGCAGCCGTGCTGCTGCTGGCCGGCGTCGGCCAGCTGGTCTGCGGCCTCTACCTGCTGCTGAAGGCGCCGCGGCCGGCGGTCAACGGAGCCACCATCGCAGCGGGGCTCTGGGTGAGTCGAGAAGACATAAGTATTGAGAGTCTGGAGAGTCACGATTCGCAAATTCCGTACTTTTGGGCACGGGATTAGCGGGTTTTTAATTGACGTGGGCTATGGGGCAATCGAACTGTGTGGGGAACAGCTAGCAGAGCCTGGATGAGTCAGATTGTGAATGTGATATCGCCAGTTTGGATGAGTCAGATTCTCTGCCGTCCACCGCCTCAGTCTGGATGAATCATATGTTTGAGTACCGAGTTCAAAACCAGAGTGAGTGAATTTGAGCCGCTGCGAGCGCACAGTGCATCGATAGAACTGCTTATTAGGATTAGTCGTGGACGTCCTGTCAATAATGCCTCACTTGGGACACCTCGGCGGTCGTGATCGCGTCCATAGTATATGCCAGTAGGTGCGTCAGTCAGTCTGTCCCCGGGATCCCCCACTAGTCGTGTCCATGTCCCTAGACCTCAGAAAATGTCCCTGTACCCACGGGACACCTCAATAAACGCCCATGTCTACGGCACGCATCAATAACTGTCCGTATCCCTGGGACACCCCTGTGGGGACCCGTGTCCCTGAGACATCCGTGTCTCTCCGAGACACTTCAACAACCCCCCGTGTCCGCAGGACGTGCTGGCCGGTCTGGTATCGGTGATGCTCTGTTTCTCGGGACCGCTGCACGCCTCGCGCCGCTCTCAGCTGCAGCTGGCCGCCTTCTGCTCGGCGCCAGTCGTCAACGCCGCCCTCGGGGTGCTCCTGGGCCTGGCACCGAGCCCCCAGCAGGCCACCGACGTCGCTCTAGGTAACGAGAGACGCTAGTGGAAGCGGGAGCGGTCTTGGTCATTTCTAAACTCGACACCATGTCAATACTAGGGGTCAATATATGCCTTGAGGAATTGTTGACTGACAGCTTGCTATGGGGTCTATCTAAGAATAAGTGCCCACTAGCTCTACTCCTGTTAAGTGTAGATTTATCTTGCCAACGTTATTCTGTTCATGTCTCCGCAGTTTGTCTCATCCTAGCGGTATCGACGGCGGTGGCGGCGGCGGCCTCCTTCATTGCCGGGAACGTGGTGTTCTGCATGCAGCTGGCCTACGAGCAGTACCGACCCGGCACGCGCACCTGGCAGTCGCCCAAATCGACCTCCTCCGGCACTTCGAGCTTCATGTTTTCTCAGGTAAGCCTTTGGATGGAGCTGGTAGATAGTGGTGCTCCTTGTTCACCGATCAAAGATTTCAATACTCAGTCATGTAGACCACGTACTTTTTTGGCAACTGAACTGATGAAATACAGAAGGCGGTGGTTGGCTTTATTGGAAGCAACTACAGTAGTCTAGTCTCATAAGTCCACGCTGTACCCGCGTATGACTGTGTTTCATGTTTCAATAGTGCAATTTGCCGTGTTTCCAGAGCCAGATGACGCAGAAGCCGGGCGCGCCGGACCTGTGGCTGACCACCCCGGCCCCGCTGGCCTCCTGGGTGTACCGCACCCAGTCCAGTGTGGAGACAGCCCGCTGTGAGACCCCGCTGGACGCGCCGCCGCCTCCCCCTCCGCCGCCGCCGGCAGCGCCGCCCAGCCGCTCCAGCTGTGCCAGTCTGTCGGTGCGCACCGCTCAGCGCTCGGAGCCGGGCAGCGGGAGCTCGCAGCTGCCGCGCTGTCTCAGCCTGCTCAGTGCCATCTACGGGCCGAGCCGCGGCGGCTGGCCGCCCACCGAGCCGCGTCCGGTGCGCTCCTGTAGTCTGCTCGAGGTGCGACCCTCCCCGGCGCCGACTCTGACCGAGTGCAGCTCTCCGGCCCGGCCGTTCCCGCCGGCCCCGGTACCGCTGTGTGCCAGCCCGCTGCCGACACCGGTCTCCGAGCGCCCGCCGCCGCAGACGCCCCTGGCCGGCACCATCGGCCGGCTGACGAGCGCGCTGAGTAGACTGCACAGCGACCCCAACTACCGGGCCTCGCGCGAGCTGCAGGAGGCGCTCGAGGCGCTGGAGGCGCTCCAGGTGACGCCGGGCCCCGGGGACCGTCCGCAGCCGGCCGGCGCCGCCTCTCCGGCCGTCTCCTCCGGGTACGGCTCCCCGGAGGGCGCGCCGGAGCCGGAGCAGCCGGAGCGGCGCAGTGTGGTGCAGCTGGTCAGTCTGCTGGAGGCCGGCCCGGTGGGACGGAGGGCCGACACGCCGCTCAGGAGGCCGACAGTACCGCCCCCGCCCCCGCCGGGAGCCGGGGACCGGCCGGCAGAGCCATCAGAGCAGGTGAGGACACGGGGGCGACTACGGACCTAGTCTGTTCACGTAAAGAGCAGTCTCAAATAGCGGCTCATGGAGATCGGTGAAGTTTTTTGACAGGGCGCCTCGCTCCTCTGAGGCCACCGATGCAGCGTCTAAACAGCCAGGAAATGTCAATGTCAATAATGAATAGCCAAAGACACTGACGAGTGACGACTGTATTCTTTTTTTTCAGCCGAGTCCCGCTTCTCCCAAGCCGGCTGCGGAATCGGTGACCGGTAAGGCTCCGGGACCTCCCGTAGTGATCGACTCTGACTGCTAAGTGTGCTGTATTTTATGTCTCAACATGTTCAGTTATCTCCCGTAATTATTTGTCCCACCGACTTAATTGTATACATAATACGTTCTTGCATTTTGTTGAGGTATCGTGCATTGACAAGGGGCATTGTTTTGTTAGGTTCCCAAATATAGCACGTGTTATTTGATGCACGTCGTGTATCCTCGCGTGTCCGATGCTGAAAGGTTACTGGCTTACTGCGCTTGGTAGTTGGTCCATTTATATATGACGTGTATAATTACTGCTGTGTACAGAGGCATTGACAGCTGACCAAATATACGAACTTGCTAACTCCGCGCCTTTCGATGGAGTCGTCTACTAATTGCTGATTCAGTACTGGGCGGTGTTTCACGGGACGCTGCTACCACGCTGCTATCAAATTGCGCGAGCTGACGTCACACTTGTGGTAGTGTTGGAGCAATGGGCCTGTTGATGTTTCCATGGAAACCCAATTTGACACGTGTAAAAGCAGCGTGCTGCTATCACCGGTGAAACAGGGCCCTGATGTAGTATCACTAGCATGCAAAAGGGTGATCAATGATGAACATGATTTATTCCGCATCAATGAAGCGCAACGTCATCGGTACAAAACAACACGGTATGAATATGCGGAATATCCACAATGTACATGATATAAAATGGAAGTCTGACATCCGCTATGACGTGTCAGCCGTCCGAATCCCTTACCCCATTCCCTCGAAGTCGCCGATCACAGTTCCCAGCGCTCATTTCTTCTTCTTTTTCTTTTTATTCGACTCTGTGGCCGAACTGTCACTCGAACTCGAGCTCGAACTGGACGAGTCTGAGTCGGAGTCTGACGAGCTGGAGTCGCTGCTGGAGCTGGAGCTGTCCGAGTCGGAGTCTGAGGAGCTGTCTGAGTCGGAGTCGGACCGGGCCGCCTTGGCCGCTGCCGCCGCCGCCTGCCTGTGAAACAGTGGACATAGGGGACGTTTGGCCAAAGACGGACGGTGGGGCTGTACCGGGATTTCCACGTGTCTATGACGGTCACGGAATTCGCAGGGAAGCCTCAAAGTACCCAAGCAACCTGGAATGCAGTCGCTGGCATATATTATGCTACCCATAAGCCATATTTATAGTCAGATACGAAAATGGCGATTCTTAATCAGATGCCCATTGAGAAAGGCATTGTCTACTGTCTCCACGGCGAATTACGGTCCAGACGCGTAAGAATATTCAGACAAACATCAACGTGTTTTCAAGAAGCCGTTGCTGCCGATATTTCTACTCCAACATTTCGGTCTCGTTTCGCGGACGATCGTTGCACGGTCAGACGACGGCGGTGCTGCCGCTCAATGCCACCACAAAACTACTTACATTTTCTCCAGTTTCTTCTTTTCCTCGCTCTCTTTCAGTCGCTTTTTCAAAGTTTGCGTTCTGGAGTCGCGGTGCACGTATTTGCGTTTACCGGTGCACTCGTAGGTCCAATGACCCTTCTCCAGGCATTTCTGGCATCTCACGCCTTCCGCTGAAGGTGCGCTGAAAATAACGAGACATTTGACAAGTGAACATGTCAGAGCCCTGGAGTAGGAGAGAGTGGATGACAAAACATCACAGATTTTTTATAGCAGAGCACAGCTGTTTTTCTAGTACCTTCTCTTTATTGACCAAGCACTGGTAACAGCATAGGGTTACATGTTTTATGACCCTTTCGCTCTGCCCCTGACACAAGATAATCAATGGCGTGTGTCCAATTGAACAGGGTGACAGTCAGACTTGTGATCAAGCTCAGTTGAGCCGGCTCAAAAATCAGCTCAGCTCATGAGCCGGCTCAACATTTTGCCAAATTGTTGAGCTGTGAGCTGAGCCGGCTCAGTAATGCATTGAGCTGAGCTGCTGTCTGAGCTGAGCTGAATGGGCTTGAGCTGAGCTGAGCTGAATGAGCTTGAGCTTGAGCTGAGCTGAGCTGATTGAGCTGAGCTGAGCGAGCTGAGCTGAGCTGAGCGAGCTGAGCTGATTGAGCTGAGCTGAGCTGAGCGAGCTGAGCTGATTGAGCTGAGCTGAGCTGAGCTGAGCTGAGCTGATTGAGCTGAGCTGATTTAGCTGAGCTGAGCTGATCCAGTTCTAATTCTTTTCAGTTCATGCTTGGAAATTAACTCAGGCTTTGATGCTTCAGCTATGAGCTAGCTATGGAGTGAGCAATTACACTGCCTTCGTGATCGCACTTAAAAATATCAAAACTCTAAAGAAATCAATAGTAATCACTAATCAAGCTTAATTTCTTTCACCCATATTGCATGGAAATTGGAAGACCAGGGTCTTGGCCAATTTACAGGCTAATACAGCCAGTCTCAAGTTTCAAGTCTGACTGCAAGATGAATACCTACTGTCAGGCTTTGATGCTTCGCCTTGACACTCTGCTCCGCAATGTACAATTCAGCATTCTTCACTTTGTTATTTAAGCAGTTATTTAAATTAATTTTATCAATAAGGGTTCTTACCTCTGCATAAAATATTTACAATTAGGAATTAGCAAATAAAGTTCCTCTTCGTTGGTTGAATGTGGGCTAAGCAACCATATCCTATTGAAAGTGGGGTGGGGCAGAGGCACTAACTGGAACTCTCATCTTCTAATGTCCATTACATGGGAAAAGCTCCCTTATTCACACGCTGACTATGAATTCTAATAGCGTTGACATTGCCTTGGTTGAGATCAGGGCGGTGTTATAGGTTTCACTGATAACAGCACGCTGCTATCACACGTGTCAAATGGGGTTTCCATGGAGATATAAACAAACTCTTATCTCCAAGTTCCAACACTACCCCAAAATGTAACGTCAGCTCCTGGCAGGGTGCCAACTGCCAAGAGCGGATGGCGGCGTGGGCGTGCTGCTCTCGGCCGTGAAACACCGCCTAGTTGAGATGATTCCATGACGTTTTTTTCGTCTAGAAGATTTTCGTCGGACAATTTTTCGTCCGCAGATTTTCGTCCGACCTTTTTCGTCTGTACATTTTTTCGTCCGTGCATTTTTTCGTCGGTACATTTTTTCTGAGCGGAAACTGAGCTGAGCTGAAATGAGCAGAAACTGAGCTGAGCTGAACGGGAACTGAGTTGAGCTGAGCTGAGCTGAGCGGAAACTGAGCTGAGCTGAGCGGAAACTGAGCTGAGCTGAGCTGAGCTGAGCGGAAACTGAGCTGAGCTGAGCTGAGCGGAAACTGAGCTGAGCTGAGCTGAGCGGAAACTGAGCTGAGCTGAGCTGAGCGTGAGCGGAGCGCAGCCGGTTTGAGCGGAATGTGAGCTGAGCTGAGCCGCGTTAAACTGAGCGGGAGCTGAGCGGGAGCGGATAAGACGGAGTTGAGCTGAGCGAGCTCACTTTTTTCTTGAGCTGTCACAAGTCTGGTGACAGTGAATGTATTGAGGACAAAGAAAATGGCCATCCTTTATTCCATAAGAAGCACATACCTCTTTTTGTTGAGGAACCCTCCTGCTCCCATAGGCATGATTCACCAGATGGTAGTACCTGCAATAGAGATGAAGATATCTAAGGTGGAGAAACATGACCCCAGCACCAATTGAACTGTAATCAACACACAAGATGAGGCAATCATTTGCTGTTGTGGCATGCATGCATACCTACATGCAGTGACACATGCATAGATACAAAAATATTTCTTTAAAACAGTATATGCCACTACCTGCCCACCAAGACATACCCTACCTACATATTAAAAATGAAAAATACTGACAAAATGATTGTGGACCAAAAACAAAGTTAAAATGTCACTAGCCATATAAATTGTAGGCTTGCAAATTTGTTGCAGGTAGGCATTTGGCTGTCATTACGCACGCCATCGGCATATCAATATGTACAGTCTGTCTTAAAAGTACCGCACAAAGTGACAGTGGATCCATCAAGCCTGACCGAGGAAGGGCCTGCTATAATTTGAAAGTCACCGAACCAATTGACCTGGCCGGAATGGACGAGGATGTCAAATGCTTTAGTGACTCAAATTTAGCAAACCCTTCCTCGGTCAGGCCTTGATGGATCCACCGTTACTTTGCGTGGTACTTTTAAGACAGACTGTACAATAGGACCTTGAGAGCATACTGATATTGTTTTGATATTGGGCTTCCCTATCTCATTTTAAACAACTTACTGTTGAGAAACTTGACATAGAATTTTACTCATTGATGTAAGCACAACTGTCTCAACCCAAACCTTCAGCTCAGGTTCATCATCTGAATCTACTTTGACTACCTATCTATTAAAAAGTTAAAACCAATGTTATTTTGAATTAAAATTCTGGCCGAGTTATATGCCAATCGAGACTACTGGAAAAATGTCAATTTTCTGTTGCAAGTTCGCTCTTGGATTTCACGGCACAAGCTTTAGCCAAGGCCCTAAACTTGCCCTAAACCAAAGCCCTAAACTTTGAGCTTTTGAGGTCGAGCACGTCAAGAGTCAAAGCCAGCACGCAGTGTATTTCCTCCTCCGAAATGTCTATTAAATCACTATAATTGTTCCACGACAAAATAATTGGTATGCACATAATTCAAGAGTATTTTAGGGTTTGAATGATTATTCTGACTTTTCAAGCCAAGATCCTAAAAGCACAAATAGGTATTTCATTAGAAGTGTCTTTTTAACTATCAAAGACTGCCGTAAAAAGAGGAACATATTTAGTGCAAAGTGGGAAAAAATGAGTGAAACCAAATTCATCGAGAAGCTTCGCTGACGACGATATTGGCGCGCCTATATTCTTCGATTGATATAGAAATTCTCAAATATTACGTCATATATCTCATATTGACGAATCAGCGTTACAGAAAAAGCTGTGCTTATGTCATACTTTTACTGAGAATGAAAGGCAAAATGGCGCATAGCGCGTGACTGGTAGTGTGCGCCGGGCCGGCATGCATTGTTCTCAAGGCCATCTATAGATTGTTCTCTGATTGTTCTCTAAGCTTTGGAATTTGGGCGTGGATGTTCCAAGGAGGGGTTTAGGAGCATAAAAAGCACTCCTTTTTGTTCAAAGGCTTCTAGGTGGTTTATTTATAATTGCTAGCTTGTAATTTCTTGATAACCATCCCAGCCTGGTAATTTCCAGTTTGTTGTAAATAGAATCGGAATACTCATAGTTTGTCGTCGCACAAGGATACCTTAAGTTTTTACCTTCTCATCATGGTAAGTCCTTCTGAGGGGAATATTATTGATGTTTGAAGAAACAGAGGGCATGTTAACTAATGTGAAAATTTCTGGCTGCATTTATTTTTGTGTACAACTGATCTATTGTGTGTTCCGACGGGCAGTTTTTTGTGGAATTTCCACCTGGGCCGCAGAATCCCCTTGGATTCCTCTCATGTTGTATATCAAATGGCCCCTTTCACTTGATCCCGCTGGATTCCTTGCATTTTGTGTCACCCGAATGGCTGTTTTAGTGAGGAATTCTTCAGTCTGAGAATTAAATGCAACAAATGGCCTGTCCTAATGCACAGAGCTAGGCTCATCCATGCTCAGAAAGCAATTGCTGGTGTGAAAAAAGTGGTAATCACAATGGATGATATCGCTTGTGGCTAGACCACTATATATCTATATAGTGGTCTATGTATATGTATATAGTGGTATAGGTATATAGTGGTCTATGCATGTGGTTATTTTTTGTGCATTGGGATTGAGATGTATGAATCCATGAAGAACAATCAGGCAGCAACTTTTCTGTTCAAAAAGCTGGCCTGAGAATTATGATCAGCCTCCAATCAAGTGTATATATTTTTAGCATTATTATCACCAGGAATGTGGAGCCTGAGATAGTATGCTGCCCATGTTTAGGTGTAGTCAGATGGGCTGGTGTAGACAAAATATCTATTTGGTGCTCACATCTGGTATGAGTATTACTGGATTGGTTGGAACTAAAAGCTTTTCATTTTAGAAGCTTGCAGTTTTAAAGAATTGTCATTTTGGTCCTCAATTTTGGTCCCAAAGAGAGAGAAAAAATCAGATTTGAAGAGCCAACTAGCTTCTCAAAACACCAAACCATATTACCAACTTGATTGTTTTTTCTTCTTTCTTTGACCTACTCAGGTAGAGATAAGCTAAAGCATTGAAGTACTAGACTAGTCTGGTTCTAGGCATGACATGCATCTTGGTGTTGATAAAGATAAGGTCAAGCATTACCAGGACCATTGCAGTCACCTAGTGGCTGAATTGAGTCTCCCTTGAATAATTCACAGGGTGGTGTGTTATGCTTGTTTCTCTGTCTCACTCCTATTCTTCTCAGGTCCAGATGACCTTACCAGGGCAAAACCATTGTCAGGCTAAAAGAATAAATTTCTCATATAATGAATTTGAAACTTTGCCTGATATTACTTAGCCTTTTGTGGTTCATTCTATCAGTGGGATTGAGTCTGAGTCATATTGAACAAATTAAAACACTATTCAGACAAAGATCTTGAGTCAGTTCACGACCTTTTCCAGGATTCAGAGTTGCCAGGTTCCCTTGATTCCCCTGATTCTCTCACAGCTTAGAACTGCTACCCCATATGACTGATTGTTAAACACAGTCATTGTCGTGCCTTGCAGGCCTCGCTGAACCCCGTCCATGTTCTGCGTGGCGGAGCCGAGGAGGAGAAGGCTGAGATCGCTCGGCTCTCCAGCTTCGTCGGCGCGATCGCCATCGGCGATCTCGTCAAGTCCACGCTCGGCCCCAAGGGGATGGACAAAATCCTGATCTCAGTCGGACGGAGCGAAGGTGAGTTGTATGTATGAGTATGAGTATGAGTTTATTGTAGAGACCATCCACGTTGTCGCGGTGATGCGCTGGTGCGTGCAGTCAGGATAACATGAGGCTCTGTGGTGTTACATGACAGTGATCATGTTTATTATTTTCGTGTTTGGCTGTCTGATTTGGTAGACGGGCTGGTCCAAAACTAAATTTTGGTGTAGGTAATTAATTGCCTACATTTAAGAGTTCACAATTATGCATCACATCAAAATAGTCGTTATTTTTCTGCCGTGTCATGCTTGTCGATCACGTCTGACCGTGTCGGCGCCGTTCTCGCTCGAGCAGGTAAGGTAGAGGTGACCAACGACGGCGCCACCATCCTGAAGAACATCGGCGTCGATAACCCGGCGGCCAAGGTGCTGGTCAACATGTCGTGCGTGCAGGACGACGAGGTGGGCGACGGCACCACCTCCGTCACAGTGCTCGCCTCCGAGCTGCTCAAGGAGGCAGAGAAGCTGGTCGGCATGAAGCTGCACCCGCAGAACATCATCGCCGGCTGGCGGCGCGCCACCGATATCGCCCGCAAGGCGCTGGCCGGCTCCACCGTCAACCACGGGTCAGTGGCAGTGGTTAGGAGAGATGAACTCTCACTGCGGGGGTAAAAGATGAGAGACTGACCTAGTCAGTGGAACACTTCTGGGCGGGGTTTGCCCTAGAGCACACTACGACGAACACAATGCAATGAAAGACTGATATAGCGGTGATCGGGGGCGGAGATGGGAAATGAAAGACTGATATAGCGGAGATGGGAATGCCGAGTCACTGGGCGAATCGGGTCAGGGCAATTGATTCTGTATTGCTGTTGTTGCTGTTTTTACCTAAAGCTCACAAACACCTTCACTGGCTCAAAGATAATGGGACTATAAATGCATGATAAGCCATCAAAGGAAAACATGTTTAGGAAATAAGTTCAGCTACACACGTGTGTTTTACATTTGTGTTTACTGTTTATATTCTCGGGCTTTTCTGCTAAACAGTGGATTTGAAATTCATTAAGTATATCCCGGCATTTTTTATTGTTCCCTGCTGGTCAGCCCTCGTCTTTATTCTAACACCATGTCGTCCGTCTGTATGTGTGAGCAGCTCGGACCCGGATAAGTTCCGGAACGACCTGATGAACATCGCACGGACCACACTAGGCTCCAAGATCCTGGCGCAGCACAAGGACTTTTTCGCCGAGCTGGCGGTGAACGCCGTGCTGCGGCTGAAGAGCTCCGGCAACCTGCAGGCCATCCAGGTGCTCAAGGTGCAGGGCAAGACGCTGCGAGACTCTTTCCTCGATGAAGGTAGGTACCGGCTGATGGCGCTGAGGGTTGGGCGTAGTGTAGATGGCTCCACCGTTACTACTGCCGATCCTGAGTGGGGCACAATAGTGGCCCGGGACAACTATCCAAGTAACGTAATAATTGAATGAGGACTTTACTCCACAAGAAATCGTACGGGTCGCTATTACTGGTACTGTAGTCTAGCTTTTCGGTGAATCGTCGGTTTGCTAATATTA